>NC_140987.1:124993419-125667767 GCF_052327205.1 Somniosus microcephalus | reverse complement strand
CGGGGACCCGGTGGAGGAGGAATCAGTGTCCGGGGACCCCGGGGGGAGGGGAGAGAGTCAGTGTCCGGGGACCCCGGGGGGAGGGGAGAGAGTCAGTGTCCGGGGACCCCGGGGGGAGGGGAGAGAATCAGTGTCCGGGGACCCCGGGGGGAGGGGAGAGAGTCAGTGTCCGGGGACCCCGGGGGGAGGGGAGAGAGTCAGTGTCCGGGGACCCCGGGGGGAGGGGAGAGAATCAGTGTCCGGGGACCCCGGGGGGAGGGGAGAGAGTCAGTGTCCGGGGACCCCGGGGGGGGAGGGGAGAGAGTCAGTGTCCGGGGACCCCGGGGGGGGAGGGGAGAGAGTCAGTGTCCGGGGACCCCGGGGGGGGAGGGGAGAGAGTCAGTGTCCGGGGACCCCGGGGGGGAGGGGAGAGAGTCAGTGTCCGGGGACCCCGGGGGGACGGGAGAGAGTCAGTGTCCGGGGACCCCGGGGGGGAGGGTAGAGAGAGTCAGTGTCCGGGGACCCCGGGGGGAGGGTAGAGAGAGTCAGTGTCCGGGGACCCCAGGGGGAGGGTAGAGAGAGTCAGTGTCCGGGGACCCCGGGGGGAGGGTAGAGAGAGTCAGTGTCCGGGGACCCCGGGGGGAGGGTAGAGAGAGTCAGTGTCCGGGGACCCCGGGGGGAGGGTAGAGAGAGTCAGTGTCCGGGGACCCCGGGGGGAGGGTAGAGAGAGTCAGTGTCCGGGGACCCCGGGGGGAGGGTAGAGAGAGTCAGTGTCCAGGGACCCCGGGGGGAGGGTAGAGAGAGTCAGTGTCCGGGGACCCCGGGGGGAGGGTAAAGAGAGTCAGTGTCCGGGGACCCCGGGGGGAGGGTAGAGAGAGTCAGTGTCCGGGGACTCCGGGGGGAGGGTAGAGAGAGTCAGTGTCTGGGGGGGAGGGGAGAGAGTCAGTGTCCGGGGGGGAGGGGAGATAGTCAGTGTCCAAGAGAGCCGGTGTCCGGGGACCCCCGGGGGGGGGGGGGGGGGGGAGTCGAGTCGGTGTCCGGGGAGAGCCAGTGTCAGGGGAGAGCCAATCTCTCCTCATTGGACAACCCTGTCATCCGAGGGATCAATCTAGTGAACCTTCTTTGCACTGCCTCTAAGGCAAGTATTTCCTTTCTCCCATAAGGGGACCAAAACTGCACAGTACTCCAGGTGTGGTCTTGCCAAAGCCCCATACAATTGTAGCAAGACTTCCTTATTCTTGTACTCCAACCCCCTTGCAATAAAGGCCAACATGCCATTTGCCTTCTTAATTACTTGCTGTACCTGCATGCTAACTCTGTTTCCTGTACGAGGACACTTAAATATCTCTGAACACCAACATTTAATAGTTTCTCACCATTTAAAAAATATTCTGCTGTTCTATCTTTCCTACCAAAGTGAATAGCCTCACACTTCCCCACATTATACTACATCTGCCACCTTATTGCCCACTCTTAATCTGTCTATATCCCTTTGGAGGCTCTTTACGTCCTCCTCACAGCTTACTTTCCCACCTATCTGTGTATCATTAGCAAACTTGGATACCTACACTGTCCTTTCATCTAAGTCATTAATATAGATTGTAAATAGCTTAGTCCCAAGCACTGATCCTTCCCGCACCTCACTAGTTACAGACTGCCAACCTGAAAGTGACCAGTTTATCCCTACCCTCTTCTGTCCATTAACCAATCATCTATCCATGCTAATATATTCCCCCCCAACCCCATGAACCTTTATCTTGTGTAACAACCTTTTATGTGGCACCTTATCAAATAAGTTTTGGAAATCCAAATATACTACAGGTACATCCACTGGTTTCCCCTTTATCTGCCCTGCTAGTTACATCCTCAAAAAACTCTAATAAATTTGTCAAACATGATTTCCCTTTCATAAAACCATGTTGACTCTGCGTAATATTATTTTCTAAGTGCCCTGTTACCACTTCCTTAATAATGGATTCCAGCATTTTCCAAGATGACTCCTCTCTCCCCACCTTTCTTGAATAGCAGGGTTACATTTGCTGCCTTCCACTCCACTGGGACTGTTGTAGAATCTAGGGAATTTTGGTAGATCACAACCAATGCTTCCACTATCTCTGCAGTCACTTCTAGAACTCTATTATGTAGGCCATCGGGTCCAGGCGATTTGTCGGCTTTTAGTCCCATTAGTTTCTCAAGTACTTTTTCTCTACTATTAATTACTTTAAGTTCCCCACTATTTTTGGTATACTTTTTGTGTCTTCTACTCTGACGACAGATACAAAATATTTGTTTAAAGTCTCTGCCATTTCCTTATTCCCCATTATAATTTCTCCTGTCTCAGCCTCTAAGGGCCCAATGCTTACTTTTGTTACTCTCTTCCCTTTTACATACTTGTAGAAGCTCTTACAATCTGTTTTTATATTTCTTGCCAGTTTACCCTCATTCTATTTTCTCCCTTTTTATCAAATTTTTGGTCATCCTTTGCTGGTTTCTAGCTCGCCTGACTTTCACACAATTTTGACAGGGCCACATATCGAATTTCAGAGCATAGTGGCAGAAACAATTTTGAGAATGATACCTCTCAACAGAACCTATATAATGTAGTACACAGAGAAAACCTACAAACTATGGCCATGCGCTCCATTCTTTGGTTGTGACATTTTTCACCTGTGAGGAGAAATGTTGACTAATGGATTACTGATACAGCTGGAATGTAAATAGACAGTGGCAGAAATTGTAACAGTGAATGTGGAAGAGAGGTAAACAGAAACTGGCTTGAAATACAGTATTTGCTGCATCTTTTTCACAGAAATTTTTAATAAGTTCAAATGGCTTTAAATATTTTCTGGTACAATCTACATGATATCTATGTATTTTACATTATGTAATGCTTACTCAAAACTGTAGTGTATGTGCCTTTAAGAGCCCCATGTGTACTGTAATGCCGGTAATGGCCACTCGGGCTATATAAGCCTGTATATTGTGTTGTATCCATTAGTTCCCCTCCAGACTTTGTTTAGTAAACACCTATGAACCAAACTCCTGTCTTCAGTGTCTCTATCAACACACAGACACAACAGTGGCGACGAAGTGGAAACGGACTTACCTGCAATTCGGCAGCACCTCAAGGACATCGATTCCTCTGGCATCCAGAAGAATCAAGAAAGTGAAAGAAGCTGTGGTTTCACCAGCTGGCCAAGCTGGTGGCAGGTACTGCGCTAATCCTTCCTGGGCGTCAGGCTGGGGCTCCAGCGGCTGGCTCTACAGCTGGGACAAACAGCGAAATCGGAGGCAAGCAGTAACAGACGGGGAGGGAGCACTCGGGAGACGGCTGGCGCTGCAAGCAGGTCGGCGTTCAGACCTAGAGAGAAAGTCCGGCGGGAACGAGTCTCCAACTGTAAATAAATAAATAAATAAAGAACGGAAACCGCGGGAAACAGCGTTGTCATCGGCAGCAGCGGCGGGAAAGCGCCATATCTTTTCTGCAGAAAAGAAAGAAAAGCGCGGGAAGCGCCATATCTTTTCTAAGATGCCTAAGTCTGGCAATATTGATGCTTTTGATAACGAGATAGAGGATTGGACCACATATGTGGAAAGAGTGGAGGTATATTGCACTGCAATTGGAATAGAAGATGAAAAAAAAGCTTCAGTACTGCTAAATCTAATGGGCGCAAAGACATACGGGCTGTTACGAAATTTAATCACTCCAGCCAAACCAATGAACAAGAATTTTAAAGAAATTGTTGATACCCTACAGGAGCACTTAAACCCAACACCGCTGCTGATAGCGGAACGATTCAAATTCTTCAAGAGAATTCAACACAAGAATGAAAGTAACGCTGATTACCTCACCGAATTAAGAAAGCTATCAAAACACTGCCAATTCGGGGCAGGACTAGCAGATTATCTTTGAGACAAATTCGTCTGTGGTCTCTTAAGTGAAGGAACACAGAAAAGGCTGCTTTCTGAAAAAGATTTAACACTGGACAAGGCTTTCAGTATGGCTGTATCATACGAAGCAGCCGCAAGAGGAGCTGCAGAGATACAACAAAAGACACAGGACTTCGGCACCCATGAAATGACACAGGGTTTCGAGAGATGTTATCGCTGTGGCAGATCCACCCATAACCAGAGGGACTGCTGGTTCAAGGACAAAGCATGCAGGCAATGCGGAAAGATTGGACACATTGCACGGGTATGCCGATCTGGACAAAAAAAATCCACAGACAGGAAAAAAAAATCAATAAAGAAAAGTACAGAAACGTACAAATGATGATGGACAGTAGCTCCGAAGACCAGAAGAGCGATAGCGACTCCGAAAACAAGAGACTAAGCTGTCTCAAATTACATAATGTACTTGCCAAAGATGATTACCAGACCATTTGGGTTACCCTCACGATAGCAGGGTCCCCAGTTAAAATGGAGCTAGATACAGGATCAGCTCTGACCGTCATAAATCGACGGGATTACGAGCGGCTATTTCCGCATATACCTTTAAAAGACACATCCATTATCTTGAAAACATATACGGGGCAGAAAGTATACCCCAAAGGAAAAATAAGGGTGCCTGTTGTATACAACGGCAAGGAAATACAAAAGTTGTATTTATACATTCTACAAGATGGTGGCCCATCGCTGTTGGGACGTGAATGGATCAGGAAAATACGTTTAGACTGGCACTCCATTCAGGCACTGACGGTGACCAGTAAGAAAAAAAACGATGATGACGTCATACCTGAACAATTAAAAGACATCTTGGCCAACGCCAAAGCAGTGTTTCAAGAGAAACTAGGAACCTTGAAAGGCATCACCGCCTCAGTAAAAGTGGAAGATGCAGCAATTCCCAAGTTTTTTAAAGCAAGACCGGTGCCATACGCAATTCGTCCAGCAGTCGAGGCAGAGCTGGAGAATTTGGAAAATGCAGGCGTATTATCCAAAATAGATTGGAGCGAGTGGGCAACACCCATCGTTCCAGTTATGAAGAAAGCATTGAATAATGATAAATCTGAAGAACAGAGAAAAATTCACATCTGTGGAGACTTCAAGGTGACGGTAAACCCGGTCCTTCACACGGTACAGTATCCTCTTCCGAGGATAGAAGATATTTTCGCCTCACTATCCGGAGGGAAACGTTTCACCAAAATTGACTTGGCACAGGCATATCTACAGATGGAGGTTGAAGAGGCCTCTAAAAAATATCTCACGATAAATACACACAAAGGTCTGTACCAGTACAATCGACTGGTTTTTGGAGTAGCATCCGCTCCAGCTATCTGGCAAAGAGCTATGGAGCAAGTCCTCCAAGGGATTCCGGGGACTCAATGCTACCTAGATGACATCCTTGTAACAGGAGAAAACGACAACGAGCACCTTGCCAATTTGGAGCAGGTGCTCACTAGGCTGAGAGAACGGGGCCTACGAGCAAATCGGCCCAAGTGCGAATTTTTCCAAAATCAAATATCATATTGTGGCCACATAATTAATAAGGAAGGGTTGCATAAGTCACCTGAAAAAATTGAAGCGGTCATAAAAGCCCCAGCACCTGAAAATGTTTCACAATTAAGGTCGTTCCTGGGATTAATAAATTACTATCATAAATTTTTACCGAACTTATCAACTCTTCTACACCCTCTTAATGAACTGCTACAAACAGGAGTCATTTGGAAATGGAGCGAAGACTGTAAACGTGCCTTCCATAAATGCAAAGACTTAATCACGTCCAAAGAAGTTTTGGCTCATTACAACCCATCACTGCCAATCAGACTGGCGTGCGATGCATCCCCTTACGGCATAGGAGCAGTATTATCGCATAAATTCCCTGATGGCTCGGAACGGCCAATAGCTTTTGCGTCACGCTCATTGAACTCAGCTGAGCGTAACTATGCCCAAATCGACAGGGAAGCACTCAGCCTGGTATGGGGAGTGAAGAAATTCAACCATTACCTACACGGACAAAAATTTACCTTGTTGACTGACCATCAACCCCTCATCTCCATATTCAACCCTAAAAAGGGCGTTCCCATTATGACAGCGCAAAGGCTACAGAGGTGGTCCCTTTTTCTAGGGGCACACCAATACAACATAGAATACAAAGGATCAAAACAGCATGGGAATGCTGACGGGTTATTGCGCCTACCGTTGCCAACGGTAGAAGAGGCACCCACAGTAGACCCAGTGGAGATGTTCCACTCAACCATAGTGGAATGTCTACCAGTAACAAATTCTGCCATTGAAAAGGAAACGAGAAATGACCCGACTCTCTCACGAGTCTACGACTTAACGGTGAAGGGATGGCCAGCACATGGCGAACCACTGTTGCCAGCATTCTCGCAGAGAACAGCTATCAGTATGCCGAGGAACCTTGATGTGTGGATCCAGAGTGGTGATTCCACCCAAACTCCAGGATAAAGTGCTAAAGGAGCTTCACGAGGGGCATCTGGGTGGAGTGAAAATGAAGAACCTAGCCAGAGCGTTTGTATGGTGGCCAGGTATCGATGGAGACATAGAAGAAATGACCAAGAGCTGCCTAGGATGCCAGAAGGTCCAAAACGCTCCACCCCAAGCCCCTCTACATCCATGGGAGTGGCCCTCATCTCCCCGGCAAAGGGTACACATTGACTTTGCTGGTCCATTTATGGACTCATTAATCGCGGTTGATGCACATTCCAAGTGGCCGGAGGTAATAAAGATGTCCTCCACCACCACGGAAAAAACCATCACAGTATTAAGGACCATATTTGCCAGGAATGGGCTGCCGGAACAGATCTGTTCTGATAATGGACCGCAATTTGTGTCCGAAGAATTCAGGAAGTTCTTAAAAAAACAATGGGGTTAAGCACTACACGTCCGCCCCATACCATCCCGCCACCAATGGATTGGCTGAAAGGTTTGTCCAGACCTTCAAGAAGGCCGTAAAGGCCATGGGTAATGAAGACATAAAACTTCAGCACAAGGTGGATAACTTCTTGTTCGCATACAGGAATGCAACACATATGGTTACAAACCAAACTCCCGCCATGATGTTCTTCAATAGAAGCCTAAGATGCCGGCTGGATTTGATCAAGCCCAACATCAGAAGGGACGTGGAAAACTGGCAATTTCAAGGCATGAATGAAAGGCCAACTAGAACCTTCCAGATAGGTCAACAAGTTTTGGCCCGGGACTACCGTACCGAGAAATGGCAGCCTGGAACTATCTGCACACGACTAGGACCGCTGATGTATACAGTGGACATCGGAGAAAGCATAATAAGGCGCCATGCTGACCAAATCATAGAGTCATCCGAAAAGGGACAACCTACACCACAACTCTATACGCCTAACGATGAAGTAGAGATACCCATATCTACCTCCGATCCGGTGATACTGGAACCCGATGAACCCGACACTGGCATTCAAGCCGAATCAGCCTTGCCAAAAGAACCTACTACACCACCAGAAACTACTACACCACCGAGGCGTTATCCGGACCGAGTCAGGAAGCCTCCAGAGAGACTGACTTATAATTAATTAACTGCAGAAATGTGTATATTATTTTTCTTATAACATGTAATTAATAATTACTTAAAATATTATGTACTGGTTAGCTAAAAGGGGAGGAATTGTAGTGTATGTGCCTTTAAGAGCCCCATGTGTACTGTAATGCCGGTAATGGCCACTCGGGCTATATAAGCCTGTATATTGTGTTGTATCCGTTAGTTCCCCTCCAGACTTTGTTTAGTAAACACCTATGAACCAAACTCCTGTCTTCAGTGTCTCTATCAACACACAGACACAACAAAAACAACATTCATAACAGTGTGATTGATTAATTATTGAGCCATACAAACCAGCAAAGTACCACCCCACTGTCACATCAAATTATTCTTATGTGGTTTCAGGGTATTTGATTCCACCGCTTTTTATGGGAATCCTTTCCATGTGTTGATCATTGTGTATGAACAACTGCCGGATAACAGTTCTAAATGTACCTTTTATTAGTCTAATTCTGTGACCCTTTGTTCTACTCACAGCTTAATTTAAAGCGATTTTCTGGATTTACATTTTTAAAATATAATTTACAATGTTGTATACCTCTAAAATCACTTCTCAAGCCATCTCCTTTCCAGTCTGAAGAGACGAAGTTTCTCCAGTCTTCACGATAAAGTCCTTTAAGACTGCGGATCATCTTTGTGGCTATACTCTGTACAACAGCCAGCGCTTCAATGTCTCCTTTGTGTCTCAGTGAGCAGAACAGGACACGGAGCTCAAGGTACAGTCTGACCACAACACTGTACAGTTTGATTATGACTTCCTCTGGCTTGTAATTTGTTTTGGCTATGTAGTTCAACATTCTATTGGCTTTGCTGTTTTTGTATTCGTTGAAAGCAGATCAATTGATAATTTCTACATTATAACAGTGACCACACTTCAAAAGTACTTCATTAGCTATAAAGCACTTTGGGATGTCCTGAAGTCATGAAAGGCACTCTATAAATGCAAGTCTTTCTTTTCTCATTGTTTCACACACAATATCTGCTGCTTAAACATACAGGGGGTGAATTTCCATAGTGGTTCTCCTGCTTGTCTGCTGTAACTTTGGACAAACGGTGGGTGAGTGGGAGAATCCTTGCAGAAATTCACACCCCCCCCATACTTTTTTTTAAAATAAAAAAATTACATTAAATCATGATGCTAAAGTTAGAGATAATTCTTTTAGAGCACCTTTCATCTACTATCCTTTCCATCAGCTTAATTGTGACCAAGCAGTCACCAAACAGATGGAATGTAAATTATCAATTTACATAGTTGCCTTGCTCTGTGCCATTTACACAACATAGCATTTCTGAACTCATGGAAGTTCTAATGGTTTAATCTTACTTTCATTTTTAGTATCCTGCTCCACAGTTTGGAGACTGGAAACTTAAAAGATTTCCAGCTCCAGTTTGCTGGTCGCCTGCAGTAGGCGATGTGTAAGTAAGTCAGCCTAAAAACAATGATATTCTATCATTATGCATCTATATTCTTTCCTCAACCTGTATATTTCTGTATAACATATATATTGCAAGTACAACAACCTCTCCCTCAACATCAGCAAAACAAAGGAGATGATCGTGGACTACAGGAAGCGGCAGGGGGAGGGACACACCCCAATCTACATCGAAGGGGCTGAGGTGGAGAGGGTCAGCAGCTTCAAATTCCTGGGTGTATTCATTACGGAGGATTTAACGTGATCACATCGACGTCGTAACGAAGAAGGCATGCCAATGCCTGTTCTTCCTCAGGAGACTGAAGAAATTTGGAATGGCCCCCCAGATTCTCACCAACTTCTACCGGTGCACCATCGAGAGTATCCTGTCCGGCTGCATCACTACCTGGTATGGCAACTGCACCGCCACAGACCGCAAGGCTCTACAGGTGGTGGTGAAAGCTGCACAACATACTATAGGAATTAAACTACCTGCTGTCCAGGATATCTACCCCGAGAGGTTCCGGGGGAAAGCCCTGAGAATCATTAAAGACGCGAGCCACCCCAGCCACAACCTCTTCGCCCTGCTCCTGTCCGGTAAGAGATACCAAAGCATACGGTCTCGTACCAGCAGGTTTCGAAACAGCTTCTACCCCCAGGCCATAAGACTCATGAACGTATAATTTATTATTATTTATTACTGTTTTATTTATTATTACTGTATTTCTATTAGTATTTTATCATTGTTATGCCATATTTATTCCAATGTTGGGAGGACTTGTAAAAATCAACATTTCATTGTGCAGTACACACGTCTGCTGCATATATGACAAATAAAATTGAATTGAATTGAATAACTCCACTGCTATTTTAAAACATTTAAAGGTGTCGTGGAATTTCTATGTCCCTGTGAAATCTTTACATTTAAATATGAATTGATGCAAATGCATCTTATTCCTAATCTAGTGAGGAAGGTTGGATGAATCTGGTTGATGAGATGTAAATATCACAACTTTCTGAAAGTGCAAAATTAAAATCATAAGTTGCCTGGTAACACAATGTGATGGACTGAAATAAGCAATGATAAATTCACTGAAACCTGCTGGGTTAGTAACAGGTCAACTGAAACTCATTCAGCTCCCTTGCACCATTTGACTTGATAATTCCTCCAAGTAATTCCACTGCTGACTACAATCAACATTTATCACAAAGAAATAAAACTGTTCAAATAAATTAATAGAAATAGTGAAAAAACACACAAGTATCAGCACAAATACTATTAAGAGTAGGGAAGTTCATTAAGCCTAATAAGCCCTTTAGTTTTTTCACAGATCGATCCCATGTAATTGTTTTGAACCCATTTATGCTGTCTGCTTCAATGGGCTTCCCTTGTAATTTATTCTACAACTCCTACCCTTGTGGGGGGGGGGGGGGGGAAATCCACCTGATCTCCCTTCTAACTTCCTAATTTTTAACCTGATATTTGAACCCTTCACTACAATGAAAAAATTGTCCAGATAAATTTTGCTAATTCCCTTCATAATCTTCAATTTGATCACCTCAAAGTCTTATTTTCCTAAAGAGAACAAATACAACTTTTCCTTGTAGTTTAAGTTCCTGGTAGCTGAAATTGTTGCTCACTTTTGTACTTCCCGGGCCAAGTATCTTTTCTGTGATTAGGTAACCAGAACTGCAAACGGTACGCCAGATGTGGTCTGATCAATGTCTTACACAGCAATAAGACAACCTCATTTGCTTTGGCTAAAGTTTTAAAGTTAATCATAGTTCTTGTTTGCATTTATTTATGACCACCTTTCTAAAAAATCCCAAAGTACTTCATAGACAATAAGTTAAAACAACTTGAATTTACATTGTAGAACATAGAGATAGGAACAGGAGTAGGCCATTCGGCCCTTCGAGCCTGCTCCGCCATTCAATGAGATCATGGCTGATCTTCGTCTGAGATCATAGCTGATCTTACCAGTTCAGTACCCCGTCCCCGCCTTTTCTCCGTAACCCTTAATCCCCTTAGCCTTCAGAAATATATCCAATTCTCTCTTGAAAATATTTATTGAATTAGCCTTCGCAGCCCTCTGTGGCAGGGAATTCCACAGGCTCACCACTCTTTGAGTGAAGAAATTCTTCCTCATCTCTGTTTTAAATGATTTGCCCGCTATTTTTAGACTGTGGCCCCTGGTTCTGTGCTCCCCGGCCATTGGAAACATTCTCTCTGAATTCAGCCTGTCCAGGCCTGCCATAATTTTATATGTTTCGATGAGATCCCCTCTCAATCTTCTAAACTCCAGTGAGTACAAGCCCAAACTATTTAATCTCTCTTCGTAGGTCATTCCCGCCATTCCAGGTATCAGCCTGGTGAATCGCCGTTGCACTCTTTCCATGGCAAGAACATCCTTCCGCAGATGGGGCGACCAAAACTGTACACAATACTCCAGATGCGGTCTCACCAGCACCTTGTACAGCTGTAGTAAGGTATCCCTATTCCTATACTCGAACCCCCTTGATATGAAGGCCAACATACCATTTGCCTTCTTAATCGCCTGTTGCACCTGCATGCTCTCCTTCAGTGACTGGTGCACAAGAACACCCAGGTCCCTCTGCACTTCCCCATCTCCCAATCTATTGCCATTTAGATAATAATCTACCCTCCTGTTTTTACCCCCAAAGTGGATAACCTCGCATTTATCCACATTATAGTGCATCTGCCACGTATCCGCCCATTCCCCCAACCTGTCCAAATCGCACTGTAGCCTCCTGACATCCTCATCAGAGCCCACCCCTCCTCCTAGTTTAGTGTCGTCAGCGAATTTGGAAATATTGCATCCAATTCCCTGATCCAGATCATTTATATATATTGTGAACAGCTGGGGTCCCAGGACAGATCCTTGCGGCACCCCGCTGGTCACTGCCTGCCACTCCGAAAACGAGCCGTTTATTCCAACTCTCTGTTTTCTATCCGCCAGCCAGTTCTCTATCCACGTTAATACTTTGCCCCCAATCCCATGAGCCTTAATTTTGCATGATAATCTTTTGTGTGGAACCTTATCGAAGGCTTTCTGGAAGTCAAGGTACACCACATCCACTGGCTCTCCCCCATCTATTTTACCAGTTACTTCCTCAAAAAATTCCAGCAGATTAGTCAAACACGATTTACCCTTTGTAAATCCATGTTGACTCTGTCCGATCCTTTCCCCATTTGTCAAGTGCTCCGCTATTTTATCCTTAATAATGGACTCTAGCATTTTGCCCACAACCGATGTAAGGCTTACTGGTCTATAATTCCCTGCTTTCTCTCTACCCCCCTTTTTAAATATTGGGGTAACATTAGCTACCCTCCAATCCACGGGTACTGTTCCCGAGTCAATGGAGTTCCGGAAGATGATCCTTAGAGCATCTGCTATCTCCAGGGCCACCTCCTTAAGTACCCTAGGATGTAGTTTATCAGGCCCCGGGGATTTGTCGGCCTTCAGTCCCCTCAACTTACCCAACACCATATCCCTAGAGATACTAATTTCTGTCAGCTCCTCCCTCTCATTAGTCCCTATGTTTGCCGATATTCCTGGGAGGTTATTTGTGTCCTCCTTTGTGAATACAGAACCAAAGTATGAGTTTAATTGGTCTGCCATTTCCTTATTCTCCATTATATATTCTCCCGAATCGGACTGCAAGGGACCGACTTGGGATTTTACCAGTCTTTTCCTCCTGATATACCGATAAAAGCTTTTGCAGTCTGTCTTTATGTTTGCTGCAAGTTTACTTTCGTATTCTATTTTCCCCTTCCTGATTAATCCCTTTGTCCTCTTTTGCTGTATCCTGTACTGCCCCCAATCTTCCGGTCTGGTGCTTTTTTTTGCCAGTTGATATGCCCTTTTTTTTGATTTTATGCTGTCCCTAATTTCCCTCGTTATCCACGGTTGAGTCACCTTTTTAGGTTTATTTTTATGCCAAACCGGTATAAACATGTTCTGGAATTCTTCCATTCTATCTTTGAATGCTTGCCATTGTCTATCCACTGTCAATCCCCCCAGAAACACCACCCAATCAATCTTACCCAATTCCCGTCTCATACCCTCGTAATTCCCTTTATTTAAGTTCTGGACCTTAGTCTCTGATTCAATTTCCTCACTCTCCATCTCGACTGAGAGCTTGATCATATTATGATCGCTCTGACCCAAGGGGCCTCGTACAAGAAGATTGCTGATAAGTCCCTTCTCATTGCACAATACCCAGTCTAAAATGGCCTGATCTCGAGTCGGCTCCTCGACATATTGGTCCAGATAACCGTCCCGAAAACATTCCAGGAATTCCTCCTCCTCAGAATTTTTACTAATTTGGGTAGTCCAATCAATATGTAAATTAAAGTCACCCATGATGACAGCTGTGCTCTTATCGCACGCTTCTCTAATTTCCCTTTTTATGCCTTCCCTCACCTCCATATTACTATTTGGAGGCCTATATATCACACCCACTAACGTTTTCCTCCCCTTGCTATTTCTCATTTCTACCCATACAGATTCCGTTTCATCCGAGTTAATATCCTTCCTTTCCATTGCATTAATCCCCTCCTTTACCAGCAATGCTACCCCACCTCCCCTACCTTTTTGCCGATCCTTCCTAAATATTGTATATCCCTGGATGTTAAGTTCCCAGCCTTGCCCACCCTGCAGCCACGTTTCTGTAATCCCAATCAAATCATACTTGTTTACCTCTATTTCCACAACTAATTCATCCACCTTGTTCCTAATGCTTCTAGCATTAAGATACAAAGCCTTCAGGCTTGCTTTTTTCACACTCTCATTATGAATTAGTTTGGCCCTTTGTGTTTCTCTCCTTTGCTTATTGCTTCTCACCTTTCTACCATCTATTTCTGACTTCATATGACTTCCCTCTTTTCCACTACCTAGGTTCCCATCCCCCTGCCAAATTAGTTTAAATCCTCCCGAACCGCCCTAGAAAATATTACCCCGAGGACAAAGTGTCTCATTGCACTTTGCAGAAGGGAAAAGCAGATGACTTTTTGGCAGTCTAAAGATTCTTCTGTTAGTTATACATTTTCTATGTAAAATAAACAATTTCAACCTTGTTCTTCATAGGCCCACATTGTAAAACTGCCCCAAATTTTACACAAAATAACATTGCTAGTCAGAGTTGCCAGAAGGGTAGGTTCATTTAGCCTTCAGGTGTCCAAACAATGGCCAGTGACCTATAAGGCACTCAAAGCACTGATAAACAGACCCAGGCACCTCAGTTCTATTTGCGCTTATATTTCTTACCCGCAGGTTTGTCCTGTGAATTTCGTGGGTCTGGAGGCTTGCAAAGGGCTGTTCTTAGTGCTGTTGCCTTATTGATGGATGAATTCTTAATAGGAATACCAAGATGCGTCAATATTTGCAGTTTGTGATATATGGAAGTCAGTAGGAACATGGAATTACATTTTATGTGGGCCACGAGGCTCCAATTGCACCTAAGTGGCTAATGTAGATAAAAAGCTTGTGCATTCCTGATTTAGCTCAAATAAGAGGTTCTTGTTTCAGATGAAAACTTTTCTTGAGAAAATGAATCCAGAAGTACTCCACAATTGGGTGTAATATGCCAATGCTGTTTATTTGGATCCGAGAAGCAGCAAGGAATTATCTGATTTTAAATGATTCATAATTAAAAATAATTGTTGTTTGGTTAATAGATTGGGGGTAATTTTAACCCCCAAAAATGGGTGGGAAGTTAAAATGTAATAAATTTCAAACAAGCCAACTTCCAGTTTTAACGGTGCGTGAGTAGGCGGGTCCCTCATTTAAATATTTTAATGAGGCTGCGTGCCCAAGATATTTTCTCTTCCAGCTTTTAACACTGGCTGTCCGGGTTTCCCAAGCCTCGGAAACCCGGCTACTGAAGGGAGGCGAGGATTACTGCATGGAACAAGTAAGTGACTTTCCAGGAGGAGGAGTGCTTCCACCCAGCCCTCCACGCAAACCTGTTAACCTCCACAATGATTGGACCGACCCCCCACCGCGATCCAATGCCCTCCCGCTGTCTTCCCCTGCCTGCAATCGCCTCCCTACTCCACTCCCATGTCCTCCATGGCCCCCCTGCGATCTCCTCCACTGCTCCCCCACAAACTTCACCCCCCCACACCCCCCGATCTCTCCGGGCCCCCAATCGATTGTCCCCCTACCTCTCCATGCTCCTTGGCTGCAGCCTGGTGCCACAGACCTACCCACCCGACAGCCTCTCAATCTGGCTGTCTGCGGCCAGGAAACGGATTCCACAAACAGTAATCAGTTCCTGCTGTTAAATTCGCCAGGACCTGAGGGAAACCCATTCTTCCATAGGAAAGAGATTCACCATTTTATTAGTGCAGGACTTTTGAAGTCTGTGGTCCCAAGTCAGTTCTAAGGAACACCAGAAATAAATCCTTCAAATAATGTGTTCTCAGTATTGTATTGTAAATTAATTTCACTGATATGACAGTTACACTCGACAGAGAAATTCTAAGTATGAAAGAAGAGAACAGTTCTCTTTTTTAAAAATGTGTTATTCCAATTTTTCTCCTCATGCTTGGCTATGGTTCCACAGGTAGTGTTGAACTTCCATCACTTCTTGCTCTGTGAACTGAGGTGGGGAAAGAAGAGTGCCAGTGTGAACTGGGGTGAGTAAGCATACCAGTGTGATTTGGGAAAGGAGGGGGATTAATAAATCATTTAAAAATAATTTAATACTCTCACTTAACCAATACATATCCACAATCGACTGCAATAATTTAAGGATAATCCCTGCACTTTTTTGCCACCACCTTCGAGTGGCCCTGCTCATAATCCCTTTTGTGTAATGACATGGTTAAGATGGTGAGCGTGCTTGGGAGAATCTAACTCGGGTGGGACGTCTGCCCTCTCAGGTGGACGTAAAAGATCCCATAGCATTATTTCAAAGAAGAGCAGGGGAGATATTCCCGGTTTCCTGGCCAATATTTATCCCTCAACCAACATCACTAAAACAGATTATCTGTTGTGGAACCTTGCTGTGCACAAACTGGCTGCCTCGTTTCCTACATTACAACAGTGACTACACTTCAAAAGGTACTGCATTGGCTGGGGGTGTCCCGAGGTCATTAAAGGCGCTATAAAAATGCAAGTCTTTTTTTGAATGTACTTTGTTTAGATTTCTTTGTTGATTCTGTACCTGGTTGTGACTGTAAATGAGGCATCTATTCTATTAAACTCTAATTAATACCCTTATAAAAACAAAGATATCAGATCAGTAGGATTTTTGGATTTAACTACAATGTAGACTTTCCTATAGTGGCTTTAAACTCGCCACATAATTGCAGTTACACAGATGAGCTTCATGCCAACAAGTCTGGACAATTCTTTGCAATACCATTATTGACCAATACATGACAGAACTGATTCTTACCATGTAACACCAGCACGGAATGTGATAGAATGATTTAACTTTATAGAAAAATATCCTCCTCTTCAACATTTTTTCCACCTTTGTTAGAATATAACAAATCAGTATGTGGTTTAAGATTTAATATTCCAACATTCCTGATCCAGTCTTTAAATAGGAGGAGTAGACTATTCGGCCCTAAGATTATGGCTGATCTTCTATTTCAACTCCATCTTCCTGCACTATCCCCATGTCCCTTGGTATCCAAAAATCTATCGATCTGTCTTGAATATACTCAACAACTGAGCATTCATAGCTCTCTGGGGTAGAGAATTCCAAAGATTCACAACCCTTTGAGTGAAGTAATTTCTCTTCATCTCAGTCCTAAATGGCCGACCCCTTATTCTGAGACCCCTAGTGCTGGACTCCCCAGCCAGGGGAAACATCCTCTCAGCATCTACACTGTCAAGCCCCTTAAGAATTTTATATGTTTCTATGAGATCACCTCTCATTCTTCTAAACTCTCGGGAATATAGCCCTAGTCTACTCAATCTCTTCTCATCGGACAATCCCCTCATCCCAGGTATCAGTCTGGTGAACCTTTGTTTCACATCCTTCCTTGGGTAAGACCACCAAAACTGTGCACAGTATTCTGGCACACAACTTATTCTATTCAGTGTCACCTTTGTACTAAGATACTATTTTTCATGAGTGTTGGATAAGGGTGGATAAATGTGTAATAGATTTTTTTTTAAGTCCTTGTAAATTTAAGGTAATTCTAACCACATTTTATCTGTTACTTTGAGTAATCAGGTCAATAGTTTGGTGGCACAAAAAATCTAGAAGCATCTGTGGAGAAAGGAAAAAGGTTAGCTTAACGTTTCGGGCCTATGTCCCTTTGTCAGAACTGGATGATGTTACAGATGAACAGCTTATAAGGAGGAACAGAACAAGGAAAAAGGAGCCGGAAAAAAAGCCCACACCTAAAGAATGATTTATAAAGTGATTAGGGAATGATTAAATGACAAAAGTAATAGTAGCGTAAGCAAAAGGAGGCATAATGAGAGAAATAAAATATGTACATCACACAAGATGAGGATGTATGAATGGTTAAAGCAGAATGTAGCAGAGGGGGAGGGAAGCATGGAAAAAGTGGCAAAGTGGTCCAGGCTCCAGTGGCCCAGGAGTGAGAGAAGAAAAAGGCTGGTCGACACCAAGGGTGTAGACCACTTGTCGGCTGTGTACCGATAGGGGATTTCCATCTCATGCACCAGTCCATAACCTCCCCCAACCCCGTAAGTGCTGGTACACCCATCCTACATTATCAACACCTGCTGTCAGAGAAGAAATGGCAGCTGTGGCGAAGATCTTAAGTTGTTAATCAACGTTAATGCAGACAAGTGCGACCCTGAGCTCCCGCTGGCTTGTCAACAAGCAACATATAGCACCTTTAACGTAGTAAAAAGGTCCCAAGGTGCTTCACAAGAGCATAATCAGACAAAAATCGACACCGAGCCAAAAATGATAACAGTACACATGGCCAAAAGCTTGGTTAAAGAGATAGGTTTTAAAGGAGCAGAGGCAGAAAAATTTAGTCTGAGAGTTCCAGAGCATAGCGCATTGATGGCTGAAGGCATGGCCACCAGAGGTGAGGAATACATAAGGGGGCCAGAGTTGGAGGTACACAGAGTTAGGAGGGTTGTAGGGCTGGAGGAGGTTACAGAGATAGGGTGGGGTGGGGCCAGGGAGGGATTTGAAAACAAGTATGAGAATTTTAAATGAAGGCTTTGGCGGACCGGGAGTCAATGTAGGTCAACGAGCACAGCGGTGATTGGTCAATGAGACTCGGTGAGAGTTAGGATACAGGCAGTAGAGTTTTGAATGAGCTCAAGTTCAGGGGAGTGCATGATAAGGGAGAATACAAAACAATTAAGAGAGAAGTCAAAAAAAAATTAGGGAGGCAGAGGAACTATGAAATTAAATTATCAAGGAACATAAAACAAAAATAGTAAAATATTTTATAGGCACATCAATAAAAAAGGAAGGTTGGGATGGGAATAGGACCATTAAGGGATAGACAGGATAATACCACAGGTAATGATAGAGAGATGGCAGAATTATTTTGCTTCAGTATTTACCAAGGAGATAGAACAGGTGGACATGACATTGGATGATGAGATTAGTAATGAGATAAGTGCATTTAAAATAAAAAAAGGGGATATATTAAATCAATTAATCAAACTCAGAGGATAAAACCCCTGGTTTGGATGGATTGCATCCAAGCATTTTAAAAGAATCTAGGGAAGAGATAGCAAAGGCATTACTACGCATATTTAATAATTTGTTAGAAAATAGATGTAGTGCCAGAGGACTGGCAGATAGCTAACGTAATACCGATATTTAAGGAGGATAGAACATGTCCAGGGAATTATAGATCAGTCAGCGGTGGTAGGGAAAAAAAATCTTGCATTTATATAGCGCCTTTCATAACCACTGAGCATCTCAAAGTGCTTTACAGCCAATGAAGTACTTTTGAAGTGGAGTCACTGTTGCAATGTAGGAAACGTGGCAGCCATTTTGTGCACAGCAAGCTCCCACAAACAGCAATGTGATAATGACCAGATAATCTGTTTTTGTTATTTTCATTGAGGGATAAATATTGGCCAGGACACCTGGGATAACTCCCCTGCTCTTCTTTGAAATAGTGCCATGGAATCTTTTACGTCCACCCGAGAGCGCAGATGGGGCCTTGGTGCCGTCTTTCAGATGAGATGTTAAACCATCAACTCACTGCACTGCGCTCCCTCAGCACCGCACTGGGAGTGTCAGCCTAGCTTTATATGTGGTATGGAGATGCCGGTGTTGGACTGGGGTGGACAAATGTAAGAAATCACACAACACCAGGTTACAGTCCAACAGCTTTATTTGAAATCACAAGCTTTCGGAGCGCTGCTCCTTCGTCAGGTGAAGTGGAGAGATGCATAAAAACACAGCTTATATAGTCAGAGAATAACGTCAGATGTTTACAGGTAATCTTTCTAACTGCCATTTATCACACCTCGGCAGAGAGATAATCACAGCAATCAAAGGTGTAAATGGTGTCCAAACAGGTTAGTCAGGAAAACATTACATCAAAGAACAATGAGGTGGGGTCAAATGTTGCAGATGCTGGGGTCTGTATGAAAAACAAAAAAAGACAAAAAACATTTTTTTTGCTGGAAGTCACAGCAGCTCCGGCCACATCTGTGTGGAGAGAACAAGCCAACGACAACTCGAGTCTGGATGACCCTACGTCAGGTGGGGTTACATGTAGCGTGACATGAACCCAAGATCCCGGTTCAGGCCATCCTCATGGGTGCGGAACTTGGCTATCAGTTTCTGCTCGATGATTTTGCGTTGTCGTGTGTCTCAAGGCCGCCTTGGAGAATGCTTACCTGAAGATCGGAGGCTGAATGTCCTTGACTGCTGAAGTGCTCCCCGACTGGGAGGGAACACTCCTGCCTGGCGATTGTTGCGCGGTGTCCGTTCATCCGTTGTCGCAGTGTCTGCATGGTCTCGCCGATGTACCATGCTCCGGGGCATCCTTTCCTGCAACGTATGAGGTAGACAACGTTGGCCGAGTCACATGAGTATGTACCATGTACCTGGTGGGTGGTGTCCTCACGTGTGATGATGGTATCTGTGTTGATGATCTGGCATGTCTTGCAGAGGTTGCTGTGGCAGGGTTGTGTGGTGTCGTGGTCGCTGTTCTCCTGAAAGCTGGGTAATTTGCTGCGAACGATGGTCTGTTTGAGGTTAGGCGGCTGTTTGAAGGCGAGTAGTGGAGGTGTGGGGATGGCCTTAGTGAGGTGTCCGTCGTCATCGATGACATGTTGAAGGCTGCGAAGAACATGGCGTAGTTTCTCCACTCTGGGAAAGTACTGGACGACGAAGGGTACTCTGTTGGTTGTGTCCCATGTTTGTCTTCTGAGGAGGTCTATGCGATTTTTCGCTGTGGCCCGTCAGAACTGTCGATCGACGAGTCGAGCGTCATATCCCGTTCTTACGAGGGCGTCTTTCAGCGTCTGTAGGTGTCCATCGCGTTCCTCCTCGTCCGAGCAGATCCTGTGTATTCGCAGGGCTTGTCCATAGGGGATGGCTTCTTTAACGTGGTTAGGGTGGAAGCTGGAGAAGTGGAGCATCGTGAGGTTGTCCGTGGGCCTGCGGTAGAGTGAAGTGCTGAGGTGTCCATCTTTGATGGAGATTCGTGTGTCCAAGAATGAAACCGATTCTGAGGAGTAGTCCATGGTGAGTTTGATGGTGGGATGGAACTTGTTGATGTTATCGTGTAGTCTTTTCAGTGATTCTTCGCCGTGGGTCCATAGGAAGAAAATGTCGTCGATGTATCTGGTGCATAGCGTTGGTTGGAGGTCCTGTGCAGCGAAGAAGTCTTGCTCGAACTTGTGCATGAAGATGTTGGCGTATTGGGGTGTGAATTTGATCCCCATGGCTGTTCCATGTGTTTGGGTAAAGAACTGGTTGTCGAAGGTGAAGACATTGTGGTCAAGGATGAAGCGGATGAGTTGTAGGATGGCGTCTGGAGATTGGCTGTTGTTGGTGTTGAGTACTGAGGCTGTCGCAGCGATGCCGTCATCGTGGGGGATACTGGTGTAGAGTGCTGAGACGTCCATCATGGCGAGGAGTGTTCCTGGTTCGACTGGTCCATGGGTGCTGAGTTTCTGTAAGAAGTCTGTAGTGTCACGACAGAAGCTGGGGGTTCCCTGTACGATGGGTTTCAGGATGCCCTCGACGTATCCAGAGAGGTGTTCTCACAGGGTTCCGTTGCCTGATACGATAGGACGTCCGGGTGTGTTGGCTTCGTGTATCTTTGGGAGGCAGTAGAAGTCTCCCACGCGGGGAGTACGTGGGATGAGATCGCATAGGATGCTTTGAAGGTCTGGATCGAAGGTCTTGATCAGTCTGTTGAGTTGGCGGGTGTGTTCCTTGGTCGGATCTACGGGTAACTGTCTGTAGTGTTCCTGGTTGTCCAGTTGTCGGTGTGCTTCTTTGCAATAGTCCGTTCTGTTCTGTATGACGATGGCTCCTCCTTTATCTGCTGGTTTGATGATGTTGCGGTTGGTCTTGAGAGCGTGGATGGCGTTGCGTTTTGCTCGGGTGACATTCTGGACTGTCTTGTGAGTGCGGCTGATGAATCTGGCGTTGATGCATCTCCTGACAGCTTGAGCATACATGTCAAGCTTAGGGCAGCGACCCTTGTGATTTCAAATAAAGCTGTTGGACTATAACCTGGTGTTGTGTGATTTCTTACATTTGTCCACCCCAGTCCAACACCGGCATCTCCATACCATGGCAACTATCGACACCACAAACTGCCGGCTCAAAGTGGAGAGGATCTCCAAGAAGATCGCGCATATTGACACAGACATCAAGTTTCTACAGAGATGCAAGAAAGCAGACAAGATCCCAAAAGGACAACAGATCACGAACCCACTCAAGTTGACCTACAACACAGACTACGCGGAGAGACTCTGCTGCCGTACCTCTCGCACACTCCTCAACCATCTCGTACACCAGCTCTACAGCAGACGCCGCAACCTCGAAACCGAGATGGAGTCCATGTTCTCAGCCTGTGCTCAGGACACAGCAGACCAGCTACGAGATACCGCCAAACAGATGAGGCAACGGAACTACGCTGCCTACATGCATACCAAGAACAGGAAGCTTGAGAAACTCGGCATCACCAGCAGCAGCAACCAAGCCTCTCCCGGTACAACGGTTGAAACCACAGGGAAGTCCATCGTCAACCTGTCCGACCACACCCTTCAACCAGACGAAATTGAAGTTCTCAGCCGAGGGCTCAATTTCTGCCCCACCACCAAAATGGACTCCATCGGTCTCGCGGCAGACACAGAGGAATTCATCAGGAGAATGAGGCTCCGGGAATTCTTCCACAAATCCCAAGATGTCAGCAGCGAACCCAATGAGACAATCAATGATCCAGACCAGCAGAGAGGGATCTGCAGTGCAGCAACCGAAGAGGAGTCAAATTGGACCTCTCCAGAGGGTCGCTGCCCTAAGCTTGACATGTATGCTCAAGCTGTCAGGAGATGCATCAACGCCAGATTCATCAGCCGCACTCACAAGACAGTCCAGAATGTCACCAGATCACAACGCAACGCCATCCACGCTCTCAAGACCAACCGCAACATAGTCATCAAACCAGCAGATAAAGGAGGAGCCATCGTCATACAGAACAGAACGGACTATTGCAAAGAAGCATACCGACAACTGGACAACCAGGAACACTACAGACAGTTACCCGCAGATCCGACCAAAGAACACACCCGCCAACTCAACAGACTGATCAAGACCTTCGATCCAGACCTTCAAAGCATCCTACGCGCTCTCATCCCACGTACTCCCCGCGTGGGAGACTTCTACTGCCTCCCAAAGATACACAAAGCCAACACACCCGGACGTCCTATCGTATCAGGCAACGGAACCCTGTGTGAGAACCTCTCTGGATACGTCGAGGGCATCCTGAAACCCATCGTACAGGGAACCCCCAGCTTCTATCGTGACACTAGACTTCTTACAGAAACTCAGCACCCACGGACCAGTCGAACCAGGAACACTCCTCGCCACGATGGACGTCTCGGCACTCTACACCAGTATCCCCCACGATGACGGCATCGCTGCAACAGCCTCAGTACTCAACACCAACAACAGCCAATCTCCAGACGCCATCCTACAACTCATCCGCTTCATCCTTCACCACAATGTCTTCACCTTCGATAACCAGTTCTTTAACCAAACACACGGAACAGCCATGGGGATAAAATTCGCACCCCAATACGCCAACATCTTCATGCACAAGTTCGAGCAAGACTTCTTCGCTGCACAGGACCTCCAACCAACGCTATACACCAGATACATCGATGACATTTTCTTCCTATGGACCCACGCCGAAGAATCACTGAAAAGACTACACGATAACATCAACAAGTTCCATCCCACCATCAAACTCACCATGGACTACTCAGAATCGGTTTCATTCTTGGACACACGAATCTCCATCAAAGACGGACACCTCCGCACTTCACTCTACCGCAAGCCCACGGCCAACCTCACGATGCTCCACTTCTCCAGCTTCCACCCTAACCACGTTAAAGAAGCCATCCCCATGGACAAGCCCTGCGAATACACAGGATCTGCTCAGAGGAGGAGGAACGCGATGGACACCTACAGACGCTGAAAAACGCCCTCGTAAGAACGGGATATGACGCTCGAGTTGTCGATCGACAGTTCCGACGGGCCGCAGCGAAAAATCGCATAGACCTCCTCAGAAGACAAACACGGGACACAACCAACAGAGTACCCTTCGTCGTCCAGTACTTCCGCGGAGCGGAGAAACTACGCCATGTTCTTCGCAGCCTTCAACATGTCATCGATGACGACGGACACCTCGCTAAGGCCATCCCCACACCTCCACTACTCGCCTTCAAACAGCCGCCTAACCTCAAACAGACCATCGTTCGCAGCAAATTACCCAGCTTTCAGGAGAACAGCGACCACGACACCACACAACCCTGCCACAGCAACCTCTGCAAGACATGCCAGATCATCAACACAGATACCATCATCACACGTGAGGACACCACCCACCAGGTACATGGTACATACTCATGTGACTCGGCCAACGTTGTCTACCTCATACGTTGCAGGAAAGGATGCCCCGGAGCATGGTACATCGGCGAGACCATGCAGACGCTGCGACAACGGATGAACGGACACCGCGCAACAATCACCAGGCAGGAGTGTTCCCTCCCAGTCGGGGAACACTTCAGCAGTCAAGGACATTCAGCCTCCGATCTTCGGGTAAGCATTCTCCAAGGCGGCCTTCAAGACACACAACGCAAAATCATCGAGCAGAAACTGATAGCCAAGTTCCGCACCCATGAGGATGGCCTGAACCGGGATCTTGGGTTTATGTCACGCTACATGTAACCCCACCTGACGTAGGGTCATCTAGACTAGAGTTGTCATTGGCTTGTTCTCTCCACACAGATGCGGCCGGAGCTGCTGTGATTTCCAGCAAAAAAAATATGTTTTTTGTCTTTTTTTGTTTTTGTTTTTCGTAGACCCCAGCATCTGCAACATTTGACCCCTTGTGACCCCACCTCATTGTTCTTTGATGTAATGATTTCCTGACTAACCTGTTTGGACACCATTTACACCTTTGATTGCTGTGATTATCTCTCTGCCGGGGTGTGATAAATGGCAGTTAGAAAGATTACCTGTAAACATCTGACGTTATTCTCTGACTATATAAGCTGTGTTTTTATGCATCTCTCCACTTCACCTGATGAAGGAGCAGCGCTCCGAAAGCTTGTGATTTCAAATAAAGCTGTTGGACTGTAACCTGGTGTTGTGAGATTTCTTAGCTTTATATGCTCAGGTTCCTGGAGTGGGACTTAAACCCACAACCTTCTGACTCAGAGGTGAGTGACTTACCCACTGAGCCACTGCTGAGAGTCTATAATAGAATCAAATATAATAGAATCCCTACCAAAGGAGAAGATAGAAGAACATCTAAAAACCAAAAACATAGTAATGAATAGTCAGCATGGATTTCAAAAGGGAAAGTCTTGCTTGACCAACCTTTTTGAATTTTATGAAGAAGTAACAGAGTAGACAATGGTAATGCAGTAGATGTAATTTATCTGGATTTTCAAAACGCCTCTGATAACGTACCCCATAATAGACTGATGAACAAGGTCAGCGAATGCGGAGTTGGGACAAGTAGCAGAATGGATTGCTGGCTGGCTTCAGGACAGAATGCAGAGAGTAGGAGTAAAGGGTAGCTATTCACAGTGGCAGAAGATGGGTAGTAGTGTTCCACAAGGATCAGTGCTGGGGCCACTGCTGTTCACAATTTACATTAACGATTTAGACTTTGGAATCAAAAACACAATTTCTAAATTTGCAGATGACACCAAATTGGGGGATAGTCAATACTGAGGAGGACTGCAACAAATTACAAGAGGACATTAATAAACTTGCAGAATGGGCATATAATTGGCAAATGAAGTTCAACACAGATAAATGTGAGGTATGACATTTTGGTAGGAAGAATATGGAGGTCACATCACTTGGAGAGTGCGAGTCTAGGTGGGGTAGAGGAACAAAGGGATCTAGGAGTACAATTACACAAATCACAAAGTTGCGACACAGGTTAGCAAGGCCATGAAAAAAGCAAACCGAGCACTAGGGTTTATTTCTAGAAGAATAGAATTGAAAAGTGAGGAAGTTATGTTAAACCTGCATCGAACCTTGGTTCGACCGCACTTAGAGTACTGCATGCAGTTCTGGTCGCCATATTATAAAAAGGATAGAGGCACTGGAGAGGGCGCAGAGAAGATTTACAAAGATGATACCAGAAATGCAAGGGTATATATGTCAGGAAAGGATGAACAGGCTGGGTCTCTTTTCTCTTGAAAAAAGACTTAGGGGTGACCTAATAGAGGTCTTTAAAATTATGAAAAATTTTGATAGAGTGGATAGAGAGAGAATGTTTCCACTTTTGGGGAAGAGCATAACTAGAGGCCATCAATATAAGATAGTCACCAAGAAATCCAATAGGGAATTCAGAAGAAACTTCTTTACCCAAAGAGTGGGGAGAATGTGGAACTCGCTACCACAGGGAGTGGTTGAAGCGAATAGTATAGATGTATTTAAGGGGAGGCTAGACAAGCATATGAGGGAAAAGGGAATAGAGGGTTATACTGATAGATTTAGATGAGGAAAGATGGGAGGAGGCTCGTGTGGAGCATAAACGCTGGCATGGACTGGTTGGGCTGAATGGCCTATATGTGAGTGTGTGACTCCAGAAACATAGCAATGTGGTTGACTCTCAACTGCCCTCTTAAATGGCCTAGCAAGCCACTCAGTTGTATCAAACTAAAGAATAAAACTGGACAGACCTCCTGCCTAGTCCTAGGCATCGGATTTGGACATGGCAAAGGCACACCCAGCCCAGTCAACCCTGCAAAGTCCTCACCAACATTTGGGGAGTTGTGCCAATATTGGGAGAGCTATCTCTCAGACTAGTTAAGCAACAGCCTGACTTAGTTATACTCACAATCATACCTTTCAGCCAACCTCCCAGCCTGCCCATCACTATCCCTGGGAATGTCCCGTCCCACCGGCAGGACAGAGGTATACAGTCGGGAAGGAATGGCCCTGGGAGACCCCAACATTAACTCCGGACTCCATGAAGTCTCATGACATGTCAAACATGAGGAAGGAAACCTCCTGCTGATTACCACCTACCATCCTCCCTCAGCTGATGAATCAGTACTCCTCCATGTTGAACACCATTTCAAAGAAGTACTGAGGGTAGCAAGGGCACAGAATGTACCCTGGGTGGGGGACTTAAATGTCCAATGTCCATCACCAAGAGTGGCTCAGTAGCACCACTATTGACCGAGCTGGCAGAGTACTGAAGGACCTAGCTGTCAGATGGTGACAGAACCAATACAAGCAAAAAACCAACTTGACCTCGTCCTTACAGATGCCATGACAGTATTGGTAGGAGTGACCACTGCACAGTCCTTGTGGAGACAAAGTCCTGTCTTCACAGTGAGAACACCCTCCATCGTGTTGTGTGACACAACCACTGTGCTAAATGGGATCGATTCAGAACCGATCTAGTAGCTCAAAACTGGGCATCCATGAGGCGCTGTGGGCCATCAGCAGCTGCAGAATTGTATTCCAGCACAATCTGTAACCTCATGGTCCAGCATAACCTTCACTCGACCATTACCATCATGCTAGGGGACGAACCTGGGTTCAATGAGGAGTGTAGAAGAGCATGCCAGGAGCAGCACCAGGCGTAACTAAAAATGAGGTGCCAACCTGGTGAAGCTACAACACAGGACTACATGCACGCTAAACAGCAGAAGCAGCATGTTATAGACAGAGCTAAGCGATCCCACAACCAACAGATCGGATCAAAGTTCTGCCACATCCAGCCGTGAATGGTGGTAGATAATTGAACGGGAGGAAGACTCCATGAACATCCACATCCTCAATGATGATGGAGCCCAGCATGTGAGTGCAAAAGACAAGGCTGCAACCATCTTCAGCCAGAAGTGCCGAGTGGATGATCCTTCTCCTAAGGTCCCCACCATCACAGAAGTCAGTCTTCAGCCAATTTGATTCACTCCACGTAACATCAAGGAACGGCTGAGCGCACTGGATACAGCAAAGGCTATAAGCTGCAACATCATCCCGGCTGTAGTGCTGAAGACTTGTGCTCTAGAACTAGCTGTGCCTCTAACTAAACTGTTCCAGCTACAACACTGGCAAATACCCGACAAAGTGGAAAACTGCCCAGGTATGTCCTGTCCACAAAAAGCAGGCCAAATCCAATCCAGCCAATTACCAACCCATCAGTCTACACTCAATCATCAGCAAAGTGATGGAAGGTGTCGACGATATGCTATTAAGCAGCACTTGCTCACCAATGCTGGGTTTGGGTTCCGCCAGGACCACTTGGCTCTAGACCTCATTACAGCCTTGGTCCAAACATGGACAAAAGAGCTGAATTCTACAGGTCAGGCGAGTGTGACTGCCCTTGACATCAAGGCAGCATTTGACAGAGTGTGGCATCAAGGAACTCTGGTAAAATTGAAGTCAATGAGAATCAGGGGGAAAACTCTCCACTGACTGGAATCAGACCTAGCACAAAGGAAGATGGTTGTGGTATTTGGAGGCCAATCATCTCAGCACCAGGATGTCGCTGCAGGAGTTCCTCAGGGCAGTGTCCTAGACCCAACCATCTTCAACTGCTTCATCAATGACCTTTGCTCCATCATAAAAGGTCAGAAGTGGGGAAGTTCACTGACGATTGCAATCTTCAGTTCCATTCGTAAACCCTCAGTCCGTGCCTGCATACAGCAAGATCTGGACAACATTCAAGCTTGGGCTGATAAGTGGCAAGTGACATTCGTGCTACACAAGTGCCAGGCAATAACTATCTCCAACAAGAGTCGAGCCATTTCCCCTTGACATTCAACATCATTACCATTGCTGAGTCCCTCACCATCAACATTCTGGGGGGGTCACCATTGACTAGAAACTTAACTGGACCAGCCACATAAATACTGTGGCTACAAGAGCAGGTCAGAGACTGCCTTTCTGTGGCAACTGACTCACCTCCTGACTCTCCAAAGCCTTTACACCATCTACAAGGCACAAGTCAGGAATGTGATAGAATACTCTCCCCTTGCCTGGTTGAGTGCAGCTCCAAAAACACTCAAGAAGCTCAATACCTTCCAGGACAAAACAGCTTGCTTGATTGGCACCCCATCCACCACCTTAAACATTCACTCCCTCCACACTGATGCACCGTGGCTGCAATGTGTAGCATCTACAAGATGCACTGCAGCAACTCGTCAAGGCTTCTTCAACAGCACCTCCCAAACCCGCGACCTCTTCCACCTAGAAAGACATGGGCAGCAGGTGCATCTAGGGAGACTGCAAAAGGGCAATTAGGAATGGGTAATAAATGCTTGCCTTGCCAACGACACCCACATCCCATGAATGAAGAAAAATGGTAACAAAAGCATGGATTAAGGGTTTCAGCAGAAGATGGGCTGAGGCAGGAGCAGAGACAGGCGATGTTATGGAGGTGGAAGTAAATGTGTCTTTGTGAAGAGCAGGATATGAGGACGGAAGCTCATCTGAGGGTCAAATAGGACTCCGAGGTTATGAATAGGCTAGTTCAACCTGAGTCGGTGGCCTGGGAGGGGGATGGAATTGGCGGCTAGGGAACAGAGTTTGTGGCGGAGGCCGAAGACAATGGCTTTATTCTTTCTAATAATGTTTAATGGGAAGACAGTTAGACTCATCTAGGACTGGATGTTGGTGCAGTCTGACAACATAGAAGCGGTGGAGGGCGTCAATAGAGGTGGTGATGAGGTAGAGCTGGGCGTCTCCAACATACTTGTGGAACCTGACATTGTTTTCAGATGATGATGATAAAAAATTGGAGGGGACCAAGAATAGATTCTTGGGGGACTCCAGAAGTAATGGTGCAGGGGCAGGAGGAGAAGCCATTGCAGAAGATTCTCTGGCTATGACTTAATAGGTAAGAGTGGAACCAGGCGAGGGCACTCCCTCCCAGCTGGACAATGGAGGAGGCTGGTGTGGTCAACCATGTCAAAGGCTGCAAACAGGTCAAGGAGGAATAGTACACCACGGTCACAGTCACATAGGATGTTATATGTCACTTTGATTAAAGCTGTTTCAGTGCTATGGCAGGGGTGGAAACCTGATTGGAGAGGTGTTCAAATGTGGAGATGCAGGAACGAAAGGCACGGATTTGGGAGGCGACATCACATTCAAGGACTTAAGAGGAAAGAGTGCTTGGAGCTGGATCGGTAGTTTGCGAGGGGTCAAGGGTGAGTTGATTGACGACAGCAGATCTAAAAGGGAGGGGGGACAGTATCTGAGGAGTGGGAACAACAACTTGTATTTATATAGCACCTTTAACGTAGTAAAACGTCCCGAGGCTCTTCACAGAAGCGTTCACACACAAAATTTGACACCGAGCCACGTAAGGAGATATTAGGGCAGATGACCAAAAGCTTGGTCAAAGAGGTAGGTTTTAAGGAGTGTCTTAAAGGAAGAAAGAGAGGTAGAGAGGCGGAGAGGTTTAGGGAACAGTTTACAGCATCAGCTAGTATAAGGGCCAGGAAGGGAAGTTGGGTGGTCAGAGGTTTAGTTGGAATAGGGTCAAGAGAGCTTATCTCAGTGGCTCATGGGATAGAGATACCAGCTTCTGACCACTTGCCTATTTATACTCCAGCAACTCCACCGGTGACACCAGTACGAGATCTACCCGAGGTGCCTCCAACATGCAGTTAAGGTGCTAAGATCAGGCCTCAATGCACTCTAGAGCTGGACAATAACAAGATAGCCTCTGATGACTAGGAGTGACAAGTGAAATAAATGTTGTTGCTATGCCTTGACACTAATAGACAAGATTGGGTTTGGGCGAGTTAACTGAAAGCTAACCTACCTCTGAAAAGAAAAACACAGACAGAGTTTTAAAACACTCTGATCAGGAGCCAGCATTGGTGTCACCTGATTGAAAATGCTTTCTACACATGCGACAAGTATTCTGGAGTGAACCGAAGGGAATGGTCAGGAAGCGTAGGAAATTCAAATTCCATAGTACTTTTTGTCAGAAAAGGACTGATGGTTGATCTGTGCATTAACCCAGGGCACCAAGGCTAATAGAAACATAGAAGATAGGATCAGGAGTAGGCCATTCAGCCCCTCGAGCCTGCTCCGACATTTAATGATATCATGGCTGATCATCCAAATTCAGTACCCTGTCCCTGCTTTCTCCCCATATCCCTTTAGCCTTAAGAAATGTATCTAACTCCTTCTTGAATATATTTAATGAATTGACCTCAACTGCCTTCTGTGGTAGAGAATTCCACAGGCTCACCACTCTCTGGGTGAAGAAATTCCTCCTCATCTCAGTCCTAAATGGCTTATCCTTAGACTGTGACCCCTGGTTCTGGACTCCCCCCGCCATCAGGAACATCCTTCCTGCATCTAGTCTGTCTAGTGCTGTTAGAATTTTATAAGTTTCAATGAGACCCCCTCATTCTTCTAAACTCCAGCAAATATAAGCCCAATCTCTTCTCATACGTCATTCCTGCCATCCCAGGTATCAGTCTGGTGAATCTTCGCTGCACTCCCTCCATGGCAAGAACATTCTCAGATAAGACGAACAAAACTGCACACAATACTCAAGGTGTGGTCTCACCGAGGCCCTGTATAACTGCAAGACATCCTTGCTCCTGTACTCAAATCCTCTCACTATGAAGGCCAACATACCATTCGCCTTCTTAACCACCTGCATGCTTACCTTCAGCAACTGGTGCACAAGCACTCCCAGGTCTCGTTGCACTTCCCCTTTTCCCAATCTATTGCCATTCAGATAATAATCTGTCTTCCTGTTTCTGCCACCAAAGTGGATAACCTCGCATTTATCCACATTATACTGCGTCTGCAATGCATCTGCCCAATCACCCAACCTGTCCAAATCATACTGGAGTTTCTCTGCATCCTCCTCACAGCACACACGCCCACCCAGCTATGTGGCGTCTGCAAACTTGGAGATATTACATCTAGTTCCCTCGTCGAGATCATTTATATATATTGTGAATAGCTGGGGTCCTAGCACCGATCCCTGCGGTACCCCACTAGTCACTGCCCGCCACTCGGAAAAAGACCCGTTTATTCAAACTTTTTGTTTCCTGTCTGCCAACCAGTTCTCTGTCCAAGTCAATACCTTGCCACCAATCCCATGTGCTTTAACTTTTCACACTAATCTCTTATGTGGGACCTTATCGAAAGCCTTCTGAAAGTCCAAATACACCACATCCACTGGTTCTCCCTTATCTATTCTACCAGTTACATCCTCAAAAAATTCCAGTAGATTAGTCAAGCACGATTTACCTTTTGTAAATCCATGTTGACTTTGTCCGATCCCGTTACTGTTTTCCAAGTGCTCTGCTATTACATCTTTTATAATGGACTCTAGCATTTTCCCCACTACCGATGTCAGGCTTACTGGTCTATGATTCCCCGTTATCTCGCTACCACCTTTTTTAAATAGTGGGGTTCATCCGGAATTTTTAATCAACCGGCACCATCGCGGGCCCGTCGGTGCTGGATACCAAAGAGTTTCCTGTACCATTGTATTTTCCTTTATTTAAATTCAGGACCCTAGTCTCTGAGTCAACTACTTCACTCTCCATCTTAATTGTAGTGCTCCATCATCAACTTGGCCGAGATCCACTAACTCACCACAGACTAATAAATCAAATCTGAGGCCTTCCTGGTTGGTTTGGCTCAGCTGCACACTGGATTAACTAGTTGAGGCACGAGGGGAGCGTGTCATGTTATTTTGTTAATAGAATTCTGTAAAAACCTTAATGTTTGATTTAAGAGGGTAAGTTACCTACGAACATGACCAAGTTACTGTACAATCTAAAATACGTGCACAATGAAGAGAACGTCAAGCAAGCCTAATGAAAGAGAATCATATTAGTGTTTAAGTTTGTTGAAAAGGTATAAAGATGGAAAAAATAAATGTAATTGAGGAAGGAGTCTGTCATATTTTAATAATTATTTTAGTAAAAAGAATTCCAATATATGCTGTCCAGTTTATTTTCCAAACTTCCAAAATGGCTTACTCACATAATTAACATCAAAGATCCAAAAGTAACCTTGAAATGAGGCATTCAGAGGTTCAACAGAGCTCAGAGGTACCAGTATATGATTGAAATACCCTTTTAACCCAGAAGGGGATTAAAACAAGTGTGCACACGTGAACATACATGCACGCACGCACACGAAATATGCCAAGATTGGTTGAATTAAACTTTATTGTAATTCATTGGAAAGTATTAAAAGTTTGGCATTTTAACTTATTTCAATACTAATCACCAAAATGGGAACTATTTTTGTGTTTCAAAAACAAAGCCTGGGTTACTTACAAATGCCTTTTTTTTTGTACATGCTCATAAGGTAAGGATTACTGGGAAACTGAATATTTTTCCACTTAACACCAAGGTCAAATATAGAAAGGACCATGAGAAGTAGTAACCTTCCTACATTATTCTGAAAATATTGCTCAACCTCCCCCTTCAATGGCTGAGCACAGCCTTCCATTCCTTTTACATTGTGGAGTCTTGAACAGGAACTCCACTGAAACTACACAAACTAATTTTGCTAGAGATTATTTCTTTCCCTCCCACTTCACCGGCCCCCAATCCCCCTCGTTCTGGTCTGGGGTGGCTCTCATGAGGTTAAAAAAAAACAGTACTGCATCACACTTTGTAACCTCATACTGTCTTGCACATTTTGAGTTTCAATCTACTTTGTCCAATTGGACACTCAGCCACATACAGTCGCTATAAGATGGTGTAAATAGTTTTCTCACTTATTAAACAGGCAGGGAATCCTGTCTGAAGCACAGTCCTTGATCACAAATCAAAATTAACTTCTGAAAACAAAAAGAAAATTCTTTAGATGTTACTTTAAACCTCTAACACCAAAGGAGAAGTTAAGCTTTGAAATGTCATTCACCAAGACATCATTCAGTCATCAGTACCAGGACAGCTCCATCAAAAGAAAGTGCAACAAAATACATTTTTTCCCCTCTTCCTGGAAGGAAGTGGTGTGGGGCGAGAAGAGCTTTCACAAAATTTTAAACAACTGCAAAACAAATCAATTGCAAAATCCAACAGCTGTGCAATAACTAGAAATTTCTACAATGGCACCCTGAAGGAAGGTTTCTTTTGTGGAGTTTTTTTGCCCTGGGCTTCACAGTATGTAAATGCTGCAATCTTCAGTGATCGGATTCAGACATTTTCTTCCCTTTCTTGCCTCCCTGCAGATTCCAAGAGAGAAAAAGAGTCAATTTAATCAACACTTTCTATGGAACGTTTGAAGAATTAGCTCATTCTATTGCACAGCTTAACAAGTTAAAAGAAATTCTAATGTTAAAATATTTTTTTTTTTTTTTTTTAAAAAGCAGAGAGATTCTCCCTCTCTATCATCCAATGAAAGTTAGAGCACCTTCTGGTGTTTTGAGTTGATAAACTAAAACTATAATTTCCTTTTCATTTTAGCTCTTTTGTGGAGCAGGTCCTAGTCATCTACTGTTGATGCACATCATAGGCAGGTAGTGGGGGAAAGGGGGGAAGAGACAGAATAATGCAAAGAGATTTGTTCAATGTCATTCGCTTTCACTAACTTTTTTTCCCTCCTGACTGGATATGACATCTTGCAAATTTATGATCCTGGATTTGAAATGAGCACTACTTAAAAATAAGAGGTGAATTTCTACTGGTTTCTTTCGTACGGATATCTCAATCAATGGCAATATTGCATAACATGCAGCACACCGTCATTATGTAACAAACTTCTCAAGAGCATAAGGCACAGCCGTCAGAATGATCCAGACACCTAGAACGCTGTTTGAACAGGTCAAAAGCCTGCTGAATAACACCTAAAGGGTTGAATGAGTCTCATCAAATCACACCTCAGACCTGGAACGTGGGTTTGGCCGGGGCTTTATGATGATTCCAATGGTTAACAGTTACTTATCTGTAATGTCCAAAAGGCAGATCATTTTAAGTAAGCATTTTACCTGAAATTTTGTTAACTCTGCCTGTAGTAACTTGACTTTTGATTTTTCTTGTTCCAGAGCTGCATGCAGACCAGTAACCTAGGCAGAGAGAATAAAAACCTTGAATAAGCAAACACAAATACAGATGAGATTGCAGCTGTTGTAAGTGACAACAGCTCATCCACTGGGACATCTGGTCAATCAGCACTTTGACTGCTGAGGCAAACATTGTTGATTTGTATTATCTTCAATTATTTCTTCTTCTCTTCCTGCTCCAAAATTTTTGATTTCTTTACAGGAAACTTTCGTTTAAACGGAGGTTAAATATCCAGAACGCTCTATCCACCGGCAAAATTCAGGAGTCGGTTCAGATAACTTTTTTAAAAACTTTTAGTTGCTTTTTTTCTCCATTTGCGGCTGTGCAAGCGTGTAGCTGAAGCTGTTGCTTAGCTACAGAGACGCTTGCAAGCTGCGCCGACTGTTTTGAAGCTGTTGCTAAGCAACAGGGTTTGTTGCTTCAGACGGAGCTTTTTTAACTATAGCGCTCGTTTCTCCGGCAGTTTTGATGGGCCGGCACCAGCTCGGTCCCGTCAGTGCCGGATACCAGAAAGTTTCCTGTACTTGTTTTATTGCCAATGTCACCCTCAATCCAATGACCATTACATAAGCCTCAACACTGAATATGGGGTTATCTATTTTACCAAAAAGAGGCATCACAGCTAAACCCAATCTTATCCTTAACCGACACATCCACATACTTGCACTTCTGAGGTTGCAAGATAGTGATCAAGAGCAGGATTTGTTGCCAATTTTCCACTACCTACCCCAGGAGGCCAGAGGGCAATTGTAGCCCTCTGGATGACATCAGCGAACTTATTCCTTACCTAAATCAAGTTTCCCCCCCTCCCAACATCATGGTCTGAATCTCAACCAAGTGGGACAAACTGACACTGTGGAGCAGCATGTAGTTAACTCAGGCTACTTTTGTATATTTCCTTATGTTAAGCAGATCACCTGAGTGTGCTGGTTTATAAATCCCAGTAAACACAAGATAATGTTCAATAGTTTGTAATTACTGGCTCTTACCTGTAAAGTTAGTTCATTCTTGATACTTAAGAGTTCATCAACTTGCAAAAGTATATCTGCTTTATCCTTCACTGAAATATAAAGTAAAAAAAAATATATATATATCAATACTACAGTGCAGCAATATCAAAAAGCCTAGACACCAAGAATTGAAGTTTAGGAAGCATTCCTAGAGGCACTCTGACTCATCGTCCTAATTCTCAATCAGATATTACATAGAACATACACTATAGGTGTAAATTGAACCCAACTCACCCATCGCTGCACGATGTTACTTTCCATTGTGGAAAGTAAAATAGGCGATAGATCTGATGACATCAGTTTCCCAATGGGCGAGTTAGGTTAAAATTAACCCCTACAGGTTAGAACAATGCAAGAGTATTTGTACACCACAAGTAACGAGTCTGTCTCACGGAGAAACAATGATCACATTATGCACTTCAACATGTAGTTTAAACCACAAACATATTTTAAGATGACTAGAATTTAACATGGAGGTAGAGTCAAGAGGGAAAATAATCCACATAAATACTCCACAAAAGCCTCTTAGGAATGGATCCCGCACTGGACCATGCAAATTGAAAGAGAAAAGAACAGCAACAGCCCACTAGAGGTCAGAAAAAATGAACAGCAGAAACAGAGTTAAAGAATAAAGGCACAAACCAAGACACTGACAGAACAAAAAAAGAAACAGATACAATGAGGGAAAAATTAGAAAAGAATGAGAAATGAGAAGGGAAAAATTAGGAAAAAAGGGGTGGGGAGGGGAAAAGAGAAAGAACGAACATTTTATGAAACAGGGAAATCTACTGGTTTGGTCTACTTGGAAACAGCATCAAGCAACACTCCTTTAATTATATACCACAACAGTCTCAGATCAGGTCATCCTTACTGCCATTAAATTGTATTGCAGAGGAAATTCCTAAACTCTAACCAACTCTGCATCCCAAATTGTCATAAGTTTTGCTTTTGAACTACAAAAACAAATAAGGACAGGATGTATTACTTTAAAATGGAGGCCGAATGATGTCTACATGCCCTGGTCCAATTATCCCCTCCCTCTAACCCCGCTTCACCTGAAGACTGCACTCGATCTTGTCCAATGCCTTGGGAGAACAACTTGCGTATAGTAACTTGTCAGATAAGAATAGAAGTGGTGTTGACCTTTCGGCATAAGGAAAAAATAATAAAAGTTAAACAGGTGAATATAGAAAGGAGACTGGCGAATAAAGGTGACGGTGCCTCATTAAGTGATCCAGTCTAGGCCCTGACCAAGATATTAAACTGAAACTCCTTGGTGAAATTTGAAGAACTCCTACTGTACAATACTCCAATACAGTACTAGTTATTTCAAGTTGAGAATTAATTGAACATTTTTGTTTACTGGTCACCAGAATGAGTTTTTTTTCTCTTAGCTGTTCACCTCTCAAGTTATAAATTCATTTCAATCTCATTTAATGAATGGAAAACAAGCTGATGGATGTCACCCTGAGCGGAGTGGCTCAATGATGGGGTATCTCAGGATGTAATCATTGCTCTACATTTCTGTGGTCTTACTCAATACTAATTACCTCAAACTCAATTGTGATCACACACAAAATATGTTGAGGACCCCAGTTATCACAAGAATCAATAAAGTATCTGTACCTGACTTGAGAAAATACATTTTAAAAGAAAAAACTCATTCCATTGACCAGTAAACAAAAATGTTCAGTTAATTCTCAACTTGAAATAACTGGTACTGTATTGGGAGAATTGTACAGTAGGAGTTCTTCAAATGCATCAATTTTTAACTAAAATAACTCAAAGGGGTTATTGCATTGCTCAAACAATGATGATCCATTGCTTGTACTGGAGAATGGAGAATAGTCAAGTCAAAGTGAAGGACAAGACCATAGTTAGAGTTCTTAAATTCCCATCAGTCCTTTGTTATTCTCCAATCCAGATTCTTCTACCGGTTGACTTTTTAAAAACATTTCCCTGAAACCTCGGATGTTTAGCTGGTCGGAGTGACTGCTGCCAACGAATCGGAAGCTGCGCAGAAGCATTCTGCGCATAAATGTCAGGTTCCAAATTTGAAAAAGTAACGTTCACCACAACAGACAGGCAGAGGAGCAGATTGTGATAAGCACTCGGCGAGAGTACAATAAAACTCTCAAGCTGACAACATCCCAATATCACGTTCAAGTCATATTTCCTCATTAAATTGTACTGGAAGTTTTAGCAGTTCATTCTGATGAATTAATCACACCGCTGCCACTCTCTCTCTCTCCTCACGTTCCTTCTCCGCCCTCCCTCTCATTTTCCTCCCCAGTCTCTGTCTAGCGCTCCTCTATCTCTCCACAGTGTGTCTACTCTCTCAATTATCCTTTTCCCAGCCGATTAAATCCCAACATCCTGCGCCTGCATTTTGTTCACCAGCTGTGTGTCCAAACCACAACAGAGGACCCGATAGCGATAAGCACACTCCATGAGATTACAAGAAAACTCTCACAAGCTGACAACATCCTAATATCACCTTCAAGTCACATTACAGACCTCACAATACCCAAAATTTCCACCCCTCACCTTTCTCTCCCACTACTGTGGAAAGTCCGGCGAGGACAAACAAAAAAATCCACTGGAACTGCGCATGCGCAACTACTTTGTCGTTGGCAGCAGTTGCGTCCTTAGCTGGTTTGCGGTGGGGGGGGGGGGGGGGGCGAGGGGATAGGAAGTACTCAGCTTTGCACTAATCTTCACATGGTTATGATGGGCCAAATATTGCCATCAAAAGAACGGTAAAGGGCTAATGGTGCTCGCCATTCATTATTTATGCGCAAATGTCACAGCAACTTCAGGCGAGGGCAGATGCGCAATTAATTGCAATATCCAAAAGTTGCTGCCTGTGTTGCGCCACTCTGCCGTTAGCTTAGTGAAAACGCCATCTTGCTATGCCTCACCATTGAATGGAGTGAAGTTGCTATATTTGTGCTGTAGATACAAACTAAACTCAAAGTGAAGTCTTGTCGCCCTTTCAAGTCAAAGTACCCGTTTAATTATTGCCAATCAACCTCTCTGACACTGAAAATGAACTATTACAAGTGTAGAGTTTCATTCATTCAGGTATTAATGGTTGGTGATTTTAAAAATGTTAAATTTGTAATTTTTTTCCAACTTTTCCTTTGTCTCTTTTTTCCTCTTAATCCAAACTTTCTTTCCCGCTTTTCATTTCTTTCAGTGCCTGATTTGACATTGAATTCACCCACTCTAATTTACACTTCCTCCTCAGTTCTTCCTGTTTATTTCACAATCATTCAATCGGATTGGTTAAGGAGACACAGTTGGTTGCCCTGGTCACTCAGGTCCCAAATTCCTAGTTTCTCTCGCTATGTCATCAGCTCACACTTTCAGCAACTTGCCATGCAAAAATTTAAAAATCTAAACGTGCAAGGGCAAGTCTAACTAATGGATGCCCTGCTACAGCAAAATCTGGCCCAATAGGACAACAAATCGAAATGAGTCAGGATCAGCACTGAACGTTTTATAAAAGAAACTATTCTCAATCCCCTTAAAAAGGAAAACAATCTGTATCCCTCGAATCATTGGGGTACTAGAACACAAGCACACAGCACCAAACGGCTGTGGATGCTGTGACAATTGGAGCTTTTAAAACGAAGATCGATAGATTTTTGTTACGTAAGGGTACCAAGGGATATGGAGCAAAGGCGGGTAAAATGGAGTCGAGGTACAGATCAGCCATGACCTAATTCAATGGCAGAGCAGGCTTGAAGGGCTGAATGGCCTACTCCTGTTCCTAGTATGGTACAGCATTGGTCTACCTGCATATTTTACAAAGATTAATGTATACAGAAGTACCTACTTTCACCTTCTTGTAGCATCTTCAAAAGCTGAGCATTTCTAGCCTTCACTTCTTTATATTTTGCCTATTTAAAGAGGGAAGCTGGTAAATATCAGTAAAAAGCCAATAAAATTCTTGTTCACAAAAACAAACGGCATAATCTAAAGACTTACTTCCCACTGCGTAACAGTTTGTTTCAACTGAAGAATTTTCATATCTTTCTTTTCCAGTTTATTTTTTAAGTGTTCAGTTCTTGCGTTGTTGGAAATAGTTTCCTGAATGAAAAGCAGAAAAAGAAAATCAAAATCAGTACTTATCTTGATGACAATGCTTCCTTATTCCATATTTCACATTCAGCTCTCCTTCATCAATAATCCAATGTAAAGTTAAGAAATTATGCCATGGGATACTAGCATGCAAATGTTACATTTGTCTGCAATTCATCTGTTTTAGTGGAGGTGTTAACCCAGTTAAAATAAATGGATTAACAGCGCCACTCAAAAAGTAACTTCGGATGAATGTACTAAGCACTTAGTCCAGATGTAATTTCAGGGCCCAAGTCTTTTTGGAAATTAATAATTACTAATATGATGCATTCATTGGCCACTTCATTTTTTTAAAAATGTAGCCCAGTCCTGAATCAGTAATACTGTATAATGTTTGCCAGCCTTATATTTAAAAAAAGACTTCCAAGGCAACTGGATTAAACGGACCACAATCTACTGGTTAATTCAGTCATTTATTTGCATGAAAGAAATTTGAATTATCCACTTGTTTAAATTATACAATTTTAATGCAATGTCAAAGCAAAGCATGACAGGAACTTCAAAGAGTGCCATAAACATCAAAGCAAATGTGAAATGAAAGTGATTGCATTGAGCACTGTACTAGCTACACAGTGCAAAGTTCAGTCATTTCACAAAATACTCTAATTGTAGTTTGCTTCATGCCAACAGCACATTCATCCACAAAATATTTAGCACATAGAAGCGTCCCATCAGGACATCTGGCATAGCGGTCAGTAATTTCTGCAGCAATTGCACAGATTTGCCGCCATGGCAGGAGCTGGTTTTTCTACCTCCATTTGCTCACTGTATTTAGTCGCTCAGGCCTCTTCCTCACTCTTACTGGCAGCAGCATCCTCCTGCATAGCATCAATAACTTCCAAGTTGATCTGCAATCTGGATGTCAAGACTTCCTGATCTTAACCAACAATAGGTTCAACCTCATGTCTGTTGACTGTCATAACAGAGAGCCCATGCGTTCAAAAAGATTCACTGCTTCTGATTCAGCTGCTAGTGCCGGTGTGGGATCCTCAACTGTGCAAGATACAGTTGCTTTCTCTGCTGGTGGGATGAATTACAGTGTTGAACGCAGTTAGCAAGGGATTCTGCTTTAGGCCCAGGCTCTTCATGTGAACCCCACTATTATCAAGGTACTTTTTTGCCCTGCGATGCCAAGCTTCAGGCAAAGTGAAAGCCACTCCTCAAAAAGAACGCCAGTCACACAGACTTTTTTTTTTTGTAAGCTACAGGCAGAGCAACAATACTACAAAAACATTAAGGTGTTCTTAGAATTCCCAATGACCAGCAACTTTTTTACCTCCCCCCACCCCGCTCCAGTCAAAATGGAGTAGACTGTACACTGGTCACAAAGTAGTATCTAATATTTTGAAGTAGGAATTGATCCATGAGGATACCCTTATTAAAATAATAAATCAAACTTTTGTAAAAAAACAGAACTAACCAATTTTATGATTTTTCTGCTTTTTAAAAGATACATACATTAGTACATCCATCATGATATATCAGATAGGTAGTTTGGGACCTGAGCTGTGGTTATTGATGTTCAGTGAGGTTTGAGAAGAATACTCGCCCCCTGCTGCTGTCCCTCACTGACCCCTACCACTACTGCCCCAAGCACTCACCACATGCTGCTGTCCCGCACTGACCCCTACACTACTGCCCCAAGCACTCACCACATGCTGCTGTCCCTCACTGACCCCTACCACTACTGCCCCAAGCACTCACCACATGCTGCTGTCCCTCACTGACCCCTACCACTACTGCCCCAAGCACTCACCACATGCTGCTGTCCCTCAGACCCCTACCACTACTGCCCCAAGCACTCACCACATGCTGCTGTCCCTCACTGACCCCTACCACTACTGCCCCAAGCACTCACCACATGCTGCTGTCCCTCACTGACCCCTACCACTACTGCCCCAAGCACTCACCACATGCTGCTGTCCCTCACTGACCCCTACCACTACTGCCCCAAGCACTCACCACATGCTGCTGTCCCTCACTGACCCCTACCACTACTGCCCCAAGCACTCACCACATGCTGCTGCTCGAGTTTCACATGAATTGTACAACCAATAACTGTCATGCCTGCTTTCTGTTCTTGGTTTTGCAATCAGATTACTTTCAAACAACAAAGCAAAACAGGGACCCGACAAACTCAAAATCTATTTACAAATATAATGATTAAACACAGAGTCCTGATGACAACACTGGAGGATCTACTTATTCTGACAGTGCTATAGGGATGAATTATCAGTTGATATAATTAAACTAAAGATGCTTCATCTTTAGCAGTGTGTGTTAATTCAATCCCTCATACCTATGGACTCAGTAATTTCTCCAAGACATTCTCCTCCTCCTCCTCCTCCTCCATGAGGTCACTTAAAAAAAAGTTAATCTCATTTCTCTTTAATTGGTTTATTTGTGCAAAATCTCCTGATTGATAGCTAAGAGTTTAAGAATTTTGAGAACATCCATCAAATCTCAAAGTGTCAAAAGTATATAAAACAAGTGAAATGAAGAGGCACCACTTTTTACCTGATTTGGACCTGGAAACTTACAAGCACTTGTCAATCTGCAAACTTCCCTCAACAAACTGCAATTAAACTCTAATTGACCTCCGCACTTATTTAAAACCTCCCACAGAAAGTACCTAATCAGTAAAGATATGGTTAGAAGCTAAATATCATAACTGCTGCAATGGAAAATCAGCTACTACATAAAAAAACATTTTAGCAAATACATACTTGACTCTCTTGTGTGGTGATGTCCAGTCCATTTGAACTTGATAGTTGTTTTCTCCTCTCCATCAACAATATTTTGCTTGCATCTTCTTCTAGTTTATTAAAGAAGCTATCCTCTTCTGCTATTGCATGTAAGGATTTTGGCTCCTGGAGACACAATATAAGAATACTGCAGTCAGCTCAAGGCTAGTATCAAAGGCTTGTTGATAAAATGCTCACCCTTAACTAAGTCGACATAAAACCAGATTTCAATGAATTCATGTTCAACTTTGAATATCTTGGATACTTCATAGAATTATACAGCCCATCATGCCTGTGCCGGCTCTTTGAAAGAGCTATCCAATTAGTCCCACTCTCCTGCTCCTTCCCCATAGCCCTGCAAATGTTTCCTTTTCAAGTAGATATCCAATTACCTTTTGAAAATTACGACTGAATCTACTTCCACCACCATGCAGTGCATTTCAGATCATAACTCACTGTGTAAAAAAGGCTCATCTTCTTCTAGTTCTTTTGCCAATTATCTTAAACTTTGTCTATTTGCTTTATTTTGTTACGTATTTTAAAATTAAATCTGAAATTCCAGGCAATGTTTTCATGACATTGTTCAATTACTACAAAGATCATTGTAAAAATCGAATTTAATCAATTTATAAAACAAATTGTACATCTCATTACTGTAGATTATCTGCCATAAATACAGCTGAAGTTGCATACCTCAGATTTTTTGTTTGTCTGATCTAAAGAGATAGAAAATGAAATGGTTAATATGGTGTATGAAAAAATGGCAAGACATTTCACGCATTAAATTATGGCTAGTAAAACAATGATAGATGATGGTTCAAACTATGCATCAGCATGTTTCAAAATCCTGTACTACAGTTTTCCAATACTGACTTTTTGCAGAGTGCAGAGTTGAAAATGCTGCATTTTCATACATTTGCCAGGATTAATTTTAATAAGTAATTTTTTGATTAAAAACTCAATTAGAAATTGTCTCCTGATTCAAAATTTGTACATTTGAGTTTCAGGGCTGCCTAACAATTGCCCCACCTGAGCAATATTAACTGCCCATTAATGTCTGGATCACTGCATGAGGCATCACATGGAAATAACATTTTCTATCAGTCTTGATAATTCTGCATTTCAGGGGAGGGAAAGTTTGAAAGAGCTGGAGGATTACAGTAGTCATATATGGATCATTTTTGACTTGTCATTTACCACCATTCCTTCTGTTGGTTGATTAAAGACTGATGCACTAAGGAAGAATTATAGAATTTGCAGCACAGAAACAGTCTATTCAGCCCAACAGGTCCATGCCGGTGTTCATGCTCCACACAAGCCTCCTCCCACCCATCTTCATCTAACCCCATCAGCATATCCTTCTATTCCTTTCTCCCACATGTGTTCATCTAGCTTTCCCTTAAATGCATCTGTGCTATGAAGAGGCCCAAGTATCCTCGCACACCATGAGAACATAGGAACAGGAGTAGGCCATTGAGCCCCTCGAACCTGTTCCGCCATTCAATGAGATCACGGGTGACCTGCGACCTAACTCCATATACCCGCCTTTGGCCCAAATCCTTTAATATCTTTGGTTAACAAAAAGCTATCAATCTCCAATTTAAAATTAACAATTGATCTAGCACCGATTGCTGCTTGCGGAAGAGTGTTTCAAACTTCTACCACCCTTTGTGTGTAGAAGTGTTTCCTAATTTCATTCCTGAAAGGTCTGGCTTTAATTTTTAGACTATGCCCCAAAGTCCTAGAATCCCCAACCAGCGGAAATAGTTTCTCTCTATCTACCCTATCTGTTCCCTTTAATATCTTGAAAACTTCGATCAGATTACACCCTCACCTGCATGTTGTGCTGCCCCATAGAAAACAAGTACAGGCAGTGAAATTAAAAGGAACTGAACCTAGAAAGCTGGAACAGCTCCCAGACTATAAAAGCAAAATAAACAGATTTTAAATGAGGATATAAGTGTGTATATATTGATTAAAGCAGAAAATCATAACGTAATAACAGAACTGAAATGTGGTTGCAGCTGGATGGGTTGGCAATTAGATGTTCCTGGGTATCAAACCAAGGATATACAGGGAAGGAAGAAAGGGAGTGTATTAATTAGAGATGATATCGTAGCACTGGAGCATAAGGATTTACAACAGAGAAGTGATTCAAACTCCTTTAAATAGAGCTGAGTAATTATGAGAATGAATCACATTACTACAAGTATATTATAGAGCAGAGATTTCCAAACTGGGAGGAGGGGCCACGACGGGGTTATCAGGGAGATGAGAGACGGACGTCAACTATTACCCACCTGCAATATGCATTTTCTCCATTGGTGGCACTGTAGCACACCCCTCAACTCTCGGGCCGATTCCCAACTGCTCTCTCCCAAAACTCAGGCATCCCCTGCAGACAATTCCAGCTTACAGATCTTGAAATACTCCTCAGTTTAAATAGGTACCTTTCAGTTAAAAAAAAGTGCTTAGCTGCTGCTTTTGGAAGTGTTCATGAGCCTTGGGGTCCCCGCTGACAGAAAAAATAAAAGCATCAAGTCCATGCCCCCTCCCCCGACTCTGCTTCAAAAATCTGTTAAAAGTTTCTTTGCCGGAGTTCTGCAGCTCTGTGGAGCATCCATTTTTTTGTCCCTGCATTGAAGTCCTCATGAGTCCTTGGGTCCCCATGATGTTAGAGGGAATAAATAAATAGTCCTTGTTTAAAAACTTGTGTTGGCTTTAAAAATTACTTTATTGCCCAGTGCTTTGCACCTTTTCATAAGCATTATTTTGCCCTGTTTGGATTCTATGTTGCTGCCTGCTTGGTGTCTTCTTAAATTGAGAAATAAATTAATTGGCGTTTGCATTAAAAAAATTCAACTTGTATTTCACTTCCTCCAAAGCAAACCAACGATTCATAACTCCCTGTTCCACCCCCAAACAAACTGACCACAGACCCATTCTAGTTCCATCTGTAGAGGATCGTTCATCCTGCACCTGGCTCCCATCCCCAGCCGAAGAGGAGAGGCCAGCAGTTTTCCCTTCAGTGAAGTTGCTTGCACTGTCATAGTGGCCGGGAAATTCCTCGGACCTGCTCACACTTCTCTGTCGTTACTTCCAGAAGTGCGGTGGAAACCCAGTTTACACGCATATTCGGAGTTGCCGCCACACTTCCGGCAAAGTAACTGCAGTGAAGCGTGAGCTTATCAGAGGAATTTCCTGGCCATTGAGTTCGAATTATATGGTTGGACTTCATATTAAAACCCAAAAGTGCAAGGGAGCAGAATTAAAATGACAGTGACAAATCTGCTGAAGTATTCTGGGTTACCAGCTAGATCTACACTAACATTAATTATGCAAAAGTGCTGTTCCTTGGAAAGAGGGGGGTGCACAAGGGGCACAAATCTCTGAAGGGGGTTCAGGAAACAGAAGTTTGGGAACCTCTTATAAACCACCTGGTTCTGCAGAATAAGGCAGAGTTAAGTAGGCAACTTAAAGTAGGGGAACATTTGTAAAACACCAAGAATATAAAAGGAAAAAGAAATGTTAAAGAGGACTTGAGTGGGGGGAAAAAAAAGCAAGTTATAGCAAGGCTCGTTGCAAAGGAAGGAGTTTGCTGAAATCAAGTGGGGCCCATCATGTTCCCTGTGGAATGAAAGCATCAGCTGAACAGGGGAAAAAGCTGCTTTAATTGGTCCCTAATTTAATGCCAAAAGCAACCAAGAATAAGGAAAGAAAGTTTTACCAGGAAAACAAAAATGAAAGTGCAAAAGTGGACAATTACCCACCAAAACCAACTAATGTATGGAGAAGAATGCAGGATCAGCTAATTGAAAATGGAACCGTTCATTAAACAGAAGTCGCCTTTAAGAAGCCTACTTGAGCCAGCCAGGTCCCAGAACTTTTATGGGTGTTGGCAGAGCTCACACGAAGTTGAGAAATTAGGTATGGGACTTTAACAAGTTATTGAAATATTGCAAATGAGCCCATGCACACAAATGGTGCAGCCTCAGTTTTTGTCCTCCAAACTGCCCATCAAAAAATCAGTCGTGCAATGTCTGGCACCCAAATTATCCGACTTGGAGTCTCTCCAAATCAGGGCTAGCGAGCTAATATCTGCCACAAACTCCGTTCCCTCGACACTGATTCAATCTCCTTCCCTGGGCACTGAGGCTGAACCAGACTGTTTACAACCTCGGCATCCTATCTGACCCCGAGCTGAGCTTCTGACCTCATATCCTCTCCATCACAAAGACCGTCTACTTACATCTCCGTGAATTTGCCCATCTGCTGCTGGAACCCTCACTCATGCTTTTGTCACCTCCAAATTCGACTATTCCAATGCTCATCCTCGTGGTCAAATACCTCCATGGTCTCTCCCCTCCCTATCTCTGTACTAAATAGTATGAGAAGCGGGTAGGAAAGTGCAATTAGACCAGCTAGCTCATGACACAGTTGGGCAAATGGTCTCTTTTTGTGCTGTAACATTTTATATTATATAAAAACTGGCTGTAGTTTTTAAAAAGAGGACAAAATGTTCCTGTGCATTAATACCATATTTTGTTATATAAAAACAATCACACTGTTCAAAATAAAACTTAACACCAACATAACCCAATACTACCTGTACTTTCATCAGTTTGGAAATCTTTCAATGAAACTGTAGCTGGTTTATCTTTTCCCTGAAGGTGTTTTCTTTTTTCTTTTCTACTTGATCCTTTTGTTTTCGGAGAAGTATCGTCAGCATCATAACACTGCAAAAAACAGAACAGTGGTTTCAAATTTAAAATAATGAAAGTTTAAAAAGTAATGAGGACTTATTAATGTATAATTAAAACTGTAACAATGCTATGATCAGTTATGGCGTTGCATTACATTTGGAAGGAAAAATGAAGTAAAGCAGAATGAGGGAATTGTGTATTTGGATTGGTAAACTGCAAATGTCGCTCCATTATTTAGGAAGTGAGTGACAGAGAAACCTGGTAAGAACATACATAAGAAATAGGAGCAGGAGTAGGCCAATCGGCCCCTCGAGCCTGCTCCACCATTCAATAAGATCATGGCTGATCTGATCCTAACCTCAAATCTACTATCACTCTATATCTCCTGGGAGAGGCGAAAAACCAGAAAAAACCCAATGGCCAATTTGGAAGAAAAAAATCTGGGAAATTCCTCTCCGACCCATCTAGGCGATCGAAACTCGTCCAGGAGATCACTCTGTCCCTATACTTTCTACAGTACTTACCTTCTGTAAAAGGTGATCTCCACCCCAGCCAGGAACAGGAATAGAACCATCTCCTGAAATCTAACAGAATTAGAACACAAGAAGTAGGAGCAGAACCAGGCTACACGACCCCTGGGCCCGCTCTGCTACCCACAGGGCCATGACCGATCCGAACCTAGACTCATGTCCAATTTCCTGCCCGCTCCCCGTAACCCCCAATTCCCTTTACTTTTAGGAAACTGTCTATTTCTATTTTAAATTTATTTAATGATGTAGCTTCCACAGCTTTCTGGGGCAGCAAATTCCACAGACCTACTACCCTCCGAGTGAAGAAGTTTCTCCTCATCTCAGTTTTGAAAGAGCAGCCCCTTTTTCTAAAGATTATGCCCCCTAGTTCTAGTTTCACCCATCATTGGGAACATCCTCACCACATCCACCCGATCAAGTCCCTTCACAATCTTATATGTTTCAATAAGATCGCCTCTCATTCTTCTGAACTCCAATGAGTAGAGTCCCAATCTACTCAACCTCTCCTCATATGACCACCCCCTCATCCCCGGGATTAACCGAGTGAACCTTCTTTGTACTGACTCGAGAGCAAGTATGTCTTTTCTTAAGTATGGACACCAAAATTGTATGCAGTATTCCAGGTGCGGTCTCACCAATACCTTGTACAACTGCAACAATACCTCCCTGTTTTTATATTCTATCCCCCTAGCAATAAAAGCCAACATTCCATTGGCCTTCTTGATCACTTGCTGCACCTGCATACTAACTTTTTGAGTTTCGTGCACCAGGACCCCCAGATCCTTTTGTACTACAGTACTTTCCAGTTTCTTGCCATTAAGATAATAACTTGCTCTATGATTTTTCCTGCCAACGTGCATAACCTCACACTTTCCAGTATTGTATTCCATCTGCCAAATCTCTGCCCACTCACTTAGCCTGTCTATGTCCTTTTGCAGGTTTTTTATGTCCTCCTCACTCACTACTTTCCGTCCCATCTTTGTATCATCTGCAAACTTTGATATGTTACACTCGGTCCCCTCCTCCAAATCGTAGATTGTAAAGAGTTGGGGACCCAGCACTGACCCCTGCGGAACACCACTAGTTACTGATTGCCAGTCTGAGAATGAACCATTTATCCCAACTCTCTGCTTTCTGTTAGATAGCCAATCCTCCACCCATGCCAGAATATTACCCCCAATCCTGTGATTTTTTTATCTTGAGCAATAATCTTTTGCAGTAACAGTAACATACAGACCTGTCAATTTAGCATCAATTGTGGGAAGTTACGAGAATCTATCATCAGGGACAGAGTGACTGAGCAGTTGGACAAGTTTGAGCTGATTAAAAATAATCAGCATGGATTTGTGAAGTGTCGGTCATGTCTGACTAATCTACTTGAATTTTTTGAGGCAGTCACTAGCATGGTGGATAGGGGAGTGCTTATATGATGATGTAGCAAATATTCAAATGAGAACTTTGAAGGCCAAAGTGGAGTAAGGTTCCATGTGAACAGCAGTTGAACATGGGTCAGTCAGTCCTACGAGATAGGCAATCGCCTATTTATAGATGTCGTCTATATGGACTTCCAGAGGGCATTTAACAAGGTTCTGCACAAGAGATTAGCAAAAATGAAAGCACATGAAATTGGAGGTCACCTTATGACAAGGGTTAGAAGGTAGGAGACAGAACACGTGCTAATTGGCAGGATGTGACAAGTGATGTTCCAGAGAGATTTATATGGAGGCCTCAGCTTTACACCATATATATCTCAATCACTTGGACGAAGGAATAGAGTTGTATATCCAATTTTGCATATGAGATTGTTAGGATGCGTGGTAAATTTTGCAGATAGGAGCAGGAAGATACAAAAGGACATAGACAAACTAACTAAATGGGCAAAACTATGGCAGATGGAGATCAATGTGCAGAAGTGTGGCGTCATCCACTTTGATCACAAAGACAAATTGGAATATTTTCTTAATGGTGATGGACTAGGAATTGTGGAGAAGCAAAGGGGTTTAGATGTCCATATACACAAATTACTAAAGGCTAGTGGACAGCTACAAAAAGTAATCAAAAAGGCTAATGAATGTTGGCCTTCATCTCAAGGAAGTTGGAACACAAAAGTGAGGAAGTAATGCTTCAGTTGTACAGAGCCTTGGTCAGACACCACCTGGAGTACTGTGTTTCAGTTTTGAGCACCACACCTCAGGAAGGATCTACTGACTTTGGGGGGTGTACAGCACAGATTCACCAGAATGATACCAGGGCTGATAGTTAAATTATGAGGACAGGTTGCATAAACTTGGCTTGTATTCCACTGAGTTTAGAAGGTTGAGGGGTGCAATAATTAAGTTCTTTAAAATGATAAAGGGATTAGATAGGTTAGATACAGAGAAACTATTTCCTCTGGTAGAGGAATCCCGGAGAATGGGATATTATCCTGAAATTCGAGCTAGGCGATTTAGAAGTGAAATCAGGAATCACTTTTACACACAAGGGGTAGTGGAAATCTGGAACTCGCTCCCCCAAAGGCTGTGGACTCTGGGTCAATTGAAATTTTCAAGACTGAGATTGATAGATTTTTGATAAATAAGGGTATCAAGGGCTGTGGAGCAAAGGCTGGTAAAATGGAGTTGAGATAAAGATCAACCATGGTCCAACTGGAAGAACAGGCTCGAGATGCTTAATGGCCTACTTCTGTTCCTATGTTCCTAAAACTAAATTAAAAAAGGTTAGATAACTTTGTTCAGTGTATTTATAATGAATCGGCTCACCACAATATATGGCCTGAATTTGCAGAGACACAAGTTACACAATATGGAACATTTCTAAATATAATAGTTCAGACATACCAGCTTGTAAGATATGGAATAAGCAGAGGTTCAACTTCTTAGAACGTGTAGAAAAAAGCAGCAATCATTTTAGGGAAATAATAAAAGCATGCCTTTTTCTTCAGATGTGCGTGGAATGGTGGGGAAACTTTAAATAAGTTAGTCTGCATTCTCCTAGATCTCATTTTTATAGTTCAGAATAATGTGCACAAAAAAAAGCAAGATTTATTCCTAAATTGAATCACATTGTTTTGGCAAACCAATTGATTGTGAAAATCAACCCCTTTGTGATTTTATTTCTTCTTTCTGTAATAACATACAAGTGAAATAAAAATCATAATGCTAAAAAGTGCTGAAGTTAATAATGAGTGCGCAGTGGAAGAAGAGCTTGTTTGACTGGAGAAACTGGGAAGGAAAAGTGATGCTGGAACAGATATGAGCATGTTTAGATTTGGATTTCTCCTGAAATGGACTAGACACCATCCAGAAAAAATGAAATTATACAGAGATAACTGTTTATGTTTCAGGAGTGCTCCTACTTGCATTGCAGATAAGAGAGACATATGTAATTATGTAGGATACTTTTCATGCAACACCTTAATGAACAGTGTATCTCAGCACTCAAAGACTATCTCCTGCTGTGACAATTTTTTAAACAAAAAACTTAACTTTCAGATGTCAAGATATATACGTACACTCTTATGCTCCTCATATTCCAACTTGCTAATCAGTAAAGCTTTTTGGAGATCTGCTTCATACAATTCACTAGTCAGCTATATACAGAACAAGAAAAAACACACAAATGTTCAGTGAAACGCCATCACAACTTCTAGAAACACTCCGGCTACAACATAGTCTGTATTGAATGGTCACTGCAGTATTCAAAGTATAACACATTTTCAAAATGCATAATATCTGCAAAATGGCTCTATAATTTTTTAAGCATTGGGCATTTACAATCTAGGATTTGAGAACTGAATGACAATATTCCTCGATTTACAGCATTTGGGGAATTTTGAGGGGGCAGGGAAGGTACTAATATCTGGCAACAGAGCACAATACCAGGACAACACAGTCAGTGGTTTATTTTACATTTTTTCCCCCTGCTTCTCACTAATTTTCTCCTGACTCCTGAAGCCATTCACTTCTTGCTGGGAATAGTTCCACAGGTACCCCACCCATGAAACCTTCATGTGTGAGCATGGACAATGAGGCTAACTGACTAAAGGAAATGCAGCTGAGCCCAATGCTGTCCTTATCTGAAGTCCACACAGGCATATTTCCAATAGGGACAGTGATCAGGAGTGACAGTCAGGGCTAATTTCCCCTCTAACCCACAAGAGAAGGTCAACTACAACATAACTATCCTTATTCCCTAGATTCTAGAACGGTCCCAGCAGATTCGAAGGTAGCAAATGTAACACCGCTATTCAAGAAAGGAGGGAAGAGAGAAAACAGGGAACTACAGGACAGTTAGCCTGACATCAGTCGTCGGTAAAATGCTGGAATCCATTGTTAAGGAAGTGGTAACAGGGCACTTAGAAAATCATAACATGATTAGGCAGAGTCAACATGGTTTTATGAAAGGGAAAATCGTGTTTGACAAATTTATTAAGAGTATTTTGAAGATGTAACTAGCAGGGTAGATAAAGGGGAACCAGTGGATGTAGTATATTTGGAATTCCAAAAGGCATTCGATAAGGTGTCACATAAAAAGGTAATATAGTAGCAGGGATAGAGGATTGGTTAACGAACAGAAAACAGAGAGTAGGGATAAACAGGTCTTTTTCAGGTTGGCAGGGTGTAACTAGTGGGGTGCCGCAAGGATCAGTGTTGGAGCCTCAGCTATTTACATCTATATTAATGACCTAGATGAAGGGACCGAGTGTAATGTATCCAAGTTTGCGGATGATACATAAAGAAATAGGAGCAGGAGTAGGCCATAAGGCCCCTTGAGCCTGCTTCGCCATTCAATAAAATCATGGCTGATCATCGACCTCAACTCCACATTCCTGCCTGATCTCCATATCCCTTGATCCCCTAGAGTCCAAAACTCTATCTAGCTCAGCCTTGAATATACTCAAAGACTCCGCATTCACAGCCCTCTGGGGCAGAGAATTCCAAAGATTCACAACCCTCGGAGTGAAGAAATTCCTCCTCATCTCAGTCTTAAATGGCCGACCCCATATCCTGAGACAATGCCCCCTAGTTCTAGACACTCCAACCAGGAGAAACAACCTCTCAGCATCTACCCTGTCAATTCCCTTCAGAATCTTGTATGTTTCAATGAGATCACCTCTCATTCTTCTAAACTCCAGAGAGTATAGGCCCATTCTACACAATCTCTCATCATAGGACAGCCCGCTCATCCCAGGAATCAATCTAGTGAACCTTTGTTGCATCGCCTCCAAGGTAAGTATATCCTTCCTTAGATAAGGAGACCAAAACTGTGCACAGTACTCCAGGTGTGGTCTCACCAAGGCCCTGTACAATTGTAGCAAGACTTCTTTACTCTTCTACTCCAACCCCCTTGCAATAAAGGCCAACATGCCATGTGCCTTCCTTATTGCCTGCTGTACCTCCATGCTAGCTTTCTGTGTTTCTTGCACGAGGCCATCCAAATCACTCTGAACACCAACATTTGAATGTTTCTCAACATTTAAAAAATATTCTGTTTTTGTATTCTTCCTACCAAAGTGAATAACCTGACATTTCCAAACATTATACTCCATCTGTCACCTTACTGCCCACTCACTTAGTCCATCTATATCCCTTTGCAGACTCTGTGTTCTCCTCACAGCTTACTGAATTTCTTCACTCAGAGGGTTGTGAATCTTTGGAATTCTCTGCCCCAGAGGGTTGTGAATGCTGAGTCTTTGCATATATTCAAGGCTGAGTTAGATAGATTTTTGGACTCTCGGGGAATCAAGGTGTATGGAGATCAGACGGGAAAGTGGAGTTGAGATCGATGATCAGCCATGATCTTATTGAATGGCGAAGCAGGCTCAAGGGGTCACATGACCTATTCCTGCTCCTATATCTTATGTTCTATGTACGTTGTTACTCGCACCGTTTCAGCTGTATTGTCACTGGCATTTCAGTAAAACGTGACATTTTTGCATTGTGTCCACTTGAACTGTGAGAAATCACAGATTTTGTCCTTCCAAACTGGTATCTGGAAGGAGCATGTTGTGTTATATAACACCGTGACAAAGGACTACTCGTCACAGGTTGGTCACTTGTGGTAATGGGGAGAGCCAATTGAGCTAAGTAATACACAAGCAGTGTGCTAACTTGTCAGTTTACTACAGCATATGGGTACCATTACACGAAATAAGCCTAGTTGTAACACTAAGCTGGTGCTAGTAGTTATGTCTGCTTATTTAACTTTATCTAACAGTTTTTGTGAGAAGGCAGTTATACAGTTGTACTAAAGGCTAACCTTCAGTATATTAGACACTTCTCTCGATGGGATAAAAATCTTTGTTCCAAGAGTTTCACTGTACCTTAAATTATACTGAAAAAATGTATACTTTTGATGTAAAAGACAAATTTAACTAAAACATTTTCATAGTCATGTATTTCTGTAAAACTCTGCACTCTTATGAAAAGGACAGTGGTTATAAATGGCCCTTTAATGTTGCAGTAATAATTTGTTGAGAAAAATAATGAAAAGATTTGTTATAAATGACAAAAATATAAGTAATGGTTGGTAGTTTGCATGTTACTCAAACATTCAATTTCATAATATTGTAAATGTTCCTGGTATTTGATTCCCATCAACAGTCCTCACCTGCTCGTCCTTTTCTCTCCACTGCTCCCACTTCTCACCCTCTGCCACTGGTGGGTTCGGACTGTTCAGGGATTGCTCTGACTGGCAAGAGCCAGCATTCACACCAGCAATAGCAACAGAGCAAGATTTTGAAGTATTTTTTCCAAAGGCCAGACTTCTTAGCTTTATATTAAGGGGAAAAAGAAAAAAAAATCAATCAAGAAAAATTCAAAACACGACCAGATTAAAGTCAAAATCAATTCTGAATACAAACCATTTGATGATTCAATCATTTGGCAGTTGTTCTGGTTTTTTTATTTTACTGGCTTTATGAGGAGAGACCAAAGTTATATTGGAGTGCTTTACAGTCATGGGTTGAAGTACAACATTCAGACACTTTGCACACTGAAGAATTTTTACACAGTAATCTCCACAGGTGGAGAGGAGGAAAGATGGCAAATCACAACACCGAATCAAATTGCTAATTTTTTTAATTAAATAAATCATATGTGTGCTCATTAAAATTATTTTTAGTATGGGCTTAAGGTAATAGGAGTATACACACTTCAAAAACCCATTCTTTTGGCTTCAAATTCAGGCATTTGTTGCTAGAGAATACAGTACTGATCAAGAAATAAGATTTTGTTTAGATGTTTCTATAGATATATTTCTAGACACAAAAGGCATCAAGGGGTATGGGGAGAGAGCGAGAATATGGTATTGAGATAGAGGATCAGCCATAATCATATTGAATGGCGGAGCAGGCTCAAAGAGCCGAATGGCCCACTCCTGCTCCTATTTTTCTAGGTTTCTGTTTCTATGTTAAACCTGTCCCTGAAGTTTTCAGGGTTATTTAGTTTATGAGGCATATAAATAAGGTTCAATGTCAGTTCAACATGTGGTCAGTGAAGAAGATAACTGAAATTTGATTTCTGCCTATATAAACAATGATACATTTGAATAATGACTCCTATTAAGTTAAAACTGACCCAAATAACAATCATTCCTATTGTACATCTATTTATTAAAAAAGTCTTACTCAAAATCTGCACACTCTAAATGTCACGTGTACTTTCCCTAACATTTTCATACTTTGTTGATAATACCCATTATAGAAACACACTATCCTCCAACTTGGGAGATCCATTGAGCAATTATGTCCCCTGATCAATCTCCCATGGGAAGTCAAGACCAAGTAAAGCAGGGTTAGAAGATTGGGAACAAATGGACCAAAGCAAGCAGATGTAATTAAGTTAAACATTCTGACCTTAAAAATACTTTGCTTTGACATTATTTATAGTTAAATAGCAAAACATACAGCAATTTAAGCAGATTAAATTAAATTATTTGTCTCCAAGACGGAGCCCATCCGATCAGCTGCCTCCACCACTTCCCTTCCTTTCCATAACCCACTGGGCCAAACTTCCTCTAAGGTTTCCCCCTGCCCTCGCCCCGAACTCACATCTTTCTACAGTTTCTCTCCGATTTCCACTCATGACCTCTCTGCATTCATCTTGTCCATCCATGAAACCCATTTCCTACTCCCTCAACCCTATTCCCACCAAACTGCTGACCACCCAACTTCCTTTTCTGGCTCCCATGTTAGCTGACATTGTTAACGGTTCTCTCGCCTCAGGTACTGTCCTGCCGTCATCACCCCTCTCCTCAAAAAAACAACCCTTGACCCCTCCATCCTTGCAAACTACCACCCCATCTTCAACCTCCCTTTCCTCTCCAAAGTCCTTGAACATGTTGTCGCCTCCCAAATCCGTGCCCATCTTTCCCGCAACTCTATGTTTGAATCCCTCCAATCAGGTTTGTGCCCCTGCCACAGTACTGAAACGGCTCTCCTCAAAGTCACAAATGACATCCTTTGTGACTGTGACAAAGATAAACTATCCCTCCTCGTCCTTCTCGACTTGTCTGCAGCCTTTGACACGGATGACCACTCCATCCTCCTCCAACGCTCAACCATTGGTGGCCGTGCCTTCTGTTGCCTAGGCCCTAAGCTCTGGAGTTCCCTAAAGCTCTCTGCCTCTCTACCTCTTTTTCCTTCTTTAAGACGCTCCTTAAAACCTCTCTTTGGCCAAGCTTTTGGTCATCTGCCCTAATTTCTCCTCGTGTGGCTCGGTGTCAAATTTTTGTCTTACAACACTCCTGTGAAGCACCTTAGGACATTTTACTACGTTAATGGCACTATATAAATACAAGAAGTTGTTGTTGTTGAGAAGTAGTCAGTTGGAGCAGAGAAAATTCTTTGTAGTACAGACTGAGGAGCTGGATGATATAAAACTGAGCCACTACAGCCTCAACACTTACAGGAGGGTGTAATTATAGCTCGACAAGCCGACATAGGCCATTCCCATTATAAATGTGGACACAGGAATTTATAATAAAGTACCGAGATAAAAATGTGACAAAAACAAAACAGGAAATAAGGTTTTGTTGACAGGAAGCATGTGCAGATGTAAGATTTTTAATGTTAATGTACCATTGATAGATATACACATGGAGTAAATATTTCAACAAAATTCATCTTGCAGCAGAAATTCATTGCTGGATTTCAAATTAGTGGACAACAAATCCTGTGAGGTGTGCCAACGTCACGCCCAAAGTCTCGACATACCCCCAATACCCCCAGCATGTGAAATGCCACATCAGGAGCACAAATTTATAAAATCAACCCGAAAGATCTACAGAAAATGAACATTTCCATCTTGTTGGCTTTACATGCAAATACTACATGAATCCTTCCACAAAGGTTCACTGGTTAAAAGTACAGCATATTATAGTTTATTAAAATCATCAATGCATTTTTGGAATTGATTTAGGGTGGGAGATATTTTGTTTGAAACAGTTATTGCAACTGGTATTTTCACTGCCTCTGGAACACTACGCAAAATTGTGGTACTCAGGCAACAAATTGCTCTACAAACAATAAGTATAGGAAAGCAAAAAGCCCTGGAAATGATGAAATTAATTAAAAAGTATACAAATATACATTTTGATTCAGAACACGCAATAAACAGTTTGCAAAACTAAATATGTTTCAATGAGAGCACCTCACATTCTTCTAAACTCCAGAGAGTATAGACGCATTCTACACAATCTCTCATCATAGGACAGTCCTCTCATCCCATGAATCAATCTAGTGACCCTTTGTTGCACCACCTCGAAGGCAAGTATATCCTTCCTGAGATAAGGAGACCATAACTGTGCACAGTACTCCAGGTGTGGTCTCACCAGTGCCCTGTACAATTGTAGCAAGACTTCCTTACTCTTATACTCCAATCCCCTTGCAATAAAGGCCAACATGCCATTTGCCTTCCTTATTGCCTGCTGTACCTGCATGCTAGCTTTCTGTGATTCTTGCACGAGGACACCCAAATCTCTCTACACCAACATTTGAAAGTTTCTCACCATTTAAAAAATATTCTGTTTTTCTATTCTTCCTACCAAAGTGAATAACCTGACATTTCCCCACATTATACTCCATCTGTCACCTTACTGCCCACTCACATAACCTGTCTATATCTCTACAGGCTCTTTGTGTCCTCCTCACAGCTTACATTCCCACCTAGCTTTGTATCGGCAGCAAACTTGGATACATTATACTTGGTCCCTTCATCCAAGTCATTAATATAGATTGTAAATGGCTGAAGCCCAAGCACTGATCCTTGCGGCACCCCACAAGTTAAGAGTCTGCCAACCTGAAAATGACCTGTTTTTCCCTACTCTCGGTTTTCTGACCATTAACCAATCCTATATCCCTGCTAATACATTACCCCCAATCCCATGAGCCCTTTTCTTGTGTAACAACTTTTTTTTATGTGGTACTTTATCGAATGTCTTTTGGAAATCCAAACATACTATATTCACTGGTTCCCTTTTATCTACCCTGCTAGTTATATCCTTAAAAAAACTCCAATAGATTTGTCAAACATGATTTCCCTTTCATAAAACCATACTAACTCTGCCTAATCATATTATGATTTTCTAAGTGCCCTGTTATGGATTTGTTAAAGGCAAATAGTGTTTAACCATGAGTTTTTTGATGAGGTAACAGAGAGGGTTGAGGAGGGCAATGCGGTTGATGTGGTGTACATGGATATCCAAAAGGCGTTCGACAAAGTGCCACATAATAGGCTTGCGAGCAAAGTTAAAGCCCATAGAATAAAAGGGACAGTGGCTGCATGGATACGAAATTGCTTAAGTGACAGGAAACAGAGTAGTGGTGAACAGTTGCTTTTCGGACTGGAGGAAGGTACACAGTGGTGTTCCCCAGGGGTCGGTTCTAGGACCACTGCTTTTCTTGATATATATTAATGACTTGGATGTGGGTGTACAGGGCACAATTTCAAAATTTGCAGATGACACAAAACTTGGAAGTATGGTGCACAGTGAGGAAGATAGTGATAGACTTAGGAGGACATAGACAAGCTGGCGGAATGGGCGGACACACTGCAGATGAAATTTAACAGAAAAATGCAAAGTGATACATTTTGGTAGAATGAGGAGAGGAAATATAAACTAAAGGGTACAATCCTAAAGGGGATGCACGAACAGAGAGACCTAGGGGTATATGTGCACAAATCGTTGAAGGTGCCAGGGCAGGTTGAGAAAGCAGTTAAAAAAGCTAATGGGATCCTGGGCTTCATGAATAGAGGTATAGAGTACAAAAGCATGGAAAGTATGATGAACCTGTATAAAACACTGGTTCAGCCTCAACTGGAGTATTGTGTCCAATTCTGGGCACTGAACTTTAGGAAGGATGTGAAGGCCTTAGAGGGGGTGCAGAAAAGATTTATGAGAATGACTCCAGGGATGAGGGACTTCAGTTACATGGATAGACTGGAGAAGCTGGGGTTGTTCTCCTTAGAGCAAAGAAGATTGAGAGGAGATTTGATAGAGGTGTTCAAAATCATGAGGGGTCTGGACAGAGTAGATAGAGAAAAACTGTTCCCATTGGCATAGGGGGCGAGAACCAGAGGACACAGATTTAAGGCGATTGGCAAAAAATCCAAAGGCAACCTAAGAAAAAACTTTTTTACACAGCGAGTGGTTAGGATCTGGAATGCACTGCCTGAAAGGGTGGTGGAGGCAGACTCAATCACAGCTTTCAAAAGGGAGTTGGATAAGTACCTGAAAGAATTTTTTTTGCAGGGCTACGGGAAAAGGGCAGGGGAGCAGGACTAGCTAAGGTGCTCTTGCAGAGCGCTGCATGGACTCGACGGGCTGAATGGCCTCCTTCTGTGCTGTAACCATTCTATGGTTCTTAACAATCAATTCCAGCATTTTCCCCGACAACTGATATCAGGCTAACTGGCCTGTAGTTCCCGGGTTTCTCTCTCTCCCTTCTTTCTTACAATAGCGGGGTTACATTTGCTACCTTCCAATCCGCTGGACCTCTTTTTAGAATCTAGGGAATTTTGGAAGATCAAAAACCAATGCATCCACTATCTCTTCAGCCACCTCTTTTAGAACCCTAGGTTGTAGGCTGTCAGGTCCAGGGGATTTTTTCGGCTTTTAGTCCCATTAGTTTCGCCAGTACTTTTTCTCTACTTATATTAATTACGTTCCTCACCCTCATTAGACCCTGGGTTCCCCACCATTTTTTGGTATGCTTTTTGTGTCTTCTACTGTGAAGGCAGATTACAAAATATTTGTTTAACGTTTCTGCCATTTCCTCATTCCCATAATAATTTCTCCTGTCTCAGCCTCTAAGGGACCAATGTTTACTTTTGCTACTCTTTCTTTTTACAGGAAACTCTCTTTTTACCGGCACCTAAATAACCAGAAATCTCTCTTAACCGGCAAAATTCAGGAGTAGGTTCAGGTAAGTTTTACTTCATATTAGTGGCCGCGTAACCGGGGTTCCTGGATCTGTGCGATAGCAAAATACTGCAGATGCTGGGAAATCCGAAATAACAGAAAATCCTGGAAAAACTCAGCAGGCCAGGCAAACATCCGTGGAGAGAAAATAGAGTCAACATTTCGGGTCAAACCCTTTGTCAAGACTGAAAAGCACAGGAAATGAAATAGATTGAAAGGCCAGGCTGGGAGAGAACAAAAGAGAAGTGAAGAGACATTAAGAGGTATTCAAAATGAGATGAGATGGTGATAGGGACTAGTGGAGACAAAAAAGACAGCTCTAGATTAGGTGTGAAATGTGCTGGCAGAATGGGAGACAGCTGCCATGTGGGAGAGAGAAAAAAACGGGGGGGGGGGGGGGGGGGGGGGGGGGGTTAAAGAGAAAGGGCCAAAACAAAGGTGTGGATAAAAAATAAGCAAAAATGTAATGGGGGCAAAGGTTATGATCTGAAATTGTTGAACTCGATATCGAGTCCAGAAGGCTGTAAGTGCCTAATCGGAAGATGAGGTGCTGTTCCTCGAGTTTACGCTGAGCTTCCGTGGAACAATGCAAGAGCCCGAGTACAGCGAGGTCAGAGTGGGAATGGGGCGGTGAATTAAAATGACAGGCGACCGGAAGCTCGGAGTCATCCTTACGGACAGAACGGAGGTGTTCCACAAAGCGGTCACCAATCCAGCATTTTCTGTTATTCTGGATCCGTGGCCATGTAACCGGGGTTCCTGCACCTGTTGCCATACAACAGGGACGCCTGGATCTGTGGCCGTGTAACCGGGGTTCCTGCACCTGTTGCTATGCAACAGGGATGCCTGGATCTGTGGCCGTGTACGGGGCTCTCGTACCTTAGCAAGTATACCTCTCTGTAATCCGGACTTTTTGATCAACCGGCAGCATGCCGGTCCCATAAAAAAAGTTTCCCTGTACATACTTGTAGAAGCTCTTACAATCTGTTTTTATATTTCTTGCTAGTTTACTCTCATTCTATTTTCTGCCTTTTAATCAATTTTTAGTAATTCTTTGCTGGTTTCTAAAGCTCTCCCAATCATCAGGCTTACTCCTATTCTTCTCAACATTATAAGCCTCTTTTTTTAAATCCTTAACTTCTTTAGTTAGCCACAGATGGATCACTTTTCCGAAGGAGTTTTTAATTTCTCAATGTAATATATATTCGTTGAGAATTTTGGAATAGTCCTTTAAATGTTTGCCACTGCTTATCTACTGTCATACCATTTAATCTAATTTCCCAATCTACCTTAGCTAACTCGCCCCTCAAACCTATATAATTGCTTTATTTAAGTTTAAAACTCTTATTTCCGACTGAGCATTTCACTCTCAAACTCAATGTGAAATTTTATCATATTATGATCACTGTTCCCCAAAGGATCCTTTACTAGGAGATTACTAATTAACCTGGTCTCATTACACATTACAAGATCTAAAATAGTCTGTTCCCTGGTTGGTTCCACAACATATTGCTCTCGGAAACTGTTTCAAATGCATTCCATGAACTCGTCCTTCAGACTACCTTTGCCAATTTGATTTGCCCAGTCTATATGAAGATTAAATTCCCCCCACAATTATTGCATTACTTTTGTTACAAGCTCCTATTATTTCTTGGTTAATACTCTGTCCAACAGTATAGCTACTGCTAGGGGGCCTATAAACTACTCCCAGGGGGCCTATAAACTACTCCCACCAGTGTTTTCTGGCCCTTGTTATTTCTTATCTCCACTCATACGGATTCTACTTCCTGATCTTCCGAGACATGATTCTTTCTCACGACTGTCCTGGTGTCATCCTTTATCAGGGCTAACCCCCCTCCTTTTCCATTCTGGCTGTCTTTTTGAAACGTCAAGTACCCTGGAATCTTTAGTTCCCAACTTTGATCACCTTGAAACCACATCTCTGTAATGGCTATTAGATCAAACCCATTTATCTCTATTTGTGGCACTAATTCTCCAAATATGGAAGATTACTGCAGTCTCATGAACACTATTAAAATAATCTTGTTGCGAGGTCCACAACCAGTTATACAGGTGCAAAGTCCAGTAAACAGACTATTTACCAGCACTTATATTTTTAAAAGATATGCAAGGAATAAAAGAAAACGGTAATTAATTTATGCAAGTAATTAAACCCCCATAAAAGGTATTCAGAAAAGTAACTGAATAGAAAATCCTGGCATGTGCACTGTGTTTTTAAAAAAAATGTATATAAAACCTCAGCTTAAAAACTGTTCATTAAAAAAAAGTACAAGCGGTTTCTTTCATCTCTCCACATCTATTATCACAGTAGTAACGTAACAAGCAAGGAAATGTTACATATTGCATTCTTCAAATAAAAACGTGAGTGCATTATCACCAACCTGACCATAGAATTGACACATATCATACTCTATCAAAACGGTGGATCCACTAGTTGGAGATGCGGAAATGCTTGCCTTTCCACAACCAAATCATGGTGGGCACTTAACTTGTATTTATATAGCGCCTTTAACGTAGTAAAACATCCCAAGGCGCTTCACAGGAGTATTATAAAACAAAAAAATGACACCAATCCACAGAAGGATAAATTAGGGCAGGTAACCAAAAGCTTGGTCAAAGAGGTAGATATTAAGGAGCGTCTTAAAGAAGGAGGTCGAGAAGCGGAGGGGTTTAGGGAGGGAACTCCAGAGCTTAGGGCCAAGGCACCAGAAGGCACGGCCCCAATGGTTGAGCGATTATAATCTGGGATGCTCAAGGAGGGCAGAATTAGAAGAGCGCAGATATCGCGGGGGATTGTGGGGCTGGAGGAGATTACAGAGGTAGGGAGGGGAAAGGCCATGGAGAGATTTGAAAACAAGGATACGAATTTTGAAATCGTGACGTTGCTTAACAGGGAGCACAGGGGTGATGGGCGAACGGCACTTGGCGCGAGTTAGGACACGGGCAGCTGAGTTTTGGATCACCTCAAGTTTATGTAGGGTAGAATGTGGGAGGCCAGCCAGGAGTGTGTTGGAATAGTCAAGTCTAGAGGTAACAAAGGCATGGATGAGGGTCTCAGCAGTGAATGAGCTGAGGCAGGGGCGGCGACGGGCGATGTTACGGAGGTGGAAATAGACAGTCTTAGCCCTAGTACGAGTGCATATTCGCATACCTGGCCGCCAGGTAATGCTTTTGAGCAGCTGTCATTCCAAATGTCAGAATTTCCTAATCAGACATCAAGTGAAGTAGAAGATTCATACAGGGTAGCGTGCAACACCATCCACTTAGATGTTCTGGATGCCCAGGTCCAACACTCTCCATCAGGTTTACTCATCATCAACTGCGGTATTTCAGGAGCTTTGACAAATAGGCTTGATCACCATGATGCTGAATCACCCTCCAGGGTATTCAATGACAGGCTGGTGCCCTTGTTCCCTGCAACCATTTTCCCTTTATGCCACAAATCCTGGTCCTGGATCTTGCATGTGTTCTTTGTTGCATGCCTAGGAGTTCAGAATCCCAAGTCATCTCAAGCTTAACCTGCACTGGAATTTTGCTGTCAATAATGAAAGATAGGAAAGATCAAAGGCTGCATAAAGGTTGGAGAAACCCGTGGAGTGCACTGCACAGATTAAAGTCTTGAGATAAAACAGTTTGATGAGAAGACGACTCTACAAATGCTTTAAAAGGCCTATGGAGCAATCAAAAAGGAACAGGCTGGATTGTGCTCTAGTGAGGAATAGGCAACACAAGTTGTGCTTTTTGAAGATCATGGAATTTGGTAAGGCTCGAGGGAGCCGACACATTGATTTTACTGACTTTTGTAGGGATTGTGACCTGGTGCCTCATGAAGAAACAGAACTGTAAATTAAATTTTGTTTTTTTTTAAAATCTAGAACTCTAGTTTCAAGAGTATTCCAAAAGAGTACAGTGGGGTTCTCCGCTGTCACCTTATTTGATGTCCTCAATAATGATGAGTTTTGCGGCATCACAGAGGAAGGCCTTCAGACTGTCTGTTCAAAGAATTTGAAAGTATTGCAGCACTCCTTTTGATATGGTGCTGTTGGTGGACGCATCTGAGGGTCTACTGTACTCTGCTCACCATTGTGAACAATGGATTAACCAATAGAATATGGTGGTGAATGCCTCCAACTATGGTAATAGGGCCTTGCATAGCTCAAAGAGGATCTTGAAGGTACTGATTGAAGATACAAGGGATATGCATCTGTTCCAATTGTTGATTCACATCAGTACCCAGGGGCCTTGGTGGATGACAACTTTAGCCTGAACTTCAGGACACTGCTGAGAAGATTCCGCAATCATACATGCAGAGTATTTTGCCTGCAGAAACACATCCCTATTTGAAAAAGATTAACTTGCTAATAATCAATTATGATGCAAGGGAAAAACCAATATATAAACCCGGACACAAGTACATTCATAATTTCTTAAAATCCAAACCTTGGATTATACAGCCTAAACCGATCGACACTGCAGAAAAAATATGTATTGGTATCTATGGAATTTGAATAGGCACTAAACTTGGCAGATTTATATTGTGCAATGTGCGAAAGGCCTCTGGTTACATTCCAGGGAGAATTCAGAGCACCAGCTGCAATACTGAAGCAACTGTGCATGTGTAGATGCTGAAAAAGCCAGAATTACAGCTTTATGTTTATGAACATGTATGTTGTCCATTGTCAGGGAAGGTTTGTATGGGTCACCAAAGTGCATCCTTCAGCCCCCACCATTTTACAGAGAATCTTTTGTAGTTGTATGTGAATGCAAAGAGCTTTAGCCTGCTATATCTATGGAAACAGGCCCTTTCTGTACCAGAGGGGAGGGGCTGCTAGGATTTAATTCATTTAGCCATTTTTCTCTGAAAGCAGAGGTTTTCATGGAATGCAAGGCTGTGCATCGAGAAAGTAGCAGACACGTATGGGGTGGTTGGTTACAGGATTGGATTCCTGCAGCCTATATGAACATTTTAATCCAGAGGTTAGCAACAGTCTTCGCATTGTCACTAGCCTTTAGACTTGGTCTCCAAGATTGAGACCATCAGTGCAGCTACCTTTGCGGTCATAGCTTCTTACGTCCCATTTCCGAACTCCCCCAAGTCTCCCATCCACTCCAGCCTCAATCCTCCTCCACTCTGCAGTTTCTCGCCCATCTCCCTACTGCCCCCACCAAGCTCATCTCTTCCATGCGACTCACCTACTGTTCCCTTGATCCTCTTGATAGAGAAATAATTTCTCCTGGTGGAGAGATCCAGAACAAGGGGGCAGAATCTTAAAATTTGAGCTCAGCCATTTAGGAGTGCAATCAGGAAGCACTTTTTTTTTTTTTTTTACACAAAGGGTAGGTGAAAATCTGGAACTCTCTCCCTAAAAGGCTGTGGATGCTGGGTCAACTTACATTTTTAGAAGTGAAATTGTTAGGTTTGGGTATCAAGGGATATGGATCAAAGGATGGTAAATGGAGCAGAGGTACAGACCAACCATGATCGAATTGAATGACAGAACAGGCTTGCTGGGCTAAATGCTGTTTGTGGTCTACATTAATGATTTGGATGTGAATGTAAAAGGTATGATCAGTAAGTTCGCAGATGACACGAAAATTGGTGGGGTGGTAAATAGCGAGGCGGGAAGCCTCAGGCTACAGGACGATATAGATGGGTTGGTCAGATGGGCGGAACAGTGGCAAATGGAATTTAACCCTGAAAAGTGTGAGGTGATGCATTTTGGACGGACTAACAAGGCAAGGGAATACACAATGAATGGTAAGACCCTAGGAAAGACAGAGGATCAGAGGGACCTTGGTGTGCATGTACATAGATCCCTGAAGGCAGCAGAACAGGTGGATAAGGTTGTTAAAAAGGCATATGGGATACTTATATTCTATGCCTTGGCTAATGAAGGCAAGAGCAAGGAGGTTATGATGGAGCTGTACAAAACGCTGGTAAGGCCACAGCTGGAACACTGTGCAGTTCTGGTCGCCACACTACAGGAAGGATGTGATTGCTTTGGAGAGGGTGCAGAGGAGATTTACCAGGATGTTACCTGGGCTGGAGTGCTTCAGCTATGAAGAAAGACTGGACAGGCTGGGGTTGTTTTCCTTGGAGCAAAGAAGGCTGAGGGGGGACCTGATTGAGGTGTACAAAATTATGAGGGGCATAGATAGGGTAGATAGAAAGGAACTTTTCCCCTTAGTAGAGGGGTCAATAACAAGGGGGCATAGATTCAAGGTAAGGGGCAGGAGGTTTAGAGGGGATTTGAGGAAAAACTTTTTCACCCAGAGGGTGGTTGGAATCTGGAACTCACTGCCTGAAAAAGGGTGGTAGAGGCAGGAACCCTCACAACATTCAAGAAGCATTTGGATGAGCACTTGAAATGCCATAGCATACAAGGCTACGGACCAAATGCTGGAAAATGGGATTAGACAGGGCTTGATGGCCGGCGTGGACACGATGGGCCTCTTCCTGTGCTGTATAACTCTATGACTTGTCCCTGAGGCTGCCCTGGCCAAAGTCACAAATGATATCCTTTGTGACTGCGACTATGGTGCATTATCCCTTTATGTCCTCCTCAAACTCTGGTTTAACGTGGTCAACCACACCATCCTCATCCACAGGTAAGCCCCATTTGACTACCTTTGCATGGTTCTGCTGCTATCTCTCTTAATGCAGCCAGTGCATCTCCAGCAATGGCTTCTCTCCTCACCCCACACAATCACTTCCAGAACCCTCCAAGAGCTATGCTTGGCCCCTAATCGTGCTCATCTACATATTGCTCCTTACTGATAGTATTGGTAGGTTTGGGATTAACTTCCATATATATTCTGATGACATCCAGCTCTACTTCTCCACTACTTCACTCAACTCCATGACCACAACTGTATCATCAGGTATTAAGCCATGGATTTGACAATTTTCTGCAACTGAACACTTGGCAGATCAAAGCCATCACTTTTGCCATAAACTCCACTTAAAAAAAAAAAAAAAAAAATTTTTTTTTTTTTTTTTTTTAAATTCGCTTATGGGATCTGGGCGTCGCTGGCAAAGCCAGCATTTGTTGCCCATCCCTAGTTGCCATTGAGAAGGTGGTGGTGAGCTGCCTTCTTGGACCGCTGCAGTCCGTGTGGTGAAGGAACTCCCACAGTACTGTTAGGGAGGGAGTTCCAGGATTTTGACCCAGCAACAATGAAGGATCGGCAATATACTTCTAAGTCAGGATGGTGTGTGATTTGGAGGGGAACTTGGTGGTGGTGTTCCCATGCACCTGCTGCCCTTCTAGGTGGTAGAAGTCACGGGTTTGGGAGGTGCTGCTGAAGAAGCCTTGGCGAGTTGCTGCAGTGCATCTTGTAGATGGTACACACTGCAACCACGGTATGCCAGTGGTGGAGGGAATGAATGTTTAAGGTGGTGGATGGGGTGCCAATCAAATGGGCTGCTTTGTCCTGGATAGTGTCGAGCTTCTTGAGTGTTGTTGGAGCTGCACTCATCCAGGCAAGTGGAGAGTATTCCATCACACTCCTGACTTGTGCCTTGTAGATGGTGGAAAGGCTTTGGGGAGTCGGGAGGTGAGACACTCACCGCAGAATACCCAGCCTCTGACCTGCTCTTGTTGCCAGTGTGTGTGTGGCTGGTCCAGTTAAGTTTCTAGTCAATGGTGACCCCCAGGATATTGATGGTGGGGGATTCGGCGATGGTAATGCCGTTGAATGTCAAGGGGCGGTGGTTAGACACTCGCTTGTTGGAGAGAGTCATTGCCTGGCACTTCTGTGGCGTGATGTTACTCGTCACCAAGCCGGAACGTCATCCAGGTCTTGTTGCATGCAGGCATGGACTGCTTCATTATCTGAGGAACTGTGAATGGTACTGAACACTGTGCAGTCATCAGTGAACATCCCCATTTCTGACCTTATGTTGGAGGGAAGATCATTGATGAAGCAGCTGAAGATGGTTGGGCCTCAGACACTGCCCTGAGGAACTCCTGCAGCAATGTCCTGGGGCTGTGATGATTGACCTTCAACCACCACAACCATCTTCCTTTGTGCTAGGTATGGCTCCAGCCAGTGGAGCGTTCCCCCCCCCCCCCGATTCCCATTGACTGCAGTTTTATTAGGGCTCCTTGATGCCATACTCGGTAAAATGCTGCCTTGATGTCAAGGGTAGTTACTCTCACCTCACCTCTGGAATTCAACTCCTTTGTTCATGTTTGGACCAAGGCTGTAATGAGGTCAGGAGCTGAGTGGTCTTAGCAGAACCCAAACTGGGCATCAGTGAGCAGGTTATTAGTGAGTAAGTGCCGCTTGATAGCACTGTCAATGACACCTTCCATCACTTTGCTGATGATTGAGAGTAGACTGATGGGGCGGTAATTGGCTGGGTTGGATTTGTCCTGCTTTTTGTGGACAGGACATACTTGTGCAGTTTTCCACATTGTCGGATAGATGCCAGTGTTGTAGCTGTAGTGGAACAGCTTGGCTAGAGGCGCGGTTAGTTCTGGAGCACAAGTCTTCAGCATGATAGCCGGGATGTTGTAGGGGCCCATGGCCTTTGCTGTATCCAATGCGCTCAGCCATTTCTTGATAGCACGTGGAGTGAATCGAATTGGCTGAAGACTGGCATCTGTGATGGTGGGGACCTCGGGAGTAGGCCGATATGGATCATCCACTTGGCACTTCTGGCTAAAGATGGTTGCAAACGCCTTAAAGATGGTTGCCTTGTCTTTTGCACTCACGTGCTGGGCTCCACCATCATTGAGGATAGGGATATTCATGGAGCCTCCCGTTAGTTGTTTAATGGTTCGCTACCATTCATGACTGGATGTGGCAGGACTGCAGAGCTTTGATCTGATCCATTGATTGTGGGATTGCTTAGCTCAGTCTATAACATGCTGCTTCCGCTTTTTAGCATGCATGTAGTCCTGTGTTGTAGCTTCCCCAGGTTGGCACCTCTTTTAGGTATGCCTGGTGCTGCTCCTGGCATGCCCTTCTACACTCCTTATTGAACCAGCGTTGGTCCCCTGGCTTGGAGGTAATGGTAGAGAGTGAGGGAGATGCCAAGCCATGAGGTTACAGATTGTGGTGGAATACAATTCTGCTGCTGATGGCCCACAGCGCCTCATGGATGCCCAGTTGAGCTGCTAGATCTGTTCTGAATCTATCCCATTTAGCACGGTGGTAGTGCCACACAACACGATAGAGGGTGTCCTCAGTGTGAAGACAGGACTTCGTCTCCACAATGACTGTGTGGTGGTCACTGCTACCAATTCCGTCATGGACAGATGCATCTGCGACAGGTAGATTGGGGAGGACGAGGTCAAATGGGTTTTTCCCCTCGTGTTGGTTCTCTCACCACCTGTCGCAGGCCCAGACTGGCAGTTATGTTTTTTAGGACTCGGCCACTAGTGGTGCTACCGAGCCACTCTTTGGCTGGGGGACTTCAATGTCCATCACCGAGTAAATTCTGTGCCCTTGCTATTCTCAGTGCTTCTTCCAAGTGGTTTTCAACATGGAGGAGTACTGATTCATCAGCTGAGGGCAGTAGGTGGTAATCAGCAGGAGGTATGCTTGACCTGAGACTTCATGGGATCCGGAATCAATGTCGAGAATTCCCAGGGCCACTCCTTCCCGACTGTGTACCACTGTGCCGCCACCCCTGGTGGGTCTGTCCTGCCAGTGGGACAGGACATACCCAGGGATGGTGATGGAGGAGTTTGGGACATTGGCTGAAAGGTATGAGGCTGAGTATGACTGTTGCTCGACTAGTCTGTGGGACAGCTCTCCCAATTTTGGCACAAGTCCCCCGATGTTGGTGAGGAAGACTTTGCAGGGTCGACTGGGCTGGGTGTGCAGTTGCCGTGTCCATCCGGTTTCATTCTTATGTTCCGTAGCGGTTAGTTACAACTGAGTGACTTGCTAGGTCATGTCAGAGGGCAGTTAAGAGTCAACCACATTGCTGTGGGTCTGGAGTCACATATAGGCCAGACCAAGTAAGGACGGCAGATTTCCTTCCCTAAAAGGTCATTAGTGAACCAGATGGGTTTTTACGACAATCCGATAGTTTCATGGTTACCATTACTGATACTAGCTTTTTATTCCAGATTTATTTAATTAACTGAATTTAAATTCCCCAGCTGTCGTGGTGGGATTTGAACTCACGTCTCTGGATCATTAGTCCAGGCCTCTAGATTACTAGCCCAGGACATTACCACTACGCTACCATTCCCCAACTCCAGCCTCCTTCCTGGCCATTCACTCAAACTGAAATAAACTGTAAAACCTCTCAGTCCTGTTCAACCCAGAGCTGAGTTTCAAACCCCACATCTTATCGGTTACTGATGCTGCTTATTTCCCCTACCTCAGTCCTTCCAACTACAGAAATTCTTAACTTGTAGCGGTTCGTGTAGATCGCCACTAAATAAGAGAGTTTGACTTCGACAAACTATTAACAAGTTGTTTATTTACAGGAACAGGCTAATTACATCAGGTAAGATAGCAGGTAAGATGGCTGACTGTAGGAGCACCGTGGTGTAGGTCTTGTCCCAGCGGGGACTCCACGAGGACTGAGTTCGCAGTCCTGTGGGGAGCATGATGACGTCATCACGCTCTGTGTTCCCGCTCTTTGGGCGTCACGTGACCATGTCGTTGCGTCAGTGCGTCTCCCGGTACGGAGGCTGGCCGTTGAGGCCGAGGTTGCGAGGCCGGGCTGTGCCGGTGCTTGCCGCGGGGGCAGAAGATCGCGTCGCTCCCGTCGGCTGGCCGAAGTCGCGGTAGGCCGGGCTGTGCTGGCGGCCGTCTTGGAAAACCGAGTTGGGCCGGTGGCCGGCGCGCGTGCGTCACGTGATGCGTGACGTCAGCGCGTTAGGTCGCCTCTTAAAGGGGCAACGGCCCCAACAGGTAAGTTATACATACATAAGTTAAAGGGAATTATGTGTCTCAATGTAAGGGACAACCAGTGGTACCGCCACAAACTCATGCTTTTTCAGCTCGAGATTTGATTTCTCTATTGTTCTCCATACTGGCCTTCCATTCTTTAGCTACCATAAACTTCAACTAGCCCAAAACGCAGCTGCTCGTATCCTGTCCCACTTGCCTTTTGCCAAACTATATTGGTTTCTGTTTCGCAACATATTAAAATTTAAAATCCTTGTCCTCGTCTTCAAATCAATTGATGCTCTCACCATTGTACTGTTACATGACACAATGTTCTTTCCAGAGAAAGCGCAAGTTTAAAACAAATCTAGAATCTAATTGCACTGTTAGGTGGTTTTTCATATGAAAATTTCACACCCATTAAGCTTGATTGATGATGAAACTAGTCTCCTGGAAAAAATTGAGACAGACTATTTGAAAGAAATAACTCCAAACCAGAAAATCAACACTAAAGCTGATTACAAACTTGTGAAAAATGTCCCTAAAAACTATTGTTCAATTATATGGTGTAATTATTGAAGCTTTATCTTGAATGAACACGAAAAGTATTGTACAAAAATATCACGGGAGAAACCAACGATGACACGCTCCAATGCTCCATTTATTCAGTCCTTTGTAAACCAGACTACTTTCAATTTCCAGTGTATTTCATTTACAGCTAAAATTGTAAACAATAAAAATTGCCCCCAGGATTAGCACCTGTTCAGTTTGGGATTTTTAAAAATTAGTGCTGTATTTAGAAATTTCTAAAACAAAAACCAGAAGTCTAATTTGTAAAACAGAAGTCATCCATTTTCCCCCAGTTGCTTCAGTGCTTTATGATGTGCAGGATTTTGTTTAATATTTTCACAATTCACAAGCCATGATACCCTCCTATCCTTTCTTCCCTTCAATTTCCTCCCTCCCGTTTCATCCTTTGAAAATGCCATAGGATCTTTTACATCCACTTGACAGCAAACAAGGCCTCAATTTTAACATTCCATCTGAAAGACAAAACCTCTGACAATGCAGCACTCCCTCAGTACTGCACTAAAGCATCAGACTAGATTATGTGCTCAAGTCTCTGAAATGGTGCTTGATCTCATGACCTTCTGACTCAGAGTTAAGTGTTACCACTAAGCCAAGGTTGTCACCTTATCAAATCCTCAATGTTTTGAAGTGTTGCACAATTACAAAAGTACAATCATTATGTCAGCAAACAGGGCAGCTAATTGTGCACAGCAAGGTGCCCAAAACAGCAAATGAGAGAAGTGAATGGTTGGTCTATTTTTGGTGTTGATTAGAGGAGGAATGTGAACCAGGACACGGGAAACTCCTGTACGTCTTCTAATAATACCATGGGATCTTTTACACCCACCTCGACAAACAGGTGGCTGGGTGAATTGCATCTAAAAGCTGAAACAAATGAAGAAGCAGGGAAGGGGGAGGCGCGGGGGGGAAGTTTCTCGAAAATATTAAAGGGACACCACACTTAGCCTAAAAAAGCCCGATTTGTTTCTTTGAAAACACAACAGCTCTGCCTCACTCCTCGGTTTTCATTAAATTATAAATCTCAATCTATTTTCACCACAGAAAATAAACGCCCATAAAAGATCAGTCTACACAACTTAAAGTATGAACAAAAATACACAATCCAGGAGTTCCTTCTTTCACAGACTGAATAGAAGATGTTGATAAGAGTCTCGTATGTAAGTACACACAACTCGATGTCAGTGTTCGCTAGCTCCGCTTTATTTAAAGATCGGCCTGCGCCTGGCTCCTCTGCTCTTACCTCATTCGCTTCGCTTTGCAGTTGCTCTTTCTTCTTCTTCCTTTTCTGTTTCTTTTTCTCGTTGCTGCCGCCGTTGGCCCCGGACTGGGTGCTGTTGTTTTTCTTGGCTGCTCCGACACGGGAGCTTTTCCCGATCCGGTTGCTTGTGTTGTTATTCCGCCCAGAGTCCGAATCGGAATCGGACGAGTCACCCTCCACCCGGAGCAAAGCAAAGCGAGAGGCGGTGGTGCGGAGCGAGGCCGAGCCGACTGCTGCCGCCATGACGAGCGCTTAAATTAAATAGAAACTATATATGTGCTCCGTGTCGAGGAGGGCAAAGCAAAGTGTCGATAGCCGGAGTATAATTTGCAAAGGCGGCGGCTGCAGAACCGGTGTGTCCCTGGATCGCGAGGCGCCTCCAGCCGAGTTCCAATGGAACGAACCCGGGACATTCGAGCAGCTCGCTCTCGCGCGCGCGCAATCAGTGGTGCTGGAGCACGCACACAGAACACCAGCACAGAAAGTGTCATGTTCTGACAAAAGGCCATCGACCTGAAATCTTAGCTGTTTCTCTTTCCACAGACGCTGCCTGACCTGCTGAGTATTTCCAGCATCCGCAGTATTTTGCCTTTTGTAAAAGTGTAATGCTGTTGCTCTCCTATTCACACGTTAATTAAAAAAAAAAAGGATTTTGGTGGCTATTTTCCCCACTGTATAGGCGTTTATAGAACCTCCGAGGTGGCCAAGATGGGGTCTCGGCTGCAGCCCTGGGCTAGCCCACCTTGAGCGCAAGACACCACCTTGGTAAAGGAGCTGACGCGTACGCTAGGCACGGCTGCCCCAGAATGATTAAGGCTCTGATTACCAATTAAATTGGCCCCCAACGTTCATTAAAGAGGCTGCGCATCATTTTGCTGGCTACTACAATTAACAACCTCTCCTAACAGCGACCAGCTGAACAGGAGTAAAGAAATCGTTGGTAAGGATTTCGAGAGCTACTTAAAGCCATGTTCAGCTTTCACTGATCACTTGCTGATTGTGATCGACTGACTACACTGCGTTTGAAGAGGAGATAGAATCATAACGGCACAGAAGGGGGCCATTCGGCCCATCAAGTCCATGCCAGCTCTCTGTAGAGCAATCCAGTCAGCCTCATTCTCCTGCTCTATCCCCGTAACCCTGCAAGTTTATTTTCCTCAAGTGCCTATCCAGGCTCCCCTTGAAAACACTGAGTGTCTCCACTTCCGTCAGCAGCAAATTCCAGGTCATCTCCACTCGCTGCGTAAAAAGGGTTTTCCTCACGTCCCTCCTGTATCTCTTGCCCAAATACTTAAATCTGTGTCCCCTAGTACTTGTTCCATCAAATAGTGGGAACAGCCTTTCCCCCTCTATCCCACGAAAAGGCAGGCATAGCTAGGACCCATGCGGGTACCCATAGCAACACCTTTGATTTGGAGGAAATGAGTGGAGTTAAAGGAGAAGTTGTTCAACGTGAGAACAAGTTCAGCCAGGCGGAGGAGGGTGGATGGGGACTGGTCGGGCCTCTGTTCAAGGAAGAAGCGGGATATCTGGAACACTCTTTGTTCCAGTCCTACTCGGGTCCCCTCCCTCACCTCTTTTTCCGATACATTGATGATTGTATCGGTGCCGTTTCCTGCTCTTGCCCTGAACTAGACAATTTCATTCACTTTGCCTCCAATTTCCACCCTTCCCTCACCTTCACATGGTCCATCTCTGACTCTTCCCTTCCCTTCCTCGGCTTCTCCGTCTCCATCTCTGGGGATAGGTTATTGACCAATATTCACTACAAGCCCACTGACTCCCACAGCTACCTGGACTACACTTCCTCCCACCCTGCATCCTGTAAGGACTCTATTCCATTCTCCCAGTTTCTCCATCTCCGCCGCATCTGCTCCGACGATGCCACCTTCCACACCAGTGCTTCCGACATGTCTTCCTTTTTCCTCAACCGAGGATTCCCCTCTACCATGGTTGTCACGGCCCTCGACCGTGTCCGTTCTATCTCCCGCACTTCTGCCCTCACCCCTGCCCCTCCCTCCCGGAACCACGATAAGGTTCCCCTTGTCCTCACCTTTCACCCCACCAGCCTCCACATTCAACGGATCATCCTCCGGCATTTCCGCCACCTCCAAAGTGATCCCACCACCAAACGCATCTTCCCCTCCCCTCCCCTTTCAGCGTTCCGTAGGGACCACTCCCTCCGAGACACCCTAGTCCACTCCTCTATCACCCCCAGCACCCCTTCCCCTTCGCCTGGCACCTTCCCGTGCAAGCACAGGAGATGTAACACCTGCCCTTATACTTCCCCCCTTCCCACTGTCCAGGGGCCCAAACACCCCTTCCAAGTGAAACAGCGATTTACTTGTACTTCTTGCAATCTAGTATACTGTATTCGCTGCTCACAATGCGGTCTCCTCTACATTGGGGAGACCAAACACAGATTGGGTGACCATTTTGCGGAACACCTCCGTTCAGTCTGTAAGGGTGACCCTGAGCTTCTGGTCACCTGTCATTTTAATTCACCGCCCCATTCCCACTCGGACCTCACCGTCCTTGGCCTCTTGCATTGTTCCACGGAAGCTCAACGTAAACTTGAGGAACAGCACCTCATCTTCCGATTAGGCACTTTACAGCCTTCCGGACTCAATATCGAGTTCAACAATTTCAGATCATAACCTCGGCCCCTATTACATTTTTACTTATATTTTTTATCCACACCTTTGTTTTGGTTTCCCCCACCCACCTTTCCTTTTTTTTCTCTCTCCCACATGGCAGCTGTCTCCCATTCTGCCAGCGCATTTCACACCTAATCTAGAGCCGTCTTTTGTCTCCACTAGTCCTATCACCATCTCGTCTCGTTTTGAATACTTCTTAATGTCTCTTCTCTTTTGTTCTCTCCCAGCCCGGCCTCTTAATCTATTTCATTCCCTGTGCCTCTTTAGTCTTGATAAAGAGTTTTGACCCGAAACGTTGACTCTAATTTCTCTCCACGGATGTTGCCTGGCCTGCTGAGTTTTCCCAGCATTTTCTGTTGTTATTTCGGATTTCCAGCATCTGCAGTATTTTGCTATCATACTAAGGCTTTGCTAGAGATGCATTCACTGCCTTTGAATGATGTTGGAGCAGGATGGCGTTGCCAACTGTATAAAACATTGCAGAGAAGTTGAAGAGGACGAGGAGGGATAATGCACCAAAGGATGTCATTCATGACTTTGGCTAGGGCTGTTTTGTTGTTGTAAGAAGGATAGAAGACAGATTAGAGGGATTTGAACATGGAGTTTTGGGAGTAATAGGCATGGAGCAGAGGCAAGGACCTTAGACAGAAAAGGGAAAATTGGTGAGAATGGATGGATTGAGGGTAGGTTTTTCTGGAGGAGGGGATGATGGTGGCAGTTTGAAGGGAAGAGGGACAGTGCCTGAGGAATGGATTGTTAGCTAGCATGTGACCAGGAAGGGGAATTGAATGAGGAGGGGATTAAGGGAGGAGGTGGGTCTCATGGGTGAGGTTAAATTGGAGAAATTGGGGGGGAAAATGTGTGAGAATTTACAAAAAGACAGGAATATTGGCATAGTGGGAAATGGGGGGAGGTTGGCGGCTGAAGGTGGAAGCAAGCCGTGGAGGCAGCTGCACAGCTTATTTTGATCTTAGGGACAATGAAATCGATGAGTTGGTGAAGGGTAAGGTTGAGAGGATGGGGTTGGTGGGTGGGGCAGTGAAATCAGTGAAAAAGGGGCTAGTGGCATTGAGGTTTAGATTGAAATGCCCAAGTGTAACTTCTTACTGTTCAGTGGGTACACATAGACATAATTATGCAAAATGCACTGAACTATTTGGATTTTAAAAAAGTCCTGGCACCCCATCCACCACCTTAAACATTCACTCCCTCCACCACAGGCATACCGTGGCTGCAGTGTGTACCATCTACAAGATGCACTGCAGCAACTCGCCAAGGCTTCTTCAGCAGCACCTCCCAAACCCATGACCTCTACCACCTAGAAGGACAAGGGCAGCAGGCACATGGGAACACCACCACCTCCAAACTCCCCTCCAAGTCACACACCATCCTGACTTGGAAGTATATCGCTGTTCCTTCATCGTCACTGGGTCAAAATTCTGGAACTCCCTAACATCACTGTGCGAGTACCTTCACCACATGGACTGCAGCGGTTCAAGAAGGCGGCTCACCACCACCTTCTCAAGGGCAACTAGGGATGGGCAATAAATGCGGGCCTTGCCAGCGACACCCACATCCCATGAACAAATAAAAAAAAGTGGAAAATGCTATAGAGCTACTGTCCAGGCTGAAGTATTTTGAGGTCCCATCATATTCAGCATTTTTTTTGGACAATTAGAGTGCTCAGTTAGTAACTGTAAAAAAGTAAATTCTGCATTCAAAGTAAAGTGAAGGGAACAAAAAATAACATCTAGATTTAATTTAGAATTTATTAGGCTACTGGAACTATTTAAGATTAACACACACAGTTATAAAAGGTGAAGAGACATATTTTGCATAAAAGTTATTTAGTACAAATGAGCCCTGAAAATGTGTTAAAAGATTTCCACCGTCAGTACTCCTTTAGAAAATCAAACCTTTACAAATAACTATTAGTAGTCACATCATTCCCTCCTTTTTTATTTAAAAAAATGTCTTCATAGATGGGCAGAAAAGGAATAAAATGTTAAAGCTAACCATAATTGTTAATGTTTTAACAGGGTCTTGATACTCACACCATTTCCTTAAAATATTGATTCAATTCAGGAAGACAATCTTACATTGTTTAATTTCTATACAAATACAAAAATCTCTTTTTTTATTAAAATAAAATTAACAAGTGCAATCATATAAAATGCTTTCACAACAAACCATTACACTGGAATACTAAAACACTCATTAAAGTACAAAATGAACAAAACATGAAGAACACTGAATAACACTGAGACCATGACACCAGAAGGACTGAAACACCAGTGTAAAATATTATGTTCACAATACATCTGGAAAATAACAGCATCCTTATCTGATTGGGTCACTTGCTGACCAAAGAACTCTTTTCCTGCAAGTCTGATTTTGCTTTTTAATTTTACATTTGTCACTTGAATTATGTGGAGGAATTCCTCAGTAAGCAGCACAAATAACTACAGTAAGGTTAAAAGGCATTACTGAGAGTGCTGCACATCTTTTTCTTTTAAGTTCTGTGCTCAAGGTGAGGAATGTTAGTACTGGGAAATGGAGCTTTCCAATGTCACCATCAAGCACTCCCAGGGTCAGGTATAGCACCACCAATGCAGAGCAAAGCTCCCTCTGCTCTGGCCCAACACTGTGCCTCAGCCATAACCTCAGAACAGCACCTCCTGCTGCACCCGTGTAACATTTTTTCCATTAGCCACAGCTGAGTAAAACTGCCAATTAGCATCAAATTAAGGACGGTTTTATGCTGTAGGCCAATGCTTACTGGAACTGAAATAATTTTACCCAAACTCATTCCACATGGGTCCCTTGTAGCCAGCACACAGGATACTTTCATCTCACCTGTATGGACTGGATTTGAACCCAAATATGAAAGGACAGTGCCTAACCCCAATGCACCACCCAGTTCCCTCCATATAGCTTATTATGGCTACAATGCAGTCCAGTTGTACACTGAAATGGGGACAGAGAACCAGTTGAAGTAAAATAAACAGAAGAAAGAAATTGCAGTTATATAGTGCCTTTCATATTCTCAGGATAATCCAAAGCATTTCACAGTCAATGAACTGCTTTTGAAATGTAATCACTATTTGGCAGACAAATACAACAGCCAAATTTACACAAAAAGCAAATGAGATAAACGGCCAGTCAAATCATTTTTGTTGGTGTTTGTAGAGGGGAGAATGATGGCCAGGACACCAGTAGAACTTCATGCTCTTCTTCCAGTGGTGTCATGGGATCTTTTACATCCACCTGAACAAGCAGATGGTGTTTCATTTTAATATCTCATCCAAAAGATTACATCACCAATAATGAGCAGTACTGCACTAAAGTATCAGCCTTAATTATTGGCTCAAGTCCTGGAGTGAGGCTCGAACCCACAACCTTCTGGAGGTAAATTTTGTCTTTATTGCTTGTGCAGGCAATCCATTCCACTAGTTTACCACCCAAGCAAAGCAGACAAAAATTACCCCCTCTGACTCAGAGGCAAATATACTACCAATTGAGCCAAGCTGACATTATTAATAAACATAAAACTTCCTGATTCTCAGATAGAACCTGCTGGAGATGACATTACAGCTAGTAATAGACTGCTTGTGGTATTAATTTCAGTACTTGCATTCTTAGAACACGAGACAGATTGAGAAATGAGGCTCACATACCAGTCAATCAGAACTTGTGACTTGCATTAATCCATCCACTAGTTATGAGCAGATGTTTAAGCGTAACCTAAGTTGTTGTGCAAAAAAAGTCCTGCACTTTTAAAGTTAATTGAGCTCTGGTTCAGATTCTGTTTTCATAACATGAAAAGCTGCATTGGAGTGTTATTTATGATGTAAATTAAGTGTGTTTCTATTTTCCTGAATAGGATAACTTCAGTAAGTGCTTTAACCATGTATTGGTCATAGTTTTATTCCCACTGTGCTTTATGTAGTCCTTCCCCCATGTAACATCAATTTATCTATTGTCTGCATTCCAGTCTTCAATTCAGATATATGTGTAACTAACATACTGCAATCATAAAGGAAACTATGATGGTCTGAGGAGCGAGTTGGGTAGGATTGATTGGGGAATGGCACTCAAAGGGTTGACGGTGGCTAGGCAATGGCAAACATTCAAAGACCGAATGGATGAAATACAGATTTTGTTCATCCCAGTTTGGCATAAAAATAAAAAAAAGGTGACCCAACCGTGGCTAACAAGGGAAATTAGGGATAGCATAAGGTCCAAGGAGAGGGCATATAAATTGGCCAGAAAAAGCAATAATCCTGAGGATTGGGAGCAGTTTAGGATTCAACAAAGGAGGACAAAGGGATTAATTAAGAAAGGGAAAATAGAATATGAGAGTAAGCTTGCAGAGAACATAAAAACTGACTGTAAAAGCTTTTATAGATGTGTGAAGAGAAAAAGATTGGTGAAGTCAAGCGTAGGTCCCTTGCAGTCAGAATCGGGGGAATTTATAATGGGGAACAAAGAAATGGCAGACCAAATAAATACATTTTTTGGTTCTGTCTTCACAAAGGAGGACACAAATAACCTCCCAGAGATGCCGGGGAACATAGGGTCTGATGAAAGGGTGGAACTGAAAGAAATCAGTATTTGTAGGGAAATGGTGTTAGGAAAATTGATGGGACTGAAGGCCGATAAATCCCCAGGGCCTGATAATCTACATCCCAGGGTACTTAAGGAAGTGGCCCTAGAAATAATAGATGCATTGCTGGTCATCTTCCAGAACTCGATAGACTCTGGAACGGTACCCATGGATTGGCGGGTAGCTAATGTTATCCCACTATTCAAAAAAGGTGGTAGAGAAAAGGCGGGGAATTATAGACCGGTAAGCTTGACATCAGTAGTGGGGAAAATGCTAGAGTCCATTATAAAAGATGTAATTGCAGAGCACTTGGAAAGCAGTGACTGGATCGGACAAAGTCAACATGGATTTACAAAAGGTAAATCATGCTTGACTAATCTACTGGAATTTTTTGAGGATGTAACTGGTAAAATAGATAAGGGAGAACCAGTGGATGTGGTGTATTTGGACTTTCAGAAGGCTTTTGATAAGGTCCCACATAAGAGATTAGCGTGCAAAATTAAGGCACATGGGATTGGGGGCAAGGTATTGACTTGGATAGAGAACTGGTTGGCGGACAGAAAGCAAAGAGTTGGAATAAACGGGTCGTTTTCCGAGTGGCAGGCAGTGACTAGTGGGGTACCGCAAGGATCGGTCCTAGGACCCCAGCTGTTCACTATATTAATGATCTGGACGAGGGAATTGGATGTAATATCTCCAAATTTGCAGACGACACAAAGCTGGGGGGCAGGGTATGCTGTGAGGAGGATGTCGTGAAACTCCAGCATGATTTGGACAGGTTGGGTGATTGGGCAGAAACATGGCAAATGCACTATAATGTGGATAAATGTGAGGTTATCCACTTTGGTGGCAAAAACAGGAAGGCAGATTATTATTTGAATGGTAATAGATTGGGAGAAAGGGAAGTGCAAAGAGACCTGGGTGTTCTTGTACACCAGTCGCTGAAGGTAAGCATGCAGGTGCAGCAGGCGGTTAAGAAGGCAAATGGTATGTTGGCCTTCGTAGCAAGAGGGTTCGAGTACAAGAACAAGGATGTCTTGCTGCAGTTGTACAGGGCCTTGGTGAGACCACACCTTGAGTATTGTGTGCAGTTTTGGTCGCCTTACCTGAGGAAGGACGTTCTTGCCATGGAAGGAGTGCAGCGAAGATTCACCAGGCTGATACCTGGGATGGCAGGAATGACGTATGAGGAGAGATTGTGTCGATTGGGCTTATACTCACTGGAGTTTAGAAGATTGAGAGGGGATCTCATCGAAACCTATAAAATTCTGTCAGGCCTGGACAGACTAGATGCAGGAAGGATGTTTCTGATGGCCGGGGAGTCCAGAACCAGGGGTCATAGTCTATGGATAAGGGGTAAGCCATTAAGGACTGAAATGAGGAGGAATTTCTTCACCCAGAGAGTGGTGAACCTGTGGAATTCTCTGCCACAGAGGGCGGCGGAGGCCAGTTCATTAAGTATATTCAAGAAAGAGTTGGATATATTTCTTAAGGCTAAAGGGATCAAGGGATATGGGGAGAAGGCAGGGACCGGGTACTGAATTTGGATGATCAGCCATGATCTCATTGAATGGTGGAGCAGGCTCGAAGGGCCGAATGGCCTACTCCTGCTCCTATCTTCTATGTATCTATGTAATGGTATACAGAAACATTGGAAGCAACACTACATAAAAAATGTTTTGATCATGTTGTAACAAGTTAGCGAGCTATTTAACTTAGTCCAGTCAGCAATTGTTCAGAATCCATTATATGGATTTTTGGAATAAGTAATATGTTCCCCGTGAAACAATCCCACTTATTGTAGTAAATCCACATTTTAAAGTGGATTTTGCTAGCCAAACTAAGAATTAGCTTGTGTGGTTCCAGTACAAGATTCACAATCAGCAAATTTTGTGCTACATATTTAAGTCCAGAGATTTTCTGGTTATTTCAATGGAATCTGTAGAGACAGAGTTCACACTGCTGCTGAAACTTGAGCGCCTCATGGACACCTGTGTTGCAGTAATCTGCCGCAACTCCTTGCGGGATACTCTTACAGGAGTAATAATATGAAGCTGTGATGGCTTCTCAATTATCTGAGAAGGCTTGGATGATGAAGTGTGTGCTTTTGCTGGCTGTGTTTCATCTGCTACTTCTGAACTGAGTGAATACTCTTGCTCATGGGTTATTCTTGTGGAGCCTTGTGCCATTTCAGAAATTTCTTCCCATAATTTCTGGTTCTTGTGTGCTCCAGATGTTGCCGGAGGACTGTTATTTTCTTCTTCAATACTTTTAGATGGTCTTGAAGCCCATTTTTGTTCCTTTATATAAATGTCTGCTCCTCTTGAGCTTAATGCTGCATCACCAGTAACATTACCTGCAATCAAATGAATTTTTAAATATTACATTCTCCTGCAACATTTTACATCCTTTATTAACCAGCAGAATATAAATATTGAGGTTGATTTTTTCACTTCCGTTGTGAGTCATGGCTAAAAGATTAAGAACTGGTGCTAAATCTGCCTGAATAACGTGTTAATAGCACTCGGATTACTTGGTCAGCTCATTTGCATTCTTAATTCACAGATGCAGGTGCAGACCAGGGCAAGAATAGGGCACTGTAGTGGTAGCAGAGGAACTCTGTATGCAAGTGAAAATGTAAACGGATGGGGACGACTAATGGGGAATGTCACAATGGGTGAGGGTTACAACATTCTGAAAGCCTCAACCTATCAACTGTCTTTACCAAGGCTGAAATAGCAGGGAATTAAAAAGTGACAGACAGAAATAAAGGCAAATGAAACCCCATGTTCAGGTTTGAGACAACTGATGAAAGTTCATCAACTTGAAATGTTAATCCGACCTTCCTCTCTCTACAGATGCTGTCTGACATGCTGAGTATTTCCAGTATTTTCTGTTTTTATTTCAGTTCTGATATTTGTTGTGCCAGGGTAGGGTGCATGTTAGATGTGCCTACAGTTGATGCTGCAACTCTGCATTTGGCTCTTCTCACCAAACCCAGTGAAGACACTTCCCAAAGTCATTGCCAGGTGGATGTGACAATGCCTGCAAATATGGTTGATAGCATCTTGACGAATGTGGTGAATTGAGCTGCTCTGGCTGGCAATCACACTCTCATGTCATCTTCCATGCAGTACCATATAAAGCATGACATGCTACAGTTGGGAAGCTTCTGAAGAACCATCCAGCATAATAGTTAGTCAGGCCTTTGCAAGTACCTGTGGCATCAGGCCTGCTGTCACAACTAAATGGAGTCTCAGTCTGCAATAGCGAGCTGTGTTCACCTCTGTATGCAGCTATCAGCAAATGGGTACAGAGCACCTCTTAGACATCATGATCCACCTGCTACCCTGTTGGGAAGGGGTCCTCCTCTTCTTCCCAGCACCTCACAGGGGGGATTCCCATTGGGACAACTATTAATGGCTGTAATGGCACAGTGAGAAAAAACAATTGGCACAAAAGCTCAAGAAAACCCATGCGCCATAAGAAGAAAAAATGATACGGACCAGAAATGGCCTCCAAACAGCAAAAACGATTTCCATTTTGTCCCTTTAAATGTACTTATTTACATGCTCGTTGCCTGGTAACCCTGTATGCTCAGTTACAATTGACATTATTTATAATGGCACAAAGAATGGGAGAAGACAGAGGCCTAAGAATATGGTTCCAGCATACTTTAAATATTATAAAGAAACTTCCACCTGCTACAACCAGGAGCTTTCACCACCTGCCTTGCTGAAAATGCACATCATGTATTACTGGAGTGGAGACCCTGTATTCATAATCTCCGCCTCTTTTTCTTCATTGGAATGCCCAGGAAGCAGGTGTCAATGGGACGTACTGATGACGAAATCAGCCCCACTGTTGCTTGGTGAATTTATAGTGCAGCCAGTGTCACTCTATACAATAAACTGCAGTTATATATAGTTTCTATCTTCCATTGACTGTCAGCCATGGCTCAATTGGTAGCACGCTTACCTCTGAGTCAGAAGGTTGTGGGTTCAAGTTCCACTCCAGAGACTTGAGCACAAAAATCTAGGCCGACACTCCAGTGCTGCACTGTTAGAGGTGCTGTCTTTCAGGTGAGATGTTAAACTGAGGCCCCATCTGCTCTCTCAGGTGGATGTAAAAGATCCCATGGCATTATTTCGAAAAAGAGCAGGGGAGTTAACCCCAGTGTCCTGGCCAATATTTATCCCTTAATCAACATCATTAAAACAGATTATCTGGTCATTATCACTTTGCAGTTTTTGGGAGCTTGCTGTGTGCAAATTGGCTGCCATATTTCCTACATTACAACAGTGACTGCACTTCAAAAGTATTAACTGGCTTTAAAGCACTTTGGGTGTCCTGTGGTCGTGAAAACCACTATATAAAATGATAGTCTTTCTATAACCACCAAATAATTGTCACCATTATAATTGCTGTAGTTTCATATGATTCACAATATAGGGCTAAATTCTATTGTTCTGTTTTAAAGCAAAAATAGTAAACATTGGTGTAAGCACATTTTGCAAATCATTGTCCCTTATTTGGCTAACACCTTTAATTTGACCCATTTCCTTAGGTGGTGCATAAACCAGTTGCTCTCAGACATGGATGCACTAGTAGGCCTGCCTCTTGGAATCGAGCATGACTGGGAGAATAAGCAGAGGCCCTGCAGAGCAGGACAAGCTGCTAGAAGGAGGGGGTGGGGGGTGGGAGGGAAGGATGGAGGGGAAGGGCTCTCAGCAGGAGGCCATATCTGCCCAGGGTGTTCAGGGTGCAATTCTCCAACCTGAACCTCAGCGACGACCAATGTTTGAGATGTCTACGCTTCAGTAAAGAGGTCATCACTGAAATCTGGCAACTGCTGCAGCCACAACTCCAATCTGAGAGGAGGGCAAGGAACGCATTGCCAGTGGCTGCGAAGGTGACCGTGGCTATGAACTTGTGTGTGTCTGGCTCCTTCTAGGCTGGTGCTGGAGATCTTAGCAACATTTCGCAGTTTGCAGTACACTGTTGAATAAGGGAGGTCACTGAAGCAAAGAGAAATAACTTCATTTCATTCCCTCTTGTCAGAGACAAACAGGCGGAGTGAGCACAAGGTCTGCAAGGTTTGCAGGCTTCCCCGTGGTGCAGGGTGCCATTGACTGCATGCACATTGCTTTGCGGGCGCTGCAGGTCAATTCTGCCAAATACCGGAACTGAAAGGGATTCAAATCCCTCAATGTCTATCTGATGTGTGACCATAGGCAGCACATCATGCAGGTCAATGCCTGGTATCCTGGCAGTAGTTACGATGCCTTCATTCTGCGGCAGTCCACTGTGCCAGCTGTATTTCAGCAACCACGGCAAACCAAAGGGTGGCTACTGGGCGACATGGGCTATCCGCTGATGACTTGGCTCATCAATCCGGTTCGCAACTCATGTACACGTGCACAGCAGGCATACAATGAGAGCCATATTGTCACAAGAAATGTGATAGAGCAGACCATTGGCATGCTGAAGCAACAATTCCGCTGCCTGGATCACTCTGGAGGAGCCCTGCAGTACTTGGCTGAGTGGGTGTCAAGATTCATGGTGGTATGCTGCATAATCTTGCTATCATGAGGGAACAGCCCTTGCTACCACCTACAGGAAACTCTTTATTATCCGGCACCAATGGGACCGGTGTGGTATCAGTTTATCAAAAAGTCCAGATTACAGAGAGGTATAGTTAAAAGGTATGAGAGCTCTGTACACAGCAACAAATCCAGGCTTCCCTGTTGCTTAGCAACATGTGCAGGAACTCCGGCCACAGACCAAGCGTCCCTGTTGCTTAGCAACAAGTGCACGAACCCCAGTGACACAGCCACAGATCCAGGAACTGCCACTAATATGAAGTAAAACTTACCTGAACCTACTCCTGAATTTTGCTGGTTAACAGAGATTTCCGGTTATTTAGGTGCCGGTAAATCGAGAGTTTCCTGTATCAGGCGAGAAGCTGAGGAGCAGGAGCACGAGGAGAAGAGGAAGGGAGGCTGCAACCTAGACGGCCCTTTTCTGCCCAGGCTGTACGTGAGGAACTAATTCTAGTCGATACCAGTAACTTCAACTCCAATTCCCCATTCAGCAACAATCCCACACTCCTTACCTTCCCTCTGTCACTGACCATCACATCATCCTCTTGGCCACAATGCAAAAATAAAAGCCAATACAATATAAACATTCCAAACCAAACTTATAAATGAAATCATGCCATATCGCATACAAACTTAAACTAATCACCCTTGTGCAATACCTTAGTACCTGTCTTCTGTGTGCCTTTGCCTGTCCTAGTGCTCCTACACAGTGCTACCCCAGTGGCTACAGCATGGCTGGTAGAAGGCTGCTGACTTTCAGTGGAGAAGATTGCAGATGGCTTTGGAGGATGACCTTGAGCAGCTTTGGGTCTAGAAGGCCCAGCTTCAGACTGCACCGCCTCATCATGGACGGCAGCAGTCTGGGCTGGCTGGCTGACAGACAACAGCAAGGGCACCAAGCATTTTGTTGTGTGTACCCATCAACCTTCATCTGTAGCCTGGCCCATCGAAGTCCTCATCTGAGTCCTCTGCAGCAGAACTCTTGTGCGACCTCGCCTTCCAGTAAGCTGGCACCTGCACTATCCTTGCCCCCTGCCCTGGCTGCAGTGCACTTGTGCCCGGTGTCTCACCACGTGCAGATTCCATCTCTATGCTATCCTCTATATGCACAGTGTCAGTGTCTGAGCTGGTGGCTGCGAGTGTGAAATCAAGTGACGCTGTGTCATCATCATCACTCTCCTCTTGGCCTTCTTCCACCGCCAGGCCAGGTTGCACTTCTTCGGTATCTGAAAGGAAAAAGGCACAGGGGAAGGTTGTGGTGAGGGGAGGGGGGGAAAGTAAGAGGTGCATGCTTACACCATCTGCAGCTTGTAAATCAGAAGAGATTGTGGGATGAGAGGGAAGTGAGATGTGAGAAGGAGGATTAGGCATGAGGATACCGTCATCTTCAATGGATTCAGCCCTGCCACTGGCTACGACCTCAGCAATGGCCCTTCCGATAATGGCCAGCACCATCTCGAACATACAAACATACTAATAATGTCAAACAGGTAAAGACCATCTGGTTCATCAAGCCTGTCCCACACAATTGTGATAGCGTGGGGTCGATTTTCTGCCAGCCGTCGGGCGGCTTTCCAGGCGGCCGGGGGCCGAAAATCGCCGAAAAAGCGGGTTGCGACCCCCCTGCCCGACTTTCGGACCGCCGTTTCTCCGCGACCCGCTTCAGTCCCGGCCGCCACTGGCGGGACTGGTCGTCGGAGCACTAATGAGCAATTATTACCTTGTTGAAGTAGGTTTTCCGGGGCCGTTGCGAATTTGGGGCTCTCCCCACCTGAAACACGCCTGCGGGGAACCCCGCTGAGGAGACCTGGCGTGAAAACAGTTGGCTTGCTTGCAGCTGCAGGTCAATCGGAGAAGCTGCGATTTAAAGGGACAGCACTTGTATGTTGAAGGACCTTGTTGTTGTAGGTTTGGGGCTACTTCTTCAAGGCTTACGCACAGCTGTGGAAGGTTGGAGCCTCACACACTTCTCCAATGCGATCTCCTGGAAAGCCCCTCTCGCCACCCTCACTCAGCGCTTCCTCAGCGGAGGCATCTACGAGAAGCATGGGACGCCTTTTTTTCCTTCCCTTCTTGCCATTAGAGGATCTCCAGCAGCAGAGGCGGCAGCCGCAGAACCAGGAACAGCAGGATCAGCAACAGGAGCACCAGGCTGCTGCTCACTCACCTGAAGCTGCACAGGCCAGAAGGGGCCAGTGCTTGGAAGTGGCTTGAGAGCACCTTGCTGTGCTTTAGGGGGCCATGGGGACCCGTTTCTGCACTGGCAGTCCTACTCAGAAGGACTTCCATGAAGATTTGGTTTCTCTGTTCAACAGGTGGCCAACGCTCCTCAAGAGATGTCATTCTCTTATGAGCACTCACCATGTTTTCCGTACCCTGGCGAGTTATCTCCTCCATGGAGGTTGCCAACCTTTCCATGGTGATGCGTTCATGCGCCAATGACTCCACAAAGGCTCTGCTCATGGTCGCTATGGACTCCTCCATTTGCTTCGCACTCGCAGCGACCCTGGAGACAAAACCTGCCAGAGACTCCTGCATCTGTGCATGGAGATCCATCACCTCTTCTCTTGCGGATGGACCCAGAGGCAGAGGGTCGACATGCATCACAGCTGAGCTGAGCTGGCAGAGTCCTGCGCCCTCCGACGAGGACTCTCCACTGCTGTCCCTGTCTCCAGAATCTGCTGAGGCTCACTTGTGAGCTGTGAAACACCAGGTGACAACACTACTCTATGTCCCGAAGGTCCCCCCGAGGTGAGAGTCTGCGCTGGTGCTGGGTGCGCTTACTTCTGCTGACGCTGCGCCCTCAGAGTTTGGAGCTTCCTCTGAGGAGTCTGGCTGCACAGCCTCTTCCTCCTCCACAGTGAGGACGGGGGCTCTGGATGGTACTGTGGGGGAGTAAAGGAAGGAGTTACAGATGTAATGCCAAGGTTCTTCTGGTGACTCCCAGCGAGTTGGCATCTGCTGACACCTGCATCCATGCAGCATTGGTCTCAGTGGGAGGCCTCTTCCTCCCTGACCTAGGGAAGAGGACCTCCCTATGGGCCCTAACCCCATCCAATAATGCCTGCAGTGAAGCCTCGGCGAATTTGGAGGCAGCTCGGGGTCTGGCACTGACCACAGCTTCTGCAGGCTCCTCTGCCATCCTGTATGGTTCGTATGGAAGCCTTCAGAGGATGCAGTGCTTGCTATGGACCTTGAAAGCACCACGAATGATGACATCAAACTGTGGGGATTTCTGACTCGAATTAGACAATTAGCAAGGCTTCCCACATGCTGGGAATTAATTGGCCACTTGAGGGAAAATTGCGTGGAGCTGGCTGACACTTTTTTATGTGTGTCAGAAACCCCACATTCGGGGAAACCCGACCATTTTCCACACAAGCCGAAAATCGGGGCCCGTGTGTATCACAACATATACACTCTACCTCACCCAAAACCATGTGATCTCCTGGGAGAGGCAAAAAAAGGTAAAAAAAAAAGCCCAGGCCAATTTGGTGGGGGGGCGGGGAATTGGGATATTTCTCTCTGACCCATCTAGGCGATCGAAACTAGTCCAGGAGATCACTCTAGCCATGAATTCCCCGCAGTACCTACCTTCTATAAGGGGTGATCTCCGCGCCAGCCAGAAACAGGTTCAGCTCTTGCTTGAAGGAATTCAACGGGCCCGATTTTCTGGATCGTGCGGGAAATGGTCAGGTTCCCCGAATGTGGGGTTCCGACCCGAAAAAAAATGGGTCAGCCAGCTGCACGCAATTTTCCCTCAAGTGGCCAATTAATTTCCAGCGTGTGGGAACCCTTGCTAATTGTCCATTTCCAGTCAGAAAGCCCCACAGTATGATGTCATCATTTGTGGTGCTTTCAAGGTCCACAGCAAGCATTGCTTCCTTTGAAGGCTTCCAAATGAACCATAGAGGATGGCAGAGGAGCCTGCAGCAGCTGTGGCCAGTGCCAGACCCCGAGCTGCCTCCAAATTCGACGAAGCTTCACTGCAGGCATTATTGGATGGGGTTAGGGCCCACAGGGAGGTCCTCTTCCCTAGGTCAGGGAGGAAGAGGCCTCCCACTGAGACCAAGGCTGCATGGATGCAGGTGTCAGCAGATGTCAACTCGCTGGGAGTCACCAGAAGAACCTGGATACAGTGTCGGAAATGATTCCATGACCTTCACCGTACAGGAAAAACAAGAATGAAGTTTCCAACATCCTCAGCCTGATCCCCATTGCCTTTCCCCACCAGCACTCAGCTTTAGCACTCTCTTCCTCCACATCCCACTTCACAGTCACATCCATGCACCCTTACCCATTTCATCTCTCTCTATGCTCACAGTCACATAACTATTCCACCATGCAGCCCTCACACTCCCTCTCACTCTGATGCTTTGAACACAGCTGACAACACACAGGGAGGGCCCTTGGTCTTGCAGCCTCACACCATCTTTGTCTCCCTCTAAGTATCTATGCTATGCAATCTCTACACTCCTTCATTCTCACTCAACCTCCACTTGTCTCCCTCATTGCAGGAAAAGAGAGCTCACAACAAGAGAGCGAGCCAGGACTGGAGGAGGCCCACCCTCAGTAGCCCACCTGACCCCCTGGGAGGAAGGAGTGCTGTAAATTGTTGAGGCTGATGTGGCCGCGGAAGTTGGGGAAGGAGAGACGGGGGCAGTTCCGCAAGCTGGTGACAGAATAGTTTGCCATCTCTCTCATTGACATAGCATGAGTCGCTGTTATGATTCTGAAGCTACATCATTTGGACTTATGAACATCTGCCAACTCCAATGTGCATGTAACCTTGGCATCACATCTCTAACTCCTTCCTCTACTCCCCCACAGTACCATCCAGAGCCCCCGTCCTCACTGTGGAGGAGGAAGAGGCTGTGCAGCCAGGCTCCTCAGAGGAAGCTCCAACCTCTGAGGGCGCAGCGTCAGCAGAAGTAAGCGCACCCAGCACCAGCGCAGACTCTCACACCTCGGGGGGACCTTCGGGACATAGAGTAGTGTTGTCACCTGGTGTTTCACAGCTCACAAGTGAGCCTCAGCAGATTCTAGAGACAGGGACAGCAGTGGAGAGTCCTCGTCGGAGGGCGCAGGACTCTGCCAGCTCAGCTCAGCTGCGCTGCATGTCGACCCTCTGCCTCTGGGTCCATCCGCAAGAGAAGAGGTGATGGATCTCCATGAACAGATGCAGGAGTCTTTGGCAGGTTTGGTCTCCAGGGTCGCTGCGAGTGTGGAGCGAATGGAGGAGTCCATAGCGACCATGAGCAGAGCCTTTGTGGAGCCATTGGCGCATGAATGCATCACCATGGAAAGGTTGGCAACCTCCATGGAGGAGATAACTCGCCAGGGTATGGAAAACATGGTGAGTGCTCATAATAGAATGACATCTCTTGAGGAGCGATGGCCATCTATTGAACAGAGAAACCAGACCTTCATGGAAGTCCTTCTGAGTAGGACTGCCAGTGCAGAAACGGGTCCCCATATCCTCCTAATGCGCAGCAAGGTGCTCTCAAGCCACTTCCAAGCGCTGGCCCCTTCTGGCCTGTGCAACTTCAGGTGAGTGAGCAGCAGCCTGGTGCTCCTGTTGCTGATCCCACTGTTCCTGGTTCTGCTGCTGCCGCCTCTGCTGCTGGAGATCCTCTAATGGCAAGAAGGGAAGGAAAAAAAAGGCATCCCATGCTTCTGGTAGATGCCTCCGCTGAGGAAGCACTGAGTGAGGGTGGCGAGAGGGGCTTCCCTGGAGATCACATTGGAGAAGTGTGTGAGGCTCCAACCTTCCACAGCTGTGCCTAAGCCTTGAACAAATAGCCCCAAGCCTGCAACAACAAGGTCCTTCAACATACAAATGCTCTCCGATTAAATCTCAGCTTTCCCGAATGACCTGCAGCTGACAGCAAGCAAGCCGGGATGCTTCACGCCAGGTTTCATCAGAGGGGATCCCCGCAGGCGTGTTTAGCGTGGGGAACCCTTGAAAATAGCAAGGGCCCCTTAAAATGGCATTAAACATGCCAATAATTGCTGATTAGGGTCCCGATGGCCAGTCCTGCCAACGGCGGGCGGGACTGATTCGGGTCGGAGAGAAACGGCGGTCCGAAAGTCGGACGGGGCGGGGAACCAGGCGGGGGGGGGGGGGTCGCGACCCCCTATTTCTGCGATTTTCGGCCCCCGCCCGCCTGAAAACCCGCCTGACGGCTGGGAGAAAATTGGGGCCAACGAGTCTGCATCCACCGCACAAGACGGCAGCCTGTTTCAGAGGTCCACTATTCTCTGGGAAAAGAACCACCTCCTGACATCTAACCTAGATCTAGCCTTATACAACATAAATGTGGCTCCTGGTCCTCCCTAACCTATTTCATTGAAACAAACTGTCAGCTGGAACACAATCTATTCCCTTCGTTATCTTATAAACATTAATCAGATCCCCCCTAAGTCTACGCTTCTCTAAAGTGTAGAGTCCCAACTCTTTTAGCCTATCTTGATAACTAAGATGCTTTCAACTGGGAATTAGTCTCGTGGCCCACCTCTGTGCCCTCTCCAAAGCCTCAGTATCACCCACTATGAGACCACCAAACTGGACACAGTATTCCAAGTACGGCCTGACTAAGGTCTTGTACAAGGACAAAACAGTATGCTTCGTCTTGTACTCAATTGTCCTATGGATACACCCCAACACCCTATTTGCTCTAGCTATCGCTTCACGGCATTGCTCATGTACCTTTCAGGATGCATGCACTAGAATGCCCAAATCTCTTTCTATCTCCACCTTCTTCAATGCCCTTCCCTGAAGGGTGCATGAATGTTGAGCATTTGCCCTGTCCACATGCATAACACTGCACTTATCCAAGTTATCCATCATTTTCCAGTCATGAGCCCAATCTCTCAACACATTGGGGGAGAAATTCAGTATCGCCATGTTTGGGGCGTTATACTCGAGTGGGCGCGAAATTTAGCGCCCGGCGCAAATTATCGCCACCTACTGCTAAATTGACCTGCTTCGCCCCAGGAGGTGCTTGGAGCGCTAAAACAGGCACTGCATGACTGTCTTAAGGCGCTAAGCCGGAGAAGCGAAGCGCTACCGCCGAGGGTGGGCACAGCGCAGGTGCGGCCAGTTAGCGATTGCACGCAGACACGCTGGCGCCGGTCAGCTCTTAAAGGGGAGGTTCGATCTTGGATTGCAGCCACACCCTGTGCATCGGAGCCCTGATTCTCGGCCTGGACAGACATGCTGCCACATTCTAATGCCTAGGACCATGGAGAGGGCCAGGGAGCGAGCGCAGCAGTTCAGTGAGGGGGCCCTGCAGGTTCTGGTTGGCGCAGTGGAGCGCAGGCGATCTATCCTGTTTGTGGACAGTGGCAGGAGGCCGCTGCCCAACGACTATCGCAAAGCTTGGAGGGAGGTGGCTCACAGAGTGACCTCCAGCAGCATGGTGCCTAGGACCCCTGTGCAATACAGGAAGAAGTTCAACGACCTCACTCAGGTCATCAGGGTGAGTACCCTTTTCAGTATCCTCTTCATCCCTGCATAGCCACCTCACTTTATGGCCAAAGGGTCCTGAAAGCCCCAATGCCCAGCCCTCATCCAACACCTATGGGCCTTTCATGAAACTCACACGCACATTCAGCACTTTACACACTGTAAAGGCTAATCGACCATGGGAGGCAGTGCAGCCAAGATCAGGGCTTCACACTGTAAGGGCTAATCGACCATGGGAGGCAGTGCAGCCAAGATCAGGGCTTCACACTGTACTCAGAGCCCGTCCTTTCTCTTGCAGGGCAAGCTAGCCCATAACAGGAGGCAGCAGCAACGGACCGGGGGAGGGCGGCCTCACCTTCAAGACCTCAGCGATCTGGAGCAGCGGGTCCAACGCATTATGGCAGGCCGGATGATTGGCCCCGTCGCCACTGGAGATGCCGACCCCGTTCTGGACAGCAATGGTAAGGTCATCACCTTTTTGACCTCTCTCCGTCCACTTGTGCCTCACACCAGCATCCTTTGCCACTATCGAACCAATACAGTGCATTGCAGCACTCATGCCTCCCTCGCTGCTGCCCTGTCCTCATGCTAAAGCAACTCTTGTACCTCCCTGCTTTCAGATGCTGATTCGCCAGGTGAGGAGGCGGGCCCTCAAGCTGCCACTGTGAGTGATTCTGAAGGCGAGGAGGAAGAGGAAGCCGGACCATCAGTGCCACCCTCAGCCGAGGCAGCCCATGGCCATAATGGGGACACGTCTTCCCTGGAGGGGAGCAGGGGGGAAGGGTCTGAGGAGGGTGAAGCTCTGGGGCCCAGCGGGCTGCAGCAACGTGGGGGGGGGGGGGCGGGTGGTAGGGAAGCTCGGTGGCCTTCTCCCCAGAGGGAGAGTCTGGCCTCCAGTCCAGCTACAGTGAGCGCAGAAGAGGTGTGGCTCCTTGCTGAAATGGGCGCCCAGGCGGAGCACAGGCACACTGAGCTCATGGCTGCAGTGGCAAGGATGCCCGAATCCATTGAGTCACTGGCAAGGAGTGTCCAGGACTTCGGCGCAGCACTGGCAAGGAGTCTGCAGGACTTCGGTGCAGCACAGGCAAGGAGTCTGCAGGACTTCGGTGCAGCACAGGCAAGGAGTCTGCAGGACTTCGGTGCAGCACAGGCGGCTTCCACGCAAGTGCTTAGTGGTGCAATGCAGTCAGTGGCTGGTCTGATGCAGACGCAGATTGAGGCCACACGAGCACTGACTGCTGCCACCCTCGCTGGATCGGGCACGAATCGCTGGGGCCCTCGCCGCGCCGCAGCAGGCCAGCAGTCTGTGCTTCAGCAGATTGCTCCGCATGCTGCAGTGCTGCCCCGTGGGAGTGCCAGTGTTTCATCTGACCAGGGAGTGGCTGTCCTCTGTCAGGATGGCAGCATTCCTGCTGCCAACACTGTCACTTCTCCACTGCAGCTGCCACCACCTGTAGGACAGACTGTTGTCGCCCATGCAGAGTTGGAGCAGTCAGCAGCCGGGCCCTCCAGACCCAGAGCTGGTCCAGACCGTACCTCAAGGGCATCTGCCGACTCAGTTTCTGACACTCAGCAGCCTTCCCCCAGCCTTGCTGCAGCCACTGGGGTCCCATTGCGAAGGAGCTGCAGGGTGGGAAGGGGCCAATCTTGCAAGCGAAGCAGATCACCCTCAAAGGGCAAACAGTAGGAGGTGTGGCAAAATGCTGTTAATTTTTTTAGTGAAGGCCGAGGATCGTGGTCATTTTTTGTTTACTCTTTTGTTCATTGTCTCCAGGTTGTGAGAGCCAGTTATGTGTCTGACTGCTTTTTTGGGGGTTTCTCTCTATTACTTTGTCATGCGGGAAGAGCACACAGTTTGTCAAATAAAGAAGTGTCTTTATTCAGATTGTGCATGTTTGCTCTTTGAACTATTTGTTGCCTTGACTGGCTCAGGGGTTGCGGAACGGTTCCATTCATGTTCTTTCAATGGCACAAGCTATTCCCTCAGAGGGGGCCTAGAACCGACTTGCAATAAGCTGCTGACGGACGGCCCTTGCACTTTGTGCCTCCCTCCCATCCTGGTGCTCCTCCTCCTCCTCCTCTGCTGGTGCTCCAATGTCTGGTGGCAGTGGCTGAGTCCTGAGGATTGCCAGGTTATGCAGCATGCAGCACACGACAACGAAATGGGAGACTCACTCAGGTGAGTACTGAAGGGCTCACCCGGAATGGTCCAGACAGCGGAACCGTTGCTTTAGCACGCCACTTGTGTGCTCAATGATGTTCCTGGTCGCTTGATGGCTCTCATTGTATCGTTCTTCAGTAGGGGTGCTGGGCGCACGGAGCCAGGTGCACAGAGGATGTCCCCGAGAAGCCAGCCTCCTGGGTGAGCCGGGGCTTCGAAAAGGTCTGCCACAGAAGTCTGGCGCAGGATGAAGGCGTCGTGGCTGCTGCCTGGAAAGCGGGCATTGACAGCTAGTATCGAAGCCTCCGAAAACACTGCTCCTCAGACATGTTGAGGTATGAGAACTGTTGGCGGAATACCCTGGGAAGGTAAGGCCTCCTGTGCCGACGCCTGTTGGCCCTCCTCCGTCTGGCCATGATTGGCACTCTCTCTCGGCGTCTCTGAGCCCTCTCAGTGCAATGGAGAAACCCAACGTTTCCACCCATTGCAGCCCCCATAGTATGTGGCCACTCAAGGTTATGCCAGTGAAAAAGCAAACCAACTACAAAGTTCTGGGCCGAAACCAGAAGTACCTCTGCGAGCGCGGACTTAATGCAGAAAGCTCTCTCCCTTTGTCTCTCTGCAAATCTCTCTCTCTCTCACAGAAGGAGTGGTCCAAAAATGGCTACCACAAAGAAGCCAGGAAGAGCCCCCTTTAAATAGCGCCCCCCCAGCCCCACAGCGACTGGGAACTGTTCCAGTCAACCAGTCGCTGGGAGCGCCAGGTGGAAAGGAGGGGGGCGCCACTGAAGTTCCGGTTCGGGGCGCCCCAAGGGCGTTGCACCATGAAATGACGTCAGGATCTGCGCGCGCAGCTGAGCGGGCGTTGCGGTTTTGCGCCGCCGCTAAATGTCCGCTCAATTTCGCGAGAGGCGCAGGTCTCACCGCGCCCGGGCGCTAGCCGCATCGCGCCCCACTTATCGCCCTCTTAAGGCGCTAACGGGTGGCGCTAACAACTGAATTTCTCCCCCATTAAGATCTGCCTGAAGCAGACGAGCATCATCTACAATCCTAACACTCGCACAGATCTTAGTATCATCTGCAAATTTGCAGATTGTCCCCCCAACACCTACACCCAGATCATCAATAAAAATAATAAAGAGCAACGGTCCCAACACTGATCCCTGTGGGACACCACTGGTGACTGGTTTCCAAACAGATCCAAATCCATCGATAACTACTTTTTAATCTAAGTCGTGCCAGCCAGTTCTCAATCCAGCTCAATATATTACCACTAATACCAGAGGCTTCGATCTTATAGAGAAGGCTCTTGTGTGGTACCTTTTCAAAAGCTTTTTGGAAATCTAAGTAGACAATGCCTACTGGACTTCCCTCATCCACCAACTTTGTAACTTCTTCAAAAAATACAATTAGATTTGTCTCCTCCATGGGGGTTAGAGCATGCAGGCGCACCTCACCCTCTCCAGTTAGTTCCTGCTGCCTCCAGTTGTGCGTCACCTTCTCCTGCAAGAGAGAGGGAAATGTGTCAGTGAGTGTTGTGCAATATGTTTGGGTGATGTGGCTGTCATGGTTGAATACCTGGAAGTTTGTACAAGCTGTGAGATGTGGGTGTGAGGCTTGCAACAGTGCTAAGTCTGTGAGAGTGAGGTGAAGCATCTGAATGTTAGGTATGAATCTTGATTGATAGAGATTGTTGGTCGGTGAGTGATGGGGGTGTGGTGATTTGAGCAGTGGCTAAGGCTAGTGGTGCAGTTGGTAGGATGTGGCATTTGAAGATGCGTTCACTGACCTTGACCACTCGTGTGAGGTCATTAAACTTCTTGCAGCACTGCATCCAGGTCTTTGGGGCTGCACTCCTGGCATTGACCTCCATGGCTATCTGCTACCATTGTCCTCTTACTGTGTGTCTGGATGGCCTCCTGCGGATACAGGGCGTCTCTCCTCCTTTCCACCTCCTCCACCAAGACCTCCAGTGCAGTGTTGGAAAACCTGGGGGTCCGCTCTCTCCCATGTTCAGCCATTCTTCTCTCTTTTCCAGGTAAGATTCAGCTCACAAAGGACTCCCAGCACCTGCTCCAGCCACAATGCACCTCCCCTTTAAGAGGTGCAGGCAAGCTTCAAGCAGTGGAGGCTAGCTTTTAGTAGTGCTAGCAAGTTACGATTCTGGGCCCCCTGCTGATTTGTGCAGCCAATAAACAGTGTGGTTAGCGCTGGCTGCACGCAGAAAGATAATGAGCAGGCAGCACAAAGATGCCGTGCTGCCTGCATTACATCGAATGGGCGCGGAGTAATTGCGCATCGTGATCCCCACGCCCGTTTTCGGGGGCTATTCAATTTAGCTCCCAAGGCTCCTTGGGTACATAGTTCCATCGAGCCCTTCCTGTGATGTAGGCGCACCTACATCTGCTCCTAGCTGAAAAATTCCTCTTCATTCTCCATCTCCCCAAGGGCAATGGCAATTCCCAAATAAATGCTTATGGTATGCAGTGGGATGTCAGGCAAAGTATTTTGAATTGTAGGGGTATAAAGTAAAATTCGAACCAACCAAAAGGGAACAAATTAAAGATCCAAACAAAAATACAACAGTGCAATGCAAAGAAATAAAAAAAAGGCCAAAAACTGTAACTCCCAAATCTCTCCAAAAGGTCAGGCTTTAAGACCAATTTCAGTAGCTGTGCATGAGTGTGCTGCACTCAAGGTTTCAGTTGCATAGCGATGATGTTGCATCAATGATGTGGCACAATGGAATTTGCAGGACAGCAAGGACATACATATTCCAAATAAATGAAATTAATGCCCTAATGAGGTTTGTGCCATGGAGCAGTGCAAGCCTCCAGTGCAGGCCAGTAGAAAGCCAGAGGTGAGCGTAAATCTAGCCTGTGCCCTTTCTTTCCACCTGTCTACGCCTGACGTATGCCTGTACTGTTGGCGCATGGGAGCAGAATTTCAGCTCCATTCTTACTTTATTATTTTTACTGTAATTATCATGACTACTATGTGACAATAAAAGCCATGGATAAGTTGCAATACAATATGGCTGATGATGTAGATCACATATTAACTTCTATTTTCTTCTGAAAAGTGCCACACTATGGATTTATTTCATTAGTATGGTCATGTAACAGCAATGTCTTTGAGACAAGCAACCAGTATGAAGAATGTACTTCCAAAAAAGAACATTTTAATCAGAAGATATTTATGTACTTAAAAAAAGCATACAACGGTCTCATCTGTTCTCAAATTAAGCTAAATTTCCTCCATTGCCAAAGTTGCCTCCAAGAAACTTGGTTTTCAGCTTCATGCCAACCACTTTTTTCCTTCTCAACATCTCTATAAATACCATGACTTAAATACCATTTCTATATCTGAAGAGGTTCTTCTAGCACCTCTCCTACACTCCTGGACAAGATACAAGAAAAAGTTTAATCTGATGAGGGACCCTTTTTCTGACTTTTAACCTTAGCCTCTTTTCCATTTCACTTTCCTTGTTTCTATCATATAATACAATGGCTATTGTTCCTCTAAACATGCCTCTCCTGTTCCTCCAGAGCACCAAATGCACTGTTCTACACATTCTTCCTTCTCCCTATATCCTCACTGCATTGAAATCAATACTCAGCACACCAACCGCAGCTCTAAGTCTTTCCTCTCTAATGCTTTAAAGTACTTACCTACATTTTGTCTTCTCTTCCCTCCAATAGTCTACAGGCCTTTAAAACCCAAGCTTGACATCACTTTATCACTACTGCTGCCTGCCTTCTCTGCTACTCGTCTCATTTTTGTGGTGTCCTGCATTATGGGCCTTGGTTTTCAAAAATAAAAAAAGTACAATGGAATATCGGAAGAAATAGGTGACCCAGCCGTCTTTTAAAACCAGCAGACCTATGGATTTTTAACACCAGCAGGAAATCAAATTTTTCATCACTCTTTCGCTTTACTGACAATCATAGTCAAATGGGCTGAAAGCTGACTGTTTTCTTACCCCGCAACCAATATTGTTTCAATAAGACTTAAAATATTGGGGCCAATTTCATTAGAACATTATGAGGTGATTTGATAGAGATGTTTAAAATTATGATGAGGTGGAACAGAGTAGATAGAAACAGATGGTTTCCAGTGATTGAGGGGTCTACAATGAGGGGACATAAATATAAGATTAAATGTAAGAGAATTAGGACAGAGAGCAGGAGAAACTTTTCTTTTTTTTTACTACACAGAGGGCTGTGAGGGTGTGTATTGCACTACTGGACTGAGTGATTGAAGCACTGACCACGTCAATATTTAAGAATAGGTTCGCTAGGTCTTTGAAGGAAAAGGGAACAAAGGGATATGGAAACAGGGCAGTAGTCCTAATCTACTACTGGGAACAGCAGTAGATTAGGACTACTGCTCATGTGCAGGATAAATACTGACACGGACTGGTTGGGCCAGCTAAAATCAGTTTGCCAACATTTTAAGATCAAGGTTTCATTTTCTTTTAAAATCAAGAGGCAAGAGCTGCCAGTGATGTAGCACACTGGAGCTCCAGAATGCTCATACAGTAAGATTCTGATTTCTGCTATGTTATCGTGGAGAGACACTGAGCAAAGTCCAAACATCACCACAAGGAGATAAAATCAGAGAGATAGACATTCTTAGGCAATTTGCACTCATCTCCAGCAATCAATTCTAGATTACCACTGGAGAAAGCCTGTAAGCTGGTGATCTACAAATTCTCTCTACTGGGGTAAATGTGTGGAGAAGGGAAATTTAGGGGAACAGAAGAAAAATAAATAGCTTACAAGAAAAAGAACTGAAAGCATGAATGATAAAGTAGGTAAGTTAATTACTTCTTGAAGCTGCCACTTGCTGGTTCTGGTTCTGGTTTAGGGATTCAACCAATTCCCGCAGTTTCTTCTTCAGTTCTCGGCTTGTTTTTTTATAGAAGTACAGGTCCTTTTCCAGCCGTTGGATCTTCGACTCATGTGCTTTAATACCATCTGCAAGTCCCTCACCACTTTTGTCTGAAAGAACATAGAATCATTATTTTATTTTGTACTTTGATATCTTCCTCACAAAAGGTACCTCAAACAGTATCCCATCATGCACAACAACAACTACTTGCATTTATATAGCGCCTTTAACGTAGTAAAACGTCCCAAGCTGCTTCACAGGAATGTTATCAAACAAAATTTGACACCAAGCCACATAAGGAGATATTAGGACAGATGGCCAAAAGCTTAGTCAAGGAGGTAGTTTTAAATGAGGATCTTAAAAGAGGCTAGCGAGGTGGAGAGGTTTAGGGAGGGAATTCCAGAGCTAGGCAACTGAAGGCACGGCCACCAATGGTGCGGCGATTAAAATCGGGGATTCGCAAGAGGCCAGAATTGGAGGCGTGCAGAGTTATGGGAGGGTTGTAGGGCTGGAGGAGGTTATAGAGATAGGGAGGGGCGAGGCCATGGAGGGATTTGAAAACAATGAGAATTTTAAAATTGAGGCACTGCCAGACAGGGAGCACAGGGGTGATGGGTGAACAGGACTTGGTGCAAGTTAGGATATAGGCAGCATAGTTTTGGATGAGCTCAGGTTTATGTAGGGTGGAAGATGGAAGACCAGCCAGGCGAGCATTGGAATAGTCAAGTCTAGAGGTAACAAACACATGGATGAGGATTTCAGCAGCAGATGAGCTGAGGCATGGACAGAGTTGGCCAATGTTACGAAGGTGGAAGTAGGTGGTCTTGGTGATGGATATGTGGTCAGAAGCTCATATTGGGGTCAAATATGACACCAAGGTTGTGAACGGCTGGTTCAGCCGCAGACAGTTGCCAAGGAGACGGATGGAGTTGGTGGCTAGTGAACACAGTTTTTGGCGGGGACCGAAGACAATGGTTTTGGTTTTCCCAATATTTAGTTGGAGGAAATTTCTGCTCATCCAGTACTGGATGTCAGACAAGCAATGTTACAAATCAGAGACAGTGGAGGGGTTGAGAGAGGTAGTGGTGAGGTAGAGCTGGGTGTCATCAGCATATATGTGGAATCTGATGTGTTTTCGGACGATGTCGCTGAAGAGCAGCACGTAGATGAGAAATAGAAGGGGTCCAAGGATAGATCCTTGGGGGACTCCAGAGGCAACGCTGCGGGAGTAGGAAGAGAAGTCATTGCAGGTGATTCTCTGGCTATGACTGGATAGGTGAGAAGGGAAAACCAGGCAAGGGCAGTCCCACCCAGCTAGACGATGGAGGAGAGGTGTTGGAGGAGGAAGGTGTGGTCAACCATGTCAAATAAGGGTTGTTTTAGTCCTGTGGCAGGGGCAGAAACATGACTGGAGCAATTCAAATATCGAGTTGCGAGAAAGATGGGCACAGATATGGGAGGCGACAGTGTGTTCAAAGACTTTGGAGAGGAAAGGGAGGTTGGAGATGGGTTGGTAGTTTACAAGGACAGAGGTATCAATGGTGGTTTATTTTGAGGAGAGGGATGATGACGACAGATTTGAAGGGAAGGGACAGTACCTGAAGCGAGGGAACCGTTAACAACATCAGCTAACATAGGGGCCAGGAAGGGAATTTGGATGGTCAGCAGTTTGGTGGGAATAGCGTCGAGGGAGCAGGAGGTGGGTCTCATGGACAAGACGAGCTTGGAGAGGGCATGGGGGGTTAGGAGAGAAACTAGAGAAAGATGCGAGATCAGGGCGATAGCAGGGGGGAACATTGCAAATGATATCAGAATGAACAACTTGGTTATCTGGATTCACAGCATTTTGATGAGTTATTTTGGTATGTTTTTTGGATGCAACTAAAGACAACTGTGCTGAAGTGATGTCAGCTGAAATACTAGAATATTTAACCGCTGAACCAGGAGTTCCAAGTTCACAAATTCCAGTCTTGAATTACTTTCACACTTTGCTTTTCGTGAGGGGTGAACAAGACTGGAGATAAGAGGGGAAACTAGGTAAATCTGCATACCTCCTGGTGAATTGAACAGCCTGCCATTTTTGTTCAAGCCTAAATAGATTTTTGCCAATTATGGAATTAATAGCCTCAATAAACTGTGTACTTAATAATACTAGCCTTGAGGATCCTTGCAGCTGCAGCTCCCCTGATGGTTTAGCTGGTACAGATAACTTACGGGTCAAATCAGCAAGGTCTCAAGTTTGCTCCCTGGTCTACGCTGAGTTAGCTGATCTCAGCAGGGGAACTGGTTGGAATGCTACAATTGGCTTCAGTGTCTTAGGCTAGTGTGGAGAAATATCAGCTAGGGTTTATCACTCCTAGTTGTTATCAAATGACCCCTTTTGGAATATGTTTGTGGATAAAGTTCCTAGACATTGGGCAGGTAAAGGCACGGTCTGGTTTGTAGGGAGCAAGGGGCTTGGCAGTGGAAGTAGTCTGAGGCACTGAACGAGAGAGAAATATTGAGCGCAAAAACCCCAAAATCTAACTTCCACTTCGTAATAAAATACAGAGCACAAAAATAATACCCAAAAAGTATTTAAGATTGCTCCCATCTTAGGGCCTGAAATTCCACTTAGGCTGCTCCGTTAGCAGAAGAGTGGTGAAGCGTGCCTCAAGTCTGCTTGAGTGTAAAGGCCCAGACCCCATTCCAAATGAAAGGGCTGAGGTCATTTGAACATATACAGCAGGTGAATCACAGCAATAAGGGAACCTATGCGAGGCTCACCAAGAACTGCCAGCTGGAATGGCGCCATGCCACTCAGACAGAGACAAGGAGGCTGCAGTAGGGCCCGAGAAATAAGATAAATTCCTCTTCGGTTCCAATTGGAACTAGCGGGACCATTTTTGAGGGTAATCAATTCCCGATCTTCTGTAAAGGTCCTTTATTGGGGTCTTCAAGAGACTCCTGCTAACACTCAGCTGATGACAATTCTGGTAAGGCCTACCAAAGGCATAATGGGCAGAGTTCACTTTGTAGCCTGGGAACTCTCCAGGCATGCCCCCTTGATATAGTCAGGGTATGTGGAAGACTTGCCCATGCCCTACGCCATCAGAATTTTTCACAAAGATTCTAATGGAATGGAATCTCGGTGGTGTGAAGTCCCTCCCCATTTTCCAGCCCCTGACCGGAGATCTGCCACACTTATGCTTAGGCCTCAATTGCAATTTCAGGGCCTTAGTTTTCTTTTCAGTGTTGTCTTCCCTTCCAAGATTTATTGATTTTGGTTTTCTTTCTTTTCCCCTCAATAATTTTCTCTACTCTCCCATTCCTCCTCTGAAGCATTCTCCTGGAAATTCTGCAGCAGTTCTTCAGCAGGAACCCCAGTGATAAGACTTTATTTTGACTGTATGGTTGGGGGCGGGGGGTGGGGGGGGAGGTTGGTAGACAGCATCACAAATGAGGTCTATCCTGTCCCCACTTGACATCCACATTTGCAGTGGGGGTCAGTGGATAGCAAATTAGTAGCAAGAACAGTGTCCAGTTCTTCCCTCCCTAATCCAGGGTGTTGAGGCCAATTTAGTATCTTTACTGACTACCTAAATTAGATCAGCTAATTCAGCACAGCTGGGGAATGAGCATGGGGCCTCCTAGTTCTGTATTGCTCCACTGTTCTGATACATTAAGGGGCACTTTCTAGCATTTATAATGCATAACTTGTACAGACTCAACCAAGTTTCAACTGGGCATCAGTTCATAATACAGAACTAGTTATAATAATGGGACAAATTGATCTTAAATTGGAAATCTCACTTGGTGTAATAAGAGTAGTTGATGTGGGGAGACTAGTGTATGGGAAAATGCAATTGCTTGCAATGAGTATTGTTGTTCTGAGATTGGGGTTGTAAAAATTTGGGTGCATTCTGAATTATATATCTTTAATGACTTTAGAGAGATGGGGTTACATCAATTTTAAAATTGTTTCCAGCTACCTTAAGTTGAAAAGGATTCCCTTTGTCATTGTGTCCAGCATTCGGAATAAGGTGGATGAATTAGCTGCGCAAATAGAGGTAAACGAATATGATATGATTGGGATTACGGAAACATGGCTCCAGGGTGGCCAAGGCTGGGAACTCAACATCCAGGGGTATTCAATATTCAGGAAAGATAGGCAAAAAGGAAAAGAAGGTGGGGTAGCATTGCTGGTTAAAGAGGGAATTAACACAATTGTAAGGAAGGATATTAGCTCTGATGATGTGGAATCTGTATGGGTAGAACTGAGAAATACCAAGGGGCAGAAAACGTTAGTGGGAGTGGTATATAGACCTCCAAACAGTAATGCGGAGGTCGGGGATGGCATTAAAAGGGAAATTAGAGAAGCGTGCAATAAGGGCACAGCAGTTATCATGGGTGACTTTAATTTACATATAGATAGGGCTAACCAAATTAGTAACAATACTGTGGAGGAGGAATTCCTGGAGTGTATACGGGATGGTTTCCTGGACCAATGTGTCGAGGAACCAACTAGAGATCAGGCCATCTTAGCCTGGGTATTATGTAATAAGAAAGGATTAATTAGCAATCTTGTTGTGCGAGGCCCCTTAGGTCAGAGCGATCATAATACAGGTACACTATCCCTTATCCGAAAGCCTTGGGACCAGCTGAGTTTCGGTTTTCGGAATTTTTCGGATTTCAGAAGGTATTATTGTAAGACTGGGAAATTTGTATTTAATATAAATTTTAAAAGTTCAGGCTACCTCTTGCGACTGTTCCGTGTCTCATTCCCCTTCCTGCTTCTCTGGAAAGCCAGATATCGGCTGACTCCTACTAAGCTGGCCCGCAAATCAGGTCGGGTGGGGGGGGAGAAAAGAATATCGGACGGGCCGCTGCAGCTATCGGACCAGCCGCTGTATTGTTGGGTTCACTCTCCCGGTACCTCCTTCACACTGCCCGGCTCGGCCTGCAATCTCCTACCCAGGAGGGAACTCTGTGACCCTCTGCCCTGCTCAGCGTAAGTCGTGCGCCACTCTGGTCATGTCGTGCGCACGACTTACGCTGAACGAAAAAACTTTCGGTTTTAAGAGGTTTTCGGAAGTTTGGATAAAGGATAGTCTACCTGTATGATAGAATTCTCCATTAAGATGCAGAGTGAAGTAGTTAACTCAGAGACTAGGGTCCTGAATTTAAATAAAGGAAACTACGATGGCATGAGGTGCGAGTTGGGTAGGATTGATTGGGGAATGTCACTCAAAGGGTTGACGGTGGATAGGCAATGGCAAACATTCAAAGATCGCATGGATGAACTACAGAATTTGTTCATCCCAGTTTGGCATAAAAATAAAACAAAAAAGGTGACTCAACCGTGGCTAACAAGGGAAATTAGGGATAGCATAAGATCCAAGGAGAGGACATATAAATTGGCCAGAGAAAGCAGTAAACCTGAGGATTGGGAGCAGTTTAGGATTCAACAAAAGAGGACAAAGGGATTAATTAAGAGGGGGAAAACAGAGTATGAGAGTAAGCTTGCAGGGAACATAAAAACTGACTGTAAAAGCTTTTATAGATATGTGAAGAGAAAAAGATTGGTGAAGTCAAGCGTAGGTTCCTTGCAATCAGAATCAGGGGAATTTATAATGGGGAACAAAGAAATGGCAGACCATACTTTGGTTCTGTCTTCACAAAGGAGGACACAAATAACCTCCCAGAGATGTCGGGGAACATAGGGTCTAATGAAAGGGAGTAACCGATAGAAATCAGTATTTGTAGGGAAATGGTGATAGGGAAATTGACGGGATTGACATCGGGAAATGCGGAGGAATTTCTTCACCCAGAGAGGTGAATCTGTGGAATTCTCTACCACAGAAGGCAGTAGAGGCCAATTCATTAAATATAATCAAGAAGGAGTTGGATATATTTCTTAAGGCTAAAGGGATCAAGGGATATGGGGAGAAAGCAGGGACAGGGTACTGAATTTGGATGATCAGCCATGATCGCATTGAATGGCAGAGCAGGCTCGAGGGGCCGAATGGCCTACTCCTGCTCCTATCTTCTATGTTTCTATGTGAGTGGCTAAAACAGAAAACTGACCAGATTCATCCACATTTGCAATGCGAGTCAGCTGAATTTCTTTGTCAGTGCCACTTTCTATTCTCACAAATTAAGTCAAAAACTTGCTTGGTTGTTGGGCACTCTTTTGTTGTAGTATAAACTAATGCGATTCTGCAGACTGAGGGAAATGGACAAATTCATCGGCCGCAATTTTGCCAGCACTCAACTGACCCTATTGGTGGCGGGTCAGCCTTGAAATTTAAAATGATTGACAGCGGGTCAGGAACTCGCTGTCAAAACGCGCACATCTGCATTTCCCGATGTCGGGTCTGCCAGTGCTGAGCAGACCCGACAGGCAGCGGCGGCAGACCCAATTCAGATCATTAGTGGCTTGTTTACAGCTTTTTTACCCAGCTTTTTGAATTTGACAGGTCGCCCACCAGTTTCCCATTGTGCCTAGACCTCATCTGTGAAGCTGAGGTGGGAGGTTACTTGCCACTGAATCAGCGGATGAATTGACAGTTTCAAATGTCAAGTCAAAGCTCCAAGCTAATTGAGAAATGTTCCCTTAACCACTAGCTTCTCTAAACTGCATTTCCACTACAGATTCAGATTGCTGCAAGTCTTTGCACAAGTCTCCATTCAGTCTGATCTCATTACCTCTCCCACCATTAGAAACATAGAAACATAGAAAAATAGGAGCAGGAGTAGGCCATTCGTCCCTTCAAACCTGCTCTGTCATTCAATATGATCATGGCTGATCCTCTATCTCAATACCATATTCCCGCTCTCTCCCCATACCCTTGATGCCTTTTGTGTCTAGAAATCTATCTATCTCCTTCTTAAATATATTCAGTGACTTGGCCTCCACAGCCTTCTGTGGTAGAGAATTCCACAAGTTCACCACCCTCTGAGTGAAGAAATTTCTCCTCATCTCAGTCCCAAATGTCCTACCCCGTATCCTGAGACTGTGACCCCTCATTCTAGACCCCCCAGCCAGGGGAAACATCCTCTCTGCATCCAGTCTGTCTAGCCCTGTCAGAATTTTATGCGTATCAATGAGATCCCCTCTCATTTTTCTAAACTCTAGTGAATACAGGCCTTGTCGACCCAATCTCTCCTCATACGACAGTCCTGCCATCCCAGGAATCAGTCTGGTGAACCTTCGCTGCGCTCCCTCTATGGCAAGTATATCCTTTCTTAGGTAAGACCACAACTACACACAGTACTCCAGGTGTGGTCTCACCAAGGCCCTGTACAACTGTAGTAAGACATCCTTGCTCCTGTACTCAAATCCTCTTGCAATGAAAGCCAACATACCATTTGCCTTCCTAACTGCTTGTTGCACCTGCACGTTTGCTTTCAGTGACTGGTGTACAAGGACACCCAGGTCCCTTTGTACATCAGCATTTCCCAATCTAGCACCATTTAAATAATACTCTACCTTTCTGTTTTCCCTACCGAAGTGGAGAACTTCACATTTATCCACGTTATACTGCATCTGCCATGTATTTGCCCACTCACTCAACTTGTTTAAATCACCTTGAAGCCTCTTTGCATCCTCCTCACAACTCACAATCCCACCTAGTTTCGTGTCGTCAGCAAACTTGGAAATATTACATTTGGTTACCTCATCCAAATCATTGATATATATTGTGAATAGCTGGCGCCCAAGCACCGATCCCTTCGGTACCCCACTAGTCACCGCCTGCCACCCCGAAAAAGACCGAAAAATATTGCTTCTGTCATCTCTACTTTATCTGCCATCTATTCCATCAGCATGGTGCACTTTATACTCTCTCACCTTGGTCCTCAGAATCCCACCACAATCAGCCCCAACACCAGCATCACCAGGCACACCAGCAGCACCAACCTTCTCTGCAAACACCTGATGCTGCACAGGACAGAGGGCATCAGCATCCAACACATTGCTGCCCGGGACTCCAGGGATGGCCTCACTATGGCCAGATTTACTTCACTTGACACTGCACAACCTGGCTGCCACATGATGCGCCAGGTTGTCACCACCCTACACCAACAACATAAAGCATCCCTACAATGTCTAAGCCATTCCTTTCACACTCATCAGCATTGCGGAGGGGGGTACCATTATGTCTCTGCAACTCACTGATCCACTTCCAAAGGTGCACACAAATCTGTCCAAGAACACAAATTGTTGAAAATAATGATTTCAATGTTTGACAGCACATTAACAGAAACTTCACATGAACATTGGCTAAAACACACAAGTGCCTACCCTTGTGTGTTGTTAGTTGGTATGATTTGACTAGGATGAGGGTGAGAGTGAGAGGTGGCTAGTGAGATGGGGAAGTGATAATATAGATAGAGAGGGCTTGGTGGAAGTGCAAGCTATGTTGTTGAGAGTAAGGATGTGCAGGGGCAGGGAAGGCAGAGTGATGGGGATGTGATGAGTGGCACAGCAGGATGAGGTTGAGTATGGCTTTGCAGTAACGTTTTGTGATCTACTGAGATTATTGAAAGGTTTGCGCCACTGCAGCCTGGTACTCCTGATGACATCCCTGCTTGTGCCCTACTGTGCAATCAAGCTGCGTTGGTCTCTTGGGGAGGTCTCTTCCATCCATGTGAAGGAAAGAGAACCTCCCTGCGTGTTGTGAATCCCTCCATAAGCACAAATGTCAAAGTAAATTTGCGCATGGTCCCTTTAAGGAAACTGGCTGATGACATCATCAAATGATGTCATCAGAGCCGCTTCCTTCAATTGGCCGGGGAAGCTCTCTGGGTGGGCTTAACAAGCCCAATCAGGAGAAAGTCATGTCGGAGGCCTGGGATGGAGCCAGCAGCGAGGCTGCGACCCACCACTGATGTTACCCGCCGAGGTAGGGAAAATCGTGGCCATCATCTCTAATAACTGACCCATCAAGGTTATACTTGGGAGGAAAATAGTTAGTCTTAACATTAATATCTGTGACATGAAAGACTTCTTTTAGCACGCACACACACACACACCCACTGCTTTAGTTGCTCAACTTAACTTCAGTTCGCTTGTGAGGTCAACTAGAGATTGTATTGCCCACATATACCATCATACTGAGAAGTCTACGAGAGTTTGGTTCCAACCTCCCAAACCCACGACCTCAGCAGCTACATGGGAACACTTATCACCTCCAAGTTCTGTTCCAAGTCACACACCATCCTTACTTGAACATGTATTGCCGTTCCTTCACTGTCTCTGGGTGAAAATCCTGGAACTCCCAACCTAACAGCATTGTGGAAGCACCTTCATCCCACAGACAGCAGCAGTTCAAGAAGAAGGCCCATCACCACTCTTTGAGAGAAACTAGGGGCGGGCAATAAAGGCTGGCCGAAGCAGCAATGGCCCTGTCCAGGGAATTTTATTTTTTAAATTAAGCAGGAAGAGAGAGGGTCTTCATTTAATGTTAGTTTGGTTTTCAAACAAAAACATCAGTTGAATTTTGAAGCCAACATATTGGCCCGGACTTTCGGCTTGTGTGGGAAATGGTCGGGTTTCCCCGAATGTGGGGTTTCTGACACACATAAAAAAGTGTCAGCCAGCTCCACGCAATTTTCCCTCAAGTGGCCAATTAATTCCCAGCATGTGGGAAGCCTTGCTAATTGTCCAATTCGAGTCAGAAATCCCCACAGTATGATGTCATCATTTGTGGTGCTTTCAAGGTCCATAGCAAGCACTGCATCCTCTGAAGGCTTCCAAACGAACCATACAGGATGGCAGAGGAGCCTGCAGCAGCTGTGGCCAGTGCCAGACCCCGAGCTGCCTCCAAAATCGACGAGGCTTCACTGCAGGCATTATTGGATGGGGTTAGGGCCCACAGGGAGGTCCTCTTCCCTAGGTCAGGGAGGAAGAGGCCTCCCACTGAGACCAATGCTGCATAGATGCAGGTGTCAGCAGATGCCAACTCGCTGTGAGTCACCAGAAGAACCTTGGCATTACATCTCTAACTCCTTCCTTTACTCCCCCACAGTACCATCCAGAGCCCCCGTCCTCACTGTGGAGGAGGAATAGGCTGTGCAGCCAGACTCCTCAGAGGAAGCGCCAACCTCTGAGGGCGTAGCGTCAGCAGAAGTAAGCGCACCCAGCACCAGCGCAGATACTCACACCTCGGAGGGACCTTCGGGACATAGAGTAGTGTTGTCACCTGGTGTTTCACAGCTCACAAGTGAGCCTCAGCAGATTCTGGAGACAGCGACAGCAGTATAGAGTCCTCGTCGGAGGGCGCAGGACTCTGCCAGCTCAGCTGCGCTGCATGTCGACCCTCTGCCTCTGGGTCCATCCGCAAGAGAAGAGGTGATGGATCTCCATGCACAGATGTAGGAGTCTCTGGCAGGTTTTGTCTCCAGGGTCGCTGCGAGTGTGTAGCGAATGCAGGAGTCCATAGCGACCATGAGCAGAGCCTTTGTGGAGTGATTGGCGCATGAACGCATCACCATGGAAAGGTTGGCAACCTCCATGGAGGAGATAACTCGCCAGGGTACGGAAAACATGGTGAGTGCTCATAAGAGAATGACATCTCCTGAGGAGCGTTAGCCATCTGTTAAACAGAGAAACCAGATCTTCATGGAAGTCCTTCTGAGTAGGACTGCCAGTGCAGAAACGGGTCCCCATGGCCCCCTAAAGCGCAGCAAGGTGCTCTCAAGCCACTTCCAAGCACTGGCCCCTTCTGGCCTGTGCAGCTTCAGGTGAGTGAGCAGCAGCCTGGTGCTCCTGTTGCTGATCCTGCTGTTCCTGGTTCTGCGGCTGCCGCCTCTGCTGCTGGAGATCCTCTAATGGCAAGAAGGGAAGGAAAAAAAGGCATCCCATGCTTCTCGTAGATGCCTCCGCTGAGGAAGCGCTGAGTGAGGGTGGCGAGAGGGGCTTCCCAGGAGATCGCATTGGAGAAGTGTGTGAGGCTCCAACCTTCCACAGCTGTGCCTAAGCCTTGAAGAAGTAGCCCCAAATCTGCAACAACAAGGTCCTTCAACTTGCAAGTGCTGTCCCTTTAAATCGCAGCTTCTCCGATTGACCTGCAGCTGACAGCAAGCAAGCCGGCAAGCTTCACGCCAGGTCTCAGCAGTGGGGTTCCCCGCAGGCGGGTTTGATGTGGGGAAAGCCCCAAAGTTGCAACGGCCCCGGATTAACTACCTCAACAAGCTGATAATTGGTAATTAGTGTGCCGACGACCAGTCCCGCCAGCGGCGGCCGGGACTGAAGCGGGTCGCGGGGAAACAGCGGTCCGAATGTCGGATGGGGCGGGGAATCAGGCGGTGGGGGGGGGGTCCCGACTCGCTTTTTCGCTGATTTTCGGCCCCTGGCCACATGAAAAGGCACCCGACGACTGCCAGAAAATTGACCCCATTATCTCACCTGTGATTTGCTGATAGGAAAGGTTAATGCTAATAGCTTATATATTTATAAAGCAGCGATACTAATATCTAACACCCATGAGACTGGGGGGGTGGGGTGGCGGGGGAAGGGACACGAGAGAGAGAGAGAGAAATAGAGAGCTAGAAGGTAGAGAAAAATAAATACAGGGAAAGGTAGAGACGGTTTTAAAAAATTGAATTTTCAGTGCCAACAAAGCCTCTCTGCAGGAAACAGATAAAAAGGAAGGATAAGGGGGGGGAGGGAGCAGAAGAAAACAGGGTGACAGGGCCTCCCACTACTTTCCCGTGGGGGGGGGGGGGCGGGAACCAAGTAGAGGTGAGGAGGTTAAGGGTGAGAATGGGAGGGGGCACGATACAAAGATTGAGCAGGTACTTCAGTGGGGAAAAGAGAAGGGTTCTGATGGGAGCAAAGAGGTTGGTAGAAAGGGAAAGAGTAGGGAAAACACAAATGATTGGAGGGGATGAAAGGATGGGTAGAGAAACACAGTTACCCGCACAGCAGCATCCCCCCAAATGCTTCTTCTTTTTACTCTTCTTAGGCAGTCCCTCGGAACCGAAGATGACTTGCTTCCACATTAAAAATGAGTTCTCAGGTGACTGATGAGTCCAATGCGGGACCTACAGTCTCTGTCACAGGTGGGGCAGATGGTGGTTGAAGGGCGGATGGGTGGGGTACTTGGGTTGACGTGCGCTCCTTGTGCTGCCTGCGCTTGGCTTCCGCTTGCTCCCGGCGAAGAGACTCGAGGTGTTCGGCGCCTTCCCGGATGCTTCTCCTCCACTTTGTGTGGTCTTGGGCCAGGGATTCCCAGGTGTCGGTGGGGATGTTACATATTTTCAAGGAGACTTTGAGGGTCTCTTTGAAGCGTTTCCTCTCCCCACCTGGGGCTCTCTTGCCGTGCCAGAGCTCTGAGTAGAGCGCTTCTTTTGGGAGTCTCGTATCGGGCATGTGGACAATGTGACCCGTCCATCGGAGCTGATCGAGCGTGGTCAAAGCTTCGATGCTGGGGATGTTGGCCTGAGCAAGAACACTGACGTTGGTGCGCCTATCCTGCCAATGGATTTGCAGGATCTTGCGGAGGCAGCGTTGGTGGTACCTCTCCAGTGCTTTGAGGTGCCTGCTGTACATGGTCCATGTCTCTGAGGCATACAGCAGGGCGGGTATCACTGCTGCTCTGTAGACCATGAGCTTAGTGCCGGGTTTGAGGTCCTGGTCTTCAAACACTCTCTTCCTCAGGCGACCGAAGGCTGCACTGGCACACTGAAGGCGGTGTTGGACTTCGTCGTCGACGTCTGCCCTTATTGACAGTAGGCTCCCGAGGTATGGAAAGTGGTCCACGTTGTCCAAGGCCTTGTCGTGGATTTTGACAAATGCAGCCTGCAGCCATTGGTCGCCCCTTCCACGCCACACCACCCCCCACCTGAAAGAAGGAAAAGGAGAAAAAGGCCGAGACAGAAGCAGAAGAGGACAAAGAAGTATTAAATCCGCGTGTTAATGGAGACACGGAATGCAGGAGTTGGTTTAACAAGTCTTTACTGAATGGAGACAATCTGGAAACTGAAACTACAGAAGCCTGCCAGGGCCTTTTATACAGGGATGGTCACTGCCGGTACTGCAGTCTGAGACCAGTTATTCCCTTAAAGGGACATACACAACAATTCCTCCCCTTTTAGATAAACAGTACATAACATTCATTTAACAACTAAATAACAACTAATTACAATTACAATTACGGTTGCTAGATACATTAGTTGAAGTTAAGCAATTATAAGTTCAGTCTTTGAGGAGGCTTCCTGATTCTGTCTGGATAACGCCTCTTTGGGATATCAGGTTCTTCTGGCAAGGTTGAGTCGGGATCAATGTCGTTGTTTGGTTCGTCTGCTTCCAATATCACCGATTCTGCGGTAGATGCAATTGGTACTTCGGTTTCATCGCCAGGTGTATCAGATCGTGGTGTGGAGTTGAGGTTTTCCAGTGACTCTAGAATCTGGTCAGCATGGCGTCTTACAATGCTTTCTCCAACATCCACGGTATACATTAGAGGTCCTTGCCGTGTACAGATCGTTCCTGGCTGCCATTTTTCTGTGTGGTAGTCCCGGGCCAAAACTGGTTGACCTATCTTAAAACTCCTGGTCGGCCTTTCATTCATATTCTGAAACTGCCTGTTCTCCACATCTCTTCTGATGTTTGGCTTAACCAAATCCAAGCGGCATCGTAGTCTTCGATTGAAGAACATCATGGCTGGAGTTTGGTTGGTAACCGCATGTGTCGCATTCCGGTAGGCAAACAAGAAGTTATCCACCTTGTGTTGTCGGGGTATATCTTCATTACACATTGCCTTGATAGCCTTCTTGAATGTTTGAACAAACCTCTCAGCCAATCCATTAGTGCATGGATGATATGGGGCGGATGTGTAATGCTTAACACCATTGTTCTTTAAGAACCTCCGGAACTCTTCAGACACTAACTGTGGTCCATTGTCAGAGCAAATCTGTTCAGGCAGCCCATTCCTGGCGAATATGGTTCGTAAGACTGTGATAGTTTTTTCTGTGGTGGTTGAGGACATTTTTATTACCTCTGGCCACTTTGAATGTGCATCCACCGCAATTAAAAACATCGAGTCCATAAAGGGACCAGCAAAATCAATGTGCACCCTTTGCCATGGAGATGAGGGCCACTCCCATGGATGTAGAGGGGCTTGTGGTGGGGCGTTTTGGACCTTCTGGCATCCTGTACAGCTCTTGGTCATCTCTTCGATTTCTCTATCGATTCCCGGCCACCACACAAACGCTCTGGCTAAGTTCTTCATTTTTACCCCTCCCAGATGACCCTCATGAAGCTCATTGAGCACTCTATCCTTCAATTTGGGTGGAATTACTACTCTGGATCCACACATCAAGGTTCCTCTGCACACTGACAGCTGTTCTCTTCTTGGCGAGAATGCTGGCAGCAGTGGTTCGCCATGTGCTGGCCATCCCTTCACCATTAAATCATAGACCCAGGAGAGTGTCGGATCATTTCGTGTTTCCTTTTCTATGTTTGCATTCGTCACAGGGAGACATTCGACTATAGTCGAGTGGAATAACTCCACTGGATCCACTGCCAGTTCTTCTTCCACCGTCGGCAACGGTAGGCGCGACAATCCATCAGCATTCCCATGCTGTTTAGTTCCTTTGTACTCGATGTCATATTGGTGTGCCCCTAGGAAAAGGGACCACCTCTGTAGCCGTTGTGCCGTCATTATTGGTACGCCCTTCTGAGGGTTGAAAATGGAGACGAGAGGTTGATGATCAGTTAGTAGAGTAAATTTCTGACCGTGCAGGTAGTGATTGAACTTCTTCACCCCCCACACCAGGCTGAGGGCCTCTCTGTCAATCTGGGCGTAGTTACGCTCGGCTGAAGTTAACGAGCGTGACGCAAACGCTATCGGCCTCTCAGAACCATCAACGAATTTATGTGACAGTACCGCCCCAATGCTGTAGGGAGGCGCATCACACGCCAGTCTTATCGGTAGTGATGGGTTGTAGTGAGCCAATACTTCTCTTGAAGTGATTAGGTCCTTACTCTTCTGAAAGGCCCGCTTACATTCATTGCTCCATTTCCATGCTACTCCCGTTCGTAGTAGGGCGTTCAGTGGATGCAGAATTGTGGACAAATTCGGCAAAAATTTATGGTAGTAATTCACCAATCCGAGGAATGACCTCAGTTGTGACACATTTTCAGGCGCTGGAGCCTTAACTACCGCTTCAATTTTGTCAGGGGACTTATGCAACCCCTCTTCATCAATCACGTGGCCACAATACGATATCTGTTTCTTAAAAAACTCGCACTTGGGGCGATTGGCTCGTAGCCCATGTTCACATAGTCTAGTGAGCACCTGCTCTAGGTTGGCAAGGTGTTCACTGTCATCTTCACCTGTCACTAGGATGTCGTCCAAGTAACACTGAGTCCTCGGAATCCCTTGCAGGACTTGTTCCATCGCTCTTTGCCATATCGCCGGAGCTGATGCTACTCCGAATACCAGTCGATTATACCAGTCGATTATACCGGTAAAGACCTTTGTGAGTGTTTATCGTGAGATACTTCCTAGAGGATTCTTCAACCTCCATCTGCAAATATGCTTGCGCTAGGTCAATTTTTGTAAAACGCTTCCCTCCGGATAGTGAGGCGAAGATATCTTCTATCCTTGGAAGAGGATATTGTACTGTGTGAAGGACTGGGTTCACTGTCACCTTGAAGTCCCCACAAATGTGAACCTTCCTTGGCGCCTCAGACTTATTGTTTAACGTTTTCTTCATGACAGGAACGATGGGTGTCGCCCACTCGCTCCAGTCTACCTTAGATAACACGCCTGCATTCTCCAGATTCTCCAGCTCTGCCTCGACGGCTGGGCGAATTGCATATGGTACCGGTCTTGCTTTGAAAAACTTGGGAATTGCATTCTCCTCTATTTTTATCGAGGCGGTTACGTCTTTTAGAGTGCCCAGTTCTTGTTGAAATACCTCTTTGGCGTCAGCTAAGATTGTTGACAATCGTCCAGGAGTGACGTCGTCATCCTTTTTACCAGCCACCGTCAGTGCCTGAATGGAGTGCCAGTCTAAACTTATCTTTCTGATCCATTCACGTCCCAATAACGGTGGTCCACCATCTTGCAGAATGTAGAGATGCAATTTCCGTATTTTCTTGCTGTTGTATTCGACAGGCACCCTTATTTTTCCTCTGGGATATACTTTTTGCCCCGTATACGTCCTCAAGACAATGGATGTCTCTCTCAAGGGTATGTGTGAGAATAGCCGCTCGTAGTCTCGTCGATTCTTGACGGTTAGAGCTGATCCTGTATCCAATTCCATTTTGACTTGAGACCCTGCTATCGTGAGGGTGGCCCAAATGGTTCGGTGATCCTCTTTTGCAATTGCGTTGTGAAGTTTGAGACAGCTTAGTCTCTTGTTCCCGGATTCACTATCGCTCATCTGGTCTTCGGAACTACTGTCCGTCATCTTTTGTACTTTCCTGTACGGTTCCTTAGTAGCCTTTTTATTGCTGTTGGTCTTCTTCTCAGACCTGCAAACTCGTGCAATGTGTCCCATCTTTCCGCATTGCCTGCATATTTTGTCCTTGGACCAGCAGTCCTTCTGGTCATGGTTTGTTCTGCCGCAGCGATAACATTTTGCAAATCCCCGTGTCATTTCGTGGGTGCCGTATTCCTGTGGCTTTTGTTGTATTTCCGCAGCTCCCCTTGCTGCTGCTTCTTACGATACTGCCACGCTGAAAGCCTTATCTAGCGTCAGCTCTTTCTCTGAGAGTAACCTCTTCTGGGTTCCTTCACTCAGGAGTCCACAGACAAATTTGTCCCGTAAGGTATCTGCCAGTCCTGCTCCGAACTGGCAGTGCTTTGATAGCTTGCGTAGTTCCGTAAGGTAATCAGCATTGCTCTCATTTTTATGCTGATTTCTCCTGTGGAATTTAAATCTTTCTGCTATCAGCAGCGGTGTAGGATTTAGGTGTTCCTGTAGGATAGCAACAATTTCGTTAAAACTCTTCGCCTTCGGTTTGGCTGGAGTAATCAGGTCCCGCAATAGGCCGTACGTTCTTGCGCCCATTAAATTTAGCAATACCGATGCCTTTTTCCCCTCGGCTATTTAGTTTGCCTCGCAATATACCTCGACTCTTTCCACATACGTGGTCCAGTCTTCTATTGCATTATCGAAGGCAGTGATATCGCCAGTCTTTGGCATCTTGAAAATCTAAGATGGCGTCTACCGCGCTTTTCCTTCGTCCCCGATAGATCAAAATGGTGCCTCCCGCGCTTTTCCTTCTTCCCCGCCGAGTTAAGATGGCGCCTCCCGCGCTTTCCCGCCGCTGCCGCTGCTGTCAACGCCGCTCTCCGCGGTATTTTTATTTTTAACCGTTCCCGTCGTGGAGCGGACCCTCTGGGACACTTCCCTCCCTCTTCTTAGGTCCGAACGCTGCCCAGCTGCGAAGCACCGGCCGCGCCCTGTGTGCTCCACCCTCTCTCTCTCTCTCTTTGCTTCCCGACTCGCTGCCCGGCCCCGTTGCAGAGCCACCCGATCGAGCTCTAGCCCGCCGTAGCCCAGGAAGGATCAGTGCACTACCTGCCACCAGCCCGATTAGCTGGGAAACCACAGACTGGGGAACCAAGCCTGGCTCTTGACAGTCTCCCCTGCAAGTTTTCAATCCGATGATTTGGAGGGCGGTTGCCCACGGTCGACGCCCATTTCTCGAGTTTCTTTGGATTATTATTTTTTTCTTTTCTGGCTTCGACCTTCAAAAACGTCGTCTGAGGTGCTGCCGAGTTGCAGGTACGTTCGTTTCTTACTCGTCGCCAGTATTAAATCCGTGTGTTAATGGGAGACACGGAATGCAGGAGTTGGTTTAACAAGTCTTTACTGAATGGAGACAATCTGGAAACTGAAACCACAGAAGCCTGCCAGGGCCTTTTATACAGGGATGGTCACTGCCGGTACTGCAGTCTGAGACCAGTTATTCCCTTAAAGGGACATACACAACAAGAAGCAAAACAGAGTTAAGGAGAGAAGCAGGAGAAAAGAAAAACAGAGATAAAAGCATCCACACGACACAGCAGAGACAGGTAAGAGAGAAACCATATTGTCTGACTAACTGTGTGCAACGCCACAGGAAATCAACTATAACTAATGAAACATATACCAGTGTGCCTGGAAATGTGTGAACTGCCAGCATAATTACACACTGCCTGCTTACATCTCTGTACATATGGTGCGAGTACAATGACAGCATTTGAACAGCATACACCTAATTACCTTTAAAGTACTGTAATACCAGCTGCATCTTCTGTTCATGCTCCTTCTGTTGCATTGTCAGTCGTCTGTCTATCTCCAGTGATAAACGCTCTACTGCAGATTCTAATTCATGGACCACATTCTCATGTTCAGTTACCTTCACAGACATTTCTGCACATTGCACCTGCAAGTTGCGTTCAGTCTCACGCAGGCTAATCACCTACCAAAATTAAAATAAAACAAACATTAGTTGGACCTGGTCCATGCTAAAGGCTTAGCTGACACTGACAAAGTGATTCATATCCTGTTTTGGGATCGATACCATCAAAGAACTGCCACAATCTACCTAATGTCTCAGAACTTCAAATTCTTTTAATGAGCATTTCCTGTTTTGTCAGAGGAATAATATAATGAACTGTATATTTGTTATAATTATTTTCTAACTTCTTTTTGTGCCCAAAGCATTTTATTGGTCTTTTTTTCTCGCACTGTAAACAATGAAAAAGCGGAAAGAAAGACTTACATTATAGTGTCATATCACATCTTTCAGAAATCTCGAAGACACTGCACATTAAATAAATTACTTTGAAATGCAGTGATTATTGTTATATAGACAAATACAGCAGTTAATTTGCACTCAGCAGAAGGTCAAACAGCAACAAGATGAATGACCAATTTTTTCTTTGTTGGTGTTGGCTGAGAGGGATTTTGGCTTTGTTTACCTGGAGAACTCCCTGCTCCTCATTGAATATTGCCATGTAATCTTGAGCGTCCACTTGAACCAGGGGGAATAACAGATTGGACCTCAATTTAACATCCCATCTGTAATATGGCACTTCTGACAATGTAGCATTCCCTCCGTAATGCACTACAAAGTCATCTTAGAAGTCCTGCAGTGGGGCTTGCACACACAAGAGCATATGCATGCAAGGTATGATTTCTCCTCAGAGCTGGCATTTCAGTGTTGTGGGGTGTACTATACATGTGATATCACCACCACTGGTTTCAAAAGCTGCCAAAATTCAGAAAACATGTTTTTATTTTGATAAAAATGTCTCTAGCTAAATTAAATTGTCAAGGCTAGACAAAATACGTAATATTGGATTGCCTTTTCATGACATATTTTAATCTACATTTTTATAATAGAACACAATATATCACCAATTAAATGCTATTTATGATCTAATGAATCACATTATATACATACTAGTTTTTGGGAGTGATGGATTGCTGGAAAGGAGGATTTTACCTTATTAAAATATCTGCAGAGAAGGACTCTTGTCTCAGCAGCTGATAAAGCACCCAGTCTAAACATTACATTTGCCTCATTTTGGGCAAGGTTGCCATCTGAGGCCCTCAATGAATGCTGGCGACAATGAATGGTTTCATTTTTGTATTCTATAGCAGCATCCAGAGCTTCAATACCTTCATCTAATTGGAAAAGTATTCGCTCCTCCTGAAAAATAAAACAGATGGGATTACATCATGAATGTTTACAAGCCTCACTCCTGCTGGGTTATCTTGGTTATCAAAACCTGAAAGGATGGTGGAAGGATTCAATAGTAACTTTCAAAAGGGAATTAATACATACTTGAAAAGAAAATTGCAGGGTTATGGGGAATGAGCAGGGGAGCAGGACTAATTGGATAGCTCTTTCAAAGAGCCGACACAGGCACAATGGGCCAAGTGGCCTACTTCTGTGCTGTAAGAGTCTATGGGGGAGAAATTGGGTGGAGCCGCAAACAGGGCGCCAAGCTAGCCTGGGCGCCAGATTTTGCGCTGCGATCGGAGCAGCAGCGATCCCCGGAAATTCAGCTTGAGCACCCCAAGAGGGACACGGGGCGAGGCTCGAGGCGCTCCGCGTCCCTCTTAGGACGCTGAAACTGAATATCGCAGCGCAACGTGCCGCACGGTGCGCTGCGGTACTGCAGGCCTTCCTCCCATTCTTAAGGGGGAGGGGCCTGCACCAGCATGATGAGCGATCGCGAGTGCCAGCAAAAGAGCCCGGCACCGAGGAGAATTGCCGGGCTCTCGGAAAACAGCCAGCAATGCCGCGGGGGGAGAACAGGAGGCCGGGGACGGAGGTGCTGGCAGGTGGCCGCCGAAAAAAACGGCCGCCCCGCACCTCCACCTTAATTTGCACCACTGCCGCCACAGGTAGGCCCCGTGAACCGGGCACGATTAGTGAGCGGCACTACAGAGGCGGTCGCTGCCAAATATCGCGATCGGGGCGGTAGTGAGGCGCTGCGCACACCGATGACGTCATCGGTGGAGGCGCAGCGCAACAGGCTAATGCCGCCATTAGCGCCCCAGCTAAATATCGCGGGAGGCGTGGCCAGTGGCGCTAAAGCCACTGAGTGCCCTCTTTAGGCGCTAACTGGTGGCGCAGCCCACCAAATTTCTCCCCCTATGATTTGCTAACTTTTTTTACCACGCCCTTCATTCATCAATTTAATCCTCTATTCACTAAAATGTGATTTAACTTCAATTCATCTGTAAGTTTTACATTTTTGCCCTTGTAAGGTTCTTTACACTGAGTGTGGTGCACTGTCAGGCTACCTGAATTACACTACTGGCTGTGCCTTGTACGGAGTACGTCAACAAAAGAACTCTGTATACGTGTACAAGTGCAGGGCTCTACTCCATGGGTGGTTAATTTTAATGTTACATAAGAACATAAGAATATAAGAAATAAGAGCAGGAGTTGGCCATTCAGCCCCTCGAGCCTGCTCTGCCATTCAATAAGATCATGGCTGATCATCGACCACAACGCCACTTTCTCGCCCGATCTCCATATCCCTTGATTTCCCGAGAGTCCAAAATTCTATCTATCTCAGCCTTGAATATACTCAAAGACAAAGGGCAGAGAATTCCAAAGATTCACAATCCTCTGAGTGAAGAAATTCCTCATCTTAATTTTTAGTGGCCTACTCCTTATCGTGAGACCATGCCCCCTAGTTCTAGACACTCCAGCCAGGGGAAACAACCTCTCAGCATCTACCCCGTCAATCCCCTTCAGAATCTTGTATGTTTCAATGAGATCACCTCTCATTCTTCTAAACTCCAGAGAGTATAGGCCCATTCTACACAATCTCTCATCATAGGACAGCCCTCTCATCCCAGGAATCAATCTAGTGAACCTTCATTGCACCGCCTCCAAGGCAAGTATATCCTTGTTAGATCCGTGTGTTAATGGAGACACGGAATGCAGGAGTTGATTTAACAAGTGTTTACTGAACAAAGTCTGGAGGTGAACTAACTACACGAGACGCTATACAGGCTTATATACCCGAGTGGTCACTACTGGTACTACAGTACACAGGGGCTTCAAAAACATAGTTCCTCTTAAAGGTACATACACTACAATTCCTCCCTTTTTAGATAAATAGTACATAACATTTTAAGTAATCATTAAATAACATTTTTACAAGAACAATAATCTACACATTTGCTGAAGTTAATCAATTACAAATTCAGTCTCTCTGGAGGCTTCCTGACTCGGTCCGGATAACGCCTCGGTGGTGTAGTAGGTTTCGGTGGTGTAGTAGGTTCTTTTGGCAAGGTCGATTCGGCTTCAATGCCAGTGTCGGGTTCATCTGGTTCCAGTATCACCGGATCGGAGGTAGATACTATGGGTATCTCTGCTTCATCACTAGGCGTATAGAGTTGTGGTGTAGGTTGTCCTTTTTCGGATGACTCTATGATCTGGTCAGCATGGCGCCTTATTATGCTTTCTCCAATGTCCACGGTATACATCAGCGGTCCTAGTCGTGTGCAAATAGTTCCAGGCTGCCATTTCTCGGTACGGTAGTCCCGGGCCAAAACTGGTTGACCTATCTGGAAGGTTCTAGTTGGCCTTTCATTCATGCTTTGAAATTGCCGGTTCTCTACGTCCCTTCTGACGTTTGGCTTGACCAAATCCAGCCGGCATCTTAGTCTTCTATTTAAAAACATCATGGCGGGGGTTTGGTTTGTAACCACATGTGTTGCATTCCTGTACGCAAACAAGAAGTTATCTACCTTATGTTGTAGATTTATGTCTTCATTACCCATGGCCTTTATGGCCTTCTTGAAGGTCTGGACAAACCTTTCAGCTAATCCATTGGTGGCGGGATGGTATGGGGCGGACGTGTAGTGCTTAACCCCATTGTTTTTTAAGAACTTCCTGAATTCTTCGGATACAAATTGCAGTCCATTATCAGAACAGATCTGTTCAGGCAGCCCATTCCTGGCGAATATGGTCCTTAATACTGTGATGGTTTTTTCCGTGGTGGTGGAGGACATCTTTATTACCTCCGGCCACTTGGAGTGTGCATCCACCGCGATTAAGAACATTGAGTCCATAAATGGACCAGCAAAATCGATATGTACCCTTTGCCATGGAGATGAGGGCCACTCCCATGGATGTAGAGGGGCTTGTGGTGGGGCGTTTTGGACCTTCTGGCATCCTAGACAGCTCTTGGTCATTTCTTCGATGTCTCCATCGATACCTGGCCACCACACAAACACTCTGGCTAAGTTCTTCATTTTCACTCCACCCAGATGCCCCTCGTGAAGCTCCTTTAGCACTTTATCCTTGAGTTTGGGTGGAATCACCACTCTGGATCCACACATCAAGGTTCCTCGGCACACTGACAGCTGTTCTCTTCTTTGCGAGAATGCTGGCAACAGTGGTTCGCCATGCGCTGGCCATCCTTTCACCGTTAAATCGTAGACTCGTGAGAGAGTCGGTTCATTTCTCGTTTCCTTTTCAATGGTAGAATTTGTCACCGGTAGACATTCCACTATGGTCGAGTGGAACATCTCCACTGGGTCCACTGTAGGCGCCTCTTCTACCGTTGGCAACGGTAGGCGCGATAACCCGTCAGCATTCCCATGCTGTTTTGTTCCTTTGTATTCTATGTCATATTGGTGTGCCCCTAGGAAAAGGGACCACCTCTGTAGCCTTTGCACTGTAATAATGGGTGTGATAATAATGATAACTTCCGGGAAGTTATGTGTCACTTCCTGTGAACTGTGAACTGTGTACATACATCACTTCCTGTCACACATCACTTCCTGTTGGACTGGTATAAATACTGAACTGCTCAGTATTGTAAAGGGGCTTCTACCAGAGGCATGGTGAAGACCTCTCTTGTATATAGTGTGATTATAAGTTGCTTAAAGCTTACTTTAAAGTTACTTGATGTGTGAGACTCCTTTTTCTTACATCAATGGGAACGCCCTTTTTAGGGTTGAATATGAAGACGAGGGGTTGATGGTCAGTCAACAAGGTAAATTTTTGTCCGTGTCGGTAATGGTTGAATTTCTTCACCCCCCACACCAGGCTGAGTGCCTCCCTGTTGATCTGGGCATAGTTACGCTCAGCTGAGTTCAATGAGCATGACGCAAAAGCTATCGGCCGCTCCGAGCCATCAGGGAATCTATGCGATAATACCGCTCCCATGCCGTAAAGGGATGCATCGCACGCCAGTCTGATTGGCAGTGATGGGTTGTAATGAGCCAACACTTCCCTGGACGTGATCAAGCCTTTGCATTTATGGAAGGCACGTTTACAGTCTTCGCTCCATTTCCAAACTACTCCCGTTTGTAGCAGTGCGTTAAGAGGGTGCAGAACCATTGACAAGTTCGGTAAAAATTTATGATAGTAATTTATTAATCCCAGGAACGACCTTAATTGTGAGACATTTTCAGGCGCGGGGGCTTTTACGACCGCTTCAATTTTTTCAGGTGACTTATGCAACCCTTCTTCGTTAATGACATGGCCACAATATGATATTTGTTTCTGGAAAAATTCGCACTTGGGGCGATTTGCTCGTAGGCCCCATTCTCTCAGCCTCGTGAGCACCTGCTCCAAGTTGGCAAGGTGCTCGTTGTCGTTTTCTCCTGTTACAAGGATGTCGTCTAGGTCGCATTGAGTCCCTGGAATCCCTTGCAGGACTTGCTCCATAGCTCTTTGCCAGATAGCCGGAGCTGATGCCACTCCGAAAACCAGTCGATTGTACTGGTACAGGCCTTTGTGTGTGTTTATCGTGAGATACTTTTTAGAGGCCTCCTCAACCTCCATCTGTAGATATGCCTGTGCTAAGTCAATTTTGGTGAAACATTTCCCTCCGGATAGTGAGGCGAAAATATCTTCTGTCCTCGGAAGAGGATACTGTACCGTGTGAAGAACCGGGTTTACAGTCACCTTGAAGTCCCCACAGATGCGAATTTTTCTCTGTTCTTCAGATTTATCATTATTCAACGTTTTCTTCATGACCGGGACGATGGGTGTTGCCCACTCGCTCCAATCTACCTTGGATAACACGCCTGCTTTTTCCAAATTCTCCAGCTCTGCCTCGACGGCTGGACGAATTGCGTATGGCACCGGCCTTGCCTTAAAAAACTTGGGAATTGCCGCATCTTCCACTTTTATTGAGGCGGTGGCGCCTTTCAGGGTTCCTAGTTCCTGTTGAAACACTTCTTTGGCGTTAGCCAAGATTTCTTTTAATCGTCCAGGTATGATGTCATCATCATTTTTTTTCTTACTGGTCACCATCAGTGCCTGAATGGAGTGTCAGTCTAAATGTATCTTTCTGATCCATTCACGTCCCAACAACGGTGGACCACCATCTTGCAGAACGTATAAATACAACTTCTGTATTTCCTTGCCGTTGTATACAACAGGCACCCTTATTTTCCCTCTGGGGTATACTTTCTGCCCCGTATATGTTTTCAAGATAATGGATGTGTCTTTCAAAGGTATATGCGGAAATAGCCGCTCGTAATCCCGTCGACTCATGACGGTCAGAGCTGATCCTGTATCTAGCTCCATTTTGACTGGGGACCCCGCTATCGTGAGGGTAACCCAAATGGTCTGGTAATCTTCTTTGGCAATTACATCATGTAATTTGAGACAGCTTAGTCTCTTGTTTCCGGAGTCGCTATCGCTCTTCTGGTCTTCGGAGCTACTGTCCGTCATCATTTGTACCTTTCTGTACTTTTCCTTATTGACCTTTTTACTGTCAGCGGATTTTTTTCCAGATCTGCATACACGTGCAATGTGTCCCATCTTACCGCATTGCCTGCATGATTTGTCCTTGAACCAGCAGTCCTTCTGGTCATGGGTGGATCTGCCGCAGCGATGACATCTCTCGAAACCCCGTGTCATTTCTTGGGTGCCGAAGTCCTGTGGCTTTTGCTGTATCTCTGCAGCTCCTCTTGCTGCTGCTTAGTATGATACAGCCACACTGAAAGCCTTGTCCAGTGTCAAATCTTTCTCAGAAAGTAGTCTTTTCTGTGTTCCTTCGCTTAGGAGACCGCAGACGAATTTGTCTCGTAGAGAATCTGCCAGTCCTGCCCCGAATTGGCAGTGCGTTGACAGTTTTCGTAATTCGGTGAGGTAATCAGCGTTACTTTCATTCTTGTGCTGATTCCTCCTGAAGAATTTGAATCGTTCCGCTATCAGCAGCGGTGTTGGGTTTAAGTGCTCCTGTAAGGTATCAACAATCTCCTTAAAATTCTTGTCCATCGGTTTGGCTGGAGTGATCAAGTTTCGTAACAGCCTGTATGTCCTTGCGCCCATCAGATTTAGAAGTACCGATGCCTTTTTTATCATTCGCTACTTCATTCGCCTTGCAATACACCTCCACTCTTTCCACATGTGGTCCAATCCTCTATGTCACTATCGAAAGCAGTAATATTGCCAGTCTTCGGCATCCTGAAAATCAAAAATGGCGCCTCCCGCGCTTTTCCTTCTTCCCCGCCGAGTCAAGATGGCGCCTCCCGCGCTTTCCCGCCGCTGCCGCTGCTGCCAACGCTGTTCTCCGCGGTTCCCATTGCGACCTGCAGCTTTTCGCGGTATTTCTATTTTTCTTTTTTTTATATATATCTTTTAAACAGTTTCTCTGTTACTTGGAGAACCGTTCCCGTCGTGGAGCGGACCCTCTGGGACTTTCCCCTCCCTCTGCTCGGTCCAAACGCCGACCTGCTTTGCAGCACCGGCCGCCTCCTGAGTGTTCCACCCTCTGTCTCTCTTTGCTTCTGCTTTCCGACTCGCTGCCCGGCCCCGCTGCAGAGCCACCCGATCGAGCCCCAGCCCGCCGCAGCCCAGGAGGGATCAGTGCACTACCTGCCACCAGCCCGTTTAGCTGGTGAAACCACAGTTTTTTTTTTTACTTGCTTCTGGCTTCGACCTTCGTCTGAGGAATCGATCTCCTTGACGTGCTGCCGAATTGCAGGTAAGTTCATTTCTAACTCGTCGCCACTGTTAGATCCGTGTGTTAATGGAGACACGGAATGCAGGAGTTGATTTAACAAGTGTTTACTGAACAAAGTCTGGAGGTGAACTAACTACACAAGACGCTATACAGGCTTATATACCCGAGTGGTCACTACTGGTACTACAGTACACAGGGGCTTCAAAAACATAGTTCCTCTTAAAGGTACATACACTACAATCCTTCCTTAGATAAGGAGACCAAAACTGTGCACAGTACTCCAGGTGTGGTCTCACCAAGGCCCTGTACAATTGTAGCAAGACTTCCTTATTCTTATACTCCAACCCCCTTGCAATAAAGGCCAACATGCCATTTGCCTGCCTTATTGCTTGCTGTACCTCCATGCTAGCTTTCTGTGTTTCTTGCAGGAGGACACCCAAATCTCTCTGAACACCAACATTTAATAGTTTCTCACTATTTAAAAAAGATTCTGTTTTCTATTCTTCCTACCAAAGTGAATAACTTTACATTTCCCTACATTATACTCCATCTGCCACCTTACTGCTCTTAGTCTATCTATATCCCTTTGCAGACTCTTTGGCCTAGATTTTCAGTGTGCCGTGAGGCGGGCTTTTAGGCGTGCGGGGGGCTAAAATCCCGAATTTGGGGGTCCCGACACCATCCCGCCCAAAACCCGCCTCCACGTAAGTTTCAAAGGAGGCGGGTACTCGCCCCGCACTGGGACCCGCCGACCCGAGGCGGGAAGGGATTAGTGCCAATTAACTGCCTGTTAACAGGTAGTTGACAGGCAGTTTTTAGCCTAATCCCTATTTTGAGGGGTGTCGTGTGGGATCCCCGACGGCTCCAAACCACGCCAGGTTAGAGCAGGCGGGCCGTCGGGTTGAAGGACTTGGAGGGGTCATGATGTCGGTGTTCAGGTGAGTGATGGGTGCATGAGTGCAAAGGTAAGTGTGTTTGGTGTGTCTAAAGTGTGTAAAGAAGATTAAATTACCTGTACTTACCTTAACAGCCTTTCTTCCTCTAGGCGTCGGGAGTCCATCATTCAGCCGGCACTGAAAGCAGAATGGCTACAATCTGTCAAAAGTGACAGCCTTCAGCTTTCAGTGCCGGTGAGAGTTCTAACTGAGTCTGCGCAGAAGGACTCAGGTTAGAAGTCAGACTGTCAGTGTTTGACAGCTTCAAACAGCTGTGAAACACTGATATTTCATCTGTCAACACGTCTTGACAGATGACATTTCAGTCTGTGACGTCACCTGTTGCCAGGTGGCCCTTAATTGGCCTGCTGAGCCTGCTGGGCGGGCTCAACAAGGTCAATCAAGGGAAAATCGCGTGGATTGGCCGGACGTCGATGGAGGCGGGACTAAAACCCGAAAGTTGTAGTCCCGCCTCCTTCCCGACTGCTGAAAGAAAATCCAGCCCTTTGTGTTCTCCTCACAGCTTACTGTCCCATCTAGCTTTGTATCATCAGCAAACCTGGATACATTACACTCGGTCCCTTCATCTAGGTCATTAATATCGATTGTAAATAGCTGAGGCCCCAACACTGATCCTCGCGGCACCCCACTAGTTATTGCCTGCCAACCTGAAAAAGATCCGTTTATCCCTACTATCTGTTTTCTGTCCATTACCAATCCTCTATCCATGCTACTATATTACCCCCAACCCCATGAGCCCTAACCTTTAATGTGGCACCTTATCAAATGTCTTTTGGAAATTCAAATGTACTACATCCACTGGTTCCCCTTTATCTACCCTGCTAGTTGCATCCTCAAAAAATTCTAATAAATTTGTCAAACATGATTTCCCTTTCATAAAACCATGTTGACTCTGCCTAATCATGTTATGATTTTCTAAGTGACTTGATACCACTTCCTCAACAAAGGATTCCCGCATTTCCCGCCGACTGATGTCAGGCTAACTGGCCTGTAGTTCCCTATTTTTTAGCTCCCTCCTTTCTTGAATAGCAGTGTTACATTTGCGACCTTCCAATCCGCTGGGACCATTCTAGAATCTAGGGAATTTTGGAAGATCAAAACCAATGCATCCACTATCTCTTCTGCCACCTCTTTTAGAACCCTAGGATGTAGGCCGTCAGGTCCAGGGGATTTGTCAGCTTTTAGTCCCATTAGTTTCGCTAGTACTTTTTCTCTACTTATATTAATTACATTAAGTTCCTCACCCTCATTAGACTCTTGGTTCCCCGCCATTTTTGGTATGCTTTTTGTGTCTTCTACTGTGAAAGCAGATACAAAATATTTGTTTAACGTTTCTGCCATTTCCTTATTCCCCATAATAATTTCTCCTGTCTCAGCCTCTAAGGGACCAATGTTTACTTTTGCTACTCTTTTCCTTTTTACATACTTGTAGAAACTCTTACAATCTGATTTTATATTTCTTGCTAGTTTTCTCATTCTATTTTTTCCCTTTTTATCAATTTTTTGGTCAACCTTTGCTGGTTTCTGAAACTCTCCCAATCATCAGGCTTACTATTATTCTTTGCAACATTATAAGATTCTTCTTTCAATCTAATGCTATCCTTAACTTCTTTAGTTAGCCACGATTGGATCACTTTTCTCGTGGAGTTTTTGTTTCTCAATGGAATGTATTTTTGTTGAGAATTATGAAATATTTATTTAAATGCTGCTTATCTACCGCCATACCTTTTAATCTATTTTTCCAATCTACCTTAGCCAACTCGCACCTCATACCTAAATAATTGGCTTTATTTAAGTTTAAGACTAGTTTTGGACTTAGGCAAGTCACTCTCAAAATTAACGGGAAATTCTATCATATTATGGTCATTCTGCCCCAGAGGATCCTTTACTATGAGATTGTGAATTAACCCTGTCTCATTACGAGAGAGCAAGTGGGGACATTCCTTCTCATAACACTAAAAGCATTTCATATTAAGCTTAGAAAGTTCCAATAAGGTTCAATAAACAGTCTGGGTACTTCAAAAAAATAGCATTACACTGAGCAGAGTTCACTGTTGCATTGTAACATGTCCACTATGTCCAAAATGGTGCATTTGGATTAATTAGATGGTAATTGTAGATTTCCTTTACTTTTTGTTTGTATTGTTATTTGTATTGTTATTTTACTGTACAGAAAGAGTACAATAAACAGTTTTAAAAATGATAACATTAGGTTCAGAAACAGGCCTAGTTGACTGGACAAGATGGGTGGGCTGTATGTTTAAGATTCTTTTATGAACCCTGAGACGAGAGCCTTGATGTTAATCCCCAGTATATATTATTTGTTATAGGTATATTGTTCCCTTTTGATTTTTTTTTTAAAATTCGGCTTTCATTCTGGCAGCAGCTATCAATAAAGTAACAGTCCTCCATGCCACTGATTGATGTTTGAAAAAGAGGATTAAAATGATTGAGACAGTTTTACAGCAAGCCTACTGAAAACAATCTACAGGTGATTACCAGAAAAATCTATGTTCAGTGAATAAGTACTTATATCCAGTGCAAGTGCCATCAATTCAATTATAGTGTCAAAAATATAACACCACCCAGTAATGTCCTCATACGACCTGAAGGTTTCACAGAATCACAGAAACCCCACAGTGCAGATAGAGGCCATTTCGGCCCATCAAGCCTGCACCGACACATATCCCACCCGATCCCCGTAACCCCTACACCAACACATATCCCACCCTATCCCCGTAACCCCACGTATTTAATCCCCCTAACACTAAGGGTTAATTTATCATAGCCAATCAACCTAACCCGCACATCTTTGGACTGTGGGAGGAAACCGGAGCACCCGGAGGAAACCCACGCAAACACGGGGAGAATGTGCAAACTCCACACAGACAGTCACCCAAGGCCGGATTCGAACCCGGGTCCCTGGCGCTGTGAGGCAACAGTGCTAACCACTATGCTGTCTCCAGTAATTTTCTTCTCAATTTTCTTCTCAATATTAAGATTTTCTCTCTCACTACAAATTCACAATTTAAGACAGAAACATGCTCCAGCTAGTCTTGCACATACTGTATATCTATGTAAAAAATTTTACAGCTCTACACATTTTCTGTCACCTTTTCCATTATAAATTCCTGTGTCCACATTTATAATGAAAAATTAGTTTGTAAAATTGCAGCGCTACAAGTGGTAGGAAGGTGTAATTATAGCGTGACCAGTTTACATAGAGGGGGAAAAATTTGGTAGCTTAGTGCTTTCCATTTGCACTGCAGATGGCGGTAATGGGGCGCTAATGCAGTAGCGCCGGGGCGTGGCGAATCCAGCGCCGCATGGCAAATCCAGTACCGCTCGGCAAATCCGGCCCCCCCGCTGCGCTGCCGGTACAAGGTACCGCCGGGGACTTCAACGGCAAGCAGATCGTGACGTCAGTGCTCACTGGACGCCCGATCTGGAAAATTCATTGTCACCACTTACCTTAGCGCCTCGACCAGACAACGACAGGGAGAGCTGGCGTGCAGCTGCAGGAAGCCGGCTCCAGCAACGTTATTTAAAGGCATCAGCATTAATCACCTGCAGCTGTCAGGGCAGGTTAGTTTCAGTGGTTTCTTGTCAGTTTCAACTAGTGGATCACTTTGTATGAGTAATTTCAAGCTTCTTTTGTATCAGCAGTCTTCTGGCGAGTGCAAAGTAGCTACATTTATTGCTCAAAGATTCAAACTGCTACACTTGTCAACATTAGTGGGGGCTGTACTGGCGCCACCTTGCCATCCAGAATCTACGGCGGAGGGAGCGTAGACAGTGAAAAATACGGGAACATGTGCGCAGAGGTATGAGGAGGGACATCAGGGCTCTCACCAAGAGGCCTTACCCTCCAAGGGTATTCCGACAGCGCTTCTCCTACCTTCAATTAAGCGAGGAGCAGTATATTAGATGGCTCCGCATCACCAAAGTGGTGGTCACAGAACTCTGCCACCTCCTCCAAACAGACCTCCAGCATCACACCAGGATGACTTAAACCCCAGATCCCTTTTGCTCACCACATGGCCATCATACCATCCCGGTGTCATGCCACATCACAGCGTCCCCCTGGGCGCAAAGGTGAAATGAGAGAGTCCACAAAGTATTGCAAACTCTATTAATAAATTTATGCATCAACATATCACACATATCACATTCATTCAAATAACTAATGACCCATGTGCCTGCCATAGTTGAATAGCTGTCACTGTGTGCAAGGCATAAGATGTGGGTGTGAGTGTTGGTAGGTAGAGATTGTTGGTGGGTGAGCGCTGGGGGTGTGGTGCTTTGGGTGTGTGTGAAACTTGTGGTACAGATGGTGGTATGCAGCATTTGTTGAAGCATTCAATCACCCTGACCACCTGACTGTGGTAGATTTGCCATGCTTCAGTCCTCTGGCTCCTTTTCCTTGTTGTGCTTCTCCTTCTCCTTGTTGTGCTTCTCCTTGCTAAGGTAGCTGCACAGCCAGCAATGCTGAGAATGAGGTGCTGCAGTATCAATGAACCTCCCCTTTAAGTACTGGGAAAAGCCTGTGGCAATGATGAGTTGCGATTAGACTGCACCCGATATTTGTCCACCCTTTCAGTGTAACGCCATTGAGCTAGGCCTTTAAGACTTGATTTAGCACTCCAATCATTTCTTTGAGCAGTGAGAATGAATTTTGCGTACAGTCTAAAGCATTAGCGCCTGGCGCTAATTCGCAAACTTTTCTAAAGATACAGCCATTTCCTGGGCTATAATGAATTTCTAGCCCACAGTGTTTCCATTTTAAATGTCAACATGGGAATTTATAATGGCAATATAAAAATGAGGACAGACGCATGACCTTAAAATGAGGGCTGAATTATGCTTGGGCTACCTGGTCCAATTATCCCCTGCTCTCTAACTCTGCTTCACTTGAAAACTATACTTAGTCTTGACTCCCTGTGTGCAATGTCATGGGAGATCAATTAATAAAAAATACATAGCAGTGTATTTCAAATCTGTAGCACATCAAGGAATTGCTCATGTCTACATCCGTTGAAGCTACCAGTGTGTTAGTGACTTTAACATACACCCACACATCTATTTTAGATCTATGTAATAAGCAAGCTTTTAACACCAAAAATAAACAAATATAATGATTATACCTCAGGGGCCAGAACATTTCCAAGCTCTAGTTTCTCATCCAGACAATGCCTTCTTTTCAGCAGTTGAGCTCGTTCCTGTTGAAGTACTTGTACCTCTTCTGAAATGGTTTTTCTTTCCTCTGTAGTACTGTTCTGAAGTTGAGTGCTTTTATCTGACAGTTCCTTTTCTATTGTGTTTAAACGAGTGGATAAATTTAAAATGTCTTTGTTCAAGGCCTGAAAAGAAATAATCAATATTGATTTGTTGTAGTGTTGTAGCCAGGAGATGCTAGAACTCTAATTAATACAACTAACTGATTAATTTTGTGTGATTTTATTCTGGAATTTATAAAATAATGAACAGTTTGGCATTTAAATTTTATTTCAAAGCTATGGTATTTCAATATGATAATTTCAAAGTTAATCCTGAACAACTATCCAAAACAGAGGGGGCTAAATTCGGTTAATTTGTGCCTCCCGTTAGCACCCTAAGAGGGTGTTAATGGGGTGCAAATCAACTAGCGCCTGGGCGCAGCGCCGCTAACACCTCCTGCGAAATTCAGCGATGGTGAGCGGCGGCGCTAACCGTTTGCACCGCGTGGCACTGCACCACCGCCGATGACATCATCGCAGTTCGCAGTGCCCCACTCGCGTCCCGGCTGTAATATTGGGTGGCGCCCCCCGACTTACCACCGGACGCTATGTCCACTAGGGTCAGGGGGGCCTACCTGCGGCCGGGGCAGCGCTAGTTAATGGGGAGGTGGCGGGCGGCCATTTTTGTTGCCGGCCACCTGCCAGCACCTGCCCCCGTTGCTGTCCTCGACCCCCGTGAAGCCCCCCCGCGGGGTGCTGGCTGCTCTTCGTGAGCCCGGCACTCCTCTTGAGTGCCGGGTTCGTTTGCCAGCACTCTCGATCCCTGGTGGCCCAGCTGGGTGCCGGGACGCGCTGCGCCAGGCCCCTCCCGTTTAAGAAGGGGAGAAAGTCCTGCAGTACCATGGCGCAACATGCCGCAGCAGCGCCCCAAGAGGGACGCAGGGCGCTTCGAGTATCGCCCCTCCTCCCTCTCGGGCCGCTACCTGGGAAAATCGGCCGCAGGGGCACTAATTTTTTTGGGGCGCTAAAATTAGTGCCCCGACGAAGGTAGTGCCCCATTTCTCCCCCTGAATCTTTAATTTTATGTCTAGTAGCTGTATCAGAACCAGCAACATCATCTAGTCAATTAATATGTCTTCCATTAGTCTTCAAAGATTTTATTTCAATCTACTAAAAGGAATAAGATTTTTTTGGGCTCTTCTCACAGATTTTAGGTATCTTGTGCTAAGCACCATTTTCCGACTAAGTGTGGTTAGGTAATCTGTTCCAAGACCTTTTCTATGCTTCTGTTGATCTTGAGATATGCAAAAGGAAGCTGAAAGTGCCTACCAACTTCCCTCTTTCTCTGGGCAGATGCCTTTGCTCAAGGTCTCCCGATGGCACGATTAAGATCAAGAAGCGAGTGTGCACAGCAGCATCATGACGGTGTGCTGGAACACAAATTTGCTGCCTCATGGTACTGGTCTATATGGACTTTAGCAAGGCTTTTGATAAGGTCCTGCATGGCAGACTGGTCACGAAAGTAAAAGCCCATGGGATCCAAGGCAAAGTGGCAATTTGGATCCAAAATTGGCTCAGAGGCCGGAAACAAAGGTTAACGGTCGAAGGGTGTTTTTGTGACTGGAAGGCGGTTTCCAGTGGGGTTCCACAGGGCTCAGTACTGGGTCCTTTGCTTTTTGTGGTATATATCAATGATTTGGGCTTGAATGTAGGAAGTATGATTAAGAAGTTTGCAGATGATACAAAAATTGGCCGTGTGGTTGATAATGAAGAAGAAAGCTGTAGATTGCAGGAAGATATCAATGGACTGGTCACGTGGGCAGAACAGTGGCAAATGGAATTCAACCCAGAGAAGTGTGAGGTAATGCATTTGGGGACGGCTTACAAGGCAAGGGAATACACAATAAACAGTAGGACACTGAGAAGTGCAGAGGATCAGAGGGACCTTGGAGTGCATGTCCACAGATCCCTGAAGGTAGCACTAGTTAGGCCGCAGCTAGAATACTGCGTGCAGTACTGGTCACCACACTACAGGAAGGATGTGATTACACTGGAGAGGGTGCAGAGGAGATTTACGAGGATGTTGCCTGAGCTGGAGAATTTTAGCTATGAGGAAAGGCTGGATAGGCTGGGGTTGTTTTCTTTGGAACAGAGGAGGCTGAGGGGAGACCTAATTGAGGTGTATAAAATTATGAGGGGCCTAGAAAGAGTGGATAGGAAGGACCTATTTCCCTTATCAGTAGGGTCGATAACCAGGGGGCATAGATTTAAAGTAATTGGTAGGAGGTTTAGAGGGGAGTTGGAGAAATTTTTTCACCCAGAGGGTGGTGGGGGTCTGGAAATCACTGCCTGAAAGGGTAGCAGAGGCAGAAACCCTGATCACATTTTAAAAGTACTTGGATACCTACAAGGCTATGGACCAAGTGCTGGAAAGTGGGATTAGGGTGGATAGCTCTTTGTTGGCCGGCATGGACAAGATGGGCTGAATGGCCTCCTTCTGTGCTGTAAATGTCTATGATTCTATGATGAATCTATGGTGTAGCATTAGTCAATCCTCCACATAGCTGTGCTTCTGATCTCAGTTAAGCTATGGGGTGCTGACAAGTGTAAGCCAACTTGGGGAGGGTGCAGGGTAAGAAAATCAGAGCTTTAGTGGTTTCTGTACCATTCTTGTGCACCTCCGAGCAGCTGGCTTGATTTTTACCCATATGTATCAACCTGTAATGTGGCGCTTGGAGTGGAAGTGTAGTTTTCTGTTGAACAAGCACATCAGTGATTCTGCTGCCCAGGGAAATTGCATGCTTTTCTCAGCAGTCCAGTTTAATGTTGGGAGATTCCAATTAAAGTGGGACACTTCAGAAGTATGTTCTTACCTGACTGGAACGTAACTTTTTGATTTCCAGTTGGCTTTTCTCCTGTAATAGTGCCTCTTTTTTGCCTACGATAACTTCCCTTTTCCTCAGATCCTCTTCCAACTCAGCTAGAGCTTGTCTTTGCTGCAGAACCTTCTCCACCTCCTCATCCAACCATTTGCGTTGTTCATCAATCCTCTAAAAAATTAATTCAGATGCATACAGGTTAATAACAAACATCAAAGTACAAAGGGAAAAGATAGTGATAAAACAGCTGCTATAGGTGTTTCATATGCTGTTTGTACAGTAGAAAATATACAGACTTTGTGAAATAGATGTACAATACTGCCTAATGTTGAAATAAGAACAGAAAATAGTGGAAATGCACAGCAGGTCAATCAACATCTGAAAGAGAAATAAAAAACAGAAAATGCTGGAAATACTCAGCAGGTCAGGCAGCGTCTGCGGAGAAAGAACTCACGAAAGTTCTGACGATAGGTGATTGACCTGAAACGTTAACTCTGTTTACACCTCCGCATCTATACCCATCAGGAAAGGATGAGCAGGCTGGGTCACTTTTCATTTGAAAAAAGGCTGAGGGGTGACATATTTGAGGTCTTTAAAGTTATGAAAGGTTTTGATAGAGTACATATAGAGTGTTTCCACTTGTGGGGAAGAGCATAACTAGAGGCCATCAATATAAGATAGTCACCAAGAAATCAAATAGGGAACTCAGAAAAACTTCTTTACCCAGAGAGTGGTGAGAATGTGGAACTTGCTACCACAGGGAGTAGTTGAGGTGAATAGTATAGATGCATTTAAGGGGAGGCTAGATAAGCATATAAGGGAGAAAGGAATAGAGGGTTATGCTGACAGAGTTAGATGAGGACAGGAGGTAGCGCAAGTGGAGCATGGACTGGTTGGGCCGAATGGCCTGTTTCTGTGCCGTATATCCTATGTAACATCTGAAGCATTAAACTGTTTTTCTCTTTCAAATGCTGACTGATCTGTCACGCATTTCCAATTTTTTGGTTTTTATATCAGATTTCCAGGATTTTTTAAAATTTGCTTATGGGATCTGGGCGTCGCTGGCATTTATTACCCAGCCCTAGTTGCCCTTGAGAAGGTGGTGGTGAGCCGCCTTCTTGAACCGCTGCAGTCTGTGTGGTGAAGGTACTCCCACAGTGTTGTTAGGTAGGGAGTTCCAGGATTTTGACCCAGTGACAATGAAGGATCAGTGGTATACTTCTAAGTCAGGATGGTGTGTGACTTGGAGGTGGTGGTGTTCCCATGCACCTGCTGCCCTTGTCCTTCTAAGTGGAAGAGGTTGTGGGTTTGGGAGGTGCTGCCGAAGAAGCCTTGGTGAGTTGCTGCCGTGCATCTTGTAGATGGTACACCCTGCAGCCATGATACGCCGATGGTGGAGGGAGTGAATGTTTAAGGTGGTGGATGGGGTGCCAATCAAACGGGATGCTTTTGCAGTTTTATATTTTATCTTCATTGTTTAAAGCTCATCACATACTTGTATTTGGAGAGCTCATATAGGTCTCTGGTCTGTGTTCTGTAAGTAGTACACCTATGATCAGAAGAGCTAGCTTTTGAAAGCATGAGAAAATCAAATTGGTAATGGAGGAGAAATTATCATTCATGTTGCATCTCAGGCATAGTAAATGGAGTACACTACCTGTATGATGTAGGTGTGATACAAGAACCAATGTCAGCTGTATATGGTTTATCACTTACATGGCTGTTGGAATATCTTCCATTGCATATAGATGGAGATGATCAAGTAACCCATGGTATAGGATGGCTCTTATGTACAAGCTGTGCAGGTTCCTATGTGGAAGGCAGCAGACCAGGGTTGAATGATAGAAACTCATGTAATTTTGCTTGATAGTGTCTTAAGCAATTAGGGAGTATTTAGAACTATCCCCTGGGAGATTAATGGTAGGATCCATGATTGAGGAGACTATACATGGTGTTTGGAAGAAGCAGTTTTGGCAGGATATCATTCCATGCTTTCTTGTACCATGAATGCTATTTTTACCATCTCCAATACCTTTGTGTATCAGAAATAGAATTTTTTCTTCGTAGGCCAATATATCTAAATATAATTTAAAAGCAATAACAATTCAGTTTGGAATCAGTAAACCAGAGGCATACAGGCTGCAAAAAAATGTAGAAGCCTTTAGATTTGGAATTAGTTAAGATAAAGGTGTTTTGATCTAGATCTAAATTATACACTTTAAGGGTTATACCAGGTGTTGAATGCTAACGTCCCAGACAATGGGGGTAATATTAACCACCATAAAACGGGTGGGAAGTTAAAATTTCTAAAGTTTCAAACCCGAACCCAACCTGCCCACTTTCCGTTTTAATGGAGGTGGTACTAGGGGCGGGCGACCAACCCACTCTCGGGAGGCTTTCCCTCATTTAAATATTTTAATGAGGCTGCCTGCCGAAGATTTTATCTGTATTCCAGCTTTAACACTGGCCAGTCGGGTTTCCCCCGAGCCTCGGGAAACCCGGCGCCTGAAAGGAGGTGAGGACTGCTGGAAGGAACAGGTGCCTTTCCAGCACTGCTTGTGGGCCAGGAGGAGCAGGAGTGCTTGCCCCAGGCCCAGCAAACAATCTTGTTAACCTTCCCAGTGATCGGACCCCTCCCCCGATCTGATGCCCTCCCGATGTCCTCCCTGGCCTCTGATCTTCTCCACGGTCCCCCTGTGATCTTGTCCAGGGCCCCCTCACCAACGTTGCCCCCCATTCGATGTTTTCTCCCTCCCTCCTCTCCGCTCCCCGGCTGCAGTCTGGTGCCACAGGCCTACCCACGTGACTGCCAGACAGCCTCTTGATCTGGTTGGCTGTGGCCGGGAAACGGATTCCAAAAATGGTAATCAGGTCCTGCTGTTAAATTTGGCAGGATCCGAGGGAAACCCCATGCTTTTGGATTTCCCGGCTGCTAAACTGTGATTATTAGCTGCTAACCTGGGCTGTCTGTTTAAGGTCAATCTTCTAAATAAGCAACTCTAGGTAATTATAGCTAATTATAAGCTGCTTCTGAAATCAGAGAGTAGTTGTAAATGTTTATAAAATGTCAGGTTCCTGATCAATGGTTGTCTTTTTCTTAAGATTGCTTTGTATCTGTAACAAGGCATGATACTTTGACATGCAGCATTGGTGTGCGACATGGCTAGATGCAACATTATATACTAGCTGATCTCCTGTGACATGGCTCTCGGAGAGTCAGAGGATATGCTGTTTTCCATTCCCATGACCACATAAATGGCCTCCATGTGCCAGCCACACTGACATGAAAGGCAAGTTTTAAAAAAAACTAAAAGCCTGTTTAAGTTTACCGATGGGAAATAGACTTTTACTTTACCAAGAAAAATAGAATACTGTACTATATAGCTATGCATTATTAAGTCTTGCATTATATGCACACTTCTTGTGCAACTTCCCATCTCCAAGCTCCCCCACCTTTGTACTCTCCTGCCCCCCATTTTTGTTTTAGAATATGAGGAACATAGGAACAGGAGTAGGCCATTCAGCCCCACGAACCTGCTCCCAAATTCAATTAGATCATGGCTGATCTGTATCTTAACTCCATTTTCCCACCTTGGTTCCATATCCCCTGATACCCTTACCTGACAAAAATCAATAAATCTCAGTCTTGAAATTTTCAATTGACCTAGTCTCAAAAGCTTTCTGTGGGTGAGTTCCAGATTTCCACTAGCCTTTATGTGAAGAAGTGTCTCCTGTCATCACAGCCTAGTTCTAATTTTAAGGTTTTGCCCCTTGTTATGGACTTCCTCACCAGAAGAAATAGTTTCTAACTATCTATCCTATCATATCCTTTAATCATCTTAGACACCTCAATTAGACCACATCTTAATCATCTATATTCGAGGTAATACAAGCCTAGTCTATGCAACCCATCCTCATAATTTATCCCTCCAAATTCCGGTATCATTCTGGAAAACTGTGCTGTACCCAATGTTCCCTATAAGCTGCGCGGCTGCACAGCTCTCTGCCAGTCCCGCACAGCCTGGGACCAGCTTTTGCAATGAGCTCTACTCATGGCCCAACTCATTTCTACTTCCGTCCAATTCTTGTCCTGGCTCTACCTCCACCTCAAGCCATGCTCTTTATTTTTTTAAACATATATGGCTATGGCCCAATATAAAAACTATTCTTTATTACCAAAACACTGGCTCCTCTCCTGGCTCTTTCCTACTAGCCGCCCGCTAGGCAGCATCATACCTGCCATTCTCTTACCTCCCTCCCTTGCTCTGGTTGCTGCCCCGCTCTGAACTGTTCCTTCTCTACACTTGACCTTGACAAAACTCGCTTCCTCCCATCCCACTGCATCTCGGAAAAACCAGCTCTGCCCCACTTAAAATGCTTGCTGTATAGTTTAGCATAATTATGTTAAATGTTTGTAAAGGCTTTGTCCCATTTCTCACTTCAGTAGTGGGAATCCATCAGGAAGATAGGATGCTCAGAGGAAAGTTCTGATGTGGAATGAGGTGTACAGGTAAGTGGAGAGGGTGTGGTGGTGGGAGTCAGGTGGTCGCAAGGTGAGGGTTGCAAGTGGAAAGTGGGGAGGCTGGTAGGGAGAGGGACTTGGCCACCAGTGAAGAGGATATGAAAGTGGTAGGTGGGATAGGCCCTAAACACAATTCAGGTTGCCACCTTAACATACAAGTTTGCATATATCAGCTGTACCATGCCAGATGTTTGGCTAAGGCTGTTTGTGAGCAGGTTGTTCTGAGGAAATGACCATTTTCCTCTGTGTTTCTGCAGGAATGGCAGAAGTTGGTCCTCCCACATGGAGATGCCCAGCACTTCAACTGGCACCCATCATTCCATCTCAGTCTGGCAAGCACCAACACATTCATCCACCACAGGGGGTTTAAATAGTCAGTTTGAGGCAGCACATTGGGTGATCCGCAGAGTACAAGTGAGCAGGAGCAGGTGAAGGCAGTCTAGGAGGAGCTGGACGCACCTGGCTGAAAGCTGAGGTCACCTCCATCCACAGCTGGTGAAGCCAGGGATCCAGATTGCTGGGGCTCATTTTTTTTTTTAAATATGCTATCAGAGCACAAGAAACTGTTGGAATCATCGGGGGATGTGCCCAGCAGGTGCTGTCATATGGGTGCTGATATTTACTTAGGGCCAGGAAGAAAGCGGGGGGTGGGGGAAGAGGAGGTTTTACGGATGCCGGACGTCCTGCAGAATCTAAGTGCAGGACGACGTTGAAATTTTTTCAACAGGTTTCCCACCTGACAGCTGGCCAGATTGACAGGCTGGCTGCCTGTCAGGCGGGAAAGCAGCCAGGGAGCGGATGCCAGATAAGTCTGACATCGGGGGGGATCCAACAGCTTGCAAGTAAACTTTGTGGGCCTGGAGAAAACACTCCTGCTCCTCCTGGCCCACAAGCAGTGCTGTAAATGCACTTTACTCATGGATCCAGCACTTCTCGCCTCCTCTTACCTGCCAGAATTCCCAAGACTAAAGAATCTCGGCCTCCAGGATTTAAAAATAAAAATACTGTTAAAATGGAGGTACGTAGCCTCCTTAACAGGTTTCAATGACCAACCCGCCACCCGAGAGCTGATTGGTCACCCTGCTATGCCAAGCTGTGCCACTCATCGCACCCCCATCACTCTGGAAATGGGTGGATTGGAGTTGGGTTTGAGATATTTAAATGTTTTTAGTTCCCACCCACCCCTGGGGGTTAAAATTCTCCCGATGGAGACTAGTGGGGAGGATTCCACAACTCACTGGGAAAAGGAGCAAGCTAGTGCTGAAAATGGATGATATTGCTGTCTCTCCCAATGACAAAACATTCACATCAGTCCAACCCTCCCTCAATGACTTCATAGGAGCCAAATATTAGGCAGGGCCAGGCTGCCCCCACTGCAGTGGAAATGTAGCAGCCTGAAGCAGATCCATCTGGAGGTCACACTTACAGAGCATGAAAGCCACCCAGGAGCCTCCCTTAGACACTCAGCTGGCAGCCACGGCTACTGCTGTGAGAAGAAGCACCAGATTAGGTGGTCGAGCACAACAACACACTCTATATAGGGCTGGATTTTCCCTGCAGAAGCGGGATGGCGGTGGGAGAGCTGGTTGGCGGTTTCCGGTCCCACTCCCGTCTGCAGCCGCTCTCTGAAAAAGATTTTCCGTAGATTGGCCTTGTTAAGCCCGCCCTGTGTGGTTCCCGGCCAATTAACAGGAAGCAGGTCTGATGACGTCATTTGATGACGCGTCATCAGCCGGTTTCCTTAAAGGGACCACGGCCGCATTGGTTTTGATAGTTCTGTTGTCAGTGTTCTACAGCATTAAGGTGCTGCAAACACTGACAAGCACTGCACAAAGGTGCACGTCTGCACCCAGGCTCAAGCATGACTCCCTCCATATGCTTATGGAGGGAGTGACAGCACGCAGGTCGATTCTCTTCCCTTCCCATGGGCGGAAGAGACCTCCCCAGGAGATCAATGCAGTCTGGTTGCCCATTACGCAGGACACAAGCAATGGCGCCAACCTTTCAATGATCTCAGTAGATCACGAAACGTTACTGCAATGTCACACTCAAACTCACCCTGCTGTGCCACTCATCACATCCCCAACACTCTGCCTTCCATACTCTACTCCTGCACATCCTTACTCACATCAACTTATCTTGCACCTCCACCCATCCCTCTCTATTTACATTATCATTTCCCATCTCACTAGCCACCCCTCACACTCACCTTCATCCTAATGCAAGCATACCAACTAACAACACACAAGGGTAGGCACTTGAGAAGTTTAGCCAATGTTCGTGTGAATTTTCTGGTAATGTGTTGTCATACAGTGAAATCTATCACCTTATTGGACAGATCTGTGTGCCCCTTGAGAAGTGTCTTACTGAGTTCTAGTGAATTTTGAGACATAACCCACCCCCCACTGCTATAGCGATGAGTGTGAAAGGAATGGCTTGGACATTATAGGGATGCTTTATGGTGCTGGTGTGGGATGGTGTCAACCTGACGCATCATGTGGCAGCCAGGGTGTACAGCGTCAAGTGAAGTAAATCTGGCCATGGTGATGCCATCGCTGGCCTCCTCGGCAGCAATTTTGTCAGGTGCTGATGCCCTGTGTCCTGTGCAGCATCAGGTGATGGCGGAAAAGGTTGGTGATGTTGGTGTGCCTGGTGATGTCGGTGTTGGGGCTGTTCGTGGAAGGATTTTTTTAAGGGCACCTATGTTGCTGGAATAGATGGCAGCTGCAGTTGAGATGACAGAAGTGATCTGTCAATGGTGAGAGAGGTTGTTCCAATGAGATGGCACTGGATATACAGTTGGCTTTAAACACTTGCAAGCTAAAAAAATCTCTCTATGTCTTACAAATGCAGTAACCAACAGTTTCTGAGCTCTGAAACTGAACAGCTGCAACATGGTATCCTTTATACCACTTCTGCAGCTGTCAGGTTATCAGATAAATCAAAGCAGACTCAATTCACGCCAGGGTGAGCTGGCGTGTTCCTCGAGCAGCGGGTAGCCCGTGGGGGAGCACGTAAAATTACAAGGTAAGCTCAAAATAGCATTAAATTGGATGTCAACAAGCCATTTAATTATATAAATTGTCTCCCCCGCCACTTGGTGCCGGGTCAGGTATATAAAAAAGGAAGAGAATAGCTAAAGTAAACGTTGGTCCCTTAGAGGATGAGACTGGTGAATTAATAATGGGTAACAGGGAAATGGCAGAGACTTTGAACAAATATTTTGTATTGGTCTTCACGGTAGAAGACACTAAAAGTATCCCAATAATAATTGATAATCAAGGGGCTATAGGGAGGGAGGAACTTACAACTATGACTATCACTAGAGAAAAAGTACTAGGCAAGCTAATGGGCCTAAAGGCTGACAAGTCCCCTGGACCTGATGGCCTGCATCCTAGGGTCTTAAAAGAAGTGGCTGCAGAGATAGTGGATGAATTGCTTGTAATCTACCAAAATTCCCTGGATTCTGGAGAGGTCCCAGCAGATTTGAAAACCACAAATATAACGCCCCTATTCAAGAAAGGAGGGAGGCAGGAAGCAGGAAACTATAGGTCAGTTAACCTAACATCTGTCATTGGGAAAATGATGGAATCCATTATTAAGGAAGTAATAGCAGGACATTTAGAAAATCATAATAAAACCATATTGACTCTGCTTGATTGTATGAAAGGGAAATAGTGTTTGACAAATTTATTAGAGTTCTTTGAGGATGTAATGACCAGGGTGGATAAAGAGGAACCAGTGTATTTGAATTTCCAGAAGGCATTCGATAAGGTTACTGCACAAGATAAAAGCTCATGGGGTTGGGGGTAATATATTAGCATGGATAGAGGATTGGCTAACTAACAGAAAACAGAGAGTCGGGATAAGTGGGTCATGTTCAGGTTGGCAAACTGTAACAAGTGGGGTGCCACAGGGATCAGTGCTGGGGCCTCAACTATTTACAATCTAAGTTAATGACTTGGATGAAGGGACCGAATGTACTGTCGCCAAATTTGCTGATGGTACAAAGATAGGTAGGAATGCAAATTGTGAGGAAGACACAAAGGGCTGGATTTTGCCAGGCCTGAGGAGGTGGGTTTGGAGGTGTGAGTTGTTAAAAATCACAAAAAATGGCAGGCGGATCTGATCCTGCCTCCAGCCCACCTCTGAGCAATTTTCCCATAATTGGGGTTTCAGACCCCGTTTCCATCCCGCCTCCAAGAGGCGGGATAGGCCCTTAAGGCCCTTACCAACCGGTTAAGTGCCTCTATAATCCCATTTTGAGAGGCCTTTCTGAATTTAACACATTTCCCCCGTGCTGCACGTCTCCTCTGGAGCACTCCAGTTAATCCTGGTGGCCTCACAAGTGGATTTCTTACTAACAGCTGTAGCTCCACCATTAAAAAGGAGTTTTCAGCAATCATCATTTGCAGGTGGAAGAACTTTGTTGTCTCAGGTCTGGGAGAACTTTTAGCGGCCTACTCATTGTTGTGGGAGTTTGGAGCCTGAGACCCATCTCCAGTGTGACCTCCTGAGAAACCCCGCTCCCCATCTTGACTGAGCGCTTCCTCAACTGAGGCATATACCAGAAGAATGGGAACCATTTATTTCCTTTCCTCCTGGACATCAGATTCGGATGAAGACCAGCCGCGGCAGCAGCAGAATGCTGAACAACAGCAGCACCAACAGCAGGTGCAACAACAGGAGCGCTAAACTGCTGCTCACCCAGTGAAGTTGCACAGGCCAGAAGGCGCCAGCGCATGGAAGCACGTTGCCGCAGGAGATACCCCCAAAACAGGGTTTACAGACAAAGGATGAGCTTCCTCAACATAGCTGAGCAGCAGTGCCAAAGGAGGTTCAGACTTTCGCGAGAGGTAGTGGGTAACATCTGCGCAATGCTGCAGCAAGACCTGGAGCCCAGAGGAGCGGGTGGACACCCCTTACCAGTGGCCGTCAAAGTCACCACCGCTCTCAACTTTTTTGCTTCAGGCTCATTCCAGGGATCAACAGCAGACATCAGCAGGTCTCCCAGGTGCCCACACACACTTGCATCATGCAGGTTACCAATGCCCTCTTTGCCATTGCGCACAATTACATCAACTTCTCAGAGGATCAAACAAGTGTACCCGTGCGTGCGGTTGGGTTTGCGAATCTGGGAGACTTTCCAAGGGTGCAGGGCATTGTTGACTGCACACGTGGCCCTTAAGGCACCCCATCACAATCCAAGGTATTTTTGTCAACCGCAAGGGCTTCCACTCTCTCAACGTGCAGCTGGTGTGTGACCACAAGAAGGAAATTTTGCATGTTTGCGCCAAGTATCCTGGCAATTGCCATGACTCCTTCATCCTGTGCCAGTCTAGTGTGCCTCCGCTCTTCAGTCCGCCAGATCAATTTTCCGGATGGTTACTTGGAGACAAGGGCTATCCTCTGAAGACGTGGCTAATGATGCCGTTGAGGAGCCCATCCAACGAAGCTGAGGAGTGCTACAACTCAAACCACATTTCCACCAGATCCATAATCGAGCAAACCATCGGCTTGCTGAAGGTGCGATTCAGGTGCCTTGATAGATCAGGTGGAGCCCTGCAGTACTCAGCAGCCAGGGTCTCCAGAATCGTCGTGGTCTGCTGCACACTTCACAACATGGCACATCGTCATGGCTTGCAGCTGGCTGAGGTACAAGTGGATGATGATGATGATGATGACTATGACCTTGCAGAGGCACATCAACCAGCGGAAGCAGTTTGCGAGCATATTGCTGCCCGGGATGCAAGGGATGCACTCATCCTGGGCTGATTTGCTTAGCCTGCCCAATCAAACACTTTTGCCTCGCACCTTCTTACCAGAGCATCGACAATGTGGAAGTCCCATTTGCGAAATGACACAACAGTTTGCCATCAAATTTTTTTTATCATCACAATTCATGGATGGCTTTTCAAAATTAAACACAACAGAGCACCCAAGTGACTACCTTTGTGACTACTTGTGCATTATCTTCCTCTTATGTGTGCTCCTACGTGGTGCTTCCCCTGTGGCTTCAGCAGATGTGGAAGCATCTTGCTCACTTTCTTGCTGCTCCTGCCTTGACACCTTTGGCAGGCGTCCTCTGGGGTTGTGAGCCTGTGAGGGCTCGGCAACAGTCTGCGGCGCCTGCGGCTGTGCAGGGACTGAGACGCCGATCTCAGTTGGGTGAGGACTCTGGTGGGGCTCTGACCGCGGGCTCTGCAGTGGCATGGTCGTATGAGTGCTTGGAGAGGAGCCCCCACTTCCTTGTTCTCTGCCACCAACATCCCTCTCATGGGTCAGCGCCACTTCAGAGCTAGTAAGTGGCTTGACAGCACCTTGCTGCACTTCAGGGGGACCATGAGGACCTGTTTCTGCACTAGAAGTCCTACTCCAGAAGACTTCCATGAAGGTCTGGTTTTTCTGCTCAATAGCTGGCCATCGCTCCAAGAGACGTCAGTCTATTCTGAACAATTACCATGTTTTCAAGACCCTGGTGACTAAGCTCCTCCATGGCTGTAGCCATCCTGTCCTCTACGGTAGCCAGCCTTACCACGGAGGTAGCCATCCTTTCCACGGAGGTTGCCATCCTTTCCGTGTTCATGTGCCAATGCCTCCACAAAGGCTCTGCTCATGTTAGCGATGGGCTCCTCCATTCGCTCCACACTCGCAGCGACCCTGGAGACAAAACTTGCCAAAGACTCCTGCACCTGTTCCTGAAGTTCCAGCACCGCTCTCTTTCTGGATGGACCCGGAGGCACAGGGTTGACATGCGGCGAAGCCGAGCTGGGAGAGTCCCGCGCCCTCCAACGAGGACACTCCACTGCTGTCCCTGTCTCCACCATCTGCTGATGCTCACTTATGAGCTGTGATACACCAGGTGACAACACTACTCTATCTCGCGAAGGTCCCACCGAGGTGTGAGTGTCTGCGCTGGTGCTGGATGCGCTTAATTTTGCTGACGCTGCACCCTCAGAGGCTGCAGCTTCCTCTGAGGAGTCTTCTGGCTCAGGCTGTTCCTCCTGGACAGTGGGAAGGGGGACTGTCGATGGTCCTGTGGGGGAGTAAAGGAAAGAGTTAGACATGTGAGATAAACATTGCATGCACATTGAATTGTGCAGATGATCATAACTCAATCTGTTAGAGCATCAGAATCATTATCAGTCACTCATGCAATGTCAATGAGAGGGATGAAAAACTATTCTGTCACCAGCTTGCTCTGATGCGCCCGTCTGTCCATCTCCCACTTGCGCATCCTCCTCCCACTCCCACGATCTCAAGGGCAACCTCCTCTGCAGTGGTGAGCTGGGCTATTGAGGGTGGCCCTCCCCCTGTCCTCGCCCTCTTATTGTGGGCTCTCTTTTCCTGCAATGAGGGAGGCAAGTGGAGTTTGGGTGAAAATGAAGGAGTGAGTGTAGAGAATCCATAGGATAGATGCTTAGAAGGACACAGAGATGGAGTTAGATGCCAAAACCAAGGGCCCTCCCTCCGTGTTGTAAGTTGTTTTCATAGCATTACAGTGATAGGGAGTGCGAGGGCTGCATAGTCGATTGGTTAAGTGAATGTGAACATAGAGAGGGAATGGGTAAGGGTGCAGGGATGTAAAGGCGAAGTGGGATGTGGAGGAGGAGGTTGACAAAGCAGAGTGCTGGTGATGAGAGGCGATGGGGATCAGATTGAGGGTCATGGGGATGGAATACTCACTTTTCCTGTGCGGAGAAGGTCATGAAACCTCTTTCTGCACTGCAGCCAGGTTCTGCTGCACATTGAAAGGCAGTGACTAGTGGGGTACTGCAGGGATCGGTGCTAGGACCCCAGTTATTCACAATATATATTAATGATCTAGACGAGGGAACTAGATGTAATATCTCCAAGTTTGCAGACGACACAAAGCTGGGTGGGCGTGTGTGCTGTGAGGAGGATGCAGAGAAACTCCAGTACGATTTGGACAGGTTGGGTGATTGGGCAGATGCAGTATAATGTGGATAAATGCGAGGTTATCCACTTTGGTGGCAAAAACAGGAAGGCAGATTATTATCTGAATGGCAATAGATTGGGAAAAGGGGAAGTGCAATGAGACCTGAGTGTCCTTGTGCACCAGTCGCTGAAGGTAAGCATGCAGGTGTAGCAGGCGGTTAAGAAGGCAAATGGTATGCTGGCCTTCATAGCGAGAGAATTCGAGTACAGGAGCAAGGATGTCTTGCTGCAGTTGTACAGGGCCTTGGTGAGACCACACCTTGAGTATTGTGTGCAGTTTTGGTCACCTTATCAGAGGAAGGATGTTTTTGCCATGGAGGGAGTGCAGCGAAGATTCACCAGACTGATACCTGGGATGGCTGGAATGACGTATGAAGTGAGATTGGGTCGATTAGGCTTATATTCGCTGGAGCTTAGAAGAATGAGAGGGAATCTCATTGAAACTTATAAAATTCTAACAGGGCTAGACAGACTAGATGCAGGAAGGCTGTTCCCGATGGCGGGGGAGTCCAGAACCAGGGGTCACAGTCTAAGGATAAGGGGTAAGCCATTTAGGACTGAGATGAAGAGGAATTTCTTCACCCAGAGAGTGGTGAACCTGTGGAATTCTCTACCACAAAAGACAGTTGAGGCCAATTCATTAAATATATTCCAGAAGGAGTTGGATATATTTCTTAAGGCTAAGGGGATCAAGGGATATGCGGAGAAAGCAGGGACAGGGTACTGAATTTGGATGATCAGCCACAATCGCATTGAATGGCGGAGCAGGCTCGAGGGGCTGAATGGCCTACTCCTGCTCCTATCTTCTATGTTTCTATGAAATCGCATTCACCTCCTGTGCCACTAGCAGCCACACAGCTTTGGTCTGTTGTGGAGGCTTTTTCCTCCCCGAGGAAGGAAAGAGCACTTCCTTATTTGCTCTTGCTCCCTCCACCAGAGCATGGAGGGAGGCCTCATTGAATCTGGGTGCACACTTTGGTCTGGTGCTGGACATAGTTGCAGTAGGAATCCCTCAGAAGTATGTTGATAAAGTTGTAAGGCTGAAAAAGAACCAAGGCTGCTTGCAGGCCTTAAATCCAGCTGCATAGATGACGTCATCGGAGGTGAGTTTCAGTATCAAAAGACTCATTGGGCCAGGGGTTCCCACACGCTGGAAATCAAGTGCCCAATTAGAGCAAAATTGCACTTTTGTCCCGCCTCACATCGGAGGCGGGGTCCTGACACGCCGACCACCTGACACGCCCCCAGCCCGCCCCCAATGACAAAATCCAGCCCAAAGAGTCTGCAAAGGGATATAGATAGGTTAAGTGAGTGGGCAAAAATTTGGCAGATGGAGTATAATGTGGGAAAATGTGAGGTTATCCACTTTGGTAGGAAGAATAAAAAAGCAAATTATTATTTAAATGGAAAGAGACTACAAAATGCTACGGTACAGAGGGATCTGGGGGTCCTCATACATGAAACACAAAAAGTTATCATGCAGGTACAGCAAGTAATTAGGAAGGCAAATGGAATGTTGGCCTTTATTGCAAGAGGGATGGAGTATAAAAGTAGGGAAGTCTTGCTACAACTGTACAGGGCACTGGTGAGACCACACCTGGAGTACTGTGTGCAGTTTTGGTCTCCTTATTTAAGGAGGGATATACTTGCATTGGAGGCAGTTCAGAGAAGGTTCGCTAGGTTAATTCTTGAGGTGGAGGTTGTCTTATGAAGAAAGGTTGAGCAGGTTGGGCCTATACTCATTGGAGTTTAGAAGAATGAGGTGATCTTATTGAAACATATAAGATTCGGAGGGGGCTTGACAGGGTAGATGCAGGGAGGATGCTTTCCCTTGTGGGGGAATCTAGAACTAGGAGGCATAGTTTCAGAATGAGGGCTCGCCCATTTAAAATGGAGATGAGGAGGAATTTCTCCTCTCAGAGGGCTGTGAATCTTTGGAATGCTCTAGCCCAGAGAGCGGTGGAGGCGGAGTCATTGAATATATTCAAGGCAGAGATAGACAGATATTTGAGCTACAGGGGAGTCAAGGGTTATGGGGAGCGGGCAGGAAAGAGGACTTGAGGCCAAGATCAGATCAGCCATGGTCTTATTGAATGGCTGGCAGGCTCGAGGGGGCCAAATGGCCTACTCCTACTCCTATTTCTTATGTTCTTATGTCAGTTCTGCGCAGACAGACCCGATACCTAGGAGACTCGCGTGGAGGCAGGTTGACAGCGGGTCTCCTACCCGCTGTCAATCTTTGCTATTTTGACAGCGGACCCGCCTCCAAACCCACACTTTGAGCGCTGGCAAAATCCAGCCCTATGATAGAAAGGGAAAGCACCATGGGAGCAGGCATTAAGTTCAAGTACACTTGTATTTTTGTTAAATAAGTTATTTTGGCACAGTAGATACAGTGTTTCATTTGTGAGGCAAGAATAAGAGGTCTTGCTGGGAACTAAGTAAGGTGGGGATGTTGGCAAATGTTGGGGATTGTAACTTATTGCAGGGGCTGAAAAAGATGATGGGACGTATGGAATTGTTATGGGTTACATAGAATTATACAGAATGTACGTCACGGAAACAGGCCATTTGGCCCAACTGGCCTATGCTGGTGTTTATACTCCACACGAGCCTCCCCCCACTTAATTACCTTTTCCCACATTCCTCCATTATCTTCTTGCTCATGGATGCATAAAGCCTTCCCTTAAATGTGTCAAGCCTTCCCTTAAGTGTCTTCCCTTAAATGGTTCTTAGTCTCTTTATGAGAAATGTCCTGGATTGCAGTGTGCCAAATAGCTTTTTGCAGCTGCTTGTAGTGCTCCCTCCTCTGCTTTCTTTGGCTTCTCAGCCTCATCCTCCAGCTGCTCTTCTGAGGGATCTTCTTGCAGCTCTCCAGGTAGATACTTCTTTTAATGGTGATATTGTGGAGAATGCAGTAAACAACAATGATGCTGAAAAATTTACCAGGATTGTACTGCAGGACACCCCACATGGATCAAGATGCTGGAAGCTCAACTATAATACCAATAGTGTGCTCAATGCTGGATCTGGTAGACACATGCACCATATAAGCCACTGCAGATGGCTGCACACAAACTGCATATTTATAGAGTATGGAGTAGAACTGATTGTGGTTCATGTCAGGGCACTTATCAGCAGAAGTATGAACTGCTACTTGGGTACCAACTATTACCCCATGTCCTCTGGGAATCCGGTCATTTGAGTGAATCTGTGTCTTGGGCCTGTTGCACCCTGGTGTCCATGGGGAACATGCCATTGCAAATAAGACACTAGTCACCAGTTTAACTCAACAATGCACTGTTGACTGACTGATGTTGCTTATGCTCCCAGTGGCCCCTGGAAAGACTCTGAGGCAAAAAAAGTTCAAGAGAGATGGACACCTTAACTGCAATGACAGCACCACGCCTGCCCAAAGTATCTACAGGTCCTACTGCAGCCAGTAGCATAATTCTAAATCTACCTCGCTGGTAAATCTAAGCCTTCAAATTCAATGCTCCTCTGAGAGGTCCAGAAAAGTCACAAGGCCAATAGATTCATGCCGCAGGGCAATATTGGGCAGGTGCCCTCCTCCTTCAATGATCGCAGATTTCCTTGGTATCAAAAAGTGTTTCTTTTTCATCCTCCTGTTCTTCATCCAAGTGACACATGTACAAGGGTGTGCCAAATGAGATCCCCATTCTGCTAAGAGGCTGGTACATTCCAAAAATTAAGTTCTATCCAAGGTACACCTGATGGCAACAGATAATTTTGCATTTTTTAAAAATCAGCACAATGGCCAAAGATCAATTAATTCATCTCTTGCCAACTTTCTGCCTGTATCTTTAAACTTGGAAGCATTTTAAATTCATTGCCGAGTTTAAATGAGATTACCTTACACATGACCTGCAACCAGTGGGAATGGAGAAAACAAGTCGCAGGGTACAATGGCATTACTTTTAAATATTAATGCAACAGACCTGCTGACCCACAACTGGAAGTGTGCATGAAGTGCAAAGCGATTGGAAACCTACCATAAAGGGACTGGCATAATGGGTCTCCACCCCTTTTTTTTCCCGATATTGTATTTGGAAGCTAGGCAACCTGGAATGCACACCAGAGGAAAACTGTCTGCATTTTTATAGCACAAATATACAGGACCTGGATAATAACACACGTTAACTCATGCAGGTATAAATGCATTTCCATGGGCTCCACTAGACTAAGATTCTAGGACCAGTCTGAAGCTCTCAACAGTTCCACATTACTGTATATCCATATACTGACATCACCTGCTCACTCCAGGGATAGGAATAATCAATAATATTTCTTGGTGTCTGAAACAGGATAAATTACAGAGTAAATGAAAGCCATGAAATTAAGCCAGGCAATAGTTTGTGTGTATCAGATCCTACTGAAGGTTGAAAAGGTCTTAAAGGAAGTGCTACAGATTTGGATTTGGGCCCAGGTCTGTTATCTGTCCATCTTAAACTAGGCCTACACAATCAATTGCCAGTGAATTATCTTTTACTATGTGTACCATACCTACCTCATATTCCTCAATATGCCAATATTATTTGTTTAAACATATTTGAAAAACAAGTGCTGCTCTATGTTTAATAATAGATATAAACTTCAAATGGAAAACCAGTTCAAGCAAGGGTTGTTGCACTCAATTTCACAATCTTTAAGAATGCAAACCTGCTGGAAGTATGTATGTGTGTGTGGGACTCAGACTTACATGAATAATGGCTCTTTGGCCAAACTACTGGACGGTGTCTGGTGCCCATGGAACTGTACCCCAGCAAGTCGCCATTGGGGTGTTAATTGGGCGGTAGTACAAATCAGGCGATAGTGAATGGCAGCCCAGTTGTACACCACCTGATTTTCTGTTCCATTGGGAAGGTAAAAATATTGTTGAGAAAAAAAATAACACAGCAGACAGACAGTTCTACAGCATTGTAAGGCACACCTGCTGTTCCTGTGAGATGACAGGGGGGCACTTCATTTTCTTGAGATGGGTAATTTCTTCAGCTTTCCTTTTCAGGATTTTCTGCTGTTGCTCTCGCTTTAGTTCCAGCTCCTAGAAAAATGAAATATGCATTTCTTGAACTTTATTCCAGAAGATATATATATCAACAGATATAGTTAGACTTTTTATAGTTATCTTTTTGTTTAAGGGCAGAGGATTTAAATACTAATATTGAATCATTTGTGAATACAGATATTGTTGGCTGAAGTTTCAAAGCAGTTCCTAGCCAATTCAACATTAAAAAAATCAGAGACATCAGTTGCAGGTTTTGTATAATTTGTTATTAAGGCATGGACTTTATACTTTAAAAAAATATATTTTCAAACTTTTGTTTATAAATGTCAATACCATATTTGTATATTCTACATATATTATTCATTCGAAAAGGGAATAATGCCAGAGGATTGGCAGACATCTAATGTGATTCATTTTTATAAAAAAGGAGACAGAACAAATCCAGGGAACTATAGAACAATTAGCTTAACGTCGGTGGTAGGAAAGATAATGGAATCCTTACTCAAAGATGGAATAGAAAAACATCTAGAAACTGAAAATATAATAAAGAGTAGTCAGCATGGATTCCAAAAGGGTAGGTCATGCTTGACCAACCTTATTGAAGTAAGTAACAGAAAGGGTAATGCAGTAGATGTAATATATTTGGATTTCCAAGAAGCCTTCAATAAGGTACCGCATAGTAAGCTCATGACTAGGTCAGAACATAAGAACATATGAAATAGGAGCAGGAATAGGCCATTTGGCCCTTCAAGCCTGCTCCTCCAGTCAATAAGATCATAGCTGATCTTCTACCTCATCACCACTTTCCTGCACTATTCCCATATCCCTTGATTCCCTTAATATTCAAAAATCTATCAATCTCTGTCTTGAATATACTCAATGACTGAGCCTCCACAGCCCTCTGGGGTAGAGAATTCCAAAGATTCACCACCCTCTGAGTGAAGAAATTTCTCCTCAACTCAGTCCTAAATGGCCGACCCCTTATTCTGAGACTGTGACCCCTGGTTCTAGACTCCCCAGCCAGGGGAAACATCCTACCTGCATCTACCCTGTCAAGCCCTGTAAAAAATTTGTATGTTTCAATGAAATCACCTCTCATTCTTCTAAACTCTAGGGAATATAGGCCCAGTCTACTCAATCTCTCCTCATAGGACAATCCCCCCATCCCAGGAACCAGTCTGGTGAACCTTCGTTGCACTCCCTCTATGGCAAGTATATCCCTCCTTAGGTAAGGAGACCAAAACTGTACACAATACTCCAGGTGTGATCTCACCAGGGCCCTATATAATTGCAGTAAGACATCTTTACTCTTATACTCAAATCCTCTTGTAATAAAGGCCAACATACCATTTGCTTTCCTAATTGCTTGCTGTACCTGCATGTTAACTTTCAGTGATTCGTGTACAAGGACACCCAGGTCCCTCTGAACACCAACATTTCCCAATCTCTCACCATTTAAAAAGTACTCTGCTTTTCTATTTTTCCTACCAAAGTGGGTAACTTCGCAGTTCTCCACATTATATTCCATTTGCCATATTCTGGCCCACTCACTTAGCTTGTCTATATCCCCTTGAAGCCTTCTTGCATCCATCTCACAACTTACATTCCCACCCAGCTTTGTATCATCAGCAAATCTGGATATATTACATTTGGGCTCCTCATCCAAATCATTGATGTAGATTGTGAATAGCTGAGGCCCAAGCACTGATCCTTGTGCTACCCGACTAGTTACAGCCTGCCAACCCGAAAATGACCCGTTTATTCCTACTCTCTGTTTTCTGTCCGTTAACCAATACTCAATCTATGCTGGTATATTACTGCCAATCCCATGAGCCCTAATTTTGTTTAATTACCTCTTGTATGGCACCTTATCGAATCCCTTCTGAAAACCCAAATACACCACACCCACTGGTTCCCCCTTATCTATTCTGCTAGTTACAACCTCAAAAAATTCTAACAGATTTGTCAAACACGATTTCCCTTTCATAAATCTATGTTGACTCTACCCAATCCCATTATTATATTCTATGTAACCATGTCCTTAATAGATTCTAGCATTTACCCTACTACTGAGGTCAGGCTAACTGGCCTGTAATTCCCCGTTTTCTCTCTTCCCTCCTTTCTTAAATAGTGGGGTTAGATTTGCTACCTTCCAATCCGCGGGAGCTGTTCTAGAATCTATGGAATTTTGGAAAATGACAACCAATGCATCCACTATCTCTATAGCCAACTCTTTCAAAACCCTAGGAGGTAGGCCATCAGATCCAGGGGATTTATGACTTTCAGTCCCATTAATTTTTCCAGTACTACTTTTTTACCGAAACTAATTTATTTCAGTTCCTCATTCTCGCTAGACCCTTGGAACTTCACTATTTCCGGGAGGATTTTTGCGTCATCTTCCGTGAAGACAGACAAAAAGTATTTGTTTATTTTCTCTGCCATTTCCTTATTCCCCATTATAATTTCTCCTGTCTCAAAAAATTCTAACAGATTTTTCAAACACGATTTCCCTTTCATAAATCTGTGTTGACACTACCCAATCCTATTATTATATTCTAAGTGCCCTGTTACCATGTCCTTAATAATAGATTCTAGCATTTTCCCTACTACTGATGTCAGGCTAACTGGTCTGTAATTCCCCATCTCCAATCACACCCGCACGGACCCCAGAAAATTCCAGCCACTGTTTTAGAAGCTTTAGTCTACCCCTATCTGAGGGACCCACATTTACTTTTGCTAATCTTTTCCTTTTTACATACCTATAGAAGCTTTTACAGTCTAGTTTTATGTCTCATGCTAGTTTACTCTTATATTCTATTTTCCCTTTCTTTTTTTTCCAACTTCTTGGTCCTCCTTTGCTGAATTCTAAAATCCTCCCAATCCTCAGGCTTACTACTCTTTTTGGCAACATTATAAGCCTCTTCCATTGATCTAATACTATCTTTAACTTTTCTTGTTAGACACGATTGGTCCACTTTTCCTGTGGGGTTTTTGTGCCTTAAAAGGAATGTATATTTGTTGTAAATTATGTATTAATTCTTTAAATGCTAGCCATTCCCCTCGTGGGGGAATCTAGAACGAGGGGGCATAGTCTCAGAATAAGGGGTCACCCATTTAAGACAGAGATGAGGAGGAATTTCTTCTCTCAGAGGGTCGTGAATCTTTGGAACTCTTTACCCAGAGAGCTGTGGAAACTGAGTCATTGAATATATTCAAAGCTGAGATAGACAGATTTTTGAGCAACAGGGGAGTCGAGGGTTATGGGGAACCGGCAGGAAAGTGGAGTTGAGGCCAAAATCAGATCAGCCATGATCTCATTAAACGGTGGAATGTCCTGCTCCTGTTCCTATTTCTTATGTTCTTATTGCTCGTCCACTGTCATACCTTTTAATGTAGTTTCCTAATCTACCTTAGCCAACTCGCCCCTCATACTTACGTAGTTTGCTTTGTTTAGATTTAAGGCCCTAGTTTCAGATTTAACTAAGTCGCTTTCAAACTCAATATAAAATTCTATCATACTTTGATCACTCTTCCCTAAAGGCCTCTTTACTACAGGGTTATTAATTAACCCTTTCTCGTTGCACAATACTAGAACTAAAATAGCCTGTTCCCGAGTTGGTTCCTCAACATACTGATCTAGAAAACTATCTTGCATACAAGGGTAGCAGGCGCATGGGAACACCACCACCTCCAAGTTCCCCTCCAAGTCACACACCATCCTGACTTAGAAGTATATCGCCGATCCTTCATTGTCGCCGGGTCAAAATCCTGGAACTCCCTACCGAACAGCACTGTGGGAGTACCTTCACCACACGGACTACAGCGCTTCAAGAAGGCAGCTCACCACCACCTTTTCAAGGGCAATTAGGGATGGGCAATAAATGCTGGCCTTGCCAGTGACGCCCGCATCCCATAAACGAATAAAAAAATAAAAATTCCATGAATTCATCCTCCACACTAGTACTTTAATTTTGATTTGCCAAGTCTATAGTAGATTAAAGTCCTCCATGATTACTGTATTACCCTTGACCCATACACCTCTAATTTCCTGATTTATACTCTGCCCTACATTACAACTACTGTTTGGGGGCCTACAAACAACTCCCACCAAATTTTTCTGCCCCTTGCGGTTTCTTAGCTCCACCCAAACTGATTCTACTTCTCGATTTTCGGAGCTAAGGTCCTTCCTCCTTTTCCATTTTGCCTATCTCTTCTAAAAGTTATGTATCCTGGAATATTTATTTCCCAACCTTGGCCACTTTGCAACCACGTCTCCGTTATGGCGATTAGATCAAACCTGTTAATTTTTATCTGCGCTATTCATTCATCTATTTTGTTGCGCATGCTTGGCGCATTCAGATATAGTGCCTTTAGCTTTGACTTATTTGTCTTTTTCCCTGATGTCACCTTAGTCACTGATGCCTTATTAGCATTGTTACTCTCTCTGTCCCTTCCTGACCCACTCTGCTTATTTTTACCCAAAACTCTACTCTGCTCTAGAGCCTTGACATTTCTCTCGCTGCTTTTAAATTTACTCTTTCCTGAATCCTCCCGCCCCCCTTCATTAGTTTAAAGCCCTGTCTACTGCCCTAGTTATTCGGTTCGCCAGGACACTGGTCCCAGCCTGGTTTAAGTGGAGCCCGTCCCAAGGGAACAGCTCCCTCTTTCCCCAGTACTGGTGTCAGTGCCCCATGAACCAAAACCCTTCCTCCCACACCACTCTTTGAGCCACGCATTTAAACCTCTAATCTGTTTGTCCCTATGCCAATTTGTGTATGCCTCAGGTAACAATCCAGAGATTATTATCCTTGAGGTTTTGCTTTTTAATTTGGATCCTAGCTCCTCAAACTCCCTCAGTAGAACCTCATTCCTAGTTCTACCTTTGTCGTTGGTTTCTACGTGGACCACGACAACTAGATCCTCCCCCTCCCACTCCAAGTTCTTCTCCAGCCGCGAGGAGATGTTTTTAACCCTGGCAGCGCAACCTTTGGAACTCTCAGTCGCGGCTGCAGAGAACTATACTGTCCCCTACCACAACTGCATTCCCTTTCACTCCCCCACTTGAATGGCCTCCTGCACCATAGTGCCATGGTCAGCTTGCTCATCCATCCTGCAGACCTATCCCTCATCCTCACAGGCAGCAAGAACCTCATACCTGTTAGACAAGGGCAAAGGCTGAGGCTCCTCCAGTACTGCACCTGGGGTCCCCTTACCTGCCTGAGTTGCAGTCTCACCCCCCCTGTCCCTGACCACAAACCAGACCTGTACCACTACCTAACCTAAGGGGTGTGACTGCCTCCTGGATCCAAGTGTCTAGGTAACTCTCCCCATTCCTGATGCCCCTCAATGTCTGCACCTCAGACTCCAGCTCAAAAGCTCAGAGCTGAAGTTCCTCAAGATGCAGGCACTTACTGCAAACGTGGTTGTCCGGGATCACATGCTGCAGTTGCGGCACACCGCCTGCACTGCCATCCCTATATGACCTTGATTTATTGAATTAAATTTAATTAAATTTGTAATTAGGTAACTTAGTTTACAGTGTAGTTTCCTGACTACTTACTTGATCTAGCTTACTTGATCTAGATCAATTAAGTATCTACCTGTAACACAAAGCACTACAAGTAGTGTACCGGCACCCAGCTACCGACCATAGAACATATATATCAGAAACGCTGCCTACGGAGGGCACGGACCATCATCAAAGACCCTACCCACCCCAGCCACAGTCTGTTCGCCCTCCTACCATCTGGAAGACGCTACAGATGCATTCGCACCCGTACGACCAGATTTAGGAACAGCTTCTTTCCCAGGGCTGTCATCCTACTGAACTCCACAAATAAACACTAAAGCCTGCACATCTGCTGATGCACTTTATTCACTTTATTATGGTCATATTTATGCTAATATATATGTACAAATGTATGTTGAAATGTTTAAGTGTCCTAATCCAAATTGTACACTCTCGGGAGCCGCAAGCCTACATTTCGTTGTACTGCACTTGTGCACTAACAATGACAATAAAAGTTGATTTGATTTGAAAAAGCAACAACTCCTTCCCTCTCTTCTCCAAATTCCCACTCTTTCCAAATTCCCAAACAAAGCACTCTGTTCAAGTCCACTCCGTTTAATCCCGCTCTGTGCAGACCCTGCATGAGATTAAATGTAAGGGATTTAGAACAGAGGGCAGGAGTAACTTTACATAAAGAGTTGTAAGGCGAGATGCAGCCATTAATCAGGCACCCCGATGCAGCTTATGACAGGGTCCTATGAAACTGGAGAGGCTGGGCCCAGGTCGGCGACAGCCCGCACTATTTTTGTGGCGCTTTAGGTGCTTGGGGAAAGAAGAGGAGAAGAAAAAATTAGATGCGAGGCAGGTCATGCTGCAGAGGAGATACTCTATGCCCACTTGTCAACACCTGCACATCCACATCTAGAATTTGGTGAACACATCTCATTTTGTTAGTGTGTGTAGAGGCTCTGAATCTGAAGGTAGACTGTGACAGCAGGCCCAGATAGCCTAACTATTAGGCTGGATGGCTATCCAATAATCACTCCAATCAAACAATGCCACGCTTTACATGGTACTGTATTAAAGAAGGCATGCTAGGGTGACCATCAGCCAGCAAAGCCTGATTGGCTGCACCAGCCAAGATGCCCCAACATTGGCAGGCACTGCTGCACCTACCTGTCAACAACTGTGCGGAACCATCTTCACAGGATTTGGGTCAGCAGAAATCAACTTGAAGAGCTGCTATAAGGACATCTGCAGCTGACAATGTCTTCTTCTTCGTCTTAGGCAGTCCCTCGGAACCGAGGATGACTTGCTTCCACACTAAAAATGAGTTCTCAGGTGACTGATGAGTCCAATGCGGGACCAACAGTCTCTGTCACAGGTGGGGCAGACGGTGGTTGAAGGGGCTGGTGGGTGGGGTGTTTGGGTTGATGTGCGCTCCTTCCGCTGTTTGCGCTTGGCTTCCGCTTGCTCCCGGCGAAGAGACTCGAGGTGTTCGACACCTTCCCGGGTGCTTCTCCTCCACTTTGTGTGGTCTTGGGCCAGGGATTCCTAGGTGTCGGTGGGGATGTTGCACTTTTTCCAAGGAGGCTTTGAGGGTGTCCTTGAAGCGTTTCCTCTGCCCACCTGGGGCGCTCTTGCCGTGTCGGAGCTCAGAGTAGAGCGCTTGTTTTGGGAGTCTCGTATCGGGCATGCGGACAATGTGACCCATCCATCTTGCTGATCGAGCGTGGTCAAAGCTTCGATGCTGGGGATGTTGGCCTGAGCGAGAACACTGACGTTGGTGCGCCTATCCTGCCAATTGATCTTGCGGAGGCAGCGTTGGTGGTACCTCTCTAGTGCTTTGAGGTGCCTGCTGTACATGGTCCATGTCTCTGAAGCATACAAGGGGCGGGTATCACTACAGCTCTGTAGACCATGAGCTTGGTGCTGGGTTTGAGGTCCTGGTCTTCAAACACGCTCTTCCTCAGGCGACCGAAGGCTGCACAGGCACACTGAAGGCGGTGTTGGACGCAAGCGTCGTCTGCATACTGTAATTCGATGACAGAGGATGGGATGATCTTGGATCTGGACTGGAGGCGATGGAGGTTGAACAGTTTCCCGTTTGTTCTGTAGATTAGTTCCACTCCAGCGGGGAGCTTACTGAGGGTGAGATGGAGCATTGCAGCCAGGAAGATCGAGCGTTGGTGCGATGACACAGCCTTGCTTGACCCCGGTCCGTGCGTGAATTGGGTCTGTGATGGATCCGTTGGTCAGGATCACGGCTTGCATGGCGTCGTGAAGCAGGTCTCCTCCGCCAGCTGACAATGCACCATAAAGCTGGAATAGTAAGCTGCAACCTCACATCTGCCACAACTCCTTTTAGGCATAAAGCAATGTGGATTTATGGGGATGCTACCATGGAGTGGCACAGAGGGTGGGCTACTTTCCAACCACCTCTACTTCAGCAGCTATCAAACAGGGTTTGAGGTGCTGGGCTGTTCCTTCAACTGCTTGAAAACTAATGCTGGGTTTCCATTCCCTTCATTTGTGTCTATCCCTTACTAATAGCACATTATTCTTCTGAGTGGATTAGCATCAGTTCAAAACTATTCAAAATAGATTTACACCAGTGGACAAAAATTGGCCCATTATATCCAACGTATATTCCTGTAAATGCTTGTTAAGAAAATGTCAGAGTCATAGGGCTCGATTTTCATCGGGCCATTGAGGCGGGATTGGAGGCGTGTGGGGTTTAAAATTGCAAAAACTGGCATGTGGGCCCAACCCCGCCTCCAAGCAATTTTCATTAAATCGTGTCTACTGGTCCCGTCTCCATCCATTAAGGCCCTTAACAAGCACTAAATTGCCTCTATAATGCCATTTTGATAGGCCTTTGTGATTTTAACCCTTTTCCGAAGTGAAGCACGCATGCTCTGAAACACGACGGTGAAACCTGGCGGGAGCACAATTGGATTGCTGACTATTAGCTGCAGCTCCACCATTAAATAGGATATTTGATCAGCCATCATTTGCAGGTGGCAGGACTTTGATGTCTCAGGTCTGGGGGAACTTTTAGAAGGCATAACCACAGCTGTGGAAGTTTGGAGCCTGACACCCATCTCCAGTGTGACCTCCTAGGACACCCCTCACGCCACCTTCACTGAGCGCTTCCTCAACTGAGGCATATACCAAGTAATCCTAAGCCCTGAATGTGGAAGTCCCATTCGTGAAATGACACACGCCACAACTACAGCAGTAGCCATCAGATTTTTTATTTACAGTAATCATCTGATGGCTTTTTAACATAAAACATCAAATTTCACCCAAGTGACTACCCTTGTGACTATTTGCGCAGTATCTTTCTCTTACGTGTGCTCCTACGTAGTGCTTCCCCTGTGGTTTCAGCAGATGTGGAGGCCCCTTGCTCACTTTCTTGCTGCTCCTGTCTCGACACCTTTGGCGGGCGTCCTCTGGGGTTGCGAACCTGTGAGGGCTCGTCAACAGTCTGCTGCTCCTGCGGCTGTGCAGGGGTTGAGACGCCGATCTCAGATGGGTGTGGACTCTGGTGGGGCTCTGACCGAGGGCTCTGCAGTGGCATGGAAGTGTGAGCGCTTGGAGAGGAGCTCCCACTTCCTTGATGTCTGCCACCAACTTCCCTCTCATGGGTCAGGTCCCCCTCAGCGCTTGCAAGTGCCTTGAAAGCACCTTGCTGCACATCAAGGGGGCCATGGGGACCCGTATCTGCACTGGCAGTCCTACTCAGAAGGACTTCCATGAAGGTCTGGTTTCTCTGTTTAATAGATGACCATCGCTCCTCCAGAGATGTCATTCTATTCAGAACACTCACCATGTTTTCTACACTCTGGCGACTTATCACCTCCATGGAGGTTGCCATCCTTTCCATGGTGATGCGTTCATGCGCCAATGACTCCACAAAGGCTCTGCTCATGTTCGCAATGGACTCCTCCATTCGCTCCACACTCGCAGCGACCCTGGAGACAAAACCTGCCAGAGACTCCTGCATCTGTTCCTGGAGTTCCAGCACCGCTGATCTTATGGATGGACCCAGAGGCAGAGGGTTGACATGCAGCTGAGTCGAGCTGGCAGAGTCCTGCGCCCTCCGACTAGGACTCTCCACTGCTGTTCCTGTCCCCACAATCTGCTGATGCTCACTTGTGAGCTGTGATACACCAGGTGACAACACTACTCTATCTCGCGATGGTCCCACCGAGGTGTGAGTGTCTGCGCTTGTGCTGGGTGCGGTGAATTCTGCTGACGCTGTGCCCTCAGAGGTTGCAGCTTCCTCTGAGGAGTCTGGATGCTCAGGCTCTTCCTCCTGGCTAGTGGGGACGGGTGCTTGCGATGGTCCTGTGGGGGAGTAAAGGAAAGAGTCAGAGATGTGATGCCAAGGTTACATGCATATTGCAGATGATCATAAGTCCATCTGTTAGAGCTTCAGAATCATTATCAGCGACTCATGCAATGTCATTGAGAGAGATGGAAAACTATTCTGTCACCAGCTTGCTGTGATGCACCCGACTGTCCGTCCCCCACTTGCGCATCGTCCTCCACTCCCACGATCTCCAGGACCGCATCCTCCCAGGGGGTGAGGTGGGCTACTGAGGGTGGCCCTCCTCCTGTCCTCGCTCTTTCTCGCTTATTGTGAGCTCTCTTTTCCTGCAATGAGGGAGACAAGTGGAGGTTGAGTGAGAATGAAGGAGTAAGTGTGGAGAATCCATAGCATAGATGCTTAGAAGGAGACAAAGATGGAGTGAGGTGGCAAGAGCAAGGGCCCTCCCTGTGTGTGGTCAGTTGTTTTCATAGCATCACAGTGATAGGGAGTGTGAGGGCTGCATAGTCGAATAGTTAGGTGAATGTGACCATCGTGAGAAAGGGAATGGGTAAGGGTGCATGGATGTCAGTGTCAAATGGGATGTGGAGGAAGAGATTGCTAAAGCTGAGTGCTGGTGAGGAAAGGCAATGGGGATAAGATTGAGAGTGATGGGAAATTCATACTCACTTTTCCAGTGTGCAGCAGGTCATGAAATCTCTGCCTGCACTGAAGCCAGGTTCTGCGGGTTACTGACAACGAGTTGACCTCCTCTGCCACCTGGATCCACACAGCGTTGGTTTGCCGGGGGGCTTCTTCCTCCCTGATGAAGGGAAGAGCACCTCTATGAGCTCTTGCTCCCTCCACTAAAGCCTGCAGGGCAACGTCATCGAAGCGGGGTGCAGACCTAGGTTTCTGGCTGACCATTCTTCCTGCAGGTGCCTCTCACTGCAAAGGCCAAAAGGTTGGCAGTCTGCAGAAGAAGCAAGGTTTGTTGCAGACCTTAAATGCAGCAGCAATGATGACGTCATCGGAGGCGACTTTCAGACTGGAAAAACTCATTGGCCATGGGTTCCCACATGTTGGAACTCAATTGGCCAATTAAGTTAAAATCGCATCATTCTCCCACATCAATTTAGAATCGGGTGGCTAACACGAAATGCGGATTACACGACCCCAGCCTGCCCCAGTATCAAAATCCAGCCCATAGTCATAACGGCACAGAAGGAGGCCATTCGGCCCATTGAGTCTGTGCCGGCTCTCTGTTGCGCAATCCAGTCAGTCCCATTCCCCCGCTCTATCCCCGTAGCCCTGCAAGTTTATTTCCCTCAAGTGCCTATCCAGTCTCTCCTTGAAAACATTGAGTGTGTCTGCTTCCACCACTTCCGTCGGCAGCAAATTCCAGGTCATCGCCAGTCGCTGCGTAAAAAAGTTTCCCCTCACGTTCCCCCTGTATCTCTTGCCCAAAACCTTAAATCTGTGTCCCCTAGTCCTTGTACCATCAACTAGTGGGAACAGCCTTTCCCCGTCTAGCCTATCCAAACCCATCATAATCTTGTACACCTCTATCAAATCACCCCTCAACCTCCTTTGCTCTAATCAAAACAAATCCAGCTTCTCCAATCTGTCCTTGTAGCCAAGATCCCCCATCCCCAGAACCATTCTGGTAAATCTCCTCTCATGAGCCTTCACATCCTTCCTAAAGTGTGGTGACCAGAACTGGACGCAATACTCCAGTTGTGGCCTAACCAGAGCTTTATAAAGGTTCAGCATCCTCTGTAGTAAACACTGGATCAATGGAGTAGAAATTATGATCAGTGGTGTTCTTTTAAGATGCTTGATGTATCTGTACCAATTTGCTCTCTACATTAAATCAGTTAACAGAAGAGATTAAATTTTTGTACAGACATCTCAAGTGTTCCTACATAAACAGCACAGATCATATTTCCTATCTTAAAGTGTAAATCCTTGTACAATTTTTAAAAAGGTTGGCTTGCATTCTAATCTATATGTTAGGAGTACAACACCCTAGCATCTAAAATCGGGCACAGGGTGTCCATAACTAACAATAAAAAATTTAATTAATTACATAGAATGGAGCAGGTGATGTGTTACTGTTGCGAGATGTGGGAGCCGGTGAACCCCATTGAGGCTCACGGTGATTACGTCTGTGACAAGTGTCTGCTGCTACAGGAACTCCAGCTCCGTGTTGATGAGCTGGAGTCTGAGCTTCAGACACTGCAACACATCAGGGAGGGGGAGAAGTACCTGGACTCTGTGTATCAGGAGGTGGCCACACCTATGAAGTTAATTAATTCAGATGTAGCCCATGGTCAGGGACAGGACGGTGTGACTACGAGTGAGGCAGGTACGGGGATCCAGGAGGTAGAGCTGGAGGAGCCGCAGCCCTTGCTCTTGTCCAACAGGTTCGAGGCTCTTACTCCCTGTGGGGACAGGAGCAGGGACTGCAGGGAAGATGAGCAACCTGGCCACAGCACCGTGGAACAGGGGGCCATTCAAGAGGGGGGAGTAAATAGAAATGTTGTAGTGGTAGGGGATAGTATTATTAGGGGGATAGATAGAGTTCTCTGCAGCCGAGAGCGAGAGTCCCGAAGGCTGTGTTGCCTACCCGGTGCCAGGGTTAAGGACATCTCCTCTGGGCTGGAAAGAAACTTGCAGTGGGAGGGGGTGGATCCAGTTGTCGTGGTCCATGTTGGTACAAACGACGTAGATAGGACTAGGAAGCCGGTTCTGTTAAAGGAGTATGAGCAGCTAGGGGTCAAATTAAAAAACAGAACCTCAAGGGTAATAATCTCTGGATTATTACCTGAGCCACGAGCGAATTTGGCAAGGACAAATAAAATTAGAGAGTTAAATGCGTGGCTCAAAGACTGGTGTGGGAGAAATGGGTTTTGCTTCCTGGGACACTGGCACCAGTACTGGGGCAGGAGGGAGCTGTTCCATTGGGACGGGCTTCACTTGGCCAGTGCTGGGACTAGAGTCCTGGCGGATCGTATAACTAGGGCTGTAGAGAGGGTTTAAACTAACTAGTGGGGGGGGAGGTTCCTAGAGAGCAAATAATAAAAATGACAACAGTGAAGGTCATAGACTTAGGTAGCAGTGGGGAAATTAAAAACCAGAGCGTGTCAGGAAGGGGCAGAAGGTATGGAGTAAAAGGTAAAGTAATAAAAAGGGCAAAAGCAGGAACTAAGTGTCACAAAACATATTTGAAAGTTCTCTATCTGAATGCACGTAGCATTCGTAACAAAATGGACGACTTAATGGCACAAATAACTACATATGGGTATGATCTTGTGGCCATTACAGAAACATGGCTGCAGGGTGACAATGCCTGGGAATTAAACATACCAGGTTATTTAACGATCAGGAAGGACAGGCAGGAAGGAAGGGGAGGTGGGGTGGCTATGTTAATAAAGGAAGGAATCACTGTAATACAGAGAAATTATATTGGGTCAAAAGATCAGGATAATGAAACAGTTTGGGTGGAGGTAAGGAATAATAAGGGAAAAAAACCACAAGTGGGCGTAGTCTATAGGCCTCCGAACACTTGCAACTCTGTTGGACAGAGTATCAATCAGGAAATAGTTGAGGCTTTTAATAAGGGAACATCTATAATTATGGGGGATTTTAACTATCATATTAATTGGACAAATCAAATTGGGCAGGGCTGCCTTGAGGATGAGTTCACTGAGTGTATTAGGGATGGGTTTCTTGAGCAGTATGTAACTGAACCGACCAGGGGCAAGCAACCTTAGATCTGGTCCTGTGTAACGAGACAGGATTAATTAAAAATGTCCTAGTAAAGGATCCCCTTGGAATGAGTGACCATAACATGGTTGAATTCCATATTCAATTAGAGGGTGAGAAGGTTGGATCTCAAACAAGCGTGCTAAGCTTGAATAAAGGAGACTATGAAGGTATGAGAGTGGAATTGAGTAGAGTGGATTGGGAAAATAGATTAAAGGGTAAGACGATACATGATCAGTGGTGTACATTTAAGGAGTTATTTTACAACTTCCAGAAAATATATATTCCACTGAGAAGAAAAGGGTGTAAAAGAAAAGACAGCCACCCGTGGCTAAGTAAAGAAATTAAGGATAGTATTCGACTAAAAACAAGGGCATATAAGGTAGCCAAATCTAGTGGGAGGATAGAGGATTGGGAAAACTTTAAAAGACAGCAAAAAATAACAAAAAGATTGATTAAGAAAGGGAAGATAGATTATGAAAGTAAATTAGCAAAAAATATAAAAACAGATAGTAAGAGTTTTTATAGTTATATAAAAAGAAAAAGGGTGGCTAAAGTAAATGTTGGTCCCTTAGAGGATGAGGCCGGGAAATTAATGGTGGGAAATATGGAGATGGCAAAAACACTGAATGAATATTTTGTATCAGTCTTTACAGTAGAGGACACTAAGAATATCCCAACACTGGACAAACAGGGGGCTATGGGGGGGGAGGAGCTAAACACGATCAAAATCACTAAGGAAGTGGTACTCGGTAAAATAATGGGACTCAAGGCGGATAAATCACCTGGACCTGATGGCTTACATCCCAGGGTCTTGAGGGAAGTGGCGGTAGGGATTGTGGATGCATTGGTAATAATTTTCCAAAACTCCCTGGACTCGGCAAAGGTGCCGGCAGACTGGAAAACTGCTAATGTAACACCCTTATTTAAAAAGGGCAGTAGACAGAAGGCTGGAAACTATAGACTGGTTAGCCTAACATCTGTGGTAGGTAAAATTTTGGAGTCCATTATTAAGGAGACAGTAACAGGACATTTGGATAATCATAATTTAATAGGACAAAGTCAGCATGGTTTTATGAAGGGGAAGTCATGTTTGACAAATTTGCTGGAGTTCTTTGAGGAAGTAACATATAGGGTGGATAAAGGGGAACCAGTGGACGTAGTGTATTTAGACTTCCAAAAGGCATTTGACAAGGTGCCACACAAAAGATTATTGCTTAAGATAAAAAATCACGGGATTGGGGGTAATATTCTGGCATGGATAGAGGATTGGCTATCTAACAGAAGGCAGAGAGTTGGGATAAATGGTTCATTCTCAGACTGGCAATCAGTAACTAGTGGTGTTCCGCAGGGGTCAGTGCTGGGTCCCCAACTCTTTACAATCTATATTAACGATTTGGAGGAGGGGACCGAGTGTAACATATCAAAGTTTGCAGATGATACTAAGATGGGAGGGAAAGTAGTGAGTGAGGAGGACATAAAAAACCTGCAAGGGGACATAGACAGGCTAAGTAAGTGGGCAGAGATTTGGCAGATGGAATACAATACTGGAAAGTGTGAGGTTATGCACTTTGGCAGGAAAAATCGTAGAGCAAGTTATTATCTTAATGGCAAGAAACTGGAAAGTACTGAAGTACAAAGGGATCTGGGGGTCCTGGTGCACGAAACTCAAAAGGTTAGTATGCAGGTGCGGCAAGTGATTAAGAAGGCCAGTGGAATGTTGGCTTTCATTGCCAGGGGGATAGAATATAAAAATAGGGAGGTATTGCTTCAGTTGTACAAGGTATTGGTGAGACCGCACCTGGAATACTGCGTACAGTTTTGGTGTCCATACTTAAGAAAGGACATACTTGCTCTCGAGTCAGTACAAAGAAGGTTCACTCGGTTAATCCCGGGGATGAGGGGATGGACATATGAGGAGAGGTTGAGTAGATTGGGACTCTACTCATTGGAGTTCAGAAGAATGAGAGGCGATCTTATTGAAACATATAAGATTGTGAAGGGGTTGGATCGGGTGGATGCGGGAAAGATGTTCCCGATGATGGGTGAAACTAGAACTAGGGGGCATAGTCTTAGAATAAGGGGCTGCTCTTTCAAAACTGAGATGAGGAGGAACTACTTCACTCAGAGGGTGGTAGGTCCATGGAATATGCTGCCCCAAAAAGCTGTAGAAGCTACATCATTACATAAATTTAAAACAGAAATAGACAGTTTCCTAGAAGTAAAGGGAATTAAGGGTTACGGGGAGCGGGCAGGAATTTGGACATGAGTCTAGGTTCGGATCGGACATGGCTCTGTGGGTATCGGAGCGGGCCCAGGGGCCGTGTAGCCTGATCCTGCTCCTATTTCGTGTGTCTAATTCTGTTAGATTCAGGAGATGGTTCTGTGATAGTAGATTGGCGATTAGGATCAGATCAGCCATGATCTTATTGAATGGCGGAGCAGGCTCGAGGGGCCGATTGGCGTACTCCTGCTCCTATTTCTTATGTTCTTATGTTATGTTCATTGTATATTCTTTTATACTGTCGCTTTTAGTTGTCTTCAAACAGAGATTTATTCAATTCTACGCCAACATACCTACAGATCTCATTTTCTTGGTTGGGTAGTTAAATCCTTCTCCCATGTTAGTACTGGATTCTATAGTGGTCAAAACTGAAACAATTTAAATGATTTTCTTATTCCTTACCATAGATTGGTGTGGTTTAAGGAACAATGGTTTAGTAAGTAAATTGAAAAATGTTATTGGAAACAAAAACAAATTTTAGCTTCAGAAACTGATAAAAAATAAATTAATTTAGGTTCAGCTCCTGCTAATTTGTTACAATCTATTTAAGACACCATCCATGGAACAACTGACAGAATTCCCTGATATCAGACATACACCAAACCCATATACTTGTTAATGCCCTTGGAATAAGTGAGAGGCTCTTTTTTGGCCCTCCCATTTTCTCTCCTGCTGAAGGTGTTAACTAATGCTGGCGATTGGTTCCACAAATACATTCAGCCATCAACTGGAAGTGCTAATATTCTATTTTATCATGGGAACATCTCAAATAAGTTGGATTATAAACATCTTAGCATTTTCCTTCAGGGATCACTGGTTAGTGATTTGTCTTCTCCCTAGCCCAGGAAAGTCAATGCAAGTTGTAGTACCACTATTTCTGCCCAGGCTGGGATCACCTAACACAGTACATGTATTGATTTCTTTGTGGGTTCAATGACAAGACATTTATGAAAGAGAATGTCTTTTAATCTAAAGTCTGTTCAACTCTTTATACAGCTTTACTGGAGACACGATGCTAGTGATCCATCTCGAACGAAACTGAAACTAAACCAAACTGCTTGTCTCTGTCACATGACCTCTGCTGGTCAGGCATAAGTAATCAATCAGGCAACGATGCTGGTAAGACATGATAATCAAACAGGCAAATAACATCACTATTTGCTGATGTCATTACATCTCCTTTTCTTAAAACAAAAGTATTTTACTTTTAACTAACAACATGTTTTCTTTGTATTAATCTGCATTTTAACTGTAACACTTAATGAACTTACATTATCATTATCATGATCAAGGTTTTTTAACCTTGCTTTGTGTGTTCACATGAAATATGTAAATACACTAGAACTTGAAGAAAGAATAAGATAACATTACTTCCTTCTATAACAATAGTCCTTAAATTTGCTCAATGAGTCTCTCAGGAGGCTTCACGTGTCTTGAGGATTTTCTGATTGATTGTCCTTGAATCTGAGTTGTTGCCTCAGATGATTGGTTCTCAGCTGTGTGATCAGTTGTTCACCAGTATCAGTCTCTTGACCTGCTGTGGCTGGTCCCATGAGAAGATCCCGACGATTTCTTCTCAGAACAGCACCCTCATCTGTCTGAATGGTGTATGATCTTGGTTGAACTTCACTCAGGACAGTTCCCTTCTGAGTCCATGTGTTTGTTTTGTCTTTGAACCTTACTTGGTCACCAGTGTGGAGTTCAGGTAGGTTTTGTGTTCCTCTGTCATAGTAGTACTTTTGCTTTTCTTTCTGTTGCTCTTTGAACTTCCTCACTTTCTCCCCCTCTTTTGTTTTCAAGAGGTTCTCCGGGATGGGTAGGTTTGACCTTAGCCGACGTCCCATAAGGAGTTGGGCTGGTGACTTACCACACTCGAGCGGCGTTGTGCGGTATACAAGCATGCTTTGGTAGAAGTCAGTTCCACTGTCTTTTGCCTTGTACATCAGTCTTTTCACTGTCTGGACCGATTTTTCCACTAGTCCATTGGACTGTGGATAGTGAGGACTTGACGTTGTGTGGACAAAGTCCCATTCTTTGGCAAAGTGTCGGAAACTTGCATTGTTAAACTGGGGTCCGTTGTCTGTGAAGACCTCGCTTGCCACGCCATGTCTGGAGAATATGGCTTTCATACATCTTATCACAGCATCTGCAGTGGTGGTGTACAGTCTACAAACCTCTGGATACAGGGAGTAATAGTCTGTGACTACAAGATAGTCCTTCCCTTGACATACGAATAGGTCAGCGCCTACCTTCTGGTAAGGTCTGTCTGGCGCTGTGTGTGGCTTTAGTGGTTCTACCGGATTGCTTGCTCGATATTTCAGGCATATTGTGCAGTTTGACACCTCATTTGTCACATCTTGGTTGATTCGTGGCCAGTACATCACCTCTCGTGCTCTTTTCTTACACTTTTCGATTCCCAGATGTCCTCCATGGATCTTTTTTAACATCTCTTTTCTCAGACTCTTTGGGATAACTATTTTACTTCCTTTGTAGATGATGTCTTCGACCACTGATAGTTCTGCCCTGCAGTTCCAGTACTCTGCCATGTCAGGTGAGCAGTCTTGCTTCATGTTGGGCCATCCATCCAAGATGCTTTTCCTCAGTCGTCTCATTGTTTCATCTTTGTTTGTCTCATTCTTTATGAGCTCCATTTTTGCATCTGCTATGGGCAGTGCACTTGTGATCATGTCCACGTAGGCGTTCACTTTTTCATCCATTGTGGTGTTTGCAGGCTCACTTGGGTCAACAGCTCTGGACAACGTGTCTGCTGTATACATCAGCTTACCCGGTGTGTACGCAACATTCAGTGTATAGCGTTGCAGCCTGATCATCATTCTTTGTATTCTAAGCGGACAGCTATTTAGTGGCTTTTGGAACAATGCAATCAAGGGCTTATGGTCAGTCTCTACACTGATTGCTTGTCCTGCCACAAACTGGTGAAATCTTTCACAGGCGTATGTGATGCTGAGCAGCTCCTTTTCAATTTGAGCATATCGCGTCTCCACGTCTGTCATTGAGCGCGATGCATATGCAATAGGTTGCCAGTAGTCATATTTTTGCAGAAGAACGGCACCGAGCCCACTCTGTGATGCATCTGATGATATCTTGATGGGTCTCGCTGGGTCATAAAACCTCAGAACTGGTTCCTCTGTGAGCAGTTTCTTTAGATCGCTCCATGACTTCTCATGCTCATGATTCCATTCCCATTCTATGTTCTTTTCAGTTAGTCTTCTCAGTGGCGCCATCTTTTCTGAGAGGTTGGATATGAATTTCCCCATGTAGTTGATCATTCCATAAAACCTCTGCACGTCCTTTTTGCATTGTGGCTTTGGCATATTCTCAATGGCGGACACCTTTCTGGGATCTGGTCTGATGCCCTCACTGCTAAGGATATCTCCCACGAATGTCAGTTCTGTCACCACGAGCTGGCATTTCTCTCTATTCAGCTTCAGGTTTGTTTTCCTTGTTGCTTCCAGCACTTTTTTCAGTCTCTCGTCATGCTCAGTTCTCGTGGTTCCCCATACTATGATGTCATCCATTGATGTATCAACTCCCTCCAGGTGCTCATAGATCATATGAATTGTTTTGTGATACACTTCAGGAGCTGAGGCAATGCCAAATGGTAACCTTAGGAATCTGTATCTGCCAAATGGACTGTTGAACGTGCACAGTCTTGAACTTGCTTTGTCCAATTTCATCTGCCAAAATCCTGATGATGCATCTAACTTGCTGAAATACTTTGCATTTGCAAACTGTGCCATGATTTCTTCATGTGTAGGAAGCTTGAAATGCTCTCTCTTTATTGCTCTGTTTAGATCTCTTGGATCCAGGCAAATTCTGAGCTTTCCATTCTTTTTGTCCACTACGACGAGGGAACTCACCCACTCAGTTGGCTCATCTATCTTCCGAATCACGTTCAGGCTTTCCATCCTGTCCAACTCTGCCTTCAGTTGCTTTTGAAGAGCAAACGGAACTTTTCTGCATGGATGTATGACCGGTGTCATACTTTTATCTACTCTGATTGTGTGTTCTCCTGGAATGCAGCCTAGACCCTTAAATAGGTCTTTGTACTCTTTCATGAGTTCATCATAGACTGTCTCTCCTTCGCTTTCCACAACGAGGACTCTCTTTACCAGGTTCAGTCTTTCACAGGCTTTTAAACCTAGTATGGCTTGCACATCCTTTGGCACCGCGATTAATGCTAGCGTGTGCTCTCTGTCCTTGTGTGTTACTTTGACAATGCATCTTCCTTTCACTGGTATATCAGTACCTGAGTATCCTGTCACTTTCACTTTGATTCCATGTATCTTTGGTCTGGGTCTAATTTTCTTAAAATCAGTCTCTGATATCACATTAACTTGTGCTCCAGTATCCAATTTAAATGGAATATGTATGTCATTCACTTTTAGTGTCAACATCCAGTCTCTTCTTTTTTGTTTTCAGACACAACATCCACATTGAACTCCTCTATCTCGCTTTCATCTACTGTATGGACCTTGCTTTGTTGCGCTTGGTTCTTACAGCAACGGGCATAATGGTTGTTTTTGTTGCAACTAGTGCATGTTTTACCATATGCTGGACACTTTCCTGGTGTATGCTGTGTACCGCATCGACTACATGACTTTCGATTGTCCCTTTCATTTTCGTTCGCTGGCCACGCCTCTTTTTTCACATTGGCGCTCTTTTTGTTAAACGGTTTGTGTCCGTTCTTACTCACTGCATCCACGTTGCAGCTACTGTCACTGAACAGCTCCTTTGCCTGCAACTTCACGGTGGCACGGTGGCATAGTGGTTAGCACTGTTGCCTCACAGCGCCAGGGACCCGGGTTCAAATCTGGCCTCGGGTGACTGTCTGTGTGGAGTTTGCACATTCTCCCTGTGTCTGCGTGGGTTTCCTCCGGGTGCTCCGGTTTCCTCCCACAGTCCAAAGATGTGCAGGTTAGGTTGATTTGGCTATGATAAATTGACCCTTAGTGTTAGGGGGATTAAATACGTGGGGTTACGGGGATAGGGTGGGATATGCGGCTCGATGGGCCGAAATGGCCTCTATCTGCACTGTAGATTCTGTGATTCTGTGATTCACAGTCTCTGTAGCCCTACACAGTGCTATGGCTTTTCCCAGGTCTAGATCTTGCTCTCTTAGCAGTCTTTCCCTTAGACCATTATTCGGAATACCACACACCAGTCTGTCTTTTATCAGCGAGTCTGTCAGTCCCCCAAATTCACACGATTTGCTTCTGTTTCTCAGTTCAGTCACATACTGATCAATAGTATCACCCATTTTCTGTACACATGTGAAAAATCTGTGCCTCTCAAACGTCACATTACGTTTAGGTATGCAGTAGGCCTCAAACTGTTCCCTTATTTTATCTAGCTTCATTTTGTCTCCATCAGCAGCGAATGTGAAGACATTATACACCTCCAGCACTTCATTACCCACGACATGTAAGAACAGTGACGATTTCTTTTTATTACTTTTCTCGTCAGCTCCGATTGCCGCTAAATACAACTCTAAACGTTGTTTGAACCTCCTCCAATTTTCAGCCACATTACCTGTCAACTGAAGCGTCGCTGGTGGGTGTAAACCTTCCATTTTTTCACTTCGTTAGCTATTCTCCAATGGTAAGCAATGATGTTCTCTTTTGGCTTGCTAATTTGTGGAGAGCTGATTTAACTTCAGATTTTTCCTCTTCATCTCTTTCAATCACTTCTGACACCATGTATTGATTTCTTTGTGGGTTCAATGACGAGACATTTATGAAAGAGAATGGCCTAGAAATTCAGTGCCCTTAGCGCCGATTTTGCGGCGCTAGAGGGCCTAGCGCTGCAATTGGCGCCGGCGCCGAAATTGCCTGGGGCCCTTCCGCCGCGGTAGACCGGTAGCGCTGCGCCGGCACCGATGACGTCATCGGTGTGCGCAGCGTCCCGGTTGCCATGCCGACGGGCCCCAGCGCCGAAATTCAGTTGCGGCCGCCTCGCCCGTGGCAGCCGCAACTAAGACTCTGGCAACAGAGTCTTACATGACTTTGCGCCGGCGCATTAAAGGCCCCGCGGCGGCCGGCCGCTTTCCCGCCGGCCGCCTGGCCGCAGCTCCCTCCCCGGACTTCCCCCCCTCCCCCCCCGGAACAGAAGCAAGCCCGGCACTTGTCCGAGGTGCCGGGCTCATTTTTAAAAAGATTTTCGCGGGCCGCGGCCGGGTGCAGGCAGCTCCTCCTTAAGGGAAGGAGGAGGCCTGCACTTCCCGAACCTGCCGCACCGCAGCGGGCGCCGCAGCGCCGGAATAGCGCCGATATTCAGCGCGTAGCGCCAGTTTTCAGGCGCAAACAGCTCTCAGCAGCGCCGGCAGCCGTTTGGGCGCAGAACTATTGAATTTTTGGCCCGCCCAGCGCGACTTAGCTCCGGCACTAACTTCCGGCGCTAAAGCCGTCGCTGCGCCAAAACCCAATTTCTAGGCCAATGTCTTTTAATCTAAAGTCTGTTCAACTCTTTATACAGCTTTACTGGAGACACGATGCTAGTGATCCATCTAGAACGAAACTGAAACTAAACCAAACTGCTTGTCTCTGTCACATGACCTCTGCTGGTCAGGCATAAGTAATCAATCAGGCAACTATGCTGGTAAGACATGATAATCAAACAGGCAAATAACATCACTATTTGCTGATATCATTACAGTACACAGACCAACAGATCAAACCTGTATGGCTATGTGCTGACCATGCATCTAACCACTGAGCCATTAGCATCTGAGAGGGGCCTTTATAACTAAAAAGTATGAATAGACACGAGTTCAACACTAGATTAAGGAAACTACTGAAGGATACATTAACATACAGTAAATCTCTCATGATACATACATACACAAACTTAATTACATATTACTAACTTAAATGTTAGTTAAATTTTTTTAAATTGTTAATTTGATTGTGAAATGTTCTTACTTTGATTTGTTGCTGATCTCTTTGAATCTCATTTTCCAGTTTTCTTTTTTTCTCACTTTCTTCATGCAGTTTTTTCTGGAGCAGCTGTTGCTGTTGTTTCATGTTTTCCACATTCTGGCTCAACTGGGCCAATCGTTTCTCACTCTGCGCTGATAAAGAAAACAACTTCTTTGTTTCCTGCTGTTTCCTCTGCAAGGTCTAAGGGGAACAGGACCAGGTCTTCAATTTACTTTCGTTATTTTTTCCGCCATAGGCAGCAGTATATCTGTTACCGCCAAACTTACTTTGCAACTAGCAAACCTATTCAAACAAAAGCAAGCTGGTATCTTAACAACAGCTAATCACTTCACGATTGCATGCTGTAAAAAAAAAAATCAGCCTTTCAAACTATTGTTAACCTTACTTCCACTAGGATGTAGTCCTAGCAAGTAATATATGCCTGGTTCATGTAGGTGTACTTTACAATGGGGCAACGGAAATGGAGCTAAATGGAATTCCAGCTGATGATGCCATCCCACCAGTCACATCTTTTTGTTGAAGTTGGAAGAAGCACCTGTCCCATCGCGCTCCCCCCCCACCCCCCCGCCCCAACCCGGTCAAATGGGACAGAGACTCAGCATAACAGAGCCCAGCCAAAATCCACTCTGCAAAACCCAATAGCACCAAAATCCTTTTAAAAAAAGCACAGATTCCTGGTCCTGGGATTTTTCTTGCTTTCTCCCCATCTTCTTCCCTTGAAGGTCATGCAGGGGGTGCTCACAGAGTTTACCCGATTCTGTTCTGTAACAGTGTTAAAAAGTGTGGTTTTCCCATTCCCACTGTGGTAAAATGTTCAATCTCCATTTGGAACCTCCCCATAATGGCATGGCAAAGGTGAAGTTATAGATCTAGCAGAGGAGCATGAGGTAACAGCGATTTACTTGTACTTTCAATTTCATATACTGTATTCGCTGCTCACGATGCGGTCTCCTTTACATTGGGGAGACCAAATGCAGATTGGGTGATCGCTTTGCTGAACACCTCTATTCAGTCCGCAAGCGTGACCATGAGGCTTCCGGTCGCTGTCCTTGGGCTCCTACACTATTCCAATGAAGCTCAACAGAAGCTCGAGGAACAGCACCTCATAGAATCATAGAAACTTACAGCACAGAAGGAGGCTATTCAGCCCATCGTGCCTGTGCTGAATCTTTGAAAAAGCAGTCATCTTTTGATTATGCACTTTACAGCCTTCTGGACCCAACATCGAGTTCAACAATTTCAGATCATAACCACTGCTCCCATTTTTTGGACAGTAAATGCTGATAATGATTCTGCTGTTCATTTAATCACTCCAGCCTTCCACCTTATCACAGACTTTCCATATTGTTCTTTCCTCCACACCCCTTCTTTCCCTGGCTCTGTACTTGCTTAAAGATGTTGCATTTGTAACAATTTCTAGTTCTGACTAAAGGTCACTGAACTGAAACGTTGGCCCAGATATTCCGATCCCTACGGGTGGGTACGCGCTGTGTACCCACCCGTAGGGACATCGGAAATGCCGGTTTCAGGCATGCACAGCGCATGTGCTGAAAACCGGCATTTCTGATCTGTCAAGACAGACCCTCTGGCTGCCCTGGAGCAGGGCCTCTGCGGGCGGATAGTTCCGCTTTTTGGAGACCCTCCGCCCGCAGAAAACCCTTACAATTCTTACACCTGGTAAAAGCAGGCGTAAGGCCTGCTTTTACCAGGATAAGAGTTGAAAAAAGTAAAAAAAAAATGTTCACTGATTTTTCATTTAAAAATACTTTTAAAAAAAGGTAAGTTTATTTTTAGCCCCATAAAAAACTTTAATTATTTTTTTCAAAAAATTTATGTAATTTCAAGTCATTTTAAAAAGGTGATTTAAAAAAAATGTATTTAAAGTTTTACTATGTTTTTGGGGTGATCTCCATTTATATATTTGACAGGTCTTCCTGTCACGTGTATGAAGGGAGATTCCCTTCTTTGATTGGCTCCCCATGGCCCACGTGATCCCAGGGATGCTGCGAACTACATGCGCCTCTGGGATACGTGGGCCCTGCACATTTGGAGTTTGGAGAGGCCCAGGAGCGGAAGCGTGTGCGTCCCAGGAGCCCTCAGGTAAGGGCCTGGATTTTTCCAGATCGCAGGCCTCCGCCCGCTGGAAGCTTGCGATCGGTAAATACGGGCCGTTAACTCTGTTTCCCGCTCCACAGATGCTGCCTGGCCTGCTGAGAATTTCTAGTATTTTCTGGTTATATTTCAGATTTCCAGCATCCACAGTATTTTGTCTTTGTATGTGGACTGGAAGCTTTCTTGTCTTATTGTTGAATAAGTGAAAGAAGACACATGACCCACCAAGGTGACAGAATCAATGAATATGGATTACTGGGCTGTGATCTTCCCATATTTACAGTCCATGTCATAGGCTATTATAACAGGCCTTCGAAACAGGTGTTATGACGTCTGTCTCAACATATCTTGTTTACAAGAGTTATGGCTTTGCTTTGTCATACTCGTGGGTGAATGGTTAGAAACAGGCTTCTGAGGGGGAAGGTTGTCCAAGTACTTTCAAAGCCTCCTTTGATTAACAATTTTGTAGCCATAAGCTGCTTGGAACTGGGTATAAGTGTGGCATGTTTTTGTCGTCAACTACTTCTTGCTGTACCGCCACCAGATGACCTCTTGCTGTACCGCTATACAAGCGGAGATCAATAAAGGGACTCCATGGAAGTGGAGTCTCACGTAACACAGACATCATAGATGCCTGGTCCCAGCTACAACTGTTAATATCAAGAACAACGATTTCTGGAAGATGATTTAACAATACGGTTTCTTGACCAGGAGTCCACGACCCTAAGTCAACTGACGCAATCATTTAAATTACCTCATCAAAAACCATCGAGCGGGTGGGAAAACAGATGGCCCACATTCACCCATCAGCGGGCAACTCACTGAGCCAGACAATCAGTCTGCACACTTTGAGCCTGTGTCGGTACAGCAAAGCAGGTCATAGAACATAAGAACATAAGAAATAGGAGCAGGAGTAGGCCAATCGGCCCCTCGAGCCTGCTCCGCCATTCAATAAGATCATGGCTGATCTGATCCTAATCGCCAATCCACTGTCACAGAACCATCTCCTGAATCTAACAGAATTAGACACACGAAATAGGAGCAGGATCGGGCTACACGGCCCCTGGGCCCGCTCCGCTACCCACAGGGCCATGACCGATCCGAACCTAGACTCATGTCCAAATTCCTGCCCGCTCCCCGTAACCCTTAATTCCCTTTACTTCTAGGAAACTGTCTATTTCTGTTTTAAATTTATGTAATGATGTAGCTTCTACAGCTTTTTGGGGCAGCATATTCCATGGACCTACCACCCTCTGAGTGAACTAGTTCCTCCTCATCTCAGTTTTGAAAGAGCAGCCCCTTATTCTAAGACTATGCCCCCTAGTTCTAGTTTCACCCATCATCGGGAACATCTTCCCCGCATCCACCCGATCCAACCCCTTCACAATCTTATATGTTTCAATAAGATCGCCTCTCATTCTTCTGAACTCCAATGAGTAGAGTCCCAATCTACTCAACCTCTCCTCATATGTCCATCCCCTCATCCCCGGGATTAACCGAGTGAACCTTCTTTGTACTGACTCGAGAGCAAGTATGTCCTTTCTTAAGTATGGACACCAAAACTGTACGCAGTATTCCAGGTGCGGTCTCACCAATACCTTGTACAACTGAAGCAATACCTCCCTATTTTTATATTCTATCCCCCTGGCAATGAAAGCCAACATTCCACTGGCCTTCTTAATCACTTGCCGCACCTGCATACTAACCTTTTGAGTTTCGTGCACCAGGACCCCCAGATCCCTTTGTACTTCAGTACTTTCCAGTTTCTTGCCATTAAGATAATAACTTGCTCTACGATTTTTCCTGCCAAAGTGCATAACCTCACACTTTCCAGTATTGTATTCCATCTGCCAAATCTCTGCCCACTTACTTAGCCTGTCTATGTCCCCTTGCAGGTTTTTTATGTCCTCCTCACTCACTACTTTCCCTCCCATCTTAGTATCATCTGCAAACTTTGATATGTTACACTCGGTCCCCTCCTCCAAATCGTTAATATAGATTGTAAAGAGTTGGGGACCCAGCACTGACCCCTGCGGAACACCACTAGTTACTGATTGCCAGTCTGAGAATGAACCATTTATCCCAACTCTCTGCCTTCTGTTAGATAGCCAATCCTCTATCCATGCCAGAATATTACCCCCAATCCTGTGATTTTTTATCTTAAGCAATAATCTTTTGTGTGGGGTGCCTTTTGGAAGTCTAAATACACTACGTCCACTGGTTCCCCTTTATCCACCCTATACGTTACTTCCTCAAAGAACTCCAGCAAATTTGTCAAACATGACTTCCCCTTCATAAAACCATGCTGACTTTGTCCTATTAAATTATGATTATCCAAATGTCCTGTTACTGTCTCCTTAATAATGGACTCCAAAATTTTACCTACCACAGATGTTAGGCTAACCGGTCTATAGTTTCCAGCCTTCTGTCTACTGCCCTTTTTAAACAAGGGTGTTACATTAGAGAGGCAACGAGAGGGAAATTAAATATTACAGATGCAATAAGCAGTGTTTATCTGTCTCTGCCGCATGCCCCCACCCCTAGCCCACCAAGCCTCCCTCAAGGCTCATCCCTGCTCAAGCCCTGAGCCCACATCTTTCTCTCTCATATCTTCCCTCATGTATTTTTTGAGCTCATCTTGTCCATGAGACCTACCTCCTCCTCTCTTTACCTCATTCCCACTAAACTGCTAACCACCCAATTTCCCTCCCTAGCCCCCATGCTGGCTGACAATGTAAATAGTTCCCTCTCCTCCAGTACTGTCCCCCTCCCTTTCAAAATTGCTAATATCACCCCACTATGCAAAAAACCCACCTTCAACCCCTCAGTCCTTGCAAACTACCATCCATCTTCAACATCCCTTTCGTCTCCAAATTCTTTGAATGTGTTGTCGTCTCCGAAATCTATGCCTATCTTTCCTGCAACTCCATGTTTGAATCTCTCCAGTGGGAATGGTAGCATAGTGGTTATGTTACTGGACATGTAATCCAGAGGCCTCGGTTACATGACATGAGACATGAATTCAAATCCTACCGACAGCTGGTGAATTTAAATTCAGTTAATTAAATAAATCTGGAATAAAAAGCTAGTTTCAGCAATGGTGACCATGGTAAAAACCCCACCTGGTTCACTAATGTCCTTTAGGGAGGGAAATCTGCTGTCCTTACCCAGTCTGGCCTATATGTGACTCCAGATCCACAGCAATGTGGTTGACACTTAACTGCCCTCTGAAATGGCCTAGCAAGCCACTCAGTTGTATCAAACCGCTAAGACAAAGTATAATAAGAATAAAACCGGACGGACCACCCGGCACCGACCTAGGCATCGGATTCGGACATGACAAAGGCACCTGTCGACCATGCAAAGTCCTCCTCATTAACATCTGGAGACTTGTGCCAACATTGGGAGAGCTGTCCCACAGACTAGTCACTCAACAACCTGACATAGTCATATTCACAGAATCATACCTTTCAGCCAACGTCCCATACTCCTCCATCACCATCCATGGGTATGCCCTGTCCCAACAGTAGGACAGACCCACCAGAGGTGGCAGTACAGTTGTATACAGTCGGGAGTCCTGGGAGTCCTCAACATTGATTCTGGATCCAGTGAAGTCTCATGGCATCAGGTCAAACATGGGCAAGGAAACCTCCTGCTGATTACCTACTGCCTTCCCTCAGCTGATGAGTCACTACTCTTCCATGTTCAACACCTGTTGGAATTAGCACAGAGGGCAGCAAGGGCATAGAATGTACTCTGGGTGTGGGAATTCAATGTCCATCACCAAGCGTGACTCTGTAGCATCACTACTGACCGAGCTGGCCGAGTCCTGAAGGATATAGCTGCCAGACTGGGCTTGTGGCAGGTCATGAGAGAACCAGCATGAGGGAAAAACCTACTTGACCTTGTCCTCACCAATCTACATAGGATTACATAGGATATACGGCACAGAAACAGGCCATCCGGCCCAACCAGTCCACGTTGGTGTTTATGCTCCAATCGAGCCTCCTCCCAATCTATCAGCTTAACCCTCTATTCCCTTCTCCCTCATATGCTTGTCTAGCCTCCCCTTAAATGCATCTATACTTTTCGCTTCAACCACTCCCTGTGGTAGTGAGTTCAACATTCTCACCACTCTTTGGGTAAAGAAATTTCTTCTGAATTCCCTATTGGATTTCCTGGTGACTATCTTATATTGATGGCCTCTAATTATGCTCTTCCCCACAAGTATCTCTCTGTATCTACTCTATCAAAACCTTTCATAATTTTAAAGACCTCTATCAGGTCACCCCTCAGCCTTCTTTTTTCAAGTGAAGAGATCCAGCCTGTTCATCCTTCCCTGATATGTATACCCTCGCATTTCTGGTATCATCCTTGTAAATCTTCTCTGCACCCTCTCCAGTGCCTCTATATCCTTTTTAGAATATGGCGACCAGAACTGTATGCAGTACTCTAAGTGTGGTCGAACCAAGGTTCGATGCATGTTTAGCATAACTTCCCTACTTTTCAATTCTATATCTCTAGAAATAAACCCTAGTGCTTGGTTTGCTTTTTTATGGCCTTGCTAACCTGTGTCGCAACTTTTAGTGATTTGTGTTTTTGTACTCCGACATCCCTTTGTTCCTCTACCCCACCTAGACTCGTACCCTCCAAGTAATAAGTGACCTCCCTATTCTTCCTACCAAAATGTCATACCTCACATTTATCTGTGTTGAACTTCATTTGCCAATTATATGCCCATTCTGCAAGTTTATTAATGTCCTCCTGTAATTTGTTGCAGTCCTCCTCAGTATTGACTATCCCCCCCCCCCACAATTTGGTGTAATCTGCAAATTTAGAAATTGTGTTTTTGATTCCGAAGTCTAAATCGTTAATATAAATTGTGAACAGTGGTCCCAGCACTGATCCTTGTGGATCACCACTACCCAACTTCTGCAACTGTGAATAGCTATCTTTAACCCCTACTCTCTGCTTTCTGTCTTGAAGCCAGCCAGCTATCCATTCTGCTACTTGTCCCGACTCCACATTCTCTAACCTTGTTCATTAGTCTATTATGGGGTACCTTATCGAAGACCTTTTGAAAAATCGAGATAAATTACATCAACTGCATTACCATTGTCTACTCTCTCTGTTACCTCTTCAAAAAATTCAGTGAGGTTGGTCAAGCAAGACTTTCCCTTTTGAAATCCATGCTGACTATTCATTACTATGTTTTTGGTTTCTAGATGTTCTTCTATTTTCTCCTTTAGTAGGAATTCCATTATTTTTCCTACCATCAGTGTTAAGCTGACTGGTCTATAATTCCCTGGACATGTTCTATCCCCCTTCTTAAATATAGGTGCTACGTTTGCTATCCGCCAGTCCTCTGGTACTAGACCTTTTTCGAACAAATTATTAAATATGTCTAGTAATGCCTCTGCTATCTCTTCCCTAGATTCTTTTAAAATGTGTGGATGCAATCCAGGGTTTTATCCTCTTTGAGTTTGATTAGTTTATTTAATATATCCCCTCTTTTTATTTTAAATGCACTTATCTCATTACTAATCTCATCATCCAATGTTATGTCCACCTGTTCTATCTCCCTGGTAAATACTGAAGCAAAATAATTATTTAATATTTCTGCCATCTCTCTATCATTACCTGTGGTATTATCCTGTCTATCCCTTAATGGCCCTATTCCCATCCCAATCTTCCTTTTTTATTGATGTGCCTGTAAAATATTTTACTATTTTGTTTTATGTCCCTTGATAATTTAATTTCATAATTCCTCTTTGCCTTCCTAATTGTTTTTTTGACTTCTCTCCTAAACTCTTCATATTCTCCCTTATCATGCACTCCCCTGCTGTTTATGTGCTTAATGTATGCCTCTTTCCTTACCCTCAAATGTTCCCTTACTCTTTATTCATCCATGGAGTCTCATTAGCTTTTAGTTTGTTCTTTCCTTTTAGCAGAATATATTGTTCCTGCACTCTGTTGAACACCGTTTCAAATGTTTCCCATTGCTGTTCTACATCGTTGCTTGCCAATATTGTTGCCCATTTTAATTTCCCAAGTTCTATTCTTAGCCCCTCAAAATCAGCTTTTCTCCAATCCATTACCCTGGTTTTTGTCATACTTATGTCCTTCTCAATTATCATCTTAAAGCGTCTTATATTATGGTCACTATTGCCTAGATGCTCCCCTACTTTTACTTCTCTTATCTGTTCTGGTTCATTCCCCTTTACCTACCTCTTCTGTCCAATTAATTAATTACCTCCCCAAGTAGGGTAGCAGGGATAAACCAGGGAATTACAGGCCAGTGAGCCTAACATCTGTGGTAGGGAAATTATTGGAAAAAATTCTGAGGGACAAAATTAGTCTCCACTTGGAGAGGCAAGGATTAATCGGGGATAGTCAGCATGGCTTTGTCAAGGGTAAATCATGTCTGACAAATCTGATTGAATTTTTCGAGGGGGTGACTAGGGGGGTGGATGAGGGAAATGCTGTGGATGTGGTTTACATGGACTTCAGTAAAGCTTTTGACAAAGTCCCGCATAGGAGGCTGGTCAAGAAGGTAAGAGCCCATGGGATCCAGGGTGCCTTGGCGCGTTGGATCCTAAACTGGCTGAGTGGCAGGAGGCAGAGGGTGATGGTCGAAGGTTGTTTTTGTGACTGGAAGCCTGTGTCCAGTGGGGTACCTCAGGGATCGGTGCTGGGTCCCTTGTTGTTTGTGATCTACATAAATGATTTGGATGAGAATGTAAAAGGTATGATCAGTAAGTTCGCAGATGACACGAAAATTGGTGGGGTGGTAAATTGCGAGGAGGAAAGCCTCAGGCTACAGGACGATATAAACGGGTTGGTCAGATGGGCGGAAAAGTGGCAAATGGAATTTAACCCTGAAAAGTGCGAGGTGATGCATTTTGGACAGACAAATAAGGCAAGGGAATACACAATGAGTGGTAGGACCCTAGGAAGTACAGAGGGTCAGAGGGACCTTGGTGTACATGTACATAGATCCCTGAAGGCAGCGGAACAGGTAGATAAGGTGGTTAAAAAGGCATATGGGATACTTGCCTTCATTAGCCGAGGCATAGAATATAAGAGCAGGGAGGTTATGATGGAGCTGTACAAAACGCTGGTGAGGCCACAGCTGGAGTACTGTGTGCAGTTCTGGTCGCCTCACTATAGGAAGGATGTGATTGCTTTGGAGAGGGTGCAGAGAAGATTCACCAGGATGTTACCTGGGATGGAGCGCCTCAGCTATGAAGAGAGGCTGGACAGGTTGGGGTTGTTTTCCTTGGAGCAAAGAAGGCTGAGGGGGGACCTGATTGAGGTGTACAAAATGATGAGGGGCATAGATAGGGTAGATAAAGAGGAACTTTTCCCCTTAGTAGGGGGGTCAATAACAAGGGGGCATAGATTCAGGGTAAGGGGCAGGAGATTTAGAGGGGATTTGAGGAGGAACTTCTTCACCCAGAGGGTGGTTGGAATGTGGAACTCAATGCCTGAAAGGGTGGTAGAGGCAGGAACCCTCACAACATTCAAGAAGCATTTGGATGAGCACTTGAAATGCCATTGCATACAAGGCTATGGACCAAATGCTGGAAAATGGGATTAGACTGGACAGGGATGGATGGGCGGCGCAGACACGATGGGCCGAAGGGCCTCTTTCTGTGCTGTAAAACTCTATGGCCTAGAAATTGGGTTTTGGCTTAGCCAGGGCTTTAGCGCCAGAAGTTAGTGCCGGCGCTAAGTCCCCTGCGCGCGCCAAAAATTCAGTGGCGCCGCGCCCAAACGGCTGCCGGCGCTACTGAAGGGTCTTAGCGCCTGGAAAAGGGCGCTAACTGCCGTTTAGCGCCGCAATTCCGGCGCTGCGGCACCCGATGCGGTGCGGCAGGCTGGGGAAGTGCAGGCCTCCTCCTTCCGTTAAGGAGGAGCTGCCTGCACCCGGCCGCGGCCCACGCAAATCTGTTTAAAAATGAGCCCGGCACCTCAGACAAGTGCCGGGCTTGCATCTGTTCCGGGGGGGGGGGGGGGGGGGGGGGGGGGGAGAAGTCCGGGGAGGGAGCTGCGGGCAGGCGGCCGGCGGGGAAAGCGGCCGGCCGCCGCGGGGCCTTTAATGCGCCGGCGCAAACACATGTTGGACTCTGTTGCCAGAGTCTTAGTTGCGGCTGCCACGGGCGAGGCGGCCGCAACTGAATTTCGGCGCTGGGGCCCATCGGCATGGCAACCGGGACGCTGCGCACACCGATGACGTCATCGGTGCCGGCGCAGCGCTACCGGTGCAACGCCGCTTTAGGGCCCCAGGGAATTTTTCAACTGGCCATAACTCTGGCGCTAGTCCCTCTAGCGCCTCAAAAGCGGCACTAAGGCTAGTGAATTTCTAGGCCTATGACTCTAATATCAGGGTAGTTGAAATCCCCCATGATTATTATTCTGTTTTTTACTCATTTCCCTAATTTGTCTGCATATTCCTTCCTCCACCTCCCTTCCACTATTAGCTGGTCTATAGACTACACCTATTAGTGTGATTGATCCTTTATTGTCTTTTATCTCTATCCATATGGATTCTATTTCTGTCTTGCTGATAGCTGCGTCACTTTTTTCTACTGCCATTATGTTATCCCTAATAAGTACAGCTACTCCACCTCCCCCTTTTCCCTCTCTATCTTTTCTAAATATGTTATACCCTGCAATGTTTAATTCCCTGTCCTGGTTTTTCTTTAGCCATGTCTCAGTAAACATAGAAACATAGAAGATAGGAGCAGGAGTAGGCCATTCGGCCCCTCGAGCCTGCTCCGCCATTCAATATGATCATGGCTGATCATCCAAATTCAGTGCCCAGTCCCTGCTTTCTCCCCATAACCCTTGATCCGTTTAGCCTTAAGAAATATATCCAACTCCTTCTTGAATATATTTAATGAACTGGCCTCCACCGCCTTCTGTGGTAGAGAGTTCCACAGGTTCACCACTCTCTGGGTGAAGAAATTCCTCCTCATTTTTGTCCTAAATGGCCTACCCTTTATCCTTAGATGGTGTCCCCTGGTTCTGGACTCCCCGACCATCGGGAACATCCTTCCTGCATCTAGTCTGTCCAGTCCTGTCAGAATTTTATAAGTTTCAATGAGATCACCTCTCATTCTTCTAAACTCCAGCGAGTACAAGTCCAATCGACCCAATCTCTCCTCGTCATTCTTGCCATCCCAGGTATCAGCCTGGTGAATCTTCGCTGAACTCCTTCCATGGCAAGAACATCCTTCCTCAGATAAGGCGACCAAAACTGCACACAATACTCAAGATGTGGCCTCACCAAGGCCCTGTACAACTGCAGCAAGACATCCTTGTTCCTGTACTCAAACCCTCTCGCTACGAAGGCCAACATACCATTTGCCTTCTTAACCGCCTGCTGCACCTGCATGCTTACCTTCAGTGACTGGTGCACAAGGACACCCAGGTCTCGTTGCACTTCCCCTTCTCCCAATCTATTGCCATTTAGATAATAATCTGCCTTCCTGTTTTTGCCACCAAAGTGGATAACCTCACATTTATCCACGTTATATTGCATCTGCCATGTTTCTGCCCAATCACCCAACATGTCCAAATCATCCTGGAGTTTCTCGACATCCTCCTCACAGCACACACGCCCACCCAGCTTTGTGTCGTCTGCAAATCTGGAGATATTACATCTAGTTCCCTTGTCCAGATCATTTATATATATTGTGAATAGCTGGGGTCCAAGGACTGATCCCTGCGGTATCCCACTAGTCACTGCCTGCCATTCGGAAAAAGACCCGTTTATTCCAACTCTTTGCTTTCTGTCTGCCAACCAGTTCTCTATCCAAGTCAATACCTTGCCCCCAATCCCATGTGCCTTAACTTTACACGCTAATCTCTTATGCGGGACCTTATCGAAGGCCTTCTGAAAGTCCAGATACACCACATCCACTGGTTCTCCCTTATCTATTTTACCAGTTACATCCTCAAAAAATTCCAGTAGATTAGTCAAGCACGATTTACCTTTTGTAAATCCATGTTGACTTTGTCCGATCCTGTCAGTGTTTTCCAAGTGCTCTGCTATTACATCTTTTATAATGGACTCTAGCATTTTCCCCACTACCGATGTCAGGCTTACCGGTCTGTAATTCCCCGTTTTCTCTCTACCACCTTTTTGAATAGTGGGGTAACATTAGCTACCCTCCAATCCATGGGTACTGTTCCAGATTCCATCGAATGTTGGAAGATGATCAGCAATGCATCTACTATTTCTAGGGCCACTTCCTTAAGTACTCTAGGATGTAGATTATCAGGACCTAGGGATTTATCGGCCTTCAGTCCCATCAATTTCCCTAACACCATTTCCCTACAAATACTGATTTCTCTCAGTTCCACCCTTTCATCAGACCCTATGTTCCCCGGCATCTCTGGGAGGTTATTTGTGTCCTCCTTTGTGAAGACAGAACCAAAATATGTATTTAGTTGGTCTGCCATTTCTTTGTTCCTCATTATAAATTCCCCTGATTCAGACTGCAAGGGACCTACGCTTGACTTCACCAATCTTTTTCTCTTCACATATCTATAAAAGCTTTTACAGTCAGTTTTTCTGTTCCCTACTATGCCTCCAGCTCTCTGGTTTTATTATGGATACTGTGTGCATTGCTGTACAGATAGTTTAACTCATTTTTAATAGGATTTCCTCTCACTTTATGTTTAACCATCTTTTTAAGCTCCTGTTCAATAACTCTATTTATTCCAACTTTTGCAGATGCATCTGTCCATGACAGTATTGGTAGGAGTGACCACCACACAGTCCTTGTGGAGATGAAGTCCCGTCTTCACACTGAGGACACCCTCCATCACCTTGTGTGGCACTACCACTATGCTAAATGGGACAGATTTAGAACAGCTCAAAACTGGGCATCCATGATGCGCTGTGGGCCATCAGCAGCAGCAGAACTGTATTCCACCATAATATGTAACCTCATGGCCCGGCATATCCCTCACTCTACCATCACCATCTAACCAGGGGACGAACTCTGGTTCAATGAGGAGTGTAGAAGAACATGCCAACAGCAGCACCAGGCATACCTAAAAATGAAGTGCCAAACATGCATGCTAACCAGTGAAAGCAGCATGCTATAGACATGATGCGCTATCAATTACTCATAAAAGACTGAGAGTTAGAAGAGTAACCAAAGGCTTTTATTAACAACAGAATGGAGGTCTGCCTCGCGTGGTCGACCGGTCCATGATACTAAGGGCTGGGGAGCAGTCACCTTTATACTAGGACCTGTGGGAGGAGTCAGCCGAGGCATGTCCAGGCATGTACACAGTGGAATACAAACAGGACAAACAGGAATACAAACAGTGGTTTACCACATTCACCCCTTGTTTAAAATTGAGTCCGGCGGGGTGAAGTGTATTAAAAGTTAGTGTATTGGAGTCTCTCCGGAGGTCTTGTCTGCCGCTGTGATCTGCGTGGCGACGGCAGGGGTAGTGAAGTTTCCGGCGTCGAGTCCAGCGTAGGCTGTGGCACAGGCGTGTCGTCCTCGTAGATGTTGAGCGGGTCGCGGGGCCCAGGCCTGCCGTCTGCTGGGGCTGGATATCGGATCGTGGGGGGGGGTGGTAGTGGGTAGTGGGTTACTGCGGCCCCCGAGGGTGCAAGGTCTCTTATGGAGACTGTGTCCTCCCGCCCGTCCGGGTATGCGATGTAAGCATACTGGGGGTTGGCGTGGAGGAGGTCGACCCTCTCGACCAGGGGGTCCGTTTTATGGGTCCTCACGTGTCTTCTCAGTAGGACCGGCCCTGGGGACGTCAGCCATGGCGGTAGCGATGTCCCCGATGTGGACTTCCTTGGGAAGACAAACATTTTCTCATGAGGGGTGGCGTTAGTGGCAGTGCAGAGCAGTGACCGAATAGAGTGGAGCGCATCGGGGAGCACATCCTGCCAGCGGGAGGTTGGAAGGCCCCTAGACTTTAAGGCTAGCAGGACGGCCTTCCAAACTGTCGCATTTTCTCTTTCCACCTGTCCGTCCCCCCGGGGGTTGTAACTGGTGGTCCTGCTTGTGGCAATACCCCTAGTTAGCAGGTACTGACGGAGTTCGTCGCTCATAAACGATGAGCCCCGGTCGCTATGGATATAGCTGGGGAAGCCGAACAGGGTGAAGAGGTTGTTCAGACATTTAATGACCGTGGCACTGGTCATGTCCGGGCAGGGGAAGGCGAACGGGAAACGGGAGTACTCATCAATAATATTGAGGAAGTACACATTGCGGTCGGAGGAGGGGAGAGGCCCTTTAAAATCGACGCTCAGGCGCTCGAAGGGGCGAGTGGCTTTTATCAGGTGGGCCCTGTCTGGTCTATAAAAGTGCGGTTTGCACTCAGCGCAGACTTGGCAGTTCCTGGTCATGGTCCTGACCTCCTCAATAGAGTAAGGCAGGTTGCGGGCCTTGATGAAGTGGAAGAACCTGGTGACCCCCGGGTGGCAGAGGTCATTGTGGAGGGCCCGCAGTCTATCGATCTGCGCGCTGGCGCAGGTGCCACGCGATAGCGCATCCGGGGGTTCATTTAGCTTCCCGGGCCGGTACAAGATCTCGTAGTTGTAGGTGGAAAGTTCGATTCTCCACCTCAAGATCTTGTCATTTTTGATTTTGCCCCTCTGCTTGTTGTTAAACATAAAAGCAACTGAACGCTGGTCAGTGAGCAGGGTAAATCGTTTTCCGGCCAGGTAGTGCCTCCAATGACGCACAGCCTCCACAATCGCCTGGGCCTCCTTCTCAACAGCGGAGTGTCTGGTCTCCGGGCCTTGGAGGGTTCGTGAAAAGAAGGCCACGGGTCTCCCCGCCTGATTGAGGGTAGCGGCCAGGGCAAAGTCAGACGCGTCGCTTTCCACCTGGAAGGGGATGGATTCGTCCACTGCGTGCATGGTGGCTTTGGCAATGTCCTCCTTGATACGGTGGAAGGCTAAGCGGGCCTCTGCCGTCAAGGGAAAAGAGGTGGACTTGATCAGCGGACGGGCCTTGTCCGCATAGTAGGGGACCCACTGGGCGTAATAGGAGAAAAACCCTAGGCACCTCTTCAGGGCCTTGAGGCAGTGGGGCAGTGGAAGTTCCATAAGGGGACGCATCCGGTCGGGGTCGGGGCCGATGACTCCGTGTTCCACAACACAGCCAAGGATGGCGAGGCGGTTTGTGCGGAATATGCACTTCTCCTTGTTATATGTCAGGTTTAGGAGTTGGGCGGTGCGGAGGAATTTTTCGAGGTTTGCGTCATGGTCCTGCAAGTCACGGCCGCAGATGGTCACATTGTCCAGATATGGGAAAGTGGCCTGCAACGCATTTTGATCTACCATCCGGTCCATCTCCCTTTGGAAGACGGAGACCCCGTTGGTGACGCCAAAGGGAACCCTAAGGAAGTGATAGAGGCGGCCGTTTGCCTCAAAGGCAGTGTACTGGCGGTCCTCAGGGCGGATGGGGAGCTGGTGGTACGCTGATTTCAGGTCAATGGTCGAGAAGACGCGGTACTGCGCGATCTGGTTGACCATATCAGCTATACGGGGGAGTGGGTAGGCGTCCAGCAGGGTGTAGCGATTTATTGTCTGGCTGTAGTCGATGACCAGGCGCTGCTTCTCGCCGGTCTTAACGACCACAACCTGGGCTCGCCAGGGGCTGGTGCTGCCCTCAATAATCCCTTCTTTCAGGAGCCGCTCCACTTCGGTTTTAATGAAAACCCTGTCCCCGGCACTGTATCGCCTGCTCTTTGTGGCGATGGGCTTACAGTCGGGGGTGAGGTTAGCAAACAGTTGGGGGGGGTGACTCTGAGTGTGGAGAGGTTGCACCTGGTGCGCGGCGGGCAGTTTGGAAGCTGCTGGCTGCGGACTGTGAGTGGGGGTAGGGGTCCACCGTACGCCATCGTAACACTTTTAAGGTGGCACTGAAAATCTAACCCCAGCAGGACGGCAGCGCAGAGGTCAGGCAGGACCAGAAGTTTAAAATGATCGTACACGGTCCCGTCTACTACGAGTGTCACCACGCAGTAGCCGCCGATGTCCGCCGACTGGGACTCGGAGGCCATAGAAATCCGCTGTTGCGCAGGCAGGACTGGGAGAGAGCAACGCCGCACCGTGTCGGGGTGGATGAAGCTCTCCGTGCTCCCAGAGTCAAAAAGGCAGATTGTATCGTGACCATTTACCTTAATGTCCATTGTGGAACTGGCCAGTTGGTGCGGTCTCGCTTGGTCCAGTGTAACGGATGCCAGCGTAGGGGTCGGTGTGTCGCTGCGGGTATCAGATGAGGCGGTGTCGGGGGCCTGCTGCGTCCCGGCTGTCGTCCAAGATGGCGGCGTCCATGATCCCCATGTGGCTGGAGGCGTCCAAAATGGCTGCTGTACCGGTGATTCGCACATGGCCGGGGAGGTCCAAGATGGCGGCCCGCATGGCCCACACGCGGCGCTGCTGGGGTTCGGGGTGGCTTTGGCCCTGCAGACGCTAGCGTAGTGTCCCTTCTTCCCGCAGCCCGAGCAGATCGCGTTTTTCGCCGGGCAGCGCGCTCTGGGGTGTTTTGCCTGGCCACAGAAGTAGCATTTCTGGCCTTGGGGCACTGCTGTCTGGCCTTGGGACACTGCTGCGGTAGTTGGGCCGTTGTTGGGGTGTGGCTGGGGTGGCACGGCGCTATGAGGCGGTCCTACCGTGTCCCAGGCTGTCATTCCCCGCGGCGTCCACGGTGCAGAGGAGTAGGCATCCATGCCCTGGTAGGCTGCATCCAACGATAGTGCGAGTTCAGAGGCCTTGTTGAGGTCGAGGTTACTCTGCTCCAACAGTCGCTGTCGGGTGTAATTGGATCTGTGGCCCGCTACAAAAGCGTCCCGGATAAGTTCCTCTGTGTACACGGCGGCCTTTACATCCTTACAACCACAGGCCCGGCCAAGCACAGACAGTGCCTGAAGGTATTCCACGGTCGATTCCCCAGGTTGTTGTTTACGACTCCCCAGGAGGTGCCTGGCGTACACTTCGTTCACTGGGCGCGTGTACTGGTCCTTGAGGAGCTTGATAGCGTCCGCGTACGAGGTCGCGTCTTGGATGACCGAGTACACTCGGTGGTTCACTTTGGAGGTCAGGACATCCAGTTTGTCCTCGTCCGATTTGATTGCTTCGGAGGCGGTCAGGAATTTTTCGAAACACTTAAGCCAGTGAGTAAACTTGGTGGATGAGTCCGCCTCCCGATGATCTAAGTCCAGGCATGCTGGTGTGAGGATCTTCTCCATTATAAAAATGTTGTTAATAAAATTGATGCGCTATCAATTACTCATAAAAGACTGAGAGTTAGAAGAGTAACCAAAGGCTTTTATTAACAACAGAATGGAGGTCTGCCTCGCGTGGTCGACTGGTCCATGATACTAAGGGCTGGGGAGCAGTCACCTTTATACTAGGACCTGTGGGAGGAGTCAGCCGAGGCATGTCCAGGCATGTACACAGTGGAATACAAACAGGACAAACAGGAATACAAACAGTGGTTTACCACAAGACAGAGCTAAGCGATCCCACAACAAACAGATCAGATCAAAGCTCTGCATCCAGTTGTGAATGGTGGTGGACAATTAAATAACTAATGGGAGGAGGAGGAATCTCCATGAACATCCACATCCTCAATGATGGAAGAGCACAACACGTAAGTACAAAAGATAAGGCTGAAGCATTTGCAACCATCTTCAGCCAGAAGTGCCGAGTGGGTGATCCATCTTGGCCTCCTCCGGAGGTCCCCACCATCACAGAAGCCAATTTTCAGCCAATTCGATTCACTTTAAGTGATGTCAAGAATCGGCTGAATGCACTGGATACAGGAAAGGTTATTGGCCCCGACAACATCCCAGCTGTCGTGCTGAAGACTTGTGCTCCAAAACTAGCTACGCCTCTAGCCAAGCTGGTCCAGTACAGCTACAACACTGGCATCTACCTGACAATGTGAAAAATTGTCCAGGTATGTCCTGTCCACAAAAAGCAGGACACATCCAATCCAGCCAATTACCACCCCATCAGTCTACTCTCAATCATCAGCAAAGTGCTGGAAGGTATCGTCGACGGTGCTATTAAGCGGCATTAACTCACCAATAACCTGCTCACCAATGCTCAGTCCGGGTTCCGCCAGGACCACTCGGCTCCAGACCTCATTACAGCCTTGGTCCAAACATGGACAAAAGAGCTGAATTCCAGAGGTGAGGTGAGAGTGACTGCCCTTGACATCAAGGCAGCATTTGACCGAGTATGGCATTAAGGAGCCCTAGTAAAACTGAAGTCAATGGGAATCAGGGGGAAAACTCTCCACTGGCTGGAGTCATACCTAGCACAAAGGAAGATGGTTGTGGTTGTTGGAGGCCAATCATCTCAGGCCCAGGACATTGATGCATGAGTTCCTCAGGGCAGTGTCCTCGGCCCAACCATCTTCAGCTGCTTCATCAATGACCTTCCCTCCATCATAGAGTCAGAAGTGAGGATGCTTGCTGATGATTACACAGTGTTCAGTTCCATTCGCAATGCCTCAGATAATGAAGCAGTCCATGCCTGCCTGCAGCAAGACCTGGACACCACTCAGGCTCAGCCTGATAAGTGGCAAGTAACATTCGTACCACACAAGTGCCAGGCAATGACCATCTCCAACAAGAGAGAGTCTAACCACTGCCCCATGACATTCAACGGCATTACCATCGCTGAATCCCCCACCATCAACATCCTGGGGAGTCAACATTGACCAGAGACTTAACTAGACCAGCCACATAAATACTGTGGCTACAAGAGCAAGTCAGAGGCTGGGTATTCTGCGGCGAGTGTCTCACCTCCTGACTCCCCAAAACATCTTCACCATCTACAAGGCACAAGTCAGGAGTCTGATGGAATATTCTCCACTTGCCTGGATGAGTGCAGCTCCAACAACACTCAAGGAGCTCGAAACCATCCAGGACAAAACAGCCCGCTTGATTGGCACCCCATCCACCACCTTAAACATTCACTCCCTCCACCACCGGCACACCGTGGCTGCAGTGTACACCATTTACAAGATGCACTGCAGCGACTCGCCAAGGCTTATTCGACAGCACCTCCCAGACCCGCAAACTCTACCACCTAGAAGGACAAGGGCAGCAAGCACATGGGAACGCCAGCACATGTTCCCTCCAAATCACACACCATCCTGACCTGGAAATATATTGCTGTTCCTTCATAGTTGCTGGGTCAAAATTCTGGAACTCCCTCCCCTAATAGCACTGTGGGAGTACCTTCACCACACGGACTGCAGCGGTTCAAGAAAGCAGCTCACCACCACCTTCTCAAGGGCAATTAGAGACAGGCAAAAAATGCTGGCTTTGCCAGCGACGCCCACATCCCGTGAATGAATTTTAAAAAAAATCAGCTTTCTGCCCCGGCCGTAGTACTGAAATGACCTGAATCAAAGTCATAAATAACATCCTTTGTGACTGTGGTGTACTCTCTGTCCTCAACATTTCTGCAACCATTGACAAGGTGGACCACACCATCCTCCTCCTACACCTCTTCTCTGTTGTCCAACTGAGTGGGACTGTTCTCGTCTGGTTTCACTCTTAACTGTCTAATTGTAGCGAGAGTATCTCCAGCAATGACCTATCTGCCCGTCCCTATAGAGTTACCTCTGGAATCTTCCAAGGATTAATCCTTGACCCCTTACTCTTCCTGATCTACATGCTGCCTCTTGGCAACATCATCCAAAGACATGGGGTCAGATTCTACGTACACTGACGACACCCAGATCTATATACCTTTCAACTACATCTCTCAACCCTTCATCTGCCTCAGTGTCATCAGACTGCTTGCCGACATCCCATCCTGGTTGAGTAACAAGTTCCTGGATTGAGAAGACTGAAGCCATTGTCTTTGGCCCCTGCCACAAGCTCCATAGCCTCACCACTGATTCCATCCCCCTCCCCGGCCACTGTCTCAGGTTCCAAATTTGGCATCCGATTTGAACCCAAGCTGAATTTCCAACCTCATACCCTCTCCATCACCTCTGTAACATTGCCCATGTCTTTGTCACCTCCAAACTTGACTATTCCATTGCTCTCCTGGCCAGTCTCCCATTCTCTACCCTCAATAAACTTCAACTCATCCAAAACTCCGTATCGCCTGTCGCTTCAAGTCAAACTCACCCATCACCCCTGTGCTTCCTGACCTACATTGGCTCCTGGTCCCCCAACACCCCAAATTTAAAATTCTCATCCTCGGGTACAAATATCTTCATGACCTCACCCTTTCCTATCTCTGTAACCTTCTCCAGCCCAGCAACTCACTGGGAACTCTGCGTTCCTCCAATTCTGGCCTCGTGTGCATCCCCCACTCCTTTTGCCCTACCATTGGTGGTGTGCCTTCAGCCATTTAGGCCACAAGTTCTGGAATTCCCCTTCTAAACCTCTCTGCCTACCTTCCTTCTTTAAGGCCCTCCTTAAAACCTATCTCTTTGACGAACCATTTGGTCACCCTTCCTAATATCCTTCTTTGGCTTGGTGTCCATTTTTGTCTTACTATGCCTCTGTGAAGCACCTTGGAACCTTTTTCTATGTTCAAGGCATTATATAAATAAATACAAGTTGTTGTTGTTATTATAATTCACCCAAGCAAGACACAGTTGTATATTTCTTGTTATAGGAACTAATGAGTACTGTTTCCACCCGAGGGACGGAAGAATTATACAACAGATCGGCGGTCTGCCCTGTTGATCTGTACATTGCCTCACCTCACAAAACAAACAACAAAGGACTCGGTGAGAGTTCAATCGGACACAAAATTTCTCAACATAAATACATGATATCATCCTTGGTCCAAGCTGCGTGTTATTACCGAGAACTGTTGAGGTTTGAGACATTTGTTATTTTGGAAGAGACATTACACGTAGAGCTGTGAACTAACTAATCTGTTTTTGTTTAAATTATTGCTTGTTAATCTTACTTCTTTATAAACTTGATTTGTAGTTTTTTAACGGCGATATATGGTCTGTCTGAGTTTTATTTACCTGTCAGTTCGAGAGAACAGGGGTGTGTGGTGGTATTCGGTACTATTTCCAGTGTGTACCTCATTAATAAAAAGGTGCACTGTTTACCCTGCAGCCTGCTGTCTCAGATTACTTCATTTTAAGGTCACATTTATATTGGGCACAAGAGGAAAAGTGTCAGGAGTGAGCCTGAAATCATTATTTATTAACACCTTATGATCATAATTAGCAGCATTAAAAATGCAAATTATTTAATAGATATGGTTAGGAAGTATTTACTCTAGAAACTATTGTATGATTTATGAATTGTATTTATTGAATACATTCTGAAGGTTTCTTACTTGAGCAGATTATATAAATGGCTAACCTGCACTTTAAGTTTGGCTGTTTCCATTTTCTTGCGGAATTCTTTTTGTAGCTTGGCTTTCTCTGTAACATCCCTGAGCTCCTTGTTCTCCAGTTCCTGTAGTTGTTTCTGAGCTTCTGTCAGCTCAGTCTTGGCCTGCTCAGCTTCTTGTTCTAACTGAGTGATCTTTTGGTAATACTGTCGGTTCACAGCCTGGGCATCCTTACCTGAATGAATAAATAGATAGAGGTACAATAAATTAATCAGTAATAAAATAGGACAATAACAATGACAAAAGGCAATGAAGGAGAACTTCAGAAAAATGAACATTACCACCACAGTTATCTCAGAAAATAAAGCAGATTTTATCTTATATTTTTATGCCTCCCCAATTGTGTAGGAGAGCCTAAGGCACCCAAATGTTGAAAAGTCAACCTTTATGTAGTCATACTCATTTGTTCCATGTAATTTATCCCTCATATACATTAAAATCAGGCCCATAATCTAACGGGAGAAATTATGGAATACTGACCCTTACTGTGGCTTCAAGTGTTTTCCCCATTCCTACCTTGTATAAAAAAAACTCCGTTCTTTTTAATGAAGGTAGATGACCATATGTATACAATCAACAAGAATTTTAACAGTATTGCCAATTAAGCTTCAAGTATTTGCAAGAGCACTGGGATAAGCACTCTAATAAACCTTGAAAGGAATATTTATAAATAGGGCCCCAGATGAATCCATAACCGCCTCCCTTTAACTCTTCATCAAGGAACTGTCTAGGGTTTACCACTCAGTCTATGCCCTGGGAGGAATGATGCCTAAATTTCACCAAACTGTCTTGCATCAACCAGTTTGGAATATATTAACATTTACCATATTGTCTCTATATTAGGATACGTATAAGCTACTGATTGAATTAACCACTTCTTGTCAAATCATCAAAGAAGCAGTCAGACCATAAAGTCATGAACTAATATTTATTTATTAACACCTTATGATCATAATTAGCAGCATTAAAATGCAAATTATTTAATAGATATGGTTAATAGATGGGATAAGTAATGAAGGCAGTTCAGCTATGTCACAGTAATTCAGCATTAACTGGCTTGCTCATTATAAATTGATGTTAAGCTTTGCAACCAGGATTGACATAATGGTGAGATTAGTTTATGATTAGACTCCTTACATAGCTGACAAGTTAACAGTATTAGATGGTATCCATTAGATATATTACAATTGTAATTAGTTCAGCTTATTACGGATATGCTCATAGCATTAGCAATGATTTCAGAAATTTATACAACTTCGTCCTTCTGAGCTGGCACAGTGGAGTAGTTTGCCTTGTCTTCCTCTGGGATGATGTTAGCCTCCTGGGACATTAGAGTGACGAACTTCCATCCATAGATGTGATTTTCATTCCTTTCTGGATCTTCTGTTCCTGAGTAAGTCCACCTTATGTTCTGGTAGCTGTATTTGGACTAGCTGCCTTAATTTTCACTTCCCTTAGTCTCAGAGAAACATCTTGTACACTCAATGTCCGTCTCCATTTGGCTCATGTAGCTGTAAATCTTTTAACTTCTGTAACCTCTCTCTGGCCCCATCTCTCCTGTCCTTTCAGAGAATGAGAACTAATTTTGTTCAGAGGGGCACTTTCCACTCTGTTTATACAACACCACCTTGCATTTATATAGTGCCTTTAACGTAGTAAAAAGTTCCAAGGTGATTCATAAGAGCATTATCAAACAAAATTTGACACCGAGCCACATAAGGAGATAGGTGACCAGGCACACTTAGGCATTCAACTAAACACTGAACTCCTAAACTATAACACCAAAACGTTATTAAATGTAACTAAGAACTTAATTTCTAATCTCGTAAATTTTAACTTTTACTACTTAACTACAGTACTAGGATCAAAACACAATGGCACAGATATTCCAATATCATGGGCTGAAAACCGGCATTTCCGATCTGTCAAGAATGTTCTTTACAGATCCTCTGCCTGCCTCTGCGGGCGGATAGTTCCACTTTCTGGAGACCCTCTGCCCGCAGAAAACACTTACAATTCTTACACCTGGTAAAAGCAGGTGTAAGGCCACTTTACCAGGATAAGAGTTGAAAAAGTAAAAAAAAAAAAATTTCACTGATTTATCATTTAAAAATACTTTTAAAAAAGTAAGTTAATTTTCAAAAAATTAAATTTTTGTTTAAAATACTTAATTTATTGTAATTTCAAGTCATTTAAAAAATTTGATTTTTAAAAAATTTATTTAAAGTTTGACTATGTTTTTTCATTGCTCTCCATTCATATATTTGACAGGTCTTCCTGTCAAATGTATGAAGGGAGATTCCCTTCTGTGATTGGCTCCCCATGGCCCACATGATCCCAGGGACGCTGCGAACTACATGCGCCTCTGGGATACGTGGGCCCTGCGCACTTCAAGTTTGGTGAGGCCCAGGAGCGGAAGTGTGTGCGTCTCGGGAGCCCTCAGGTAAGGGCGCAGATTTTTCCAGATCGTAGGCCTCTGCCCGCGGGAGGCCTGCGATTGGAAAATACAGGCCTATATTGTATGCCCTTGATTCTCAAATAAACCTCCTCAATTTTACCTCTAACCAATCTGAGTGATACTCATGCTGCAAGAGTTAGATGTCAATCACCTCAGGAACTGTGATGATCTCAGGTTAAATTATGGGGGGAAAATACAGATGTCACATGACCATTTCACTCCCATAACCTCAGCCTTTTTAACAAAAAAAATACACATATTCACAAAGTGACATATATGTAGTCTCCTGCCAGTTCTTGTGAGGAATGCTTTGTTTTTGTTTTATATAGCAGTTGCTCTTGATTTCCCAGTGTTCAGCTACTCTACATTTTGAGGATTTTCAAGGCATTTTTAGGGCACTTTCATAATACAATCAGGATAAAGGAGGACAAGAACTATAAGTGGAGGATGAATTAGGTGGAAACAATAATGATCACATCTAAAATGTAATTAGCCTAACTTTATTTTTCATTCCTTCATCCTTTACATACATAAGACTATACCATGATATCATAATGGGCCGAGCAATTCTATAACTTGGACTTAAAGGTTAAAAAAAGGCTAGTACAGTGCTTTCTGTTCACAGAGATCTGTCATTTCAGATTTCTTTTCCCTCAGCCACTCTGTAATGCAAATTCCATGGAGAGGTCATGTATTTCTTAGAATAACTTCATTCATTACAATGGGAGCTGGTGCCTGGGACTAGCCTTGGAGTCAATCCAGAGACATCAGATTATGGAAAACTCTATCAAGCCAAATATGTAACAGTACTCCCTCCAGACTGAAACTCAATCTGCTCCAACTTTCTCCTCTTATTGCTCCTCTCCTGAAGTAGGTGATTCATGCTGAAATACAATTCCATGGCTAATGGCAGCCCTCCTGTAATGTATTTAAGTGGCCATTCTTCAATTCTACATCTAGACAAGGAGTGTTATGAACAGGAGAGGCTGACCCTGATCTGATCCTCACCTAATTTCTATGCACAATAATTTCTAATGGGGAGTCAATAGACAGCAATCAAGAGTGAGAACCATTGCATACTTTTCCTTCTCACTGACACTGAATCCAATTTTAGAATTTTCACCACTGCCCAGCTGAGATTGGCTAACTTGGCAAAGACCAAAGTGACTTTTCTGCTGTGTATTGCTTAGAACTACAGTACACACTTAACTTACCCATTGTGCCAAGGCCGCCGAGGGTTCTTATGCTGAAAACTTTAACCTGTATAAGCAACACTATGGATAAATTAATAACTGGCAAAGTAAAAAAGTGCTTTCTCATAGGCAATGGATCCTCTGACAAGAGGAGTGAAAAATGGAAGCCTGAAGACATTAGGGGGGAGAAATTTGCTATCGCCCCGTTTGGGGCGCAATTATCGGCCGGGCGCAAAGTTTAGCGCCTGGCACTAATTATCGCCTCCGACTGCAAACTTGGCTTCTATCGCCCCTGGAGGTGATTGGAGCGCTAAATCAGGCGCTACACACCTCTCTTAAGGCGCTAACGCCGAGGAGCGAGGCGCTACCTCAGAGCGCTGGCGAAGCTCAGGTGATGTTAGTCAGCAATGGAACACAGGCACAATGGCGCCGGCCAGTTCTTAAAGGGGAGGGTCGATCATGCTCTCCATCCACCCTGCTCATTGCAGCCTTGAATCTCAGCCTGGAGAGACCTGTACATCAAATCTGCTGGAAAGAACAATGGAGAGGCCCAGGGAAAGAGCTCAGAGTGCAGCCCCCATAGTCTCTTCTAAATCGATGCAAGGAAGGTCAAACCAAAATTAACCTGCAAAGTGCTGCTCAGTACCCAAAACCCTTTCACACAGTGTTGAATCTCTCCAGAAGTATCTCCCTCTCTCTCTCAGAATGCGTGGTGCAAAAATGTTGCCGACAAAAAACGGCAGGAAGCGATCACCTTTAAATAGCGCTCCACCAGTCCCTTCCCGACTGCAAAATGCTCCCCTCAACCTGTTGTTGCTAACGGCAGGCGGTAAGGCAGGGGGCGCCACTCAATATCCGGTCTGGGATGCTACAGGGGCGTTGCACGCTCGACTGACATCACGATCTGTGGGCGCAGGAGATCGTGGCGGTAGTGTTTAGCGCCACCGCAAAATGTCTGGTCAATTTCGCGAGTAGCGCAAATATTGCCGTGCCCGGGCGCTAGTTGCTTTGCGCCCCATTCGCGCCCTCTTAGGACGCTAACGGGAGGCGCAAAGCAACCGAATTTTTCCCCCTAGGAGTTAGTAGAAAATGCTCAGTAGGTTTAGGATGAAGTCACAGAAACAGCAATAAGTACACTTTAATGGAATACTACTCGGGCATTGGAATAATCTAACGAGCTGCATAAAACATGTGAAATAAGGATTGAAATGTTCTTCATTGTCCCCATTTTGAATACTGAAGAATGTCCTTCAAATTGGAAGAAACTTGGATACCTTGTATGAAATCAGTTGAAATAGAGGCCTGCAGCAGTGTCAACTGAAGTCAATAACCATAATTGATCTGCTGAACCACTAGCTGTCAAAGCCATAGTTTGTATTGTCTGAGCTAACATAACTATATTAGACATAAACTGTTAATATTGAAGGAATCCTTCATTAAATTCTTTAAATTAGAGTCCTTCTCCAAAATCCCTTCAAAACTAAGAAGAGCCATATGTGAAATAACAACAGAAAACGCTGGAAAAACTCAGCAGGCCAGGCAACATCCATGGAGAGAGAAACAGAGTTAACGTTTCAGGTCGAAACCCTTCGTCAGAACTGAGAAAAAAGCAGGAAATGAAACAGATTAAAAAGCAAGTTTGGGGGCTGGGAAATGGGGGAGGGGATGAAAGGACAAAAGGGAAGAGCCATATGTGGTCTTGGTATCAGCTTATACAGAAGCCATATACTTCCTAACGATGAGCCATTGAACATCAAAATTAAAACTTTAGTCTTATGTCCCATATTGGCTAATGCAAGCTTGTCCCATATTATCAGAACATCCATCTTCTATATTAGAAATGCAGATGAAGAGGAATGTTTTTTTGGTACTTTGAAGGTCAAGAGGACATACAAGCCCTTAGGCTTTAAGATATTAGCTCCAACACTGTGGTGTTAAAGTTACCTTGGCACGCAAGGGCCAATGAAGGGGGAGGGGGATCAGCCAGTTGTCGTGGTACATGTAGGTACCAACGATGTAGGTAAAAAGAGGGAGGAGGTCCTACAAGCTGAATTTAGGGAGTTAGGAGCTAAATTGAAAAGTAGGACCTCAAAGGTAGTAATCTCTGGATTGCTACCAGTGCCACGAGCTAATAAGTTTAGAGAGAGTAAGATAGATAAGCTAAATACGTGGCTTGAGCAGTGGTGCAAGGGAGAGGGATTTAAATTCTTGAGGCATTGGAACCAGTTCTTGGGGAGGAGTGACCTGTACCAAGGGGACGGTCTACACCTGAACTGTGAGGGAGCCGATGTCCTCGGGGTAATATTTTCTAGGGCGGTTCGGGAGGATTTAAACTAATTTGGCAGGGGGATGGGAACCTAGGTAGTGGAAAAGAGGGAAGTCATATGAAGTCAGAAATAGATGGTAGAAAGGTGAGAAGCAATAAGCAAAGGAGAGAAACACAAAGGGCCAAACTAATTCATAATGAGAGTGTGAAAAAAGCAAGCCTGAAGGCTTTGTATCTTAATGCTAGAAGCATTAGGAACAAGGTGGATGAATTAGTTGTGGAAATAGAGGTAAACAAGTATGATTTGATTGGGATTACAGAAACGTGGCTGCAGGGTGGGCAAGGCTGGGAACTTAACATCCAGGGATATACAATATTTAGGAAGGATCGGCAAAAAGGTAGGGGAGGTGGGGTAGCATTGCTGGTAAAGGAGGGGATTAATGCAATGGAAAGGAAGGATATTAACTCGGATGAAACGGAATCTGTATGGGTAGAAATGAGAAATAGCAAGGGGAGGAAAACGTTAGTGGGTGTGATATATAGGCCTCCAAATAGTAATATGGAGGTGAGGGAAGGCATAAAAAGGGAAATTAGAGAAGCGTGCGATAAGAGCACAGCTGTCATCATGGGTGACTTTAATTTACATATTGATTGGACTACCCAAATTAGTAAAAATTCTGAGGAGGAGGAATTCCTGGAATGTTTTCGGGACGGTTATCTGGACCAATATGTCGAGGAGCCGACTCGAGATCAGGCCATTTTAGACTGGGTATTGTGCAATGAGAAGGGACTTATCAGCAATCTTCTTGTACGAGGCCCCTTGGGTCAGAGCGATCATAATATGATCAAGCTCTCAGTCGAGATGGAGAGTGAGGAAATTGAATCAGAGACTAAGGTCCAGAACTTAAATAAAGGGAATTACGAGGGTATGAGACGGGAATTGGGTAAGATTGATTGGGTGGTGTTTCTGGGGGGATTGACAGTGGATAGACAATGGCAAGCATTCAAAGATAGAATGGAAGAATTCCAGAACATGTTTATACCGGTTTGGCATAAAAATAAACCTAAAAAGGTGACTCAACCGTGGATAACGAGGGAAATTAGGGACAGCATAAAATCAAAAAAAAGGGCATATCAACTGGCAAAAAAAAGCACCAGACCGGAAGATTGGGGGCAGTACAGGATACAGCAAAAGAGGACAAAGGGATTAATCAGGAAGGGGAAAATAGAATACGAAAGTAAACTTGCAGCAAACATAAAGACAGACTGCAAAAGCTTTTATCGGTATATCAGGAGGAAAAGACTGGTAAAATCCCAAGTCGGTCCCTTGCAGTCCGATTCGGGAGAATATATAATGGAGAATAAGGAAATGGCAGACCAATTAAACTCATACTTTGGTTCTGTATTCACAAAGGAGGACACAAATAACCTCCCAGAAACATCGGCAAACATAGGGACTAATGAGAGGGAGGAGCTGACAGAAATTAGTATCTCTAGGGATATGGTGTTGGGTAAGTTGAGGGGACTGAAGGCCGACAAATCCCCGGGGCCTGATAAACTACATCCTAGGGTACTTAAGGAGGTGGCCCTGGAGATAGCAGATGCTCTAAGGATCATCTTCCGGAACTCCATTGACTCGGGAACAGTACCCGTGGATTGGAGGGTAGCTAATGTTACCCCAATATTTAAAAAGGGGGGTAGAGAGAAAGCAGGGAATTATAGACCAGTAAGCCTTACATCGGTTGTGGGCAAAATGCTAGAGTCCATTATTAAGGATAAAATAGCGGAGCACTTGACAAATGGGGAAAGGATCGGACAGAGTCAACATGGATTTACAAAGGGTAAATCGTGTTTGACTAATCTGCTGGAATTTTTTGAGGAAGTAACTGGTAAAATAGATGGGGGAGAGCCAGTGGATGTGGTGTACCTTGACTTCCAGAAAGCCTTCGATAAGGTTCCACACAAAAGATTATCATGCAAAATTAAGGCTCATGGGATTGGGGGCAAAGTATTAACGTGGATAGAGAACTGGCTGGCGGATAGAAAACAGAGAGTTGGAATAAACGGCTCGTTTTCAGAGTGGCAGGCAGTGACCAGCGGGGTGCCGCAAGGATCTGTCCTGGGACCCCAGCTGTTCACAATATATATAAATGATCTGGATCAGGGAATTGGATGCAATATTTCCAAATTCGCTGACGACACTAATCTAGGAGGAGGGGTGGGCTCTGATGAGGATGTCAGGAGGCTACAGTGCGATTTGGACAGGTTGGGGAATGGGCGGATACGTGGCAGATGCACTATAATGTGGATAAATGCGAGGTTATCCACTTTGGGGGTAAAAACAGGAGGGTAGATTATTATCTAAATGGCAATAGATTGGGAGATGGGGAAGTGCAGAGGGACCTGGGTGTTCTTGTGCACCAGTCACTGAAGGAGAGCATGCAGGTGCAACAGGCGATTAAGAAGGCAAATGGTATGTTGGCCTTCATATCAAGGGGGTTCGAGTATAGGAATAGGGATACCTTACTACAGCTGTACAAGGTGCTGGTGAGACCGCATCTGGAGTATTGTGTACAGTTTTGGTCGCCCCATCTGCGGAAGGATGTTCTTGCCATGGAAAGAGTGCAACGGCGATTCACCAGGCTGATACCTGGAATGGCGGGAATGACCTACGAAGAGAGATTAAATAGTTTGGGCTTGTACTCACTGGAGTTTAGAAGATTGAGAGGGGATCTCATCGAAACATATAAAATTATGGCAGGCCTGGACAGGCTGAATTCAGAGAGAATGTTTCCAATGGCCGGGGAGCACAGAACCAGGGGCCACAGTCTAAAAATAGCGGGCAAATCATTTAAAACAGAGATGAGGAAGAATTTCTTCACTCAAAGAGTGGTGAGCCTGTGGAATTCCCTGCCACAGAGGGCTGTGAAGGCTAATTCAATAAATATTTTCAAGAGAGAATTGGATATATTTCTGAAGGCTAAGGGGATTAAGGGTTACGGAGAAAAGGCGGGGACGGGGTACTGAACTGGTAAGATCAGCTATGATCTCAGACGAAGATCAGCCATGATCTCATTGAATGGCGGAGCAGGCTCGAAGGGCCGAATGGCCTACTCCTGTTCCTATCTCTATGTTTCTATGTTTCTATGTGATCCCTTTAGTGTGTTGAGGAGCTAGGAAGTTCCCATGATTCACACAAAGCTACAGAGGGAAAATCTCAAAGTGTTCTTTAATTCACCCAATGGATGATGAGCCTGATTCTAATAAAAGTGGAGGATAAATGAATTCGTTATTTTAGCAAAAAAAAGGGGAAAAAAACATTAACAGATATTTTTGGTTATTTCCAGATAGTTTCATACCAAGGCAACCCAGTTGGTATTCTGACAACCTATACTCTGTATATTTTTATCACTTCTAACCTGTTTTAACCAGTTCTTTGATGAGTTCTTCCTTCATACGAATGTTGATGGCAAGCTCTCTTATCTTCTGCTTGGAATGAGCCACATCCATATCTGCAGTCTTCAATTTCTTCATGTTTAATACTTGGCTCTGATGCAGGCGGTCAGCCTCAGGGGAGGAATGCTGTTGTGAAGCTACATATTCAAATAAAGAGGGAGAAAAGAAATATGACGATAAACTATGCCAAACATTTACACAGAACTGGCAGTTAGTTGAATGGAATGTTGGTGCAACAGTGTAGAGGCAGCTCCTCCCCACAGTCTCAATTGAGATGCCTGGAGGAAGGCACTAAGTGGGAGGCAAGGCATTTTGCTGACAGGAGGAACATTTGAGGAAGAGTCCAAATGCACTGCCTTTGCATATCCATAGTGGACAATTGAAGCATAACATTGGCATAAATATGCACATTTGTTGTTTGGAACATTTTTCAGAAACACAGGAATATGAGTAGGCCATTCAGCCCCTCGAGCCTCTTCCACCATTCAATTAGATCATGGATGATGGCTGGTGACATACCACACTCGAGCGGCGTTGTGCGGTATACAAGCATGCTCTGGTCGAAGTCAGTTCCACTGTCTTTTGCCTTGTACTTCAGTCTTTTCACTGTGTTTGCGGGCTCTCCTGGGTCAACAGCTCTGGACAAAGTGTCTGCTGTATACATCAGCTTACCCGGTGTGTACGCAACATTCAGTTCATCATAGACTGTCTCTCTTTCACTTTCCACAACGAGGACTCTCTTTACCAGGTTCAGTCTCTCACAGGCTTTTAAACCTAGTATGGCTTGCACATCCTTTGGCACCACGATTAATGCTAGCGTGTGCTCTCTGTCCTTGTGTGTTACTTTGACAATGCATTTTCCATTCACTGGTATATCAGTACCTGAGTATCCGGTCACTTTCACTTGTATTCCATGTAACTTTGGTCTGGGTCTAATTCTCTTAAAATCGGTCTCTGATATCACATTAATTTGTGCTCCAGTATCCAATTTAAATGGAATGTGTATGTCATTCACTTTTAGTGTCAACATCCAGTCTCTTTCTTCATTTTCGTTCTCAGACACAACATCTACATAGAATTCCTCTATCTCGCTTTCATCTACTGTATGGACCTTGCTTTGTTGCGCTTGGTTCTTACAGCAACGGGCATAATGGTTGTTTTTGTTGCATCTATTGCATGTTTTACCATATGCTGGACACTTTCTTGGTGGATGCTGTGTACCGCATCGACTACATGACTTCCGATTGTCCCTTTCATTTTCGTTTGCTGGCCACGTCTCTTTTTTCACGTTGGCGCTCTCTTTGTTAAACGGTTTGTATCCGTTCTTTCTCACTGCATCCACGTTGCAGCTACAGTCACTGAACAGCTCCTTTGCCTGCAACTTCACAGTCTATGTAGCCCTACACAGTGCTATGGCTTTTCCCAGGTCTAGATCTTGCTCTCTTAGCAGTCTTTCCCTTAGACCATTATCTGGAATACCACACACCAGTCTGTCTTTTATCAGCGAGTCTGTCAGTCCCCCAAATTCACACGATTTGCTTCGGTTTCTCAGTTCAGTCACATACTGATCAATAGTCTCGCCGATTTTCTGTACACATGTGAAAAATTTGTGCCTCTCAAAGGTCACGTTGCGTTTAGGTATGCAGTAGGCCTCAAACTGTTCCATTATTTTATCTAGCTTCATTTTGTCTCCATCAGCAGCAAATATGAAATTATTATAAACCTCCAGCGCTGCATCACCCACGACATGTAAGAACACGGACGATTTTTGTTTATCACTTTTCTCGTCCGCTCTGATTGCCGCTAAATACAACCCCAAACGCTGTTTGAACCTTCTCCAATTTTCAGCCACATTACCTGACAACTGAAGAATCGCCGGTGGGTGTAAACCTCCCATGTTTTCACTTCGTTAGCTATTCTCTAATGGTAAGCAACGATGTTCTCTTTTGGCTTGCTAATCTGTGGAGAGCTGATTTCGCTTACTTGCCACAACTGCTTTCACTGTCCCATCGAGTTGCTAACTTCAGATTTTTTCTCTTTCAGCCACTTCTGACATCATGTATTGATTTCTTTGTGGGTTCAATAACGACTCATTTATGAAAGAGAAAGTTGTTTTAATCTAAAGTCTATTCAACTCTTTTTAAAAGCCTTTACAGAACACACTATGCTGTGATGCATCTAGAATGAAACTGAAAGTAAAACTCTCCTTGCTGTATTGATTTCTTTGTGGGTTCAATAACGACTCATTTATGAAAGAGAAAGTTGTTTTAATGTAATGATATCAGCAAATAGTGATGTTATTTGCCTGTTCGATTATGATGCCTTAATAGCATGATTGCAGGTATTGATTACTTATGCCTGACCAGCAGAGGTCATGTGACCGAGAGAAGCAAGGCAGAGAGTTTTACTTTCAGTTTCATTCTAGTTGCATCACAGCATAGTGTGTTCTGTAAAGGCTGTTAAAAAGAGTTGAATAGACTTTAGATTAAAACTCATTCTCTTTCAATAAATGAGTCGTTATTGAACCCACAAAGAAATCAATACATGGTGTCAGAAGAGGATTGAAAGAAAAAAAAAGAAAAAATCTGAAGTTAAATCAGCTCTCCACACATTAGCAAGCCAAAGCAGAACATCGTTGCTTACCATTGGAGAATAGCTAACGAAGTGAAAAAATGGAAGGTTTACACCCACCGGCGATTCTTCAATTGACAGGTAATGTGGCTGAAAATTGGAGAAGGTTCAAACAACGTTTAGAGTTGTATTTCGCGGCAATCGGAGCTGACGAGAAAAGTAATAAACAGAAATCGTCACTGTTCTTACATGTCGTGGGTGATGCAGCGCTGGAGGTATATAATAATTTCAGATTTGCTGCTGATGGAGACAAAATGAAGCTAGATAAAATAATGGAACAGTTTGAGGCCTACTGCATACCTAAACGCAACGTGACCTTTGAGAGGCACAAATTTTTCACGTGTACAGAAAATCGGCGAGACTATTGATCAGTATGTGACTGAACTGAGAAACCGAAGCAAATCGTGTGAATTTGGGGGACTGACAGACTCGCTGATAAAAGACAGACTGGTGTGTGGTATTCCAGATAATGGTCTAAGGGAAAGACTGCTAAGAGAGCAAGATCTAGACCTGGGAAAAGCCATAGCACTGTGTAGGGCTACAGAGACTGTGAAGTTGCAGGCAAAGGAGCTGTTCAGTGACAGTAGCTGCAACGTGGATGCAGTGAGAAAGAACGGATACAAACCGTTTAACAAAGAGAGCGCCAATGTGAAAAAAGAGACGTGGCCAGCAAACGAAAATGAAAGGGACAATCGGAAGTCATGTAATCGATGCGGTACACAGCATCCACCAAGAAAGTGTCCAGCATATGGTAAAACATGCAATAGATGCAACAAAAACAACCATTATGCCCGTTGCTGTAAGAACCAAGCGCAACAAAGCAAGGTCCATACAGTAGATGAAAGCGAGATAGAGGAATTCTATGTAGATGTGGTGTCTGAAAACAAAAAAGAAGAAAGAGACTGGATGTTGACACTAAAAGTGAACGACATACATATTCCATTTAAATTGGATACTGGAGCACAAGTTAATGTGATATCAGAGACCGATTTTAAGAGAATTAGACCCAGACCAAAGTTACATGGAATACAAGTGAAAGTGACTGGATACTCAGGTACTGATATACCAGTGAAAGGAAAATGCATTGTCAAAGTAACACACAAGGACAGAGAGCACACGCTAGCATTAATCGTGGTGCCAAAGGATGTGCAAGCCATACTAGGTTTAAAAGCCTGTGAGAGACTGAACCTGGTAAAGAGAGTCCTCGTTGTGGAAAGTGAAAGAGAGACAGTCTATGATGAACTGAATGTTGCGTACACACCGGGTAAGCTGATATATACAGCAGACACGTTGTCCAGAGCTGTTGACCCAGGAGAGCACGCAAACACAGTGAAAAGACTGAAGTACAAGGCAAAAGACAGTGGAACTGACTTCGACCAGAGCATGCTTGTATACCGCACAACGCCGCTCGAGTGTGGTATGTCACCAGCCCAACTCCTGATGGGACGTCGGCTAAGGTCAAACCTACCCATCCCGGAGAACCTCCTGAAAACAAAAGAGGGGGAGAAAGTGAGGAAGTTCAAAGAACAACCTGATCACACAGCTGAGAACCAATCATCTGGGGCAACAACTCAGATTCAAGGACAATCAATCAGAAAATCCTCAAGACACGTGAAGCCTCCTGAGAGACTCATTGAGCAAATTTAAGGACTATTGTTATAGAAGGAAGTAATGTTATCTTATTCTTTCTTCAAGTTCTAGTGTATTGACATATTTCATGTGAACACACAAAGCAAGGTTAAAAAACCTTGATCATGATAATGATAATGTAAGTTCATTAAGTGTTACACTTAAAATGCAGATTAATACAAAGAAAACATGTTGTTAGTTAAAAGTAAAATACTTTTGTTTTAAGAAAGGGAGATGTAATGACATCAGCAAATAGTGATGTTATTTGCCTGTTCGATTATGATGCCTTAATAGCATGATTGCAGGTATTGATTACTTATGCCTGACCAGCAGAGGTCATGTGACCGAGAGAAGCAAGGCAGAGAGTTTTACTTTCAGTTTCATTCTAGATGCATCACAGCATAGTGTGTTCTGTAAAGGCTGTTAAAAAGAGTTGAATAGACTTTAGATTAAAACTCATTCTCTTTCAATAAATGAGTCGTTATTGAACCCACAAAGAAATCAATACAATGAGTAGGCCATTCAGCCCCTCGAGCCTCTTCCACCATTCAATTAGATCATGGATGATCTGTACCGCAGCTCCATTTACTCGTCTTTGAGATCCATATCCCTCGATATCCTTATCTAATAAAAATCTCTCAATCTCGGCCTTGAAAATTTCAATTGACCCAGTATATTTAGCTGGGGTGGGAGGGAATTCCAGATTTTTACTAGCTTTTTTGTGAAAAAGTGCTTCCTGATTTCACTCCTGAATGGCCTAGCCCTAATTTTAAGATTGTGCCCCCTTATTCTGGATTCCCCCACCAGAGGAAATACTCTATCAAATCATTTTATCATTTTAAACACCTTAATTAGATCACTGCCCGACCTTCTGAACTCAAGGGAATACAAGCCATGTTTATGCAGGCTGTCCTCATAATTTAACCCTTTATGCCTGGTATCATTCTGGTGAATCTGCACTGTAGCCCTGCAAGGCCAATATATCCTTCCTGAAGTACAGTGTCAAAAATTGAACACAGTATTCCAGATGGGGTCCAACCAAGGATCTGAACAACTGAAGCATCAATTCCTCTGCTTTGTATTCCAGCCCCCTTAGAGATAAAGGTCAACATTCCATTAGACTTTTTGATTACTTTTTATACATGTGCACTAGCTATTAGTGATTGTATACCTGTGTAGTGTCCGTGTGTTGATAAAGACACTGAAGACAGGAGTTGGTTCATAGGTGTTTACTAAGCAAAGTCTGGGGGGGTTCTAACGGATATACACAATATACAGGCTTATATAGCCCGAGTGGCCATTACCGGCATTACAGCACACCTGGGGCTCTTAAAGGCACATACACTACAATTCCTCCCCTTTTAGCTAACCAGTACATCATATTTTAAGTAATTATTAATTACATGTTTTAAGAAAAATAATATACACATTGCTGTAGTTAATTAATTATAAGTCAGTCTCTCAGGAGGCTTCCTGACTCGGTCCGGATAACGCCTCAGGGGTGTAGTAGTTTCTGGTGGTGTAGTAGGTTCTTTTGGCAAGGCTGATTCGGCTTGAATGCCAGCGTCGGGTTCATCGGGTTCCAGTATCACCGGATCGGAGGTAGGTACGGGTATCTCTACTTCATCGTTAGACGTATAGAGTTGTGGTGTAGGTTGTCCCTTTTCGGATGACTGTATGATTTGGTCAGCATGGCACCTTATTATGCTTTCTCCGATGTCCACGGTATACATCAGTGGTCCTAGTCGTGTGCAGATAGTTCCAGGCTGCCATTTCTCGGTACGGTAGTCCTGGGCCAAAACTTGTTGACCTATCTGGAAGGTTCTAGTTGGCCTTTCATTCATGCCTTGAAACTGCCGGTTCTCCACGTCCCTTCTGATGTTGGGCTTGACCAAATCCAGCCGGCATCTTAGGTTTCTATTGAAGAACATCATGGCGGGAGTTTGGTTGGTAACCATATGTGTTGCATTCCTGTATGCGAATAAGAAGTTATCCACCTTGTGCTGAAGTTTTATGTCTTCATTACCCATGGCCTTTATGGCCTTTTTGAAGGTCTGGACAAACCTTTCAGCCAATCCATTGGTGGCGGGATGGTATGGGGCGGACGTGTAGTGCTTAACCCCATTGTTTTTTAAGAACTTTCTGAATTCTTTGGACACAAATTGCGGTCCATTATCAGAACATATCTGTTCCGGCAGCCCATTCCTGGCAAATATGGTCCCTAATACTGTGATGGTTTTTTCCGTGGTGGTGGAGGACATCTTTATTACCTCCGGCCACTTGGAGTGTGCATCAACCGCGATTAAGAACATTGAGTCCATAAATGGACCAGCAAAGTCGATGTGCACCCTTTGCCAGGGAGGTGAGGGCCACTCCCATGGATGTAGAGGGGCTTGTGGTGGAGCGTTTTGTACCTTCTGGCATCCTAGGCAGCTCTTGGTCATTTCTTCGATGTCTCCATCGATACCTGGCCACCATACAAATGCCCTAGCTAGGTTCTTCATTTTCACTCCACCCAGATGCCCCTCATGAAGCTCCTTTAGCACTTTATCCTGGAGTTTGGGTGGAATCACCACTCTGGATCCACACATCAAGGTTCCTCGGCACACTGACAGCTGTTCTTTTCTTTGCGAGAATGCTGGCAACAGTGGTTCGCCATGTGCTGGCCATCCCTTCACTGTTAAATCGTAGACCCGTGAGAGAGTCGGGTCATTTCTCGTCTCCCTTTCAATGGCAGAATTTGTTACTGGTAGACATTCCACTATGGTAGAGTGGAACATCTCTACTGGGTCTACTGTAGGTGCCTCTTCTACCGTTGGCAACGGTAGGCGCGATAAACTGTCAGCATTCCCATGCTGTTTTGATCCTTTGTATTCTATGTTGTATTGGTGTGCCCCTAGAAAAAGGGACCACCTCTGTAGCCTTTGCGCTGTCATAATGGGAACACCCTTTTTAGGGTTGAATATGGAGATGAGGGGTTGATGGTTAGTCAACAAGGTAAATTTTTGTCCGTGTAGGTAATGGTTGAATTTTTTCACTCCCCATACCAGGCTGAGTGCTTCCCTGTCGATTTGGGCATAGTTACGCTCAGCTGAGTTTAATGAGCATGACGCAAAAGCTATCGGCCGTTCTGAGCCATCAGGGAATTTATGGGATAATACTGCTCCTATGCCGTAAGGGGATGCATCGCACGCCAGTCTGATTGGCAGTGATGGGTTGTAATGAGCCAAAACTTCTTCGGATGCTATTAAGTCTTTGCATTTATGGAAGGCACGTTTACAATCTTCATTCCATTTCCAAATCACTCCTGTTCGTAGAAGTTCATTAAGAGGGTGTAGAAGAGTTGATAAGTTCGGTAAAAATTTATGATAGTAATTTATTAATCCCAGGAACGACCTTAATTGTGAAACATTTTCAGGTGCTGGGGCTTTTATGACCGCTTCAATTTTTTCAGGTGACTTATGCAACCCTTCCTTATTAATTATGTGGCCACAATATGATATCTGATTTTGGAAAAATTCGCACTTGGGGCGATTTGCTCGTAGGCCCCGTTCTTTCAGCCTAGTGAGCACCTGCTCCAAATTGGCAAGGTGCTCGTTGTCGTTTTCTCCTGTTACAAGGATGTCGTCTAGGTAGCATTGAGTCCCCGGAATCCCTTGCAGGACTTGCTCCATAGCTCTTTGCCAGATAGCTGGAGCTGATGCTACTCCAAAAACCAGTCGATTGTACTGGTACAGGCCTTTGTGTGTGTTTATCGTGAGATACTTTTTAGAGGCCTCCTCAACCTCCATCTGTAGATATGCCTGTGCCAAGTCAATTTTGGTGAAACGTTTCCCTCCGGATAGTGAGGCGAAAATATCTTCTATTCTTGGAAGAGGATACTGTACTGTGTGAAGGACCGGGTTTACAGTCACTTTGAAGTCTCCACAGATGCGAATTTTTCTCTGTTCTTCAGATTTATCATTATTCAATGCTTTTTTCATGACTGGAACGATGGGTGTTGCCCACTCGCTCCAATCTATTTTGGATAATACGCCTGCCTTTTCCAAATTCTCCAGCTCTGCCTCGACTGCTGGACGTATTGCGTATGGCACCGGTCTTGCCTTAAAAAATTTGGGAATTGCTGCATCTTCCACTTTTATTGAGGCGGTGATGCCTTTCAAGGTTCCCAGTTTCTCTTGAAACACTTCTTTGGCGTTGGCCAAGATGTCTTTTAATCGTTCAGGTATGATGTCATCATTGTTTTTTTTCTTACTGGTCACCGTCAGTGCCTGAATGGAGTGTCAGTCTAAACGTATCTTTCTGATCCATTCACGTCCCAACAACGGTGGACCACCATCTTGTAGAATGTATAAATACAATTTTTGTATTTCTTTGCCGTTGTATACAACAGGCACCCTTATTTTTCCTTTGGGGTATACTTTCTGCCCCGTATATGTTTTTAAGATAATGGATGTGTCTTTTAGAGGTATATGCGAAAATAGCCTCTCGTAATCCCGTCGATTTATTACAGTTAGAGCTGATCCTGTATCTAGCTCCATTTTAACTGGGGACCCTGCTATCGTGAGGGTAACCCAAATGGTTTGGTAATCATCTTTGGCAAGTACATTATGTAATTTGAGACAGCTTAGTCTCTTGTTTTCGGAGTCGCTATCGCTCTTCTGGTCTTCGGAGCTACTGTCCGTCATCATTTGTACCTTCCTGTACTTTTCTTTATTGATTTTTTTTCTTCTGTCTGTGGATTTATTTTGTCCAGATCGGCATACCCGTGCAATGTGTGCAATCTTTCCGCATTGCCTGCATGCTTTGTCCTTGAACCAGCAGTCCCTCTGGTTATGGGTGGATCTGCCGCAGCGATAACATCTTTCGAAACCCTGTGTCATTTCATGGGTGCCGAAGTCTTGTGTCTTTTGTTGTATCTCTGCAGCTCCTCTTGCTGCTGCTTCGTATGATACAGCCATACTGAAAGCTTTGTCCAATGTTAAATCTTTTTCAGAAAGCAGCCTTTTTTGTGTTCCTTCACTTAAGAGACCGCAAACGAATTTGTCCCGAAGATAATCTGCTAGTCCTGCCCCGAATTGGCAGTACTTTGATAGCTTTCTTAATTCGGTTAGGTAATCAGCGTTACTTTCATTCTTGTGTTGATTTCTCTTGAAGAATTTGAATCGTTCCGCTATCAGCAGCGGTGTTGGGTTTAAGTGCTCCTGCAGGGTATCAACAATTTCTTTAAAATTCTTGTCCTTTGGTTTGGCTGGAGTGATTAAATTTCGTAACAGCCCGTATGTCTTTGCGCCCATTAGGTTCAGCAGTACTGAAGCTTTTTTTTCATCTTCTTTTCCATTTGCAGTGCAACATACCTCTACTCTTTCCACATATGTGGTCCAATCCTCTATTTCGCTATCAAAAGCATCAATATTGCCAGACTTAGGCATTTCAGAAAAGATATGGCGCTTCCGCGCTTTTTTTTTCTTCTTTTCTGCAGCAAAGATATGGCGCTTCCCGCGCTTTCCCGCCGCTGCTGCCGATGACAACGCTGTTTCCCGCGGTTTCCGTTCTTTTTTATTTATTTATTTATTTACAGTTGGAGACTCGTTCCCGCCGGACTTTCTCTCCAGGTCTGAACGCTGACCTGCTTGCCGCGCCGGCCGTCTCCTGAGTGTTCCCTCCCAGTCCGTTATTGCTTGCCTCCGATTTCGCTGCCTGTCTCAGCTGTAGAGCCAGCCGCTGGAGCCCCAGCCTGACGCCCAGGAAGGATTAGCGCAGTACCTGCCACCAGCTTGGCCAGCTGGTGAAACCACAGCTTCTCTCACTTTCTTGAGTCTTCTGGATGCCCGAGGAATCGATGTCCTTGAGGTGCTGCCGAATTGCAGGTAAGTCCGTTTCCACTTCGTCGCCACTGTAGTGTCCATGTGTTGATAAAGACACTGAAGACAGGAGTTGGTTCATAGGTGCTTACTAAGCAAAGTCTGGGGGGGGGTTCTAACGGATATACACAATATACAGGTTTATATAGCCCGAGTGGCCATTACCGGCATTACAGCACACCTGGGGCTCTTAAAGGTACATACACTACAACCTGGACACCAAATTCCCCAGCTCCTCCACAGTTCCTAGTCTCTCACCATTAAGAAATATTCCAAATAGTCTTTCTTGGATTCAAAGTGGATTACTTCACACTTCCCCACATTGAACTCCATCTGCCACAGTTTTTGCCCATTCACTAAATCTATCTCTGTCCTTTTGTAACTCCTGCTCCCATCTACATAACTTACTGTGGCTCCTAACGTATTGCCATCTACAAAGTTTGATATACAACTCTCTATTCCTTCATGCGAGTCATTGATATATATGGTGAAAAGTTGAGTACAGATTCCTGAGGAAATTGTCACGTCCCGCCAATCAGAGTACATTCCCTTTATCTGTACTCTCTGTTTGCTTGTCCTTGTGGTCAGGTAATGATGCATAAAGTGGAGAAAATCGAGAAAGAAAATTATTAATAAGTAAACAAAAATTGCTGATGGAGCATAGAGAATGGGAATTTACTCTGCATCTAACCCATTATACACCTTATTAGGGCATGTTTCATCTTGTCCAGCTGGAAAAGTGTACCATTCCTCACCTGGGTTTAAAAAAAACAAAGTTATAGCTACTTAGTGCACGGATTACTCTCAAACTATCTGTGTACCTTTCTCTGACTCCAATTCTGTTCTGTTGTCATCTTGCTCTTGATTGTCCACATGGAAGACATTTTTTTTGAATAACTTTGTGTCACTAATCACACGGGCTTGTTTTTGAGTCCAAGTCTGATTTATTGAATGCCTAGTAGAGGGGAAAATATCTTTACAATTTGGTTTCAAAATAAAATTATTATAGACATCGACCACAAGCAAAATTTTATCACAAGAACATTTTGATACAATAAGCTACAAGTAAATAATCACTGATGCATTCCACACCAGACTTGAGAGATATGTAGAGTACAGAAAGACCATGTGCCTTGCTTTAGTGGCCCTTGAATGCCAAATCTAGTAAATTGTTCTACAGGAAACTTTGGTTTATCCGGAGGTTGTATGTCCGGAAACCTCGATCTAACGGCAGAAATCAGCAGCCGTTTTGTTAGGTTTTTTTTCTTTTTTTTCTTCTAGCATTTTTTTAAACAGTCAGTCTCTGGAAAGCCTCTCTGAAGCTGTTGCTAAGCTACAGAGACGCTTCCAAGGTACGGGCCGACTGTTTACAAGCTGTTGCTAAGCAACAGTGTTTATTGCCAGATACGGAGATGAAAACCTCTGTATCCTTCAACATTAGCGCTGGTCTGTCCAGAAGTTTTCATAGATCGGCATCACGCCGGTCCCGTCGGTGCCGGATATCGCAAAGTTTCCTGTATATTGTCAATAAATTGTTTCAGAACATTTGAGAAATATTTCAGTGCATTGATCACAATTAATCGATTACTACATCTGCATTATTTGAACACCTATACCATGAACACACATATGTATTGGAAATACATATTGATTTGATTTGTTTGATGAGGAGGAGGTTAATGGAAGAGAGAGTCCACTTTTTGATTTACATCCGATTCAAATATTTCCCCCTCTATCTATCCTGAAGTTCTCACTAAACTTGTTGATCTTTTTCTAGTCTCCTTGTAATGATTACTACTGCTCTCACCAAGCTAAAAGTAGATGTACTGTTACACTCAAGCATGCTGCACAGCTTCTTGCCACAAAACTACAGCATTTTCTTCTGGAGGAATAACAACATAGAATTCAAATGTGCAGTGTAAAGCTGAATTAGTTAAAAGGCATTATTCACCATAGTTTCCAAGATTGAAGTAAATCCACTGTATTAAACTGGAATACAATAAAAACACTTGGTATTTGGTACCTGCAGATACCAAAATCTGTGTTCTCTGGCTAATATCTCAGAGGGGGAAAATGTGTTCACCTTCCTTTAGTTTTTCTGGTGCTTATAATATAAGCAGACTGTTAGTCAAAGTAAAACCATATACAAAAAGAAAGAGGTTATAACTTCTTAATTGGGAAGTTAATAGCTCATATTTTTCCTACCTGGAAGCCTGTGCTTTTGCATTTTCTTTCTTCTTTTCTTCTTCCTCATCATCACTATCATCAGTTAATTTATGACGAAGGACCTCATCATGCTCTTCAAGATGTCCCACTAAAATCTGACTGCGTGTTCGAAAACCTGCCACAACCCGATCAAGAGCATAGGAAGCGGGGCTTGTGTGCACCTGTCCAGTAATAGCAAGCTTTCTTCAGTTACATACCTTTGCAGATTCTCATGACTCATTATATTGCAGATCTTACTGCCTAAAATGCCTATAGAGCGTTATCTGTGTGCCAGGTTCTAAATAGAAGGTTTATTATTGCATTATAGGTGCATGGGTTGGTGGTAATGAACAGACAACACTATATTGAAAATAAAATAAAAAAATATATATATATACAGATGTATGGGGGAAAAATTCTGTTGCTTTGCGCCTCCTGTTAGCGCCCCAACTCACGCCCGGGCGTGAAATTCAGCGGGAGGTTAGCAGCGGCACTAACCGTTAGCGCCCTGCGGTGCTGCGCCGCCGGCGATGACATCATCGCCGTGCGGAGCGCCCCGGCCACGATCTTTGGTAGCACCCCGACTTACCACCGGACGCTATGTCCGATGGGGTCAGGGAGGCCTACCTGCGGCTGGGGCGGCGCTATTTAAAGGCGAGGTGCCGGGTGGCCATTTTTGCTGCTGGCCGCCTGCCAGCACCTGCCTCCGCTGTCGTCCCCGGCCTACTTACCTGCCTCCCCCGCACCCCCCACCAACCCGCAGAGTGCCAGCTGCGCTCCATGAGCCCGGCACTTATCTTGAGTGCCGGGCTCTTTTGCCGGCACTCCCGATCCCCGGGGGCCCAGCTGGGCCCTGGGTCGCGCTGCGCAAGGCCCCTCCCCTTTAAGAAGGGGAGGAAGGCATGCATGGCGCTGCAGCATGTAGCGCTGCGATATTCCCTCGCAGCGCCCCATGAGGGAGGCGGGGCGCTTCCAGTAGCGCCCCGCTTCCCTCGTGGGGCGCTACCATTCAATTTCGGTCGCGGGGGTGCTAATTTTTCCAGGGCACTATTTTTAGCGCCCCGGCGAAGTTAGCACCCCAAAGGGGGCACAACTTCATTTTTCGCCCTGTATACACCTTAGTGAAGGTGACTTTTATGAGCTGTGTTTTATTTCACGAATTCACAGCAACTGTAATTTTTAGTGTTGGCAGGATGCATACTGATAGTACTGAACAATAGTGTTTCTGCACTAAAGCTTGATAAAGTACCAGTATCAGTCTCTTGGAGTTGGACTCTTTGGGGAAGAAACTCAACATTGTTGTGCCTGATGACGAATTTAGCAGTCAGATGGCCTGTGCACGATCTGTGTGTGCATTTGGGCAGCTGCTAAATTCATCAAGGCCTTTTTTAAGTGGCACGATCTTGCGCCCCTTTCAGGGCTCATTCGTGAAATTCGTTAAGAGTAGTTGCATCATGCACTGCGAATGCTCACACTAGTTTTTAAAATTCATCAGTAGCCTACAGTTCATCAAGGGACAGCTGGAGGCCGTGAAAAAAAATTAAGTAATTAAAAAAAAACTTTATGTGGATCCGGGGGAGCAGTGGCTCTCCTTACTGGCTCCAAAGCACTGCTGTGGTTTGTTGCTGGCCCACAATCACGCCATCTCCCTTTCTCTTTCCCCCACCTCAGGACTTACCTGCCAGCCCATATGCTAACTGGCCTGAGGCATCCTTGTTCAGGCGTGTGTTGAAAGTGCTCCGTCAGTTATGCGTCCGAACTTCTACCCCACTGGATCTACTTATACACCCAAACACTTATTTGCTTTGTTTGGTCAGCTATCAAGCTTTAGTCTTTTCCCCGATATCGTGCCTTTCATTTTGCTATTCATAATTACTACAACACTTTTAGGATCATTAGCAAACTACAAGTTATAGTTAAGCAGGAAGTGCTGAGGACATCAGAGGAACTGATTTAGAGGAGACACAGATCCACCAATGTGAGGGAACCTGAATTAGCCAAAAGTGGAAATGACGAGACGTTTGAAGCACCCACTTCAGTACAGTAAACTTTATATAGCAATGTTAATTTCACTCCCTTGCACTGTCCAGCTAATCACTTGTCTAAACCAGTTTCTCTATAAGGTCGCTTCATCTATTAAAATAAAAATACACAAAATAAAATCAATGGAAAGAGAGAGAAAAAAAGCAAAAGAATATTGAAGACTTAATTACTTTAAAAAAAAGGATTGAAAAACACTTACAGATAGGACAAAGTCAGCATGGTTTTATGAAGGGGAAGTCATGTTTGACAAATTTGCTGGAGTTCTTTGAGGAAGTAACATATAGGGTGGATAAAGGGGAACCAGTGGACGTAGTGTATTTAGGCTTCCAAAAGGCATTTGACAAGGTGCCACACAAAAGATTATTGCTTAAGATAAAAAATCACGGGATTGGGGGTAATGTTCTGGCATGGATAGAGGATTGGCTATCTAACAGAAGGCAGAGAGTTGGGATAAATGGTTCATTCTCGGACTGGCAATCAGTAACTAGTGGTGTTCCACAGGGGTCAGTGCGGGGTCCCCAACTCTTTACAATCTATATTAACGATTTGGAGGAGGGGACCGAGTGTAACATATCAAAGTTTGCAGATGATACTAAGATGGGAGGGAAAGTAGTGAGTGAGGAGGACATAAAAAACCTGCAGGGGGACATAGACAGGCTAGGTAAGTGGGCAGAGATTTGGCAGATGGAATACAATACTGGAAAGTGTGAGGTTATGCACTTTGGCAGGAAAAATCATAGAGCAAGTTATTATCTTAATGGCAAGAAACTGGAAAGTTCTGAAGTACAAAGGGATCTGGGGGATCTGGGGGTCCTGGTGCACGAAACTCAAAAGGTTAGTATGCAGGTGCAGCAAGTGATTAAGAAGGCCAATGGAATGTTGGCTTTCATTGCTAGGGGGATAGAATATAAAAATAGGGAGGTATTGCTTCAGTTGTACAAGGTACTGGTGAGACCGCACCTGGAATACTGCATACAGTTTTGGTGTCCATACTTAAGAAAAGACATACTTGCTCTCGAGTCAGTACAAAGAAGGTTCACTCGGTTAATCCCGGGGATGAGGGGATGGACATATGAGGAGAGGTTGAGTAGATTGGGACTCTACTCATTGGAGTTCAGAAGAATGAGAGGCGATCTTATTGAAACATATAAGATTGTGAAGGGGTTGGATCGGGTGGATGCGGGGAGGATGTTCCCGATGATGGGTGAAACTAGAACTAGGGGGCATAGTCTTAGAATAAGGGGCTGCTCTTTCAAAACTGAGATGAGGAGGAACTACTTCACTCAGAGGGTGGTAGGTCCATGGAATATGCTGCCCCAAAAAGCTGTAGAAGCTACATCATTACATAAATTTAAAACAGAAATAGACAGTTTCCTAGAAGTAAAGGGAATTAAGGGTTATGGGGAGCGGGCAGGAATTTGGACATGAGTCTAGGTTCGGATCGGTCATGGCCCTGTGGGTAGCGGAGCGGGCCCAGGGGCCATGTAGCCTGATCCTGCTCCTATTTCGTGTGTCAAATTCTGTTAGATTCAGGAGATGGTTCTGTGATAGTAGATTGGTGGTTAGGATCAGATCAGCCATGATCTTATTGAATGGCGGAGCAGGCTCGAGGGGCCGATTGGCCTACTCCTGCTCCTATTTCTTATGTTCTTATGTTTTTATGTTTTCCGGCTCTCTCCTGGGTTTTCCGGCTCGCTCTCCTGTGTTTTCCGGCTCTCTCCCCTGTTTTTTCTGACTCGTCCCCCCTGTGTTTTCTGGCTCGCTCCCATGTTCTCCGGCTCACCCCCCTGTGTTTTCCGGCTCACCCCCCTGTGTTTTCCGGCTCGCCCCCTGTGTTTTCCAGCTCGCCCCCGTATTTTCCCGCTCGCCCCTCCGTGTTTTCCGGCTCGTCCCCCTGTGTTTTCCAGCTTGCCCCCCTGTGTTTTCCGGCTCACTCCTGTGTTTTCTGGCTCGTCCCCCTGTGTTTTCCAGCTTGCCCCCCTGTGTTTTCCGGCTCACTCCTGTGTTTTCTGGCTCGTCCCCCTGTGTTTTCCAGCCTGCTCCCCTGGATTTTCCGGCTCGCCCCCTGTGTTTTCCGGTTCTCTACTGTGTTTTCCGGCTCACCCCCCTGGGTTTTCCGACATGCTCCTGTGTTTTCAGGCTCGCCCCCCTGTGTTTACCGACTCGCCCCCCTGTGTTTTCCAACTCGCCCCCCTGTGTTTTCTGGCTCGCTCCCTGTGTTTTCGGCTCGTTCCCCTGTGTTTTCCGGCTCATCCCCCTGTGTTTTCGGCTCGTTCCCCTGCGCTTTCCGGCTCGCTCCCCTGTGTGAATGGCGGAGCAGGCTCGAGGGGCCGATTGGCCTACTCCTGCTCCTATTTCTTATGTTCTTATGTTCTTATGCTAAAATTCCAGGACAGATTTTAAGTTGGGCTGCCTGGCAAAAGCAGGGTTGTAGAGGTCTGAAAATGCTTATCGCCCTATTTACATCAGTGCTCCAGAGGCCATCATCCTCAAATGGGCTGGCACAATATCAGGCAGTCTGGTCTGGAGGCTGACCCACCCACAGGAAGACAGGTAGGCCCTTTTAATATGCAAATTGGGGTCCTATGACGTACATGGCAATTTTGATGACAACTGGGCAGAATGTGCGCCATGATGCAGCACCTTACTTTACCGGGCAGTACACCAGAAAAGGCACCAAAAAGATAAGTTTAAAATTATTTTGTGGGACCATCAGGAGGAGTGCTCCTGTAGGTTCCACAAAAATAATGTGGGTCGCTGCCTCCCCATACTCGCCCCCATGCTTGCCCCTCCTCCATCCCAATATTAAGCCAGCTGGCACAAGTAAGCTGCAGTGGGGCCAACTCCAAACCATCGTAAACACCTTCACCGAAGCATACGAGAGCATGGGCCTTACACTAAACATCCGTAAGACAAAGGTCCTCTACCAACCTGCCCCCGCCACACAGTGCTGCCTACAGGGAGGAGGTCCAGCATCTCGTGAAGTGGTGCGCCGATAACAACCTGGCCCTGAACATCAAGAAAACCAAAGAAATCATTGTGGACTTCAGGAAGTCTAAAGGCGGAAGTCACACCCCCATCCACATCAATGGGGCTGTGATGGAAAGGGTGGACAGCTTTAAGTTCCTCGGAGTCCACATCACGGAAGACCTCTCCTGGTCCCTCAATACCTCCTCTCTGGTGAAGAAGGCCCAGCAGCGCCTATATTTCCTAAGGAGGCTGAAGAGATGTAACCTGTCACTCCTGATCCTCTCTAACTTTTACCGCTGCACAATAGAGAGCATCCTGACGAACTGTATCACAGTATGGTATGGCAGCTGTAGCTACTATGACCGGAAAGCCCTGCAGCGGGTAGTCAAAACTGCCCAACGCATTACCGGCACTTGGCTACCGACCATAGAGCACATATACCAGAAACGCTGTTTACGGAGGTCACGGACCATCATCAAAGACCCTACCCACCCCAGCCACAGTCTGTTCACCCTCCTGCCATCTGGGAGACGCTACAGATGCATTTGCACCCGAACGACCAGATTTAGGAACAGCTTCTTTCCCAGGGCTGTCATCCTACTGAACTCCACAAATAAACTCTAAAGCCTGCACATCTGCCAATGCACTTTATTATGGTTATGTTTATGTTAATGTATTACAAGCCAAATGAATGTTGAATGTTTAAATGTCTTAATCTAAATGTACACTCTCGGGAGCCGCAAGCCTACATTTCGTTGTACTGCACTTGTGCACTAACAATGACAATAAAGTTGATTATTATTATGATTATTATTATTATTATCAAAATCCACGACAAGGCCTTGGACAACGTGGACCACTTTCCATACCTCGGGAGCCTACTGTCAACAAGGGCAGATGTCGACGACGAAGTCCAACACCGCCTTCAGTGTGCCAGTGCAGCCTTCGGTCGCCTGAGGAAGAGAGTGTTTGAAGACCAGGACCTCAAACCTGGCACTAAGCTCATGGTCTACAGGGCAGCAGTGATACCTGCCCTGCTGTATGCCTCAGAGACATGGACCATGTACAGCAGGCACCTCAAAGCGCCGGAGAGGTACCACCAACGCTGCCTCCGCAAGATCTTGCAAATCCATTGGCAGGATAGGCGCACCAACGTCAGTGTTCTTGCTCAGGCCAACATCCCCAGCACCGAAGCTCTGACCACGCTCAATCAGCTCCGATGGACGGGTCACATTGTCCGCACGCCCGATACGAGACTCCCAAAACAAGCGCTCTATTCGGAGCTCCGGCACGGCAAGAGAGCCCCAGGTGGGCAGAGGAAACGCTTCAAGGACACCCTCAAAGCCGCCTTGAAAAAGTGTAACATCCCCACCGACACCTGGGAATCCCTGGCCCAAGACCGCACAAAGTGGAGGAGAAGCATCCGGGAAGGTGCCGAACACCTCGAGTCTCTTCGCCGGGAGCAAGCAGAAGCCAAGCGCAGGCAGTGCAAGGAGCGCACGTCAACCCAAGCACCCCACCCACCCGTCCCCTCAACCACCGTCTGCCCCACCTGTGACAGAGACTGTAGGTCCCGCATTGGACTCATCAGTCACCTGCGAACTCATTTTTAATGTGGAAGCAAGTCATCCTCGGTTCTGAAGGACTGCCTAAGAAGAAGAAGAAGAGTGAGCATGGTAATGAGGCCCAGCCCTCAAAACGCACCGGGCCTCCTGCTTGCGGAGCGCAGGCTGCCGATTATTCAAATCAATCCCTTCCTTTCTAAAAACAGGGATGGAGGTCATTTTCACTTTCGGCAGGGGTGGTAAACTGGCAGCAGAGCAGCTTTTCGTTATACACCCTGCCCAATTTTTCTTTCCATTGAAGTAAACATATAGAAAAATCGGGCAGGACATATAACGGACGACTAAGTCGCAACCACCAGTACTGAGTGAAAATGACCCCCAAGCTCTTTGTATTTTTATCTCACATAAGTACAATCAACACACATACAAGATTTAATCAAATGGAAGTGTCATTTTCTGTCAATAAACAAATACCTTTCTGGAGTCTGTGCTGGGAGTAGTTTGACTGGTCTGTATTATGTTGAAAGATTTAAGATGGATATTAGATAATGGCACACTGTGAGGTCTTCTTGCTGTGGTCACAGCTGAAGCTGCTCCTTCTGAACCTCTGCTGTGAATTGAAAACTTGTCAGATTTAAGGACCTGTAGTTCTCCCTGGAGTTGATCAATAAGAAGTTGTTGTTCAACCATTTTATCATTCTGTAAATGTGAAATTAAAAAGAAAACAGTAAAGAAAACAAAGCAATCCTAGTTTTCTATTTCTTTTCTCCCAGATTTTAAATTTAAAATTTTCTCCTAGCTTTCAGATATCTCATGTCTCATGCCATTTCTTGACTGAAAGAGTAGTCAGATCACCTGGTTGAATAAATCACCAAGAAATGCATGAGTGCACCATGACTGGTCCTCCAATTTTGTCTTCCCCTAGTGGGAAAGTACCTATTCTCCACTCACTTTGTTGTCCCCAAACCCACCGATGGCATGGCTAAGATAGTGGCATGCCCTACGAGTGCAATTCGTATCCTACTCATTTCTCTTAACCTTCAGATCAAACAATGTGGGACACAGACCTTAAAAAATGTGGAACAAACATGTAGAGTGTTGAGTATGGTCACGGGCCTGGAGATTGAGAAGTAACAATTTGCATGTTTTCTCCTTATTTTCATTGCCTTTCCTTTATTCTTAATACATTTCGTTCATTGTATGACTCACTGACCCTACTTTCTATATACCAATTAATTGGCTGTGAAGCATTTTGGGATGTACTGTTGAGGAGAAAGGTGCTATTTAAATGCAAGCTATTTCTTTCTTTCCCTATCTCGTGAAAAACTGTTTAGAGGTCAGCCACTGCGGCAAGGGTGCGAGATTTTGCAGCAAAAACACCAGTGGCCAGCTTATAGGGACTAGTCTCCTAAAATCTAAATTAAAATGGTGCCAATATAAAAGCAGTTTTTAATTCCTTCACTCTGGGCTGTATTCAAACACAGGTCTCAGAGATGAACCCACTAATTAACTATTGTCAAAAGTTACTGATTTAATGCAAATAAGCATAAATAAGTTCTTTTTTCCTATTTATGGTACACTCCATTTATAGCAGATGCATTTTACCTGGAAAAGTGGGTAAATCAGATAAAGGGCCACATCTACCAAAATCCAAAGGCAGTAACAGGCAGATCTTTTTATTTGGTTAATATTGAAGGACTATTTATTTTCCATAAAAACATTGTGCATGATCAGGGCTTTTGCACTTGTTTTTCTTGGCCTGTGGTATTTGGAGGGGGCGGGGGTAAAAAGTGCCATGCAGCCATTTGGAAGATGGGCAATAGAAACCCCCCTCTTTGACTAACCTTTTGGTCAGCCCTCCTAATATTGCTCATTGTTTTTAAATTATAGCTCCGTGAAGTACCTTGGGGTGGTTTTCTACAATAAATGCTGTTGTTGTAGCAGTAGTAGTAGTAATAAGTTAGGTTACAAAGAAAAACACCTAGCAAAAATTGATAGTTGAGAAATGAGCCTGCAGCTTAAATGGCACTTTATTTCTGCAGCTTTTGGTAAATAGTTTTAATAAAATGTTGCTCCTTTAATCAGGAAAATTGAGTAATTATTCAATATTGAAGTATTAGAGTTATTAGGTTGGTCCAAGTTTTATTTGGTTATAAGGTGGGTCTAAGTGAGTTTCTTTTTGGACAGTGTTCAGACAAGGATTTGATTTTGGCAGATATTTGCCAGTAAATGGCAATTGCAGCCTGTTTTTGGCTACAACCAAGGATCAGAGAGTCAGGAGTCTGTGGAATTCCCAAAAGCCAAGAAATGCTTCCTGACCTTACTATCTTAAAGAACACAAAAAGCTAAAAATATCAAAAAGCACAAAGACCATTTTCTAATTAAGTCTGTTATCCTCCCAGTTCGAAATTACCCAACACTCACCAACTTTGAATATATGCGGCAGAAAGCTCAACAGAACGCCAGATCACTATTACTGGATCCCCTGCCAACATAAGCCTTGCACAGTACCTCATTAATGCAAGACTAACAGTCTCTGGATTGGGCACACTTTAGTTGTTTCCTCATCTCCCTCTGCAACAGTTTGTAGCAGATAAAACAGTATTCCATCAGTTAAGTCTGTTATAAATGGGTTGCATTGTATAATTACTTAGTAATCAGTTACCTTTCTTAATTTTATGTCCTGGATTTACCCGTTCCAATCCTCTCCTCAAAGCTTAACTTGGAAATACAATGCAGAGTACATGTTCATTTGGGGGAAAAGTGGTGGTTACAATATGGGTGACAAACATGAATTGGAATGTTTCCACGTCTGAGTGCAGTTATTAAATCAGAAATATATGCTCATAAAACACTCAGAACCCTGATGTCATTTTGGAAATCTGGCAATGAGTTATGGAAGGTTCTTGTATGCAAGATCCTATGTCTGTAGGCCATCTTCAGTCCCTAATCACATCTTAGTTAATGGTCCATATTCCAATGCACTTTCTGTCGTAACAAATCCTACTCCTCTCAGCTACCCCAGTTCAGGATGTGCTTACAGCATCAAATTCCTGTATGAAATTAAATGACATCATCACAAAAGGGGAGGTGGAATTAATTAGATGGTAGCTGGTAGCTTCAAAGCTGAAGTGTTGAACTCTAAACTGACAAACCAAAGTTGAAAGCCCACTTTCAAGTGATATTTAGACTTTGAGGGAGAATTTTACTTTCAGGGTCATGAAGTCTGTGAAAAGGGAAGAAAAACAAGGCAAGGGGGGATCACACATTTTACTAAGTGGCAGCTTGCCTCAGTTAGTAACACTTCAGCATTGCTGTCACATCTGCGTGTGATTGACACGCTTAAAGAGAGAACATCCCATCCCCAGTCCAACTTTGTCTTGCTGCCTTATGACTCAGCAGACGACTGACTAACTCCAGGGGAAGCCCAAGTAAAAATATCAGTTGAGCTTCTGATTGAAAGCCTAAAGCCTAGTGCTGGGACTTTCGAACTGTCTAATGCACCTGCCTTCATTTTGCCTGTAACAGAAATTATTTAGATTTGTTGAAAATAATTGATTAAATAATTTGATTAAACGGTACAGCAATAAACTCACTTGAATGTGACACCTTTCTTGTGATTCTGTTAAAGCTGCCAAATATTCCCCCTTTTTGTGTTCCAATGCGTGTATTTGTTCTAGTGCATCTTTCAGCTCAGCTGCTTTTTGACTGAATAATTCCTCATCTGTAGCCAGAGCATCCTGAAGAAGAAAAACAATAAGTGTAAAAAAAAACTCACTGCAAATTTCACCTATAGCACAATGAAGGATGTACAGTGAAGTTCACGGAGACAATAGGACAATTGGACAGATAGAAAGTTGATGTTAAAAAATTACATGAAAACAAAAAATTATAAAAATAATTTCCGTCTCTTACTTATGTGGAAAGGCCTCAGTTAATAAATACAGCTTTCTTTCTATTTAGCCTGGACCAAACACAGTTACAAGAATATCTATTTGAAGTAACTTGCTTGGCAATTAGCTTTATTTATTTATGAAATTAACTTAATTTGACATTTGAACTTGCTAAGAAGTATCACTTGAGCTATAGGTAAATGAATTATAAAATGGCATAAAATAGTACTTTAATACAGATCGGGAGTTAGATAGGACAGAGGGGAAGAAAAGGGGAGACATTAATAAAACTACTTGTTAAAACGATGATGTAATGACACCATGTCAACCTGTTCCACCACTACAAAGCAGAGAAAAAAAAACACATGCATATGTTTTGGGAGTAACAATGTAGGTTTTAAACCACATGTGGGCACCTTGGCCTAGAAATTCGATTGCATACCTCCAGATGTTTGGATGCTACAGGTGCCGTTTTGGTTTGAAAATGGCGTCCAAGCAGCGTGTGCAAAATTCTGGTGTGTGCCTTGCCGGACAATTCCACGCCGGTGAGAGCGGTAGCGTCTTGGTGGGGGCAGTAGTGTCAGTGCTGGGAGCATGTGCCAGAAGTATGTAGAGTAGGCAGATTGTGGCGTTAATCAGCGTGCAACATTGATGTGATGCCAGCGCTGTCATTTTCATCCTCAACACTGGAAGTAACGTCCTGTGTTAACCTCGCACAGCTGAACATGCGTTCAGCAGCTGCAAGGGCCCCCTACCAGCGATATTTAAAAGGATCATCAACCACTCTCAAGTCAGTTGCTGATTAATTTCTACTGGTTGTGTGTAAGCTTGTGGAACTGTTGCAGCTTTCTAGAGTTGTTTAAAGTTGGTCAGGTGACAGGGAGTGGTGCTGCAAGTGGAGAAGACCTTGCTTCTGACTTCAAGGGTTCTGGTCACACCACTTGCTCCCAGTCATGGGTGCTCTAGTTGTCATCCCCCTTGGCCTGCAGCACGACGGAGATGCAGCAGAGGCTGCAAAGAAGGGAACAAGCTGCTTGCAGAGAGAGGAGATGGGGGGAAGAAGGGCTCTCAGCAGGAGTCCTTATCTATCTAGGGTCTTCCGTGAGCAATTCTCTTACCTCAAACTGAGCCAGGAGCAGTGTGTGAGGCATCTGCGCTTTACGAAGGATGTGCTCACAGAACTCTGCCACCTCTTGCAACCAGACCTGCAGCCTCACACTAAGGCAAGGACAGCGCTGCCAGTGGTTGTGAAGGTGACCATGGTCCTGAATTTGTTTGTATCGGGATCGTTCCAGGCTGGAGCAGGTGACATCTGTAACATCTCGCAGTTCGCCATCCACTGCTGCATAAGAGAACTCTTTATGCCAGGAGAGGGGACTTCATTGTCTTCTCTCTGAACAGAGAGAAGCAGGCGGACCGTGCACATGGCTTTGACAGGCTAGCGGGCTTCCCTATAGTGCAGGGCCCCATCGACGCATGCATGTGACTTTGCGGGCACCGTATCTAAATGCTGAGATGCATCGCAACCGCAAAGGTTTCCGCTCGCTGAATGTGTAGTTAGTGGGTGACCATGCTCAGCACATCATAATGGTGATTGACCAGGATCCTGGCAGCAGTCATGGTGCTTTTATTCTGCGCCAGTTCGCTATTCCCTCAGTCTTTGAGTCACCAAGACAAAGCAGAGGGTGGCTACTGGGTTGTTGTTGTTTTGTATGATGGGAAAAGCTTATGTCTAGTTTGGCTAACTATTTGATGGTCTCCTGAGATGCCGAGTGGAGAAATGAGGTGCCTCCCACAACAGATCTTAGTGGGCAGGATGATGTGATGTGTTCCATGGTCTGAGACTCATGGCCACAGTTGCACTTCGGGTCATCCCTCATCTTCCACTTGTGGAGCAGATGGCCGCATCATCCATGCCCTGTGTGGATTCAGTTGAGCGCTGTCCACTGTCTTTTCGAGGGAGGTCAAATCCAGGGACCTCTGCTGCTGGATCAGTGATGAGGTGTTGGTTCTTTATGTTGCATGCATCCCCGATTCTGTCCATCTGGATAATGGGTCAATACCAGCTGCGTGAATATTGGCTGCTGTTTCCCAGAAAGGCAGACGTGATTTTAAGCGCTTTTGTGGTGTGTTTTTCCAAGTCTTCGTGAATGGGGCAGTCGTTGTTGCTCATGATTTTCTCCATCTCACGGAGCACAGTGGCGTCGCGACGAATGGCAGGTGGGATAATGTGGGAACCACTCATTTGGAGTGGATTTGAGCATCCCTGGCACCGTCCTCATGGTGGCATTTAGCTGCATGTCCACAATCTTTGTGTGGCAGCTGCAGGACAATGAGACAGAGCAGTATTCTGCAGCAGAGTAGACTAGGGCTACTGTTGCAGTGCAAAGTGTTCTGGCTGTGCTCCCCCATGATGTTCCAGCGAGTTTCCGGACCAGGTCCACCCTGGTTTTTATTTTTTGGCCGGTGTTGGTAAGATAAGGCCGATAGGCGAGAGTCCTGTCCAGGGTGATGCCCAGGTATTTTGGGTGTGGTTCATGGGTAAGTCGCCTTCTTTCCCAGAGGCGTTGTTGTTCAGATGGAACACCGACACAACTGTTTTCTCTGGATTGGGGCGGAGGCGCCAGGTCCGAAAGTAGCATTCCAGTAGGTCCAGGTCTCTTGTTAGCCTCCTACTTGTTTCCTCCAATGTTGATACCTGCGTCAGCAGTGCTAGGTCATCGCGAACTTCCGGGATTTGGTGCAGGGTATGTCCACCGTATAGATGTTGAAAAGGGCTGGTAGGAGCACCGACCCCTGTGGCAGAGCGTTGTTGAGCTACTGGGTAGCAAGGGCTATCCCTTGACCACCTGGCTCATGACTCCGCTCCGCAACACAACCACACGTGGCCAGCAAGTGTACAACGAGAGCTATGCTGCCACATGAAACATCATAGAGGAGCCCCACAGTACTCACCAGAATGTGTGTCCCGATTCGTGGTGGTCTGCTGTATCCTCCACAACTTGGCCATCATGAGGGCACAGCACTTGCCACCAGGGATATGGCCACCAGCTCAGGAGCAGGAGGAGGAGGAGGAAGCCGAAGGAAGGAGGCAACACAGACAGCCCCTTTCTGGCTGGGATATATGGGATCTAATCATGCGCCTGGGGTACTAGTGAACGCAACCCCAACCAGTTACCATCCCTGGCTCAATGAGTGTAGAAGAGCATACCAGGTGCAGCATCAGGAGTACCTAAAATGAGGTGCCAACCTGGTGAAGCTACAACACAGGACTACATGCATGCTAAAGAGCAGAAGCAGCATGCTATACACAAGAGCTAAGTGGTCCCACAACCAACGGATCAGATCAAAGCTCTGCGGTTCTGCCCCATCCAGTCGTGAATGGTGGTGGACAATTAAACAACTAACGGGAGGAGGAGGCTCCGTGAATATCCCCATCCTCAATGATGGCGGAGCCCAGCACGTAAGTGCAAAAGACAAGGCTGAAGCGTTTGCAACTATCTTCAGTCAGAAGTGCCAAGTGGATGATCCATCTCAGCTTGTTCCTGAGGTCCCCACCATCACAGAAGCCAGTCTTCACCCAATTCGATTCACTCCACGTGATATCAAGAAATGGCTGTGCACTGGATACAGCAAAGGCTAGGGCCCTGACAACATCTCAGCTGCAGTGCTGAAGACTTCTGATCCAGAACTAGCCACGCCTCTAACCATGCTGGTCCAGTACAGCTACAACACTGGCATCTAGCCAACAAAGTGGAAAATAGCCCAGTTTTGTCCTGCCCACAAAAAGCAGGGGAAATCAAATCGGGCCATTTATCGCCCCATCAGCCTACTCTCAATCATCAGCAAAGTGATGGAAGCTGTTGTTGACAGTGCTATTAAGCAGCACCTGTTCACCAATGCTCAGTTTGGGTTCTGCCAGGACCACCCGGTTCCAGATCTCATTACAGCCTTGGTCCAAACATGGACAAGAGCTGAATTCTAGAGGTGAGGCGAGAATGACTGCTCTTGACATCAAGGCAGCGCTTGACCAACTGTGGCATCAAGGAGCCACAGTAAAATTGAAGTCAATGGGTATCACGGGGAAAACTCTCCACTGGCTGGAGTCATATCTAGCACAAAGGAAGACAGTTTTGGTTGTTGGAGGCCAATCATCTCAGCCCCAGGGCCTCACTGCAAGAGTTCCTCAGGGCAGTGTCCTCGGTCCAAACATCTTCAGCTGCTTTATCAATGACCTTCCCTCCATCATAAGGTCAGAAGTGGGGATGTTCGCTGATGATTGCACAGTGTTCAGTTCAATTTGCAACTCAGATAATGAAGTAGTCCATGCCCGCATGCAGCAAGACCTGGATGACATTCAGGCTTGAGCTGATAAGTGCCAAGTAATATTCGCGCCATAGAAGTACCAGGTAATGACCATTGCCACAAGAGAGTCCAGCCACCTCCCCTTGACATTCAACGGCATTACCATACCGGAATCCCCCACGACCAGAAACTTAACTGGACCAGCCACATAATTACTGTGGCTACAAGAGTAGGTCAGAGGCTGGGTATTCTATGGCGAGTGTCTCACCTCCTGACTCCCCAAAGCCTTTCCAACATCTACAAGGCACAAGTCAGGAGTGTGATGGAATACTCTCCACTTGCCTGGATGAGTGCAGCTCCAACAACACTCAAGAAGCTCGAAACCATCCAGGACAAAACAGCCCGCTTGATTGGCACCCCATCCACCACCTTAAACATTCACTCCCTCCACCACCGGCGCACCGTGGCTGCAGTATGTACCATTTACAAGATGCACTGCAGCAACTTGCCAAGGCTTCTTCGACAGCACTTCCCAAACCCACGACCTCTATCACCTAGAAGGACAAGGGCAGCAGGCGCATGGGAACACCACTACCTGCAAGTTCCCCTCCAACTCACACACCATCCTGACTTGGAAACATATCCAAGAGCCTTAAAAATGAGTGTCATCATGGTATTTGACTACAGGTGACATTAGGTGACCTGGGGGAGGGGGGGGTGCAGAGTAGCAGTGAAAGGGAAATGATGCAGGATAAGGTAGCCTGCGAGGGGCAACGGTTAGAATGTGGCATGCAGCCATGGGGATAGAAGGCGGTACAAATCTTGCTTGGTGGTGGGGGGGGGGGGGGCGCAGAGGAGGGGCGGGCAGGCAGGCAGGGAGATTGAGGGCCAAAATCTTGTTTGTTATGGGAGGAGGTAAAGGTTACGATTTTGCTCAGTGGATGTGGTGTAATATTGCTCAGTGTTAGAGGGAGTTTGAGGCCCTAAAAAAGGCTCAGTATGAGTTGGGGGGCAGGGGGGCGGGGGGGATGGGGAAAGAGATTTGGTTAGTTTTATTGACTTCGTAAATTACTTAAGAAATTAGTGCACCAAATTTTCCTTTATCAGATTAGCACTTTATTCAAAATGTAAGGAATATTAAAAGAAAAAACACTCGTAAAGCGATACGTTATTTAAGGAACATAGGAACAGGAGTAGGCCATTTGTCCACTCAAGCTATTTCCGCCATTTAATTAGATCATGGCTGATGTGTATTTCAACTCCATTTACCCACCTTTGATCCATATCCCTTGATACCATTACCTACTAAAAATCTGTTGACTTCAGTCTTGTGGGGGATGGGATGAATCAAAAGGGTGTACTTTAATTCAAATTCTTGATTGCCTTTCTACAATCTCAAGGAGACCAGAGATTTCAGGGTGGGAAGTGATCAGAGATGTTCAGCTGTTGCCAAGCATGGGCTCGGCCTGTGAGCGTTTCTGTGGAACTAGCTGGGAATAGCATCTTTTAGGTGCTGGGTATCAACCTGCAGCCATCAGTGATTTAGAAATTCATTAGTAGCAAGTACTGTATTCAGCTTCGCACTCGGGTCTGACAATCTGCCAACTTGAACACTTGTGCCACCAGACACTTGAAGATGAGAATTAAAATTAAAATTGTCCTATCAAATGAGAAGAGTTTGGAAAAACAACTTTGATTTAGAATACCTAAAAATATGTGCTTTGGATATCCCTACTTTGCATTTTTGTCCCAACTACAGCATCCAATTGGCTGTTAAATCAATCCAGCGTTTTTGCCTCCGTTGCTATAGGAACCTATTCCATGTGTTGATCACTCTTTGTGTGAAGAACATCTTCCTGACATCAGTCTTAAATTTACCTTTTACTTGTTTAGTCGCCTTGTCCTCTTCACATAATTTACTTTTTCCATGCTGTTAACTATCATGTACTTCTATAAGACCACCTCTTGAGTTCTCCTTTCAAAGCTGAAAGCCACATTTCTTCAGCTTTTCTTCATGGCTAGACCTCTGACATTAGGTGTTAGATCCGTGGTTCAGTGGATAAAGAATTACACGGATGCTGTATATAACAAACAACAGGTCTTTACTGGAGGAGGGTCATCTCTAGACTGGAGTACAGAGGCATGCGCACAGCTTATATACCGGTGTGGTTACTGCCGGTACTACATACAGTATACAGGAGCTGTAAAAAGTAGTTCTGACTTAAAGCACATACACTACAATTCCTCCCTTTTTAGATTAATACCCCCTTAATATTCAAATAACAATTACATTTTTACATGTACATTCAATAACAAAAAGTCCATTTATAGATTCAGTCTTTGGGGCGGCTTCCTGACCCTTTCGGGATAGCGCCTTTCCGGAGGTTCTTGTTCTTGGTGCAGAGGCAATTCTGACCCCTTTTCATCGGGTAGTTCATCGGGTTCCACTGCTACTGGGTCTGAAGTAGATGCTACCGGTATGTCGGGTTCATCCCCAGGTACTCGAGACATGGGGTTGACGCCTTCCTGTGACGCTAAGATCTGATTGACGTGGCATCTCACAATGTTCTCCCCGACATTTACTGTTGTGGGAGACTACAGTCTCCCGCGTAAAGAAATAGGCAACACAGCGAGCTACAAGAAATAGGTCTTTACTCCAACTCTCACAATACAGTACTGAATTCGTAAAGCCAGCGAACCTGTGATGACTCACGGATTGGTCACCTGCTGGAACCTGATTGGTTTTCCTTCTCTCAGCAGCAGGCAAGTCTGAACATGCCTTATTCCTCTCAGCTTGCAACTGTCTTGCGGGGGGAGTGGAATACAGCAGTTAAAAGGGGATTATACAGGTTTATCTACATACACACAGTGTTTCCCCAATGTGGTAACGCCACACTGTGTACATTAATGGCCCCTGCCTTGTACATATCGTTCCGGGTTGCCACTTCTCTGTTTGATAGTCACGGGCCAAGACTGGTTGCCCTACATTGAAGCTCCTTGTCGGCTTCTCGTTGATGTGCTGGAATTGTTTGTCCTCAACATTTCTTCGCACATTTGGTCTGAGCAAATCCAGACGAGATCTCAACCTTCTGTTAAAGAACATCATGGCCGGGGTCTGGTTGGTAACTGCATGTGTCGCGTTTCGGTAGGCTAATAAGAAATTGTCCATCTTATGCTGTAGTGGAATTTCCTCGTTGCACATGGCCTTTATCGCCTTCTTAAAGGTTTGTACAAACCTCTCAGCCAATCCATTGGTGGCTGGATGATACGGGGCGGATGTGTAATGCCTTACCCCCATTCCTTTTCATGAATTTTTGGAACTCGTCGGACACAAACTGTGGTCCATTATCAGAGCAGATCTGCTCTGGCAAACCGTTTCTGGCAAATATGGTCCGTAGGACTGCAATCGTTTTCTCTGTAGTGGTTGAAGACATCTTTATCAGCTCAGGCCACTTTGAATGAGCATCCACTGCTATTAAGAACATTGAGTCTATGAATGGACCAGCGGAATCAATGTGCACCCATTGCCATGGAGAGGAGGGCCACTCCCATGGGTGTAGAGGGGCATGTGGTGGTGCATTTTGGACCTTCTGGCATCCTAAGCAGCTCTTAGTTAGGTCTTCGATTTGTTGATCGATTCCCGGCCACCACACATAAGCCTTAGCAAGGCTTTTCATTTTCACGCCCCCCAGATGACCTTCATGTAGCTCCTTTAGCACTCTCTCCCTTAACTTGGGTGGAATCACCACTCTGGATCCACACATCACTGTCCCCTGGCATACTGACAGCTGTTCTCTTCTGGATGAGAATGCTGGCAACAGTGAGTCGCCATGTGTTGGCCATCCCCTCACCGTCAATTCATATACCCGTGACAGCGTCGGATCATTGCGGGTCTCCTTCTCTATATCCGCGTTTGTTACTGGCAATCGTTCAATTATCGACGAATAAAATACCTCGATAGGGTCCACTGCTGGTGCTTCCTCCACCGTTGGCAGTGGCAGGCGCGATAGCCCATCAGCGTTCCTGATGCGCTATCAATTACTCATAAAAGACTGAGAGTTAAGAGAGTAACTAAAGGCTTTTATTAGCAAAGAACAGAGCATGCCTCTCGTGGTTGACTGGGTTCCAAGAAGGCAGGGGGCTGCAGGTCAATCACCTTTATACCGGGGCCTGTGTGGGTGGAGCCAGCCGAGACATGTTGAGGCATGCATAGGTACAACAGTGTGTAACAACAACAACAACAACAGTGGTTTACCACATTCACCCCTTGTTTAAAATTGAGTCCGGCGGGGTGAAGTGTACTAAAGGTTTGTGTAAGTAAGTCTATCAGGTGGCCTTGTATGCCGTCCTGATCGTCATGGTGGCGGCGGTGATGGTGCAGCATCCAACGTTGAGTCTGGCGTCTCACTGAGTGGTTGGGTGGTCAATGACGGGTCCTGGGGCTGCGGCATGCCGTCTAGCGGGGTTGGGCTGTGGGTAGTGGTGGATGGCAATGGTAGTGTTTCAGGGGCACCCAAAGGTGCGAGATCTCGTATGGGGGGCTGTGTCCTCCCGCCCGTCCGGGTACGCTACATAAGCGTACTGGGGGTAGGCGTGGGTAGTGGTGGATGGCGAGGGGGGTGTTTCGGGAGCACCCGAAGGTGCGAGGTCTCGTATAGAGACTGTGTCCTCCCGCCCGTCCGGGTACACCACGTAAGCATACTGAGGGTTGGCATGGAGGAGGCTCACCCTCTCGACCAGGGGGTCCGTCTTATGGGACCTCACGTGCTTCCGCAGTAGGACGGGTCCTGGAGAAGTCAGCCATGTCGGTAATGAGATCCCCGATGTGGACTTCCTGGGGAAGGAGAACATTCTCTCGTGAGGGGTAGCATTGGTGGCTGTACAGAGCAGTGACCGAATGGAATGGAGCGCCGCAGGGAGGACTTCCTGCCAGCGAGAGGTCGGAAGGCCCTTAGATTTCAAGTTTAAAAGGACTGCCTTCCAGACCGTCGCATTCTCCCTTTCCACCTGGCCATTCCCCCGGGGGTTGTAGCTGGTGGTCCTGCTTGTAGCGATACCTCTCGAGAGCAGGTACTGCCGGAGTTCGTCGCTCATAAAGGATGAGCCCCTGTCGCTATGAATATAGCTAGGGAAACCGAACAAGGCGAAGAGGTCATTCAGACATTTAATGACCGTGGTACTGGTCATGTCTGAGCAAGGGATGGCAAACGGGAAACGGGAGTACTCATCAATTATGTTGAGGAAGTACACATTGCGGTCGGAGGAGGGGAGGGGCCCTTTAAAATCGACGCTCAGCCGTTCAAAGGGGCGCGTGGCTTTGATCAGGCTTGCTCTGTCTGGTCTATAAAAATGCGGTTTGCACTCGGCACAGATTTGGCAGTTCCTGGTCATGGTCCTGACCTTCTCGATGGAGTAGGGCAGGTTACGGGATTTGATGAAGTGAAAAAACCTGGTGACCCCCAGGTGACAGAGGTCATTGTGGAGGGTCTTCCGTCTATCGACCTGCGCGTTGGCGCATGTACCACGTGATAGGGCATCTGGGGGCTCATTGAGTTTCCCGGGCCGGTACAAGATATCGTAATTGTAGGTGGAGAGTTCGATTCTCCACCTCAAGATCTTGTCGTTCTTGATTTTGCCCCTCTGCTTATTATTAAACATAAAAGCTACTGAACGCTGGTCAGTGAGCAGGGTAAATCGTTTTCCGGCCAGGTAATGCCTCCAATGTCGCACAGCTTCCACAATGGCCTGGGCCTCCTTTTCGACAGAGGAGTGTCGAATCTCGGGGCCCTGGAGGGTCCTTGAGAAAAAGGCCACGGGTCTCCCCGCCTGGTTGAGGGTTGCAGCTAGGGCAAAGTCGGATGAGTCGCTCTCCACTTGGAAAGGGATGGACTCATCCACTGCGTGCATTGTGGCCTTCGCAATATCTCCTTTTATGAGAGTGAAGGCTGCACAGGCCTCTGCTGTCAGGGGGAAGGAGGTGGACTTGATGAGGGGTCTGGCTTTGTCCGCATAGTTGGGCACCCACTGAGCATAGTACGAGAAAAACCCTAGGCATCTCTTCAGTGCTTTTTGGCAGTGGGGGAGGGGGAGCTCCATAAGGGGGCGCATCCTGTCGGGGTCGGGGCCGATGACTCCGTTCTCCACTACACAGCCAAGAATGGCTAGGCGCTTGGTACGAAACATACATTTGTCCTTGTTGTATGTTAGGTTCAGCCGCTGGGCCGTACGGAGGAATTTCTCTAGATTAACATCATGGTCCTGCTGGTCGCGGCCGCAGATGGTGACGTTGTCTAGATAGGGGAAAGTGGCCTGGAGCGCGTTCTGGTCAACCATCCGGTCCATCTCCCGTTGGAAGACTGAAACCCCGTTGGTGACGCCGAAGGGAACTCTGAGGAAGTGGTAGAGACGACCGTCAGCTTCAAAAGCTGTGTACTGGCGGTCCTCAGCCCTGATGGGGAGCTGGTGGTATGCCGACTTCAGATCAATCGTTGAGAACACCCGGTATTGTGCTATCTGATTGACCATGTCAGATATGCGGGGAAGTGGGTATGCATCTAGCTGGGTGTAGCGATTGATCGTCTGGCTGTAGTCAATAACTAGGCGCTGTTTTTCGCCAGTCTTCACTACCACCACTTGTGCTCGCATGGGCTGGTGCTACTTTCAATAATCCCTTCCTTCAGGAGTCTTGCTACCTCGGATTTAATGAAGCTCCTATCCCCGGCACTGTAACGCCTGCTTTTGGTAGCGATGGGCTTACAGTCGCGGGTGAGGTTAGCGAACAAGGAGGGGGGGGGGACTTTAAGGGTGGAGAGGCTGCAAATGGTGCGCGGCGGGCGATTTAAAAGCTGCTGGCTGCAGACTGTGAGTGGGGGGAGGGGTCCGTCGTACGCTAATGTGACACTCTTAAGGTTGCACTGAAAATCCAACCCCAGTAGAACGGCAGCGCAAAGATGGGGCAGGACCAGGAGTTTAAAATTTTTGTATTCTGTGCCCCTTACTGAAAGGGTCACTACACAGTAGCCACCGACGTCCGCTGACTGGGCTTTGGAAGCCAAAGAGATCCGATGTCGCGTCGGCAGGACCGGGAGAGAGTAACTGCGCACCGTGTCGGGGTGGATAAAGCTTTCCGTGCTCCCGCTGTCAAAAAGGCAGGTAGTGGCACGGCCGTTTACCTTAATGTCCATCATGGACCTGGACAGTTGATGAGGGAGAGATTGGTCCAGCGTCACAGAGGCCAGTGTATGGTCGAGCGAGTCGATGTGGTCGTCAGATGAGGCGGTGGTTGAGTCCGGGTCCCCCGTGGTTGAAGTTGGAGACGTCCGAGATGGCGGACAAAATGGCGGCGCCCATGGTCCCGATCCCCACGCGGCTGGGGGAGCCCAAGATGGCGGACAAGATGGCTGCCCCCACGGTTCGCACGCGGCGCTGCTGGCGTTAGCGGTTTTACCTTTGCAGGCGCTGACATAGTGTCCTTTCTTCCCGCAGCCGGAGCAGGTAGCGTTTCTCGCCGGGCAGCGTGCTCTGGGGTGTTTTGCCTGGCCACAAAAATAAAATTTCTGTGCCTTGGACATCGCAGCAGCAGTTGAAGGTGGCGGTCCCATGACCCAAGGTTGTGGCGTCCACGTTGCAGAGCGGTTAGGGGAGAAGGCGTCCATATTCCTGTGGGCCGCGTCGAGCGAGAGCGCGAGGGACACTGCCTTTCTCAGGTCCATTTCTCCCTTTTCCAACAGTCTCTGCCGGGAGTAGTCGGACCTTAGACCCGCAACGAAAGCATCTCGGATCAGTCCCTCCGTGTGTGCTGCGGCTGATGCTTCTTTGCAATCGCAGTCTCGGCCGAGTATCCGTAGTGCCCGTAGGAAGGCCTCCACCGATTCCCCGGGCTGCTGTCTGCGGGATCTTAAGAGGTGCCGGGCATAGACCGTATTTACCGGGCGTGCGTATTGCCCTTTTAGCAGACCGATAGCCGCCGCGTAGGTCGTCGCGTCCTGGATTATTGTATAAACTTGGTGGCTCACCTTGGAGGCCAGGATTTCCAACTTGTTTTCGTCCAGGGTCACAGTTGAGGCTTGCAGGTAGGCCTCGAAGCAACGCAGCCAATGCGCGAATTTGGTAGCCGAACCCGCTTCTTGGGGGTCTAGGTCCAGGCATGTTGGTCTGAGGGCTCGCAGCAGCTCCTGTTGCTCAGCGTTTGGTGCAGCAGCCTGCTGTTCAGCGTTTGGTGCAGCAGCCTGTTCAGCGTTTGGTGCAGCAGCCTGCTGTTCAGCAAATGTCGACATTTTGTTTTTGCTGAATAAAATTGATGCGCTATCAATTACTCATAAAAGACTGAGAGTTAAGAGAGTAACTAAAGGCTTTTATTAGCAAAGAACAGAGCATGCCTCTCGTGGTTGACTGGGTTCCAAGAAGGCAGGGGGCTGCAGGTCAATCACCTTTATACCTGGGCCTGTGTGGGTGGAGCCAGCCGAGACATGCATAGGTACAACAGTGTGTAACAACAACAACAACAACAGTGGTTTACCACATTTCCCATGCTGTTTTGTGCCTTTATATTCTATTTCATATTGATTCACCCCTAGAAACAGGGACCATCTTTGTAACCGTTGTGCAGTCATTACTGGCACGCCCTTCTTAGGATTAAAGATGGAGACAAGTGGTTGGTGGTCAGTCAGCAAGGTGAACTTCTGCCCATGCAGATAATGGTTGAATTTTTTTACTCCCCATACTAGGCTGAGGGCCTCCCTGTCAATCTGGGCGTAGTTGCGCTCGGCTGAGGTTAGTGACCGAGACGCAAAGGCCACTGGCCTCTCCAACCCGTCTGGGAATTTGTGCGACAGCACCGCTCCAATGCCGTAGGGTGATGCATCACATGCCAAACGAATTGGTAGTGCTGGGTTGAAATGGGCCAACACCTCTTTTGATGTGATCAATTCTTTACACTTCTGGAAAGCTCGTCTACGTTCGTCATCCCACTTCCATGGTACCCCTGTTTGCAGTAGAGTGTTCAGCGGGTGTAGTACCGTAGACAAATTTGGTAAGAACTTGTGGTAATAGTTTACCAGCCCGAGGAATGACCTCAGTTGTGACACATTTTCCGGTGCTGGAGCCTTGACTACTGCCTCAATCTTGTCAGGGGACTTATGTAACCCCTCTTCATCGATGACGTGGCCGCAATACGAGATCTGTTTCTGGAAAAACTCGCACTTGTGGCGATTAGCTCGTAGCCCATATTCCTTTAATCTGGCGAGCACCTTCTCCAAGTTAGCGAGGTGATCACCGTCATTTTCGCCCGTGACCAAGGTGTCGTCCAAATAACACTGGGTCCCTGGAATCCCTTGCAGGACCTGATCCTTCGCCCTTTGCCAGATAGCCGGAGCCGAGGCTACTCCAAACACCAGCCAGTTGTATTGATAGAGACCTTTATGGGTGTTGATCGTAAGGTAATGTTTCGAAGCTTCTTCTACCTCCATTTGCAAGTACGCCTGGGCTAGATCAATTTTGGTGAAGCGTTTACCACCAGATAGCGAGGCGAAAATATCCTCAATTTGTGGAAGCGGATATTGCACCGTGTGAAGGACTGGGTTCACCGTCACCTTAAACTCCCCACAGATGCGGATCTTCTTTGGTTCCCCAGGCGTATTACTCAACGACCTCTTCATTACAGGGACGATGGGTGTAGCCCACTCGCTCCAGTCTACTTTGGACAGTACTCCTGAACGTTCCAACCCTTCCAGCTCTGCTTCAACCGCTGGTCTGATCGCATAAGGCACTGGTCTGGCCTTCAGAAACTTTGGGCTTGCATTATCCTCTATTTTAATTGTTGCTGTTATTCCTTTTAGTGTTCCTAGTCCCTCCTGGAACACTTCTTTTGCGTCAGTTAGCATTTTTGACAGTCGTCCAGGTGTGACGTCATCATCCTTTTTGGCCTCCACCTTCAGTGCCTGTATGGAATGCCAATCTAAATGTATCTTCCGGATCCACTCACGTCCTAGCAGTGGTGGTCCTCCATTTGGCAATACATATATATCCATTTTAGGTATTTCCTGACCTTTATATGTCACTTTCACCCTTATTTTTCCTTTGGGGTAGACTTTTTGCCCCGTATACGTCTTCAAGACAATCTCTGTAGCTTTCAAGGGTATGTGTGAAAATAGCCGCTTGTAGTCTCTTTGATTTATGACTGTTAGAGCTGACCCTGTGTCCAATTCCATTTCCACTTGGACTCCGTCTATCTTGAGTGTAACCCAGATAGTCTGGTGATCCTCTATTTCGGTTACGTTATGTAGTTTCAGACAACCCAGCTCCTTGCTTCCGGAGTCTGTGTCACTTTTCTGTTCGTCTGAACCACTGTCTATCACCTGGTGTACCTTTTTGTACTTCTCCTGCGGAGATTTCTTACTGTTGGTTTTCTTCCCAGACCTGCAGACTCTTGCTATGTGTCCTGCTTTCCCACACTGTCTGCACACTTGGTCCTTGAACCAACAATCTTTCTGGTCATGTGTTGTTCTGCCGCAGCGATAGCACTTCCCTGTTCCATAGGTCATTTCGTTGGTGCCGTATTCTTGCGGTCTCCGTTGTATCTCTGCAGCGCCCCTTGCAGCTGCTTCGTGTGATACTGCCATATTGAAAGCTTTGTCCAGCGTAAGGTCCTTTTCTGATAGAAGCCGTTTCTGGGTTCCTTCACTTTGTAGCCCACACACAAACTTGTCCCTTAACGTGTCTGCTAGTCCCGCTCCAAACTGGCAGTATTTCGATAGCTTGCGCAATTCCGTTAGGTACTCAGCATTGCTTTCGTCTTTGTGTTGGTTCCTTTTATGGAACTTAAATCGTTCTGCCATCAGCAGCGGTGTGGGGCTTAAGTGGTCCTGTAGGATTTCTACTATGCTTCCAAAATCCTTGTTTACCGGCTTCTCTGGGGTTATTAGATTCCGCAGTAACCCATAAGTTTTTGCACCCATGGAATTTAACAGAACCAGTGCTTTATTAGCATCTGGCACTTCATTCGCCCTGCAGTACACCTCAATACATTCCACATATGTCGCCCAACCTTCGACTTCATTGTCGAACGTAGAGATACTGCCACTCTTCGGCATCCTTGGTTGTGCGTTAACTATCCCCAATGGCGCCTCCCGCGCTTCCCCTTCTTCTCCGCTGGCACAAAATGGCGTCTCCCGCGCTTTCCTGCCTTCCCGCGCTCGCCCGTCTTCTCCGCTGCGGCTTCGCAAAATGGCGTCTCCCGCGCTCTTCCTTCTTCTCCGCGGCTCAATGGCGCCTCCCGTGCTCTCCCTGCTTCTCCGCGGCTCAATGGCGTCTCCCGCGCTCTCCCTGCTTCTCCACGGCTCAATGGCGTCTCCCCTTGCTTCGCCCCAAGGACCCTGATCAGCCCGTGATCCCTGGCTGTGCTCTGCGCGTTCTTCTCTTGATATTTGTCGACGCCGCTCGGTCTAGAACCCGGCTGTTTCTTACCCTCTCTCTCTCCGGTTTTGCAGTATTTTTCCACGACGCCGCTCGGTGATCAACCCCCGGCTGCGCCCTGCTCTCTTCACCCTTTTTCTTACCCCGTCGATGCTGCCCGGCTCTCTCTCTCTGCCGTCGGTCGGCTCCAGCCGCCGCTGCTCGGGAAGGGTCTGCTCAGGACCTGTCGTCGGTCTCTTACTGCTCGTTGTGGCTGGGGAACCAAGCCCGGCTCTCCAAAGCCTCCCCAGCGAACTTGGATCTCTGCCTGACTGCTGGGCGGTTGCTCGCGGTCGACGCCCGTGTTCCTGGACTCAACTATTTTTTGTTGTTGTTTTTTTTCGTTTAATGTTGCAGGTAGATTCGCATCAACACTCGTCGCCACTTTTAGATCCGTGGTTCAGTGGATAAAGAATTACACGGATGCTGTATACAACAAACAACAGGTCTTTACTGGAGGAGGGTCATCTCTAGACTGGAGTACAGAGGCATGCGCGCAGCTTATATACCGGTGTGGTTACTGCCGGTACTACAGTATACAGGAGCTGTAAAAAGTAGTTCTGACTTAAAGCACATACACTACATTAGAGATCAGCCTCATGGCTCTATTCTGCACTGCCTTGAACCCTCGAATATCTCCCTTGCACCTCAATGACTCAAATGTGGTCTGAATATATAGTTCAACATTACATAGAATTACATCGAGTATACAGCAGAGAACTAGGCCATTTGGCCCAACTAGTCTGTGCTGCTGTTTATACTCCACAAGAGTCTCCTCCCATTCCATCTACATCATCTCAGCCTTGCAGCCAGTGTTCCCTCTAAGCTGCGCAGCTGTCTGCTGGTCCCATGCAGCATAACTTTCTATTGCCTCTTCTCTCATATAATTGTCTACTTTTCTTTTGGTAGCATCTAAGCTATTTGTCTCAACCACTTCCTATGGTAGCGAGTTCCATATACTAACCACTCCAAACCAATGTGGTTGACTCATAACTCCCCTCCGAAATGGCTGAGCAAGCCACTCAGTTGGACTAAACTGCTATGAATAACAATAAGGCGACTCACCACCACCTTCTCAAGGGCAATTAGGGATGGGCAATAGAATATAGGAGCAGGAGTAGGCCATTCGGCCCCTCAAGCCTGTTCCGCCATTCAATGAGATCATGGCTGATCATCCAAATTCAGTACCCTGTCCCTGCTTTCTCCCCATATCCCTTGATCCCTTTAGTCTTAAGAAATATATCTAACTCCTTCTTGAATATATTTAATGAATTGGCCTCAACTGCCTTCTGTGGTAGAGAATTCCACAGGTTCACCACTCTCTGGGTGAAGAAATTCCTCCTCATCTCAGTCCTAAATGGCTTACCCCTTATCCTTAGACTGTGCCCTCTGGTTCGGGGCTCCCCCACCATCGGGAACAGCCTTCCTGCATCTAGTCTGTCTAGTCCTGTTAGAATTTTACAAGTTTGAATGAGATCCCCTCTCATTCTTCTAAACTCTAGCGAATATAAGCCTAATCGACCCAATCTCTCTTCATACGTCATTCCTGCCATCCCAGGTATCAGTCTGGTGAATCTTCGCTGCACTCCCTCTAAAGGTGTGATCTCAGCAAGGCCCTGTACAACTGCAGGAAGACATCCTTGCTCCTGTACTCGAATCGTCTCGCTATGAAGGCCAACATACCATTTGCCATCTTAACCGCTTGCTGCACCTGCATGCTTACCTTCAGCGACTGGTGCACAAGGACACCCAGGTCTCATTGCACTTCCCCTTTTCCCAATCTATTGCCGTTCAGATAATAATCTGTCTTCCTGTTTTTGCCACCCAAGTGGATAACCTCGCATTTATCCACATTATACTGCATCTGCCATGCATCTGCCCAATCACCCAACCTGTCCAAATCATACTGGAGTTTCTCTGCAACCTCCTCACAGCACACACGCCCACCCAGCTTTGTGTCATCTGCAAATTTGGAGATATTACATCTAGTTCCCTCGTCTGGATCATTAATATATATTGTGAATAGCTGGAGTCCTAGGACTGATCCCGGCGGTATTCCACTAGTCACTGCCTGCCACTCGGAAAAAGACCCATTTATTCCAACTCTTTGCTTCCTGTCTGCCAACCAGTTCTCTATCCAAGTCACTACCTTGCTCCCAATCCCATGTGCTTTAACTTTGCACACCAATCTCTTATGCGGGACCTTATCAAAAGCCTTCTGAAAGTCCAAATACACCACATCCACTGGTTCTCCCTTACCTATTCTACCAGTTACATCCTCAAAAAATTCCAGTAGATTAGTCAAGCATGATTTACCTTTTGTAAATCCATGTTGACTTTGTCCGATCCTGTCACTGTTTTCCAAGTGCTCTGCTATTACATCTTTTATAATGGACTCTAGCATTTTCCCTACTACCGATGTCAGGCTTACCGGTCTATCATTCCCTGTTTTCGCTCTACCACCTTTTTTAAATAGTGGGGTTACATTAGCTACCCTCCAATCCATGGCAACTGTTCCAGAGTCTGTAGAATTTTGGAAGATGACCAGCAATGCATCTACTATTTCGAGGACCACTTCCTTAAGTACCCTAGGATGTAGATTATCAGGCCCTGGGGATTTATCAGCCTTCAATCCCATCAATTTCCCTAACACCATTTCCCTACAAATACTGATTTCATTCAGTTCCTCCCTCTCATTAGACCCTACGTTCCCCGACATCTCTGCGAGGTTATTTGTGTCCTCCTTTGTGAAGACAGAACCAAAGTATGTATTTAATTGGTCTGCCATTTCTTTGTTCCCCATTATAAATTCCCTTGATTCTGACTGCAAGGGACCTACGCCTGACTTCACCAATCTTTTTCTCTTCACATATCTATAGAAGCTTTTATAGTCAGTTATTATTTTCCCTGCAAGCTTACTCTCATATTCTATTTTCCCCCTCTTAATTAATCCCTTTGTCCTCCTTTGCTGAATCCTAAACTGCTCCCAATCCTCAGGTTTGCTGCTTTTTCTGGCCAATTTATATGTCATCTCCTTGGATCTTATGCTATCCCTAATTTCCCTTGTTAGCCACGGATGAGTCACCTTTTTTGTTTTATTTTTATGCCAAACAGGGATGAACAAATTCTGTAGTTCATCCATGCGATCTTTAAATGTTTGCCATTGCCTATCCACCGTCAACCCTATAAGTAACGCTCCCCAATCCATCCTAGCCAACTCGCGCCTCATACCATCGTAGTTTCCTTTATTTAAATTCAGGACCCTAGTCTCTGAGTCAACTACTTCACTCTCCATCTTAATGAAGAATTCTATCATATTATGATCGCTCCTCCCCAAGGGGCCTCGCACAACAAGATTGCTAATTAATCCTTTCTCATTACATAATACCCAGTCTAAGATGGCCTGATCTCTAGTTGGTTCCTCGACATATTGGTCCAGGAAACCATCCCGTATACACTCTAGGAATTCCTCCTCCGCAGTATTGTTACTAACTTCGTTAGCCCAATCTATATGTAGATTGAAGTCATGAAGCCAGCAACGCCCACATCCCGTGAATGAATAAAAAAAAGACATTTCTCCTTATTTCCCTATTGGATTTATTAGTAACTATCTTGTATTTATGGCCCCTAATTTTGGATTATCCCACAAGTGGAAACATTCTCTCCACATCTACCCTGTCTAACCTATTGATACTTTAAAGACCTCTATCAGGATACCTCAAAGTCTTCCCTTTTCTAACGAAAAAAAGCACTAGCCTGTTCAATCTTTCCCGATAGCTGTAATCTCACAGTTCTGGTACCATCCTTGTAATATTGACTTTGTTGACTGATACTCTGCAACTGCAGGACATGTTGAGGGTAAGATTTCTAGCTCTTTCAACTGCATTCTTAGCTAGGATAACATAATTCATGGAGTACATGTGTCGCCCACTTTTCCATCCGATGTGCAGTTTATGTGCTGTCACCTTCGATTCCATTGCCTTTATAGCTTGGGATCATCTGCATATTTTACCAATTTGCATTGGGTTTCTGAATCCAATTCATTAATGTAAATTAGGAAGTCATGTTCCATACATTGATCCCTGGATAACCCACTTAGCACCTCCCCCACTCCAACATAACTCATCCAGCAAGTACCTGTTATTTTCTAACCTTCAGACAGTTTCTTATCTATATCAATGATTTCCTTTAAATTTGCATGCTTTAAGCTTGCCCAATAGCTTTTCATTCAGAACTTTGTCAAAATTGTCTTTTGGAGGTCTAGGTACAACACATCAGAGGGTTTGCCACAAACCACTTGGAATGTCGCTTCTGCAAGATGTCAAGGAGGTTGGTCAGGCAGGAACTTCCCATTCTGAACCTATGTTGACTATTGTTTACTAGGTCGTTATGGTACAGATAATCCTCAATTTTTTATTTCATTATTTTGAAGTTAGATGAATAGGTCTATAGTTGCCCATGTCTGTTGAGTCGCCCTTTTTGAATATGGGTACCACGTTGGCCTTTTGCAATCTACTGGCACCTATCCAATGTCAAGTGATTCTCTCAAAATAATTTTCGATGTGTTGTAAATCTCCTCCCTCATTTTTATTCGCACTTTGGAGTAAATACCATTATTTTACATAAGAACATAAGAAATAGGAGCAGGAATAGGCCACTTGGCCCCTCGAGCCTGCTCCGCCATTCAATAAGATCATGGCTGATCCTGGGCTCAAAGCCACTTCCCTGCCCGCTCCCTATAATCCTTCACTCCCTTATCTTGCAAAAATCTGTCTATCGCCACCTTAAATGTATTTAATGACCCAGTCTCCACGGCTCTTTGGGGCAGAGAAAGAATTCCACAGATTTATGACCCTCAGAGAAGAAATTCCTCCTCATCTCAGTTCTAAAAGGGCGACCCTTTATTCTGAAACTATGCCCCCGAGTTCTAGATTTCCCCACGAGAGGAAACAGCCTCTCTGCATCTACCTTGTCGAACCCCCTCAGTATCTCATGTATCAATAAGATCACCTCTCATTCTTCTAAATTTCAATGAGTATAGGCCCAACCTGCTCAGCCTTTCTTCACAAATCAACCCCCTCATCTCAGGAATCAATCGAGTGCATCGTCTCTGAACTGCCTCCAATGCAAGTATATCCTTCCTTAAATAAGACCAAAACTGTACGCAGTACTCAAGGTGTGGTCTCACCAATACCCCGTACAATTGCAGCAGGACTTCCTTGCTTTTATACTCCAACCCCCTTGCAATAAAGGCCAACATTCCATTTGCCTTTTTGATTATTTGCTGTACCTGCATGCTAACTTTTTGTGTTTCATGCACAAGGACCCCCAGGTACCTCTGAACTGTAGCATTTTGTAATCTCTGTCCATTTAATTAATAATTTGCGCTTTTTTTTCCTGCCAAAGTGGATAACCTCGCACTTTCCCACATTATACTCCATCTGCCAAATGTTTGCCCACTCGCTTAGCCTGTCTATATCCCTTTGCAGATTCTTTGAGTTCTCTGCACAACTTGCTTTCCCACCCATCTTTGTATCATCTGCAAACTTGGCTACATTACACTCGGTCCCTTCATCCAAGTCATTAATGTAGATTGTAAATAGTTGAGGGCCCAGCACCGATCCCTGTGGCACCCCACTAGTTACCGTTTACTAACCGGAAAATGACCCATTTATCCCGACTCTCTGCTTTCTGTTAGTAAGCCAATTCTCTATCCATGCTAATATATTACCCCCAACTCCGTGAGCTCTTATCTTATGCAGTAACCTTTTATGTGGCACCTTATCGAATGCCTTCTGGAAATCCAAATAAACCACATCCACTGGCTCACCGTTATTCATCCTGCTCGTTACATCCTCAAAGAACTCTAGCAAATTTGTTAAACATGATTTCCCTTTCATAAAACCATGCTGACTCTGCTTGACTGCATTATGATTTTCCAAATGCCCTGCTACTGCTTCCTTAATGAAAGGCTCCAGCATTTTCCAAATGACAGATGTTAGGCTAACTGGTCTATAGTTTCCTGCTTTCTGTCTCCCTCCTTTCTTAAATAGGGGTGTTACATTTGCGGTTTTCCAATCCGCTGGGACCGCTCCAGAGTCCAGGGAATTTTGGTATATTACAACCAATGCATCCACTATCTCTGCAGCCACTTCTTTTAAGACCCTGGGATGCAAGCCATCTGGTCCAGGGGACTTGCCGTCTTTCAGTCCCATTATTTTACTAAGTATTTTTTCTTTAGTGATAGTGATTGTCTTTAGTTCCCCCCTCCCTGTGGCCTCTTGATTATCTATTATTGGGATGTTATTAGTGTCTTCTACCGTGAAGACAGATACAAAATATTTGTTCAGAGTCTCTGCCATTTCCCCGTTACCCATTATTAATTCCCCATTCTCATCCTCTAAGGGACCAATGTTTACTTTAGCTACTCTCTTCCTTTTTATATACCTGTAGAAGCTCTTACTTTCTGTTTTAATATTTCTTGCCAGTTTACTCTCATAATTCATCTTCTCTCTATTATTTTTTTTAGTCATCCTTTGCTGGCTTTTAAACATTTCCCAATCCTCTGGCCTCCCACCAATCTTGGCAACATTGTATGCCTTCGTTTTCATAGAAACATAGAAGATAGGAGCAGGAGTAGGCCATTCGGCCCCTCGAGACTGCTCCGCCATTCAATCAGATCATGGCTGATCGTCCAAATTCAGTACGGTAGCAAAATACTGCAGATGCTGGAAATCCGAAATAACAACAGAAAATGCTGGAAAAACTCAGCAGGTCAGGCAACATCCGTGGAGAGAAATTTGAGTTGACGTTTTGGGTCGAAACCCTTTTTCAAAACTGGAAAGAAAATAAAATAGATCGAAGGCAGGGCTGCGATCGAACAAAAGAAGTAAAAGAGACAATAAAAGGTATTCGAAACCAGACGAGATGGTAATAGGCCGGTGGAGACAAAAGGCAGCTGAGATTAGGTGTGAAGTGTACTGGCAGGTAAGAGACAGCTGCCAGGTGGGAGAGAGAAACTAAAGGAAAGGGGGGGGGGGGGAAAGGAAGGCCCAAAACAAAGGGGTGGAAAAAATAAGTAAAAAAGTAATAGGGGCCGAGGTTATGATCTGAAATTGTTGAACTCGATATTGAGACCGGAAGGCTGCAAAGTGCCTAATCGGAAGATGAGGTGCTGTTCCTCGAGTTTACGTTGAGCTTCCGCGGAACAATACAAGAGACCAAGGACGGTGAGGTCCGAGTGGGAATGGAGCGGTGAATTAAAATGACAGGCGACCGGAAGCTCGGGGTCACCCTTACGGACTGAACGGAGGTGTTCCGCAAAGCGGTCACCCAATCTGCGTTTGGTCTCCCCAATGTAGAGGAGACCGCATCGTGAGCAGCGAATACAGTATACTAGACTGCAAGAAGTACAAGTAAATCGCTGTTTCACCTGGAAGGGGTGTTTGGGGCCCTGGACAGTGGGAAGGGGGGAGGTATAGGGGCAGGTGTTACATCTCCTGCGCTTGCACGGGAAGGTGCCAGGCAAAGGGGAAGGGCTGCTGGGGTGATAGAGGAGTGGACTAGGGTGTCTCGGAGGGAGCGGTCCCTACGGAATGCTGAAAGGGGAGGGGAAGATATGTTTGGTGGTGGGATCACTTTGGAGGTAGCGGAAATGGCGGAGGATGATCCGTTGAATGTGGTGACTGGTGGGGTGAAAGGTGAGGACAAGGGGAACCCTATCGTGGTTCCGGGAGGGAGGGGCAGGGCTGAGGGCAGAAGTGCGGGAGATAGAACGGACACGGTCGAGGGCCGTGTCAACCACGGTAGAGGGGAATCCTCGGTTGCGGAAAAAGGAAGACATGTCGGAAGCACTGGTGTGGAAGGTGGCATCATCGGAGCAGATACGGCGGAGACGGAGAAACTGGGAGAATGGAATAGAGTCCTTACAGGAGGCGGGGTGGGAGGAAGTGTAGTCCAGGTAGCTGTGGGAGTCAGTGGGCTTGTAGTGAATATTGGTCGATAACCTATCCCCAGAGATGGAGACGGAGAAGTCGAGGAAGGGAAGGGAAGAGTCAGAGATGGACCATGTGAAGGTGAGGGAAGGGTGGAAATTGGAGGCAAAGTGAATGAAATTGTCTAGTTCGGGGCGAGAGCAGGAAACGGCACCAATACAGTCATCAATGTGTTGGAAAAAGAGGTGAGGGAGGGGACCGGAGTAGGACTGGAACAAAGATTGTTCGACATATCCCATGAAAAGGCAAGCATAGCTAGGACCCATGCGGGTACCCATAGCAACACCTTTGATTTGGAGGAAATGAGTGGAGTTAAAGGAGAAGTTGTTCAATGTGAGAACAAGTTCAGCCAGGCGGAGGAGGGTGGTGGTGGATGGGGACTGGACGGGCCTCTGTTCAAGGAAGAAGTGGAGCGACCTCAGGCCATCCTGGTGGGGGATGGAGGTGTAGAGGGATTGTACGTCCATGGTGAAAAGGAAGCGGTTGGGGCCAGGAAACTGGAAACTGTTAAAGTGGCGGAGGGCGTCCGAAGAGTCGCGGATGTAGGTGGGAAGAGACTGGACAAGGGGAGAAAAGATGGAGTCGAGATAGGAAGAGATAAGTTCCGTGGGGCAAGAACAGGCTGAAACGATGGGTCTACCAGGGCAGTCCTGTTTGTGGATCTTGGGAAGGAGGTAGAAGCGGGCTGTGCGGGGTTGGGGAACTATGAGGTTGGTGGAAGCGGGGGGAAGATCTCTAGAGGAGATGAGGTCAGTGACAGTCTTGGAAACGGTGGTTTGATGTTCGGTAGTGGGGTCATGGTCCAGGTGGAGGTAGGAGGAGGTGTCGGAGAGTTGGCGTTCAGCTTCCGCTAGGGGCTGTGCGGGGTTGGGGAACTATGAGGTCTCCACCGGCCTATTACCATCTTGTCTGGTTTCGAATACCTTTTATTGTCTCTTTTACTTCTTTTGTTCTATCGCAGCCCTGCCTTCGATCTATTTTATTTTCTTTCCAGTTTTGAAAAAGGGTTTTGACCCGAAATGTCAACTCAAATTTCTCTCCACGGATGTTGCCTGACCTGCTGAGTTTTTCCAGCATTTTCTATTGTTAGTCCAAATTCAGTACCCTGTTCCTGCCTTCTCGCCATATCCCTTGATCCCCCTAGCCTTAAGAAATATATCCAACTCCTTCTTGAATATATTTAATGAATTGGCCTCTACTGCCTTCTGTGGTAGAGAATTCCACAGGTTCATCACTCTCTGGGTGAAGAAATTCCTCCTCATCTCTGTCTTAAATGGCTTACCCCTTATCCTTAGACTGTGACCCCTGGTTCTGGACTCCCCGCCCATCGGGAACATCCTTCTAGCGTCTAGTCTGTTCAATTTGATACCATCCTTTACTTCCTTAGTTAGCCACTGCTCCCTTCTCTTAATCTTTCTTTCTCATTGGAATATATTTTTGTTGAGAGTTATGAATATCTCCTTAAATGTCCGCCACTGCATTTCAACTGTCTTACCTTTTAATTTATTTTTCCAGTCCACTTTAGCCAGTTCTGCCCTCATGCCATTGTAATTGCCTTTGTTTAAGATCAGGACACTGGTTTCAGATAAAACTTTCTCACCCTCCAACTGAATTTTAAATTCAACCATGTTGTGATCACTCTTTCCTAGAGGATCATTTACTGAGATCATTTATTAATTCTGTCTCATTACACAGTACCAGATCCAAAATAGCCTGCTCCCTGTTTGGTTCCATTACATACTGTTCTGGGAAACCATGCCGGATACACTCTATGAACTCCTCCTCAAGGCTACCATGGCCAATTTGATTTCTCCAATCAATATGGAGATTAAAATCACCCATGATTATTACCGTACCTTTTTTACAGGCCTCCATTATTTGTTGATTTATACTCTGTCCAACAATACTGCTACTGTTCGGGGGCCTGTAGACTACGCCCACCAGAGATGTTTTCCCTTTATTCTTTTTTATCTCCACCCAAACCGATTCTACATCTTGATCTTCTGAGCCAATATCACTTCTCACCACTGCACTGATCCCATCCTTTACCAACAAAGCCATCCCACCTCCCTTTCCTTTCTGTCTATCCTTCCGAATTGTCAAATACCCTGGAATATTCAGTTCCCAGCCCTGGTCACCTTGCAACCACGTCTCTGTAATGGCGATCAGATCATACCCATTTGTATCTATTTGTGCCGTCAACTCATCTATCTTGTTATGAATGCTGCATGCATTCAGATATAGAGCTATTAACTTTTTACCATTTCTCCTTGTTTTGGCCCCATTTTCTGTTGCACTTTTATTTTTAAATACTCTGTCCCTTCCTGTCACACTCTGGTTATTATTTCCCCCATCTCTATCCTGCTCTATTATTTTCTCATTTCTCATTGATTTCTTAAATTCCCGCTCACCTGGACCCTCCCCCCCCCCCCCCCACTATTTAGTTTAATGCCCTCTCTACAGCCCTAGTTATTCGATTTGCCAGGACTCTAGCCCCAGCATGGTTCAAGTGAAGCCCGTCCAAACGGAACAGTTCCCTCTTATCCCAGTACTGGAGCCAGTGCCCCACAAATCGAAACCCATTTATCCCACACCAGTCTTTGATCCACTTGTTGCGTCCGTGTATAATCAGACACATACTGCGGAGAACAGTATAATGGTGTTTACTCAACGTGGCTCACACTGCAACTGATCTGTACAGATTACTACTCAGTGTTATATACAGGTGTGGTCACTGCCGGTACTGCAGTATACAGGAGCTGTAAAACGTAGTTCCCCCCCTTAAAAGGTATATACATTACAATTCCTCCCCTTTTAGATTAACAGTACCATAACACTCATTTAACAATTAAATATCAAACTAATTACAATTAACACTTTTAACATGCGACATTAGCTGAAAATAGTCTATTTATATATTCAGTCTTTGGGGAGGCTTCCTGATCCTTTCTGGATAGCGCCTTTCCCGAGTGTCTTGCTCTTGGTGCGGAGGCGATTCTGGCCCCCTGTCGGTTGGTTCATCAGCTTCCGATGCTACTGTTTCTGGGGTAGATGCGACCTGTACGTCGGGTTCATCACCAGGTACGTATGGGCGAGGCATGGGGTTGACTTGTTCCTGTGACTCTAGGATCTGGTCAGCATGGCGTCTCACGATGCTCTCCCCAATGTCCACTGTGTACATTAGTGGCCCCTGCCGTGTGCATATCGTTCCTGGCTGCCATTTTTCTGCTCGGTAGTCGCGGGCCAAGACTGGTTGCCCTACATTGAAGCTCCTTGTTGGCTTCTCATGGATGTGCTGGAATTGCTTACTCTCAACATCTCTTCGTACGTTTGGTCTGAGCAAATCCAGGCGAGATCTTAACCTTCGGTTAAAGAACATCATGGCTGGGGCCTGGTTGGTGACTGCATGTGTCGCATTCCGGTAGGCGAACAGGAAATTGTCCACCTTGTGCTGCAGCGGAATGTTGTCATTGTACATAGCCTTTATTGCGTTCTTAAAGGTTTGTACAAACCTCTCAGCCAATCCATTTGTGGCTGGATGATACGGGGCGGATGTGTAATGCCTTACCCCATTCTTTTTCAAGAACCTCCGGAACTCTTCGGACACAAACTGTGGTCCATTGTCGGAGCAAACCTGTTCTGGCAAGCCATTCCTGGCAAAAATGGTCCGTAGGACTGCAATAGTTTTCTCCGTGGTGGTGGAGGACATTTTGATGACCTCAGGCCATTTCGAGTGTGCATCCACGGCTATTAAAAACATTGAGTCCATGAATGGACCAGCAAAATCAATATGCACCCGTTGCCATGGAGATGAGGGCCACTCCCATGGGTGTAGAGGGGCCTGTGGTGGTGCATTTTGGGCTTTCTGGCATCCTGTGCAACTCTTGGTCAGGTCCTCGATTTGTTTATTGATTCCCGGCCACCACACATAAGCCCTGGCTAGGCTTTTCATTTTTACCCCTCCCAGATGACCCTCATGAAGCTCATTGAGCACTCTATCCCTTAACTTGGGTGGAATTACCACTCGGGATCCACACATCAAGGTCCCCCGGCACACTGACAGCTGTTCTCTCCTTGTCGAGAATGCTGGCAACAGTGAGTCACCATGTGCTGGCCATCCCTTCACCGTCAAATCATATACCCGAGACAGTGTCGGGTCATTTCTGGTTTCCTTTTTGATACAAGCGTTAGTTACCGGTAGGTATTCAACTATAGTCGAATGGAATATTTCGACAGGATCCACTGCTGGTGCTTCCTCCGCAGTAGGCAGTGGCAGGCGTGATAGCCCACCAGCATTTCCATGCTGTTTCGTGCCCTTATATTCAATCTCATAGTGGTGCGCCCCTAGAAAAAGTGACCATCTTTGTAGTCGTTGCGCAGTCATTACCGGAACGCCCTTCTTCGGATTAGAAATGGAGACAAGAGGCTGGTGATCAGTCAGCAAGGTGAATTTCTGCCCGTGCAGATAGTGATTGAACTTTTTCACTCCCCACACTAGGCTGAGGGCCTCCCTGTCAATCTGGGCATAGTTACGCTCGGCTGAGGTTAGTGATCGTGACGCAAAGGCTATTGGCCTCTCTGAGCCGTCCGAGAATTTGTGCGACAGCACCGCTCCAATGCCGTAGGGTGACGCATCACATGCCAACCGAATTGGTAATGCTGCGTTGTAATGGGCCAGTACCTCTTTCGATGTGATTAGTGTTTTGCTCTTCTGGAAAGCTCATCTACATTCGTCACTCCACTTCCATGGCACCCCAGTTTGCAGTAGGGTGTTCAGTGGGTGTAGTATTGTAAACAAATTTGGCAAGAACTTATGGTAGTAGTTTACCAGCCCGAGGAACGACCTCAGTTGTGACACATTTTCCGGTGCTGGAGCCTTGACTACTGCCTCAATCGTCTCTGGGGACTTACATAACCCCTCTTTATCGATAACATGGCCACAATACGAGATCTGTTTTCTAAAAAACTCGCATTTGGGGCGGTTAGCTCGGAGCCCATATTCCTGCAATCTAGTGAGCACCTACTCCAGGTTGGCAAGGTGATCACTGTCATTTTCGCCCGTGACCAGGATGTCGTCCAAATAACACTGGGTCCCTGGGATCCCTTGCAGGACTTGTTCCATTGCCCTCTGCCAAATAGCCGGAGCTGATGCTACCCCGAATACCAGCCGGTTGTATTGGTAGAGACCTTTATGGGTGTTGATTGTGAGGTATTTTTTTGATGCTTCTTCTACCTCCATTTGCAGATACACCTGGGCCAGATCAATCTTAGTGAAGCATTTCCCTCCAGATAGCGAGGCAAAAATATCTTCAATCCGCGGAAGTGGATATTGTATGGTATGAAGGACCGGGTTCACTGTTACCTTAAAGTCCCCACAGATGCGAACCTTCCTTGGTTCCCCAGGCGTGCTGCTCAATGACTTTTTCATCACAGGGACGATGGGTGTAGCCCACTTGCTCCAGTCTACCTTGGACAGCACACCTGAACGTTCCAGACTCTCCAGCTCTGCTTCGACGGCTGGGCGGATCGCATAAGGTACCGGTCTGGCCTTAAAAAAATTTTGGGCTTGCGTTTTCTTCAATTTTAGTCGTCGCTGTCATGCCTTTTAGTGTTCCGAGTCCTTGCTGGAACACTTCTTTCGCGTCAGTTAGGATCTTTGACAGTCGCCCAGGTGTGACGTCATCATCCTTTTTGTCAGCCACAGTCAGTGCCTGTATGGAATGCCAATCCAGTTGTATTTTCCGGATTCATTCACGTCCCAGTAATGGTGGTCCTCCATCTTGCAATACATACAGGTCTAGTTTTGGTGTTTCCTTACCGTTATATATAACGGTCACCCTTATTTTTCCTTTGGGGTAGACTTTTTGCCCCGTGTACGTCTTCAAAATAATTTTTGTGTCTCTCAAGGGTATGTGTGAGAATAGCCGCTCATAGTCCCGTCGGTTTATGACTGTTAGGGCTGATCCTGTGTCCAATTCCATCTTTATCTGGACTCCTGCTATCTTGAGAGTGACCCAAATGGTTCGGTGATCCTCCATTGTGATCACATTATGTAGTTTCAGACAACTCAGTTCCCTGCTTTCGGAGTCGTTATCACTCTTTTGTTCGTCTGAACTATTCTCCGTTATCTTATGTACCTTCTTGTACTTTCCTTTGGTCAGTTTCTTATTGCTGGTTTTCTTTCCCGACCTGCAGACTCGTGCTATGTGTCCTACTTTTCCACACTGTCTGCACACTTTGTCTTTGAACCAGCAATCATTCTGGTCGTGTGTTGTTCTGCCGAAGCGATAGCACTTCTCTGTTCCATATGACATTTCGTTTGTGCCATATTCTTGCGGTCTCTGTTGTATCTCTGCAGCTCTACAGCCTTTTCCAGCGTAAGGTCCTTTTCAGATAAAAGCCGTTTCTGGGTTCCTTCACTTTGAAGCCCACACACAAACTTGTCCCTTAAGGTATCTGCCAGTCCCGCTCCAAACTGGCAGTGTTTCAATAGTTTGCACAGTTCTGTTAAATATTCAGCATTGCTTTCATCCTTATGCTGGTTCCGTTTGTGAAACTTGAATCTTTCTGCTATCAGCAGCGGTGTGGGGTTTAAATGTTCCTTTAGTATCGTTACTATGTCTTCAAAACTCTTTTCCATTGGCTTCGTTGGGGTTACTAGATTTCGTAATAAACCATACGTCTTTGCACCCATTAAATTTAACAATACTGACGCTTTCTTGTCATCTGACACCCCATTTGCCTTGCAGTACACCTCTATTCGTTCGACATATGTAGTCCAATCTTCGACTTCATTGTCAAATGCGGTGATACTGCCACTCTTCGGCATTTTGGGTGTGGTTTAAAATGGCGTCTCCCAATGGCTTAAAATGGCGTCTCCCGCGCTTTCCTTCCTCCCCTGCTGCTGCCGACGCCGCTCCTGGCGGTTCTCGTGGCAATGGCGGCACCCTGTAGGTTTCGCGCGCTTCTCCTGCGCTGCTGCCAACGCCGCTCTCGGTGGTCCTCGTGGCAATGGCGGCGCCTTGCGGGTTTCTGCGCGTCTCTCTCTCCCTCTCTCCGACACTGCTCGGCCCCTGAACACCGGCTGCGCCCTGTGCGCTCTGCCCTCTCTCTCTCTTCCCCGTCGACGCTGCTCGGCCCTTTTCTGTGCCGCTCGGTCGTGCTCTAGCCCGCCGCTGTCCGGGAAGGGTCTGCGCACTACCTGTTGCCAGCCCATTTCGCTGGACCACCTCGACTGGAAAGCCAAGCCTGGCTCTCGACAGCCTCCCCCGCAATTCTCGAGTCTCTGCTGGATGACTGGGCGGTTGCCCGTGGTTGACCCCCGAGTCTCTGGCCTTGACCTCCAATCCACTGATCTCCAAGAACGAAACCCCGGGAGGTGATGCAGAGTTGCAGGTAGGTTCGAACCTGCCTCGTCGCCAATGTTGCGTCCGTGTATAATCAGACACAGACTGCGGAGAACGGTACAACGGTGTTTACTCAACGTGGCTCACACTGCAACTGATCTGTACAGATTACTACTCAGTGTTATATACAGGTGTGGTCACTGCCGGTACTGCAGTGTACATGAGCTGTAAATAGTTCCCCCCCTTAAAGGTATATACATTACACCACTCATTCATTTCTCTGATCTTATTTACCCTATGCAAATTTGCTCGTGGCTCAGGTAGTAATCTAGAGATTACTACCTTTGTGGTTCTGCTTTTTAATTTAGCCCCTAGCTGCTCATACTGCCTCAGGAGAACCTCTTTCTTTGTCCTATCTATGTCATTGGTACCTACGTGGACCATGGCAACTGGATTTTCCCCTTCCTACTCCAAGTTCCTCTCCAGCCCAGAGGAGATGTCCTTAATCCTGGCACCGGGAGGCAACACAGCCATCTGGACTCGCTCTCAGCTGCAGAGAACCGTATCTATCCCCCTAACTATACTTTCCCCTATCACTACAACATTTCTTTTTACTCCCCCCACTTGAATGGCTCCCTGTACCACAGTGCTGTGGTCAGATTGCTCATCCTCCCTGCAGTCCCTGCCCTCGTCCATACAGCGAGCAAGAATCTCATATCTGTTAGACAAGGCCAAGGGCTGAGGCTCCTCCATCACTACCTCCTGGATCCCAATACCTGCCTCGCTTGCAGTCATGCCCTCCTGTCCCTGACCATGGGCCAAATTGGAAGTAATTACTCTAGTGGGTGTGAATGCCTCCTGGAACTTAGTATCCAGGTAACGCTCCCCCTCGTCAATGTGTCACAGTGTCCAAAGCTTGGACTCCAGCATATCAACTTTGAGCCGAAGTTCCCCGAGCAGCCAACATTTGCTGCAGATGTGGTTGCTGTGGACCTCAATGGTGTCCACCAGCTCCCACATGCTGCAACAACGACAATACCTTGCCTGGTCTCCGATCTCAATTAATTATTAATTAATTAAATAAATAAATAAATAGTTTTTAAAAATTTTAAATGTGGAACACGTATATCTTTTAATCTACACCAAGGCACTTAAATTTAGATGCCCAAGTTTGGAAAAAAAGCGCAAAAGAGAGTAACACTCACCAACCAATTACTTACCTGCTTTCTGGTGACGTCACACTTTGATTACCTTTTACTTCTTTACACTCAGCGGTCCGTTGTAGCTGCTCCCGTGGGCCCCGCTCACCTTTAAATCAGCCGCTCCCGTGGGCCCCGCTCATCTTTAAATCAGCCGCTCCCGTGGGCCCCGCTCACCTTTAAATCAGCCGCTCCCGTGGGCCCCGCTCACCTTTAAATCAGCCACTCCCGTGGGGCCCGCTCACCTTTAAATCAGCCGCTCCCGTGGGCCCCGCTCACCTTTAAATCAGCCGCTCCCGTGGGCCCCGCTCACCTTTAAATCGGCCGCTCCCGTGGGCCCCGCTCACCTTTAAATCAGCCGCTCCCGTGGGCCCCGCTCGCCTTTAAATCAGCCGCTCCCGTGGGCCCCGCTCGCCTTTAAATCAGCCGCTCCCGTGGGCCCCGCTCGCCTTTAAATCAGTCGCTCTCGTGGGCCCCGCTCACCTTTAAATCAGTCGCTCCCGTGGGCCCCACTCACCTTTAAATCAGCCGCTCCCGTGGGCCCCGCTCACCTTTAAATCAGCCGCTCCCATGGGCCCTGCTCACCTTGAAATCAGCCGCTCCCGTGGGCCCCACTCACCTTTAAATCAGCCGGTCCCATGGGACCCGCTCACCTTTAAATCAGCCGCTCCCGTGGGCCCCCGCTCACCTTTAAATCAGCCGCTCCCGTGGGCCCGGCTCACCTTTAAATCAGCCGCTCCCGTGGGCCCCGCTCACCTTTAAATCAGCCGCTCCCATGGGCCCCGCTCACCTTTAAATCAGCCACTCCCGTGGGGCCCGCTCACCTTTAAATCAGCCGCTCCCATGGGGCCCGCTCACCTTTAAATCAGCTGCTCCCGTGGGGCCCACTCACCTTTAAATCAGTCGCTCCCGTGGGCCCCGCTCACCTTTAAATCAGCCGCTCCCATGGGCCCCGCTCACCTTTAAATCAGCCACTCCCGTGGGGCCCGCTCACCTTTAAATCAGTCGCTCCCGTGGGCCTCGCTCACCTTTAAATCAGCCGCTCCCATGGGCCCCGCTCACCTTTAAATCAGTCGCTCCCGTGGGCCTCGCTCACCTTTAAATCAGCCGCTCCCGTGGGCCCCGCTCACCTTTAAATCAGTCGCTCCCGTGGGGCCCGCTCACCTTTAAATCAGCCGCTCCCGTGGGCCCTGCTCACCTTTAAATCAGCCGCTCCCGTGGGCCCCGCTCACCTTTAAATCAGCCGCTCCCGTGGGCCCGCGCTCACCTTTAAATCAGCCGCTCCCGTGGGCCCCGCTCACCTTTAAATCGGCTACTCCTGTGGGCCCCGTTCACCTTTAAATCAGCTGCTCCCGTGGGCCCCGCTCACCTTTAAATCAGCCGCTCCCGTGGGCCCTGCTCACCTTTAAATCAGCCGCTCCCATGGGCCCCGCTCACCTTTAAATCAGCCGCTCCCGTGGGCCCCGCTCACCTTTAAATCAGCCGCTCCCGTGGGCCCCGCTCACCTTTAAATCAGCTGCTCCCGTGGGGCCCGCACACCTTTAAATCAGTCGCTCCCGTGGGGCCCTGCTCACCTTTAAATCAGCCGCTCCCGTGGGCCCCGCTCACCTTTTCATTGCACTATAACTGTTGTATTTATTATAGAATACATGTATTGACCATAAAAACTTACTTATAGTATGCTATAATGTACCTGGCATTTCTTCAGCTCCCTTTTCAATTGAAATATTGTAATGTGATGAGAATCTTGTCCTCCACTTCCAACTCCACTATCAGCACCAACTGTGTCAGGCAATTCATTTTGCAGTTCCTCTACCATGTTGAACCAATCCTTCATCTTTTGGCACTGGCTTTCTTTCAAGCTGTTTGTGTCTCTAAATTCCAAGAGGAAGTGTAAGGCCTCATCTATGCAATGTTTATAGTGATAGCTTTCCACCTGCAGATGGGCCACCTGCTCCTCCAGAGAATGGATCCGTTTTTTGTCCTGACTCAACAAGTCCTGTGAAATCTGGCTGGTATGAGTCAGTAGGCTTGTCTGTTGATTCTGCAGTGCCTCCCGGAGTGTTTTGATTTGTAGTTCCATTTCATCTATCCGATCCCAGTCTGGGTCATAATTTATAATAGGTTTATTTCTTATGTCCCTGGCTCTATTAGCATACTTCAGAGTATTAAGGGATTCATCAAAACTAGATGAAGAGGGGCTAATGCATGCAATCATTGCGGTTTTGGCATTCCCTCCAAGAGAGTCCTTTAGCAAACGGGTTATCTTAGTATCCCTGTATGGAATGTGCATACTTTTTCTCTTTGGGTCTCCGAGAGCACTGATCACATTCCCAAGTGCCAAGAGACCACTATTTATCTGAACTGATTCCTTAAATCGTTCACCTGTGTTCCCTGTTTTTGTAACCCTTTCTGAACCAGCTAGGTCAACAAAGCAAAATTTGGAAGAGATCAGTTGAAATGATATCTGTGATTCTTCTATAATGTTGTCCTCATCATTATTTGATTGCTGTCCATTTTTAGGTCGCTTTTGATTGAGGTACATTGTGAAAATGGCATGTGATCGGCTGGAGTACTCATTCATCTGTGTGGTACCTGTGTGACGGGCTGCATTGCCAGCCTCCAAGAGACTCATCATTTCATCAGGTGTCTCAATCTCGCATTCCTTGGCACCAATGATCACTAGAACAAGGGACATGGAAAGAGATTTTTGTTATAATGCGTTAATTAGTCTTTCGATAAACAGTACAATGTGCATGGGAAAGGTGGTATAGTTAGCTTCATATTACTTTATCTTGACCCACCCAGTGGACCATTGGGTAAATGCACTTGAAGATATACCATGAAACAAGAACAGAGGAGGCTGAGGGTATATTTAATTGAGGTGTATAAAATTATGAGGAGCCGTGATAGAGTGGATAGGAAGGACCTATTTCCCTTAGCAGAGAGGTCAATAACCAGGGGGCATAGATTTAAAGTAATTGATAGAAGGATTAGATGGGAGTTGAAGAGAAATGTTTTTCACCAGAGGGTGGTGGGGGGTCTGGAACTTACTGCCTGAAAAGAGTGGTAGAGGCAGAAACCATCATCACATTCAAAAAGTATTTGGATATGCACTTGGAAGTGTCATAACCTACAAGGCTACGGACCAAAAGCTGGAAAGTGGGATTAGGCTGGATTGATCTTTTTCAGCCAGCCCAGACACAATGGGCCGAATGGCCTCCTTCTGTACCATAAACTTCGATAAGAAGATCCCAAGGTTGATTCCTGGTCTGCACCAAGTTAGCTCATCTCAACCAGAGCACCAGTGGAAGCACGAAAATTGGCTTCTGCATTCCCAGTACAGAGAGCAGGGAGGGGGGTGGCGGGGTGTAGAAAAACAAATATTCAACAATTCGGTGATTAAATTGAACGGTTGTGTCATTATTTTTTGCAATCCAATTTCATTCAAAGCATCATAGCTGAAATTTGCAAGACTCTGTCCCTAGCACCAAGAATACAAATTGGATAGTCAGGCATGAAAGTAAGTTTATCTGATTTGCTGTGCTCCTGATTTTCCAACCATTAAACTTAATGGGCAGCAATTCTCAGGAAAGTTGAGAATCAGGCGTACTGATTCTCTAATTGAGTGAGACTCCACACTGCAAGTAATTTTGATTTGTAGTTCCACTTTATTTGCCCAATCCCAGTCTAAATTATGGGCTAATGCACACAATCATTGGGCAATGTTGGGGCAAAAAAACTGTCTTAAAACTGCTGTTTGCATAGAAAATGACAGCCCATTACTAATGAACAAAAGTTCGGTCACAATTCAAATCATAAGAAAGTCTTTACTTTTTAGATTATCTATTTGAAATCTGTCTGATCACTTTAACATTGCGTTACAGAAAACATATGGTTCCTTACATCAGAGTCTGCACAACAGGCCATTCTGCCCAACTGGTCTATGTCAGCATTTATGCTCTACATGAGCCTCCTCCCACCCCTCTTCATCTAACCCTCTCAGCATATCCTTCTATTCCTTTCTCCCTCATGTGCTTATTTAGCTTTCCCTTAAATGAATCTATGCTATTTGCCACAACTACTCCTTCTGGTAGTGCATTCTACATTCTTACCACTCTTTGGGTAAAGAAATTTCTCCTCAATTCTGTATTGGATTTATTAGTGGCTATCTTATATTATGGCCTCTAGTTTTGGTCTCTCCCACAAGTGGAAACATTTTCTCCACATCTACCCTATCAAACCATTTCATTATCTTAAAGGCCTCTATATGGTCACCCCTCATTATTCTCTGTGAATTTCCCCACCTGCTAATAGCTCACTGTCTTCACCCCTCAGTCTTCTTTTCTAGAGAAAAGAGCTCCAGCCTGTTCAACCTTTCCTGATAGTGATAACCCCTCAGTTCTAGTATCATCCTTGTCTATCTTTTTTGCACCTTCTCCAATGCCTCTATATCTTTCATCAGTGAGAATGATGATTAAAAACCTCTACCTAACTATAGTGCAAATTAAAAAGTGCAAAGAATATCTTAAAACTATGTACAGCAGCTCAAATGTTATTATTTCAGCCCAGTTCCTAATCCATAAACCACACTAGAACTGTGCACAGTGTGGTCTACAACATTACTTCCCTGCTTTTTAATTCTATCCCTCTAGAAATGAACCCCAGTGCGTGGTTTGCCCTTTTTTTTTTTTTAAATGGACTTATTAACCTGCATCCCTACTTTTATTTCAGATTTCCAGCATCTGCAGTATTTTCTTTTTGTATCACTACTTTTAGTGATTTATGTATCTGTACCCCTAGATCTCTTTGTTCTTCTAACCCATTCAGACTATTATCCAAGCAGTATGTGGCCAATGTTCCCACTAAGCTGTGCGAGCATGCGGCTGCGCAGTCATAGAAACATAGAAACATAGAAGATAGGAGCAGGAGTAGGCCATTCGGCCCTTCAAGCCTGCTCCGCCATTCAATGAGATCATGGCTGATCATCCAAATTCAGTACCCTGTCCCTGCCTTCTCCCCATATCCCTTGATCCCTTTAGCCTTAAGAAATATATCCAACTCTTTTTTGAATATATTTAATGAACTGGCCTCCACCGCCCTCTGTGGCAGAGAATTCCACAGGTTCACCACTCTCTGGGTAAAGAAATTCCTCCTCATTTCAGTCCAAATGGCTTACCCCTTATCCTTAGACTATGACCCCTGGTTCTGGACTCCCCGGCCATCATAAACATCCTTCCTGCATCTAGTCTGTCCAGGCCTGACAGAATTTTATAGGTTTCGATGAGATCCCCTCTCAATCTTCTAAACTCCAGTGAGTATAATCCCAATCGACACAATCTCTCCTCATACGTCATTCCTGCCATCCCAGGTATCAGCCTGGTGAATCTTCGCTGCACTCCTTCCATGGCAAGAACGTCCTTCCTCAGGTAAGGCGACCAAAACTGCACACAATACTCAAGGTGTGGTCTCACCAAGGCCCTGTACAACTGTAGCAAGACATCCTTGTTCCTGTACTCGAACCCTCTTGCTACGAAGGCCAACATACCATTTGCCTTCTTAACCGCCTGCTGCACCTGCATGTTTACCTTCAGCGACTGGTGCACAAGAACACCCAGGTCTCTTTGCACTTCCCCTTCTCCCAATCTATTGCCATTCAAATAATAATCTGCCTTCCTGTTTTTGCCACCAAAGTGGATAACCTCACATTTATCCACATTATAGTGCATTTGCCATGCATCTGCCCAATCACCCAACCTGTCCAAATCATACTGGAGTTTCATGACATCCTCCTCACAGCTTACCCTCCCACCCAGCTTTGTGTCGTCTGCAAATTTGGAGATATTACATCCAATTCCCTCGTCCAGATCATTAATATATATTGTGAACAGCTGGGGTCCTAGGACCGATCCTTGCAGTACCCCACTAGTCACTGCCTGCCACTCGGAAAACGACCCGTTTATTCCAACTCTTTGCTTTCTGTCCGCCAACCAGTTCTCTATCCAAGTCAATACCTTGCCCCCAATCCCATGTGCCTTAATTTTGCACGCTAATCTCTTATGTGGGACCTTATCGAAAGCCTTCTGAAAGTCCAAATACACCACATCCACTGGTTCTCCCTTATCTATTTTACCAGTTACATCCTCAAAAAATTCCAGTAGATTAGTCAAGCATGATTTACCTTTTGTAAATCCATGTTGACTTTGTCCAAACCTGTCACTGCTCACCAAGTGCTCTGCTATTACATCTTTTATAATAGATTCTAGCATTTTCCCCACTATCGATGTCAGGCTTACCGGTCTATAATTCCCCGCTTTTTCTCTACCACCTTTTTTGAATAGTGGGGTAACATTAGCTACCCTCCAATCCATGGGTACTGTTCCAGAGTCTATCGAGTTCTGGAAGATGACCAGCAATGCATCTACTATTTCTAGGGCCACTTCCTTAAGTACCCTGGGATGTAGATTATCAGGCCCTGGGGATTTATCGGCCTTCAGTCCCATCAATTTTCCAAACACCATTTCCCTACAAATACTGATTTCTTTCAGTTCCACCCTTACATCAGGCCCTATGTTCCCCGGCATCTCTGGGAGGTTATTTGTGTCCTCCTTTGTGAAGACAGAACCAAAGTATGAATTTAGTTGGTCTGCCATTTCTTTGTTTCCCATTATAAATTCCCCTGATTCTGAGTGTAAGGGACCTACGCTTGACTTCACCAATCTTTTTCTCTTCACATATCTATAAAAGCTTTTACAGTCCGTTTTTATGTTCCCTGCTAGCTTACTCTCATATTCTTTTTTCCCTTTCTTAATTAATCCCTTTGTCCTCCTTTGTTGACTCCTAAACTGCTCCCAATCCTCAGGATTATTGCTTTTTCTGGCCAATTTGTATGTCGTCTCCTTGGATCTTATGCTATCCCTAGTTTCCCTTGTTAGCCACGGTTGAGTCACCTTTTTTGTTTTATTTTTATGCCAAACTGGGATGAACAAATTCTGTAGCTCATGCATTCGGTCTTTGAGTGCTTGCCATTGCCTATCCACCGTCAACCCTTTGAGTGCCATTCCCCAATCAATCCTACCCAACTCGCTCCTCAGACCATCGTAGTTTCCTTTATTTAAATTGAGGACCCTAGTCTCTGAGTCAACGACTTCATTCTCCATCTTAATGAAGAATTCGATCATATTATGATCGCTCAGACCCAAGGGGCCTCGTACAACAAGATTGCTAATTAATCCTTTCTCGTTACATAATACCCAGTCTAAGATGGCCCGATCTCTGGTTGGTTCCTCGACATATTGGTCCAGGAAACCATCCCGTACACACTCCAGGAATTCCTCCTCCACAGTGTTGTTACTAATTTGGTTGGCCCAATCTATATGTAGATTAAAGTCACCCATGATGACTGCTGTGCCCTTATTGCACGCTTCTTTAATTTCCCTTTAATGCCATCCCCAACCTCTGCCTTACTGTTGGGAGGTCTATATACCACTCCCACTAATGTTTTTTTCCCCTTAGTATTTCTCAATTCTACCCATACAGATTCCACATCATCAGAGCTAATATCCTTCATTACAATTGTATTAATCCCTTCTTTAACCAGTAATGCTACCCCACCTCCCTTTCCTTTTTGCCTATCTTTCCTGAATATCGAATACCCCTGGATGTTGAGTTCCCAGTCTTGGCCATCCTTGAGCCACGTTTCCATAATCCCAACCAAATCATATTCGTTTACCTCTATTTGCGCAGCCAATTCGTCCACCTTATTACAAATGCTCCTCGCATTAAGACACAAAGCCTTCAGGCTTGTTTTTTTAACGCTCTTAGACCTATTAGAATTATTATTTACTGTGGCCACGCTTGATTTAAACCGTTGATTTCTCTGACTGCCACTTTTGTTTTTCTCCTTCCTATCTTTTGCTTTTATCCCTGTTTTCCTTTCCTCTGTCTCCCTGCTCAGGTTCCCAACCCCCTGCCATTTTAGTTTAAACCCCCCCGAACAGTACTAGCAAACCTCCCCGCAAGGATATTTGTCCCGCTCTGGTTCAGGTGCAACCCGTCCGACTTGTACAAGTCCCACCTTCTCCAGAAGCAGGCCCAGTGATCCAGGAAACTAAAGCCCTCCCTCCTGCACCAACTCTTTAGCCACGCATTCATCTGCTCTATCCTCCTATTCCTATACTCACTAGCACGTGGCACCGGGAGTAATCCAGAGATTACAACCTTTGAGGTCCTGCTCTTTAATCTGCTACCTAGCTCCCTAAATTCTTGCTGCAGGACCTCATCCCTCTTCCTACCCATGTCATTGGTCCCAATGTGAACCACGACCTCTGACTGTTCACCCTCCCCCTTCAGAATGCCCTGCAGCCGTTCAGTGACATCCTTGACCCTGGCACCAGGGAGGCAACAAACCATCCTGGAGTCACTTCTACGGCCACACAAATGCCTATCTGTTCCCCTTACGATAGAATCCCCTACCACTATTGCTCTTCCACTCTTTTTCCTCCCTTCCTGAGCTTCAGAGGCACCCCTGCAAGGTCCGGCATAGGTGGCTCACCGGCTTTTACATTGTAAATACCACGCATGCACAGAAATTTAAAGGGACCGCGCATTAAAAGAAACAGGCCTCGCAGAACAAAGCGCAGCTTACAGGGAACATGGCATGTCACCTCCTTATTCTTCCTACCAAAATGACAACCTCACAATTATCTATATTGAAAATCATTTGCCAAATAAACGCCCATTCTTCAAGTTTATTAATGTCTTCTTGTATTTTGTCGCATTTTTCTTGTATTAACTACACCCCTAGTTTGGTGTCATCTGCAAATTGATATTGTACTTTCGAGTTCATATCATTTATGTAAATGGTAAACAGTGGTTCTAATACCGATCCCTGTGGAACAAAACTTCCCACCTTCCGGCTGTCTGAGTAACTACCTTTATTAGGAATGGGCAATAAATGCCGACCATGCCAGCGACGCCCATCTCCCGTGAATGAATAATAAAAAACACCTACTCTCGGTTTTCTGTTTTGCAACCAGTTGCTATCCATTCTGCTACTTGCCCCCTGACTCCACATGCTCTGACCTTAGTCATGAGACTACTATGCGGTATCTTATCAAAGGCCTTTTGAAAATCCAAATATATTACATCTACTGCATTACCCTTGTCTACTTTTTCTGTTACTTCTTCAAAGAATCAATGTGGTTGACCAAGCATGACCTTCCCTTTTGAAATCTGTGCTGACTACTCTAATGGACCAGAAATTCGGGTCGGAGGCTTCCCGTGGGTGCAAGCCCCCGACCTGCACTTACCTGGCACGCCAGCCGTTGTGCTGTGGGCCCGCGTGGGATTCCGGTCCTGGGCCTCCTCCAACTGCCGGCACGCAGTGCTCGAGTATCCCAGGGGCGCAGTTAGTTCGAAGAGTCCCCTGGGATCACGTGGGCCATGGAGAGCCAATCGTAGCAGGGGATCTCTATTCATAGATTTGACAGGAAGACCTGTCAAATCTATGAATTAGAGATCGGCCCCAAAACATAACTAAAACTTCAAATAAATAATAAATTTAAAAAATCACATTTTAAAAATAACTATAAATTACATAAAATAACTTTTAAACAATTTAAATTTTTGAAAAAATTAATTACAGTTTTTAACAGGGCTAAAAATAAACTTACCTTTCTTTAAAGTATTTAAAAATAATAAACCTGTGGAAAAAATGTTTTAATTTTACTTAATTCACCACTTACCTTGTTAAAAGCAGGCCTTGCGACTGCTTTTTAAAAGCGTAGCTGCTGGAGACTTACCCTCCCGGAGAAACCTGTAAAAAAAAATGGAAGTTCCTGGCATACGCGCTGCCTCTCCGGCGCACGCGTTCGACCTGTGAACCCCTTCCTTGAAGGGAACGGAAGTTCCGGTTTCCCACGCATGCGCAGTGCATGCACGAAACTGGCACTTTCGTTCGCCCTATGCGTGAGTACCCAGCGCGTACTCACCCGTGGGGACCCGAATTTCTGGCCCAATATTTTAGGTTTCTAGGACCTAGAAATTCGGTGGAGCCCCAAACGGGGCGCCAAGCTCGCCTGGGCGCCGGAATTACCGCTGCGATCGGAACCGTTGCGCCCGCCGGAAATTCAGCTTGAGCACCCCAAGAGGGACACGAGGCGCCCCGCGTCCCTCTTGGGGCGCTGAAACTGAATATCGCAGCGCAACGTGCCGCAGCACCACACGCTGCGGCACGGCGCGCTGTGGTACTGCAGGCCTTCCTTCCCTTCTTAAGGGGGAGGGGCCTGCACCAGCGCGATGACCGATCACGAGTGCCGGCAAAAGAGCCCGGCACCGAGGAGAAGTGCCGGGCTCTCGGGACACAGCCGGCACTGCCCGGGGGGGGGGGGGGATCAGGAGGCCGGGGACAGAGGTGCTGGCAGGCGGCCACCGAAAAAATGACCGCCCCGCACCTCCACCTTAATTTGCGCCACTACCACCACAGGTAGGCCCCGTGAACCGGGCGCGATTTGCGAACGGCGTTACAGAGGCGGGCGCTACCAAATATCGCGATCGGGTCGGTAGCGGGGCGCTGCGCACACCGATGACATCATCGGTGGCGGCGCAGCGCTACAGGCTAACGCCGCCATTAGCACCCCGCGGCCAGTGGCGCTAAAGCCACCGAGTGCCCTCTTTAGGCGCTAACTGGTGGCGCAGCCCACCAAATTTCTAGGCCTAGATGTTTTTCTATTACATCTTTGAGTAAAGATTCCAATGGCCCAGAAATTCGGGTCCCAACGCCTGAGTAAGCACAGAGTACTCATGCGTGGACCCGATGGAAGTGCCGGTTTCTTGCATGCACTACGCATGCGCGGGAAACCGGCATTTCCGATCCTCTGAACGAAGGGGTTCAGTTGTGGAACGCGTGCGCGCGGGAGTCTGCGCGTGCGCGTTGAACTTCCTTTTTTTTTAAACAGGTTTTTCCGTGCGTGAAGGCCTCTACTTTTTACACATCTAAAAACCAGGCGTAAGGACTTCATTTTAAAAGGTAAGTGGTCAATTAATTAAAATTAGAACATTTTTCCCACAGATTTATTATTTTTAAATACTTTAAAGTAAGGTAAGTGTATTTTTAGCCCCGTTTTTTTATAAAATTATTTTTTTCAAAAATTTAAATTATTGTTTAAAATAGTTATTTAATGTTATTTATAGTTTATTTAAATAGTGTGATGTTTTTTTCAAATTTATTTTAAGGTTAAGCACTGTTTTGGGCACCCGATGTTTTCATAAGTTTGACAGTTCTTTCTGTCAATTTCATGAATGGGCTTTTCCCTCCTCCGATTGGTTGCCCGTGGCTCATGTGATCCCAGCAGACGCATCGCATTAAGTACGCCGCTGGATCACGCAAGCACAGCGCGCCGGGAGCTGGACCGGGCCACAGACAGGAAATCCACGCAGGGCCAGGCCTCAACTGCCGGCGTGCTAGATAAGTGTAGGTCGGGGGCTTGCACCCGCGGGTAGCCCCTGACACGAATTTCTGGGCCATTATCTTTCCTACCACCAACGTTAAGCTAACTGGTCCATACTTCTCTGGACTTGTTCTATCTCCCTTTTAAAAAGCTTTTAAAGTGGCTTCCTGAATGCTTATTGTTTGGGGGGAGGGGAGGGGAAGTTTGAATGTAAGAAAAGGGAAAAGATAAAAGTACCCCACTTGTTTGAAGTAGAATCCACATTCTGTAGATGGGGGCTAAAAAGTACAATTTAAGGAAAACTAGGCCCACAGACGGCAACTAGATCCAAATATGGCTACCATCGCGCTCGCTGTCCTTGATATTATATCCTTTAATTGCAAAGCTATTAGTATCAATCTCATTAGAACTACTTTCTGATATCTATCAACATAATTATCAAGCCACTCAATCCAGTTGATTGTTAGCTTGTTACCTTGGTTGGATGGAGCCAGACAGTCTGGGAGGCCAGCCTTACACCTTTGATCCCCAAGGTGAGTGACAGCTGTACATTTTAGTTTTGATCCCCCTTGTACTGTGTAATGAAATCTGTTTGTCTTGATCCTGTATTCGTTTTGCACTCATGTATATTACCCTCCCCCACTGTGTATAGTTTCACTTCCTCTTTCCTGACTAACCTGCCTTCTCTTACATAAAGATCCCAGGATCTGTATGACTCATTCCTGTGAACCAGTCGGCGTGTTGAAATGTTAGCTCTGATCTTAGTGATTAATAGCCAACTTGTTTAAGTCTATAACTTCTAGTTTTGTGGTTATTGAAGGCCCATCAATTTTAATCACTAAGATTCCCAAAGCTTTAAAAAGGTGCCTGGGATTTTTTTCGTATTATGCCCAATGGGTGCCCAATTACTCTGATAAGGCCTGACCCCTCATTAAATCGACGTCCTTCCCACTATCAGCTGAAGCTCGGGAGGCTTTCACCAGTATTAAACAGGACATTGAAAGGGCTGCAGTGTGTGCAGTGGACGAATGCATTCCCTTTCAAGTCGAAAGTGATCACAGAATCACAGAAACCCCACAGTGCAGATAGAGGCCATTTCGGCCCATCGAGCCTGCACCGACACATATCCCACCCGATCCCCGTAACCCCACGTATTTAATCCCCCTAACACTAAGGGTCAATTTATCATAGCCAATCAACCTAACCCGCAGACTTTGCCTTAGCTGTGACCCTCAATCAGGCTGGGAGACCTGTGGCCTTCTTCTCCCGAACCCTTCAGGGACCTGAAATCAGGCACTCTTCTGTCGAGAAGGAGGCACAGGCTATAGTGGAGGCAGTGCGGCACTGGAGACACTACCTAGCCGGCAAACGTTTCACCCTGCTCACCGACCAGCGGTCGGTGGCTTTCATGTTTAATAACAAAGGGGGAAAATCAAGAATGACAAAATACTCAGGTGGAGGATCGAACTATCCACGTTCGACTATGATATTATGTACAGGCCGGGAGCCCTTAATGAACCCCCAGACACCCTATCGCGGGGAATGTGTGCCAGCATTCATACGGACAAATTACAGGGTCTCCACAACGACCTCTGTCACCCAGGGGTCACCCGACTATACCATTTTATAAAGTCCCGCAATCTGCCCCACTCCATCGAGGAGGCCAGGGCAATGACCAGAGCCTGCCGCATCTGTGCGGAATGCAAGCCTCGTTTCTACAGGCCTGACCGTGCACACCTTATCAAAGCCACACGGCCATTCGAGCGCCTAAGTCTGGACTTCAAGGGACCCCTTCCCTCTGCCAACCATAACGTATACTTCCTCAATATCATTGATGAATATTCCCGCTTCCCCTTCGCCATTCCCTGCCCAGACATGACCAGTGCCACGGTCATCAAGTGTCTCTGTAATCTATTCTGCATGTTTGGCATGCCGAACTACATACACAGCGATAAAGGGACGTCATTCATGAGTGACGAGCTGCGCCAGTTCTTGCTCTCGAAGGGAATAGCCACTAGCAGAACCACTAGCTACAACCCCCGGGGTAATGGGCAAGTGGAAAGGGAGAATGCTACTGTTTGGAAGGCTGTCACGTTAGCCTTAAAGTCAAAAGGCCTTCCGACCTCCCGCTGGCAGGAAGTCCTCCCAGACGTGCTCCACTCCATAAGGTCTCTGTTATGTACTGCCACTAACGCTACCCCTCACGAAAAGATGTTCGTTTTCCCCCGGAAATCCACCTCGGGCATATCTCTACCCGCGTGGCTGACGTCTCCGGGGACAGTACTATTGCGGAAGCACGTGAGAGGCCATAAAACGGACCCCCTTGTGGAAAAGGTACAGCTCCTCCATGCAAACCCTCAGTACGCCTATATCGAATACTCTGACGGGCAAGAGGACACTGTTTCCATAAAAGACCTCACTCCCTCGGGGAGCGGAGAGAACGATGGGAGACTACCCGATGAAGACCTACACTACAAAGAGACAGGACGCCCAGAGGTATCAATACCCAACTTTAACCTGGAGGACACTGCAGATAACCTGGAAGACACTGCGGAGGCCCGGACAGCGGAGGAACCAGAATCCACTCCCCTAGAGGCACCCCAACCGGCTTTGCGCCGATCACTGAGAACTGCAAAACCTCCTGACAGACTCACTTGTACCAACTTTTAAGAAACATCACCCCGATGGACTAAATCTATAGAAGGGGTGAATGTAATGAAATCTGTTTGTCTTGATCCTGTATTCGTTTTGCACTCATGTATATTACCCTCCCCCACTGTGTATAGTTTCACTTCCTCTTTCCCGACTAACCTGGGAGGTTCCAGGTCTTGGCTCTTGGCTCCACCCCTGACTTCTCTTACATAAAGATCCCAGGATCTGTATGACTCATTCCTGTGAACCAGTCAGCGTGTTGAGATGTTAGCTCTGATCTTAGTGATTAATAGCCAACTTGTTTAAGTCTATAACTTCTAGTTTTGTGGTTATTGAAGGCCCATCATACTGAGAATAGATGAATGACTTATAACCCAGATATCATGGTGGCAGGAAGTCCTACAGTGTGTCTTTGTGATCAGCAGTCATTGATAGCCCCATCACTCTTCCCCTCCCCTCCCCTCCCCACAAACAATAAACATTCAGGAAGCCACTTTAAAAGCTTTTTAAAAGGGAGATAGAACAAGTCCAGGGAAGTATAGACCAGTTAGCTTAACGTTGACATTTCTAGCGGCCCCCTCTCTCAGCTTGCGAATTCTATCTTGTATCATTGTACCACAGCTGATATGGAGGGGGTGTTCTTGTGGTGCTGCATGGGCTATAACAAATACCCATACTTAAGAATTATAGTACATACAAGTCCAGCTTTAATATTATTAATAGTGTTAGCAAAGTGTAATGTATTTTGTTATTTCTGTACCCGAGGAGAGAGCATGAGTTAAAAGTTCTGTAAAAGTAGTGCTAGCTTCTGTAGCGTTTATTGCAACTGCTTTTTTTTTTACTTTTAATAAACATGTTCTGGAATTTATAGCTGACAATATGGTCTGATGATATTTATTCTTCTGGTTTCTGAATTCTAGGAGACCAGGAGAAACATAGAAGATAGGAGCAGGAGTAGGCCATTCGGCCCCTCGAGCCTGTTCCGCCATTTAATGAGATCATGGCTGATCATCCAAATTCAGCACCCTGTCCCTGCTTTCTCCCCATATCCCTTGATCCCTTTAGCCTTAAGAAATATATCTAACTCCTTCTTGAATATATTTAATAAGTTGGCCTCAACTGCCTTCTGTGGTAGAGAATTCCACAGGTTCACCACTCTCTGGGTGAATAAATTCCTCCTCATCTGTGTCCTAAATGGTTTACCCCTTATCTTTAGACAGTGACCCCTGGTTCAGGACTCCCCCTCAATCGGGAATATCCTTCCTGCATCTAGTCTGTCTAGTCCTGTTAGAATTTTATACGTTTCAATGAGATCCCCTCTCATTCTTCTAAACTCTAGCGAATATAAGCCTAATCGACCCAATCTCTCTTCATACGTCATTCCTGCCATCCCAGGTATCAGTCTGGTGAATCTTCGCTGCACTCCCTCCATGGCAAGAACATCCTTCCTCAGATAAGGCGACCAAAACTGCACACAATACTCAAGGTGTGGTCTCACCAAGGCCCTGTACAACTGCAGCAAGACATCCTTGTTCCTGTACTCGAATCCTCTCGCTATGAAGGCCAACATACCATTTGCCTTCTTAACCGCCTGCTGCACCTGCATGCTTACCTTCAGCGATTGGTGCACAAGGACACCCAGGTCTCGTTGCACTTCCCCTTTTCCCAATCTATTGCCGTTCAGATAATAATCTGTCTTCCTGTTTTTGCCACCAAAGTGGATAACCTTGCATTTATCCACATTATACTGCATCTGCCATGCATCTGCCCAATCACCCAACCTGTCCAAATCATACTGGAGTTTCTCTACATCCTCCTCACAGCACACACACCCACCCAGCTTTGTGTCATCTGCAAACTTGGAGATATTACATCTAGTTCCCTTGTCTAGATCATTAGAAGGCTTGTGGCATATCCAGTAAGCAAAATACAAGGGTTTCTGTTCAGCCCCTGGACAACACTATAATACCAGATATTGCGCGTGTAATGTCATACTTTGATTAATAGAGAGCAAAGACTTGCTTATGGGAATGCCCTTTGATGCAGAACACGAGGGAAATGTATCTAGACAAAGCCTAAAAAATATAAGTCATCATTTTGAGATAGAAGTGATGATACAATCACATACAAAGAAAGCCCTTTAAGAAACCCTAAAAGGGAAATACAGTCTCGCCCAACAATCAAGTTGACATAAAAGAAAACAGGCAAACTACTAGAGAGACACCTGTACAGTATTGTTTTAACTGTAGAAGTCCACTAGTCCCAATTAGATCATAATGAATATTGAAGTGCCAACCTGCAATGTACAGGTGAATGGAAAATGCAAAAATAATGAACTCTGGAAACAAATGACTGTAACTGTGACATATCTGCTACAAACAACTGAAGCTAATATGACTATAACTGATACAAACTATTTTTTTTTAAACGAGCAAACTTCTGACTAATCTTAAATGTAAAGAAAATATCTTCCATCAACTTAGAATACCTATTGTGCAAGCATTGAGATGAGGTAAAAATAATTTAGAAATAAAATGAGGAGAGCGAACACAGAAATACATTCATAAAATGACTTCACTGGTTGGATTTATTTAACCAAATGATAGGATTACCTGTGTTTCCTTTTTCATCTTCTCTGATATGAATATCTTTGCTGGTGCTCTGTAGCTCCAAAAGATCCTTCAGCTCTTCTTTGTACACTTCAATGTAGGATACTTTCACATTAAAGTCTATATTGTGATTTTCAGTGATGTTTTGGAAAATCTCGTGAATGGCACGTGGAATAATGCCTTTTAACTCATCAGAAAATGGAGCTTTAGGTCATAAAAAAAATCTTTATAAATCTTTATAATTTCTAGCACAATGCATCTAATTTATCATTTCCTAATAATATGTATCACAATATAATCAGTAAACCGTGTAACCCGATCCAATCCTGTTTCTCTGAACTATACATAACTTTTATGGTGCAGCCATGCAGGTGAGGGTTAACATGCTGATGCAATATGTACATCGAGCAGCTGGGCATTGTTTACCTTGGGGCTGCTGTTACAAGAAGTATACATTATAGGAGTGATTCCATGATCTGGTACTTGCAGGTGGGCACCTCAGGAAATTATGTGTGTGCAGCCTGCGATTTGCCAGAATTGGAAATCATGGATTGTGCACCTGAAATTTCCTAAACTGTAATCCCTCCAAGTGCCAATTCACAAAATTGCCCTTTATAGCCAAGACTTTCATTAACCTTGCACTGCCATTTGTGCTAAAGATTACGGTTGTATTCCTGTGTCTGTAAAGTTGAAGAAAAATATTTGACAAAACTATCATTGTCTGATTCTTAATAGAAAGATATGAATTTTTTCCCATTTACTTTTGTGGTTTATATTGTGCTGGCATTAGTTTTTATGATTAATGAGGCTTTCAACGATTTTACTATTAACAGAAAATCAAACATCAGAACTCAAGCCATTAACCTATCTATCCCATCTGGTCCCAGAATAGCTGGAGTGATGGATACTATGGAGAGTCTATTACATCTGTCCCATACACACCTGTAAGACAGGATGAGGTTGCAAAATATATAGCTCCTAGTCTGCTGAATCCATCCATATTGAAAATGACAATACTACCATGGTAGCAAGAATGTAATGTCTTGAAATTAATTTAAAATAAAAAATATAAGCAAAAATACTTAGTTGGCAAATAGATGCTAACAGAATTACATTAGCAATTCTACTACCAATGATGCTAAATTAAGTTTCAATTGCCTAAAATGACTTAATTTGTTAGCAAAGTGAGAAAGTGTCACACTGCATTCCAAGTAACAGATATTTATGTTTGTTTTTGGAAAGTTCTTTTTTTCCCCTCTTCCCTTTTCTTAGAACTCCCCATATCTACCACCATCCTGAGTAAAAGACCGAGCCTCCTCCAAACCATCTACCAAGGGATCTCCAGAAACTACCACCAGAAATTGTGCATAGGACAGCCCATGATGACTCTCCCTCCCTCTGAGGAAGCTCTTGGCTGTTGATAGATGTCTGCCCATAGTTGCACATTAAAGATTGGAAACTTTGGCAGGTGGGAGATTTTGGCACTCAGACACAGTACACTGGGATTGCACCAGGCTGTGCCATTCCCAATCAAGACATGCATTAATATTAATGTATTGCCTTAAGACTTATTAGATAGATATTTCACAGTAATGTTATTTAATATTGTGGTGTATAGTAAGTTACAATGCAGAGGGACAAAGAAAACATCTTTTTTTTAACTTACCTATATGTCCCCCACCAATTGTGTATGTTTTTCCAGATCCTGTCTGTCCATAAGCAAACACAGTGGCATTATAACCTTCAATTGCTGATATTACTAAAGGCTTTACGCAGGCAGAATATACATCATCTTGTGATGATTTTTGTCCAAATACAAAATCAAATGTAAAAGCACGATCTTTCCCAATCACAACCTGCTGCGTGTTGGGAACAACTCGAACACAAACTTGATGGTTGTGGAGGATTTCTTTTGGAAGTAGAGGTCGAATCCGTACAGCAACTTTGACTGCAATCTCTTCCATATTATCAGATTAAAAAGCTTGGTGCATAAAATTATTCTTTTACTTTTGTGCATCCATTTTGAAGATTATCTTTTTTCCATGTTCCGTAGTGTGTACACTTAAAAGAAAAAAAAAGGTTAGCATTTCAATTTTATGAATTTGTAATAAAACTGTTAAGGAAAAGGAAGATCGCATTTTAAAAACCTGATACTCTTTGTGGAGGCGACAAATATCGTGGATGGGGGGGGGGGCGGGGGAATACAGTGGATTTGGCGCACATGGACTTTCAGAAAGCCTTTGACAAGGTACCACACAGGAAACTATTGGAGACAATTAAGAGGTATGGAAATAGGAGAGGGGAAGCAAATTGGAATAAAAACTGGTTAGGAGGGAGGAAACAGAAAGTTGGAGTTAAAGATAGTTTCTTAAAGTGGCTAGAAGTGAGTAGTGGTGTCACGCAGGGTTCTGTTCTGGGACCACATCTATCCACTGTGTATATCAATGATTTGAATATAGCACAAGAGGGAGTGGTGTCCAAATTTGCAGATACTAAAATAGGAGGTATAGTAAATAATTCTAGGGTGCTAACAGTGCGCAAATCAACTAGCGCCTGGATACAGCGCCACTAACACCTCCCGCAAAATTCAGCGGGAGGTTAGCGGTGGCACTAACCGTTAGCGCCGCACGTCACTGCGTCGCCGGCGATGACGTCATTGCCGTGCGCAGCGCCCCACTCGCGCTATGTCCGCCGGGGTCATGGGGGCCTATCTGCGGCCAGGGCGGCGCTAGTTAAATGGAGGGGGCGGGCGGCCATTTTTGTTGCTGGCCGCCTGCCAGCAACTGCCCCTGTTGCTGTCCCCGGCCCCCGTGAAGCCCCCCCGCGGGATGCTGGCTGCTCTCCGTGAGCCCGGCACTCCTCTTGAGTACCGGGCTCGTTTGCCGGCGCTCCCGATCCCTGGTGGCCCAGCTGGGCACCGGGATGCGCTACACCAGGCACCTCCCCTTTAATAAGGGGAGGAAGGGCTGCAGTACTGCGGCGCGACGTGCAGCAGCGCCACCTAGCGCCACGATATTGGCTTGCAGCGCCCCAAGAGGGACGTGGGACGCTTCCAGTAGCGCCTCTCTTCCCTCTCAGGGCGCTACCTGGGAAAATTGACCGCAGTGGTGCTAACTTTTTCGGGAGCGCCCCGGCAAAGGTAGCGCCCCAAAACCTTAAATCTGTATCCCCTAGTCCTTGTACCATCAACTAGTGGGAACAGCCTTTCCCCGTCTAGTCTATCCAAACCCGTCATAATCTTGTACACCTCTATCAAATCACCCCTCAACCTCCTTTGCTCTAATGAAAACAAATCCAGCTTCTCCACCCTGTCCTCGTAACTAAGATCCCCCATCCCTGGAACCATTCTGGTAAATCTCCTCTGCACCCTCTCAAGTGCCCCTTCACATCCTTCCTAAAGTGTGGTGACCAGAACTGGACGCAATACTCCAGTTGTGGCCTAACCAGTGCTTTATAAAGGTTCAGCATAACTTAGTAATAGAGTCATAGAGTTATGCAGCACAGAAAGAAGCCCTTCGGCCCATCATGTCCGCGCCGGCCATCAAGCCCTGTCTATTCTAATCCCATTTTCCAGCACTTGGTCCGTAGCCTTGTATGCTATGGCGTTTCAAGTGCTCATCTAAATGCTTCTTGAATGTTGTGAGGGTTCCTGCCTCTACCACCCTTTCAGGCAGTGAGTTCCAGATTCCAACCGCACTCTGGGTGAAAAAGTTTTTCCTCAAATCCCCTCTAAACCTCCTGCCCCTTACCTTGAAACTATGCCCCCTGGTTATTGACCCCTCTACTAAGGGGAAAAGTTCCTTTCTATCTACCCTATCTATGCCCCTCATAATTTTGTACACCTCAATCAGGACCCCTCAGCCTTCTCTGTTCTAAGAAAAACAACCCCAGCCTGTCCAGTCTCTCTTCATAGCTGAAGCGCTCCATCCCAGGTAACATCCTGGTGAAGCTCCTCTGCACCCTCTCCAATGCAATCACATCCCTCCTATAGTGTGGCGACCAGAACTGCACACAGTATTCCAGCTGTGGCCTAACTAGCGTTTTGTACAGCTCCATCATAACCTCCCTGCTCTTATATTCTATGCCTTGGCTAATGAAGGCAAGTATCCCATATGCCTTTTTAACCACCTTATCTACCTGTCCTGTTGCCTTCAAGGATCTATGTACAGTAGATGCACACCAAGGTCCCTCTGATCCTCTGTCCTTCCTAGGGTCCTACCATTCATTGTGTATTCCCTTGCCTTGTTAGTCCTCCCAAAATGCATCACCTCACACTTTTCAGGGTTAAATTCCATTTGCCACTGTTCTGCCCATCTAACCAACCCGTCTATATCGTCCTGTAGCCTGAGCCTTCCCTCCTCGCTATTTACTACTCCACCAATTTTCGTGTCATCTGCGAACTTACTGATCATACCTCCTACATTCGTATCTAAATCATTACTGTATACTACAAACAGCAAAGGACCCAGCACAGATCCCTGCGGTACACCACTGGACACAGGCTTCCAGTCACAAAAACAACTTTCAACCATCACCCTCTGCCTCCTGCCACTAAGCCAATTTTGGATCCAATGTGCCAAATTGCCCTGGATCCCATGGGCTCTTACCTTCTTGACCAGTCTCCCATGCGGGACTTTGTCAAAAGCCTTACTGAAGTCCATGTAGACTACATCAACTGCACTACCCTCATCCACACACCTAGTCACCCCCTCTCAAAATTCAATCAAGTTGGTTAGACATGAGCTCACCCTGACAAAGCCACGCTGACTATCCTTGATTAATCCTTGCCTCTCCAAGTGGAGACTAATTCTGTCCCGCAGAATTTTTTCCAATAATTTCCCTACCACTGATGTTAGGCTCACTGGCCTGTAATTCCCTGGTTTATCCCTACTACCCTTCTTGAATAATGGTACTATGTTAGCTGTTCTCCAGTCCTCTGGCACCTCCCCTGTGGCCAGAGAGGTTCTGAAAATTTGTGTCCGAGCCCCTGCAATCTCCTCCCTTGCCTCACACAGCAGCCTGGGATACATCTCGTCAGGGCCTGGGGATTTATCCACTTTTAAGCCCGCTAAAACCGCTAGTACCTCCTCCCTCTCAATACTAATTTGTTCAAGTATATCACAATCCCCCTGCCTGATTTCTATGCCCACATCGTCCTTCTCCATAGTGAACACAGGTGCAAAATATTCATTTAAAACCTCACCCAGATCTTCCAGCTCTACACAAAGATTGCCACTTTGGTCCCTAATGGGCCCTACTCTTTCCCTGGTTATCCTCTTGCCCTTAATATACTTATAAAACACCTTGGGATTTTCCTTTATTTTGCCCGCCAGTGTTTTTTCATGCCCCCTTTTCGCTCTCCTAATTTCTTTTTTAAGTACCCCCCCCTGCACTTTCTATACTCCTCTAGGGCTTCCACTATTTTTAGTCCTTTGTATCTGCCAAAAGCCTCCCTTTTTTTCCTAATTCATCTTGTATATCCCTTGACATCCAGGGTTCCCTGGGTTTGTTGGTCCCACCCTTGACCTTTACGGGAACATGTTGGCGTTGTACTCTCTCTATTTCCTTTCTGAAAGACTCTCACTGCTCTGATGTGGATTTTCTGACAAGTAGCTGATCCCAGTCCACTTTGGCCAGATCCTGCCGTATCATATTAAAATCGGCCTTCCCCCAATTTAGAACCTTTATTTCCGGTCCATCTTTGTCCTTTTCCATGACTACTTTAAATCTCACCGAATTATGGTCACTGTCACCAAAATGCTCTCCTACTGACACTTCAACCACTTGCCCGGCTACATTCCCTAGAATTAGGTCCAGTCCCACCCCCTCTCTTGTAGGACTTTCTACATGCTGGCTCAAAAAGCTCTCCTGGATGCACTTTAAGAATTCTGCACCCTCTAAGCCTTTCACACTCTGACTATCCCAGTTAATATTGGGGAGGTTGAAATCCCCTACTATTATTACCCTATTATTATTTCTACACTTCTCTGAGATTTGCCTACATATCTGTTCCTCTATCTTCCCCTGACTGTTTGGGGGGCCGATAGTACACTCCCAGCAAAGTGCTTGCCCCCTTTTTGTTTTTAAGTTCTACCCATATGGCCTCATTAGAGGAACCTGCTAAGATATCATCCCTCCTTACAGCAGTAATTGACTCCTTGATTAATATTGCGACACCCCCTCCTCTTTTGCATCCCCCTCTATCTCGCCTGAAGATTCTATATCCTGGAATATTGAGCTGCCAGTCCTGCCCCTCCCTCAACCATGTCTCTGTGATAGCAACAATATCATACTCCCATGTGTTCATCAACACCTTCAATTCATCTGCCTTACTCGCAAGACTCCTTGCATTAAAATAAATGCCATCCAACCTTGCCATACTCCCTTGTGCCGTTACATATTTGCTCTGCCTTCCACGCTGACTTGTTTTTTCCCCTATATTTGGCTGTGCACCACTCCCTACTATAGCTCCACTCCGTATCCCAACTTCTCTACTTTTGTACTCAATGCCGTTATTTATGAAGCCCAAGATCCCATATGCTTTGCTAACCACTCTCTTCCGCCACCTTCAGGGACCTATGTACATTAACTCCCAGGTCCCTCTGTCCCTGCACACTCTTTAAAACTGTGCCATTAAGTGTATATTGCCTCTCCCTGTTCCTTCTGCCAAAATGCAACACCTCACACTTCTCTGTATTAAATTCCATCTGCCAATTGTCTGCCCATTCGGCTAGCCTTTCTATGTCCTGTTGCAGTCGATTGGTATCATCCTCACTGTTTGCCACACCCCCAAGTTTGGTGTCATCGGCAAATTTAGAAATTCTACTCTGTATTCCAATATCCAGGTCATTTATATATATCAAAAAAAGCAGTGGCCCCAGCACTGACCCTTGGGGAGCACCCCTGTCTACCATCCTCCAGTCTGAAAAACAGCCATTTACCACAACTCGCTGTTTTTTGTCTTTAAGCCAATTCCTTATCCAAGCTGCCACTGACCCACCTATTCCATGAGCCTCAATTTTGTTAACCAGCCTTCTATGTACTTTGTCAAACGCCTTCTGAAGATCCATGTAGGCAACATCCATTGCATTCGGTTCATCACTCCTCTCTTACTTCATCAAAAAATTCAATTAGATTAGTCAAACACAATCTGCCTTTCACAAATCTGTGCTGGCTCTGCTTAATTAGCTTAAACCTCTCCAAGTGCCTGTTTTTTTTTTCCTTGACTTTTGTTTCTAAAACTTTACCCACCACTGATGTTAAACTGAGTGGCCTGTAGTTACTAGGATTGTCCGTACACCCTTTCTTGAACAATGGTTTCACATTTGCCACTTTCCAATCCTCGGGCACCTCCCCCGCATAGAGGGAAGATTGAGATGCAAGCCATCTGGACCAGGTGACTTATCCACTCTAAGCATACCCAGCCTTTCTAGTACTGTAGGGTTTGGCCGGTGCCAACATCAGTGGGTGCATATGCCCGAAGGATATTTAAATGGACTTTTAAAATGGATATGTACCCTTTTAAAATGGCGAGGCACTTGGGCTGCGTTTCAAAATGGAGTTTGGACTTTTGGACTTTAAAAAGGACTGACTGTTGGTTTCTGTGAAGATAGCAGGAACTGTTTGTCTTTTGGGTTGCCATGGGACCAGTCTCAATGCTGAGGTCATGAAAGGCAGGAGCCTTTTCATATTTCGAACTTGTGTGATTTGGGGAAAACCACCTTTTGTCCATGGAGCCGGGATGTCTGGATGGACAATGAGGTTGGCAGGCCAAAAGTAACACCTCTGGACTGAAGGAGCAGTCAAGAACTTAACAAACAGTTAGCAATTCGAGAACTGCTCATCTACAGTAATGGCCTATCATTGTTTTCATCAAGATGACCAATCCAGGACAGAGACGTCACCAGGAAGGCCAACTAGCATCTCTGCGACCACAGTAACCAGGAATCGCCCAGCCAATTTTGTGTATTGTACGGGGTATAAATATGCTGAACTTTGGGGATTCGGGGCTTGCTTTTCTCTACCATCTAGGATGGGGTTCTCTGTGTAACTACGCGTCCGTCAACTCTCCAGGAACGCCCGAAGTGAGTGCCTCGTCATACCGCCTGAATGCAATTCTCTAGGCCTCATCGCATGCCTCTGTTGGGCACGGTTTGTCTCTGGAGTCGAACGGAGCCGGGACCTCGTGAATCAACGACAAGGGCTGGTAATTATATCCAGCATACACCTCTAGAAATCCCCAGGACCTCCCACGTGTTTGGCTGCTGAGGAACTGCAAGTGTCCAAGACGCAGGCTAACATGTATGTGTGTGTGTGAGGAGGCTTCCAAGTGTGGGTTCTGACCAAACTGGGAGAGGGGTTTAGTTAGAAGGGTTTTTCCATTATCTAGGCTTAGATTCTGGGAAGGGGTTGGTTCGGCGTAACCAACAGGGTGGGTATTTTAGTCTTAAGTTATAAGCTAGTGTCCACGGTCACCTACTCGTTATGCCGTAAGCGAGAGGAGTAGGAATTGTCATTTTGTGAGTGTAATAAAAGGAATCGATCTTTGACCAACCTGAACCGTTTTGCTTTGTCTGAGTCAATTCTAATCTATCCATAGTAACTCCTTGGGTCCGAACTTGGGGGTTGTGGGGCTTGTGGTTTGCGGTATAATTTGGAAGACCAACCGGGTGGCATCCGGTCACAGCCGGGTTACACAGTAATCCCGCTGGAGACACTGCGCATCGGGCATAGGAGAAGACCTATCTGGCCTTGGTCTTTCTCTCTGTGTGGGGGATTGCCCGCTAATCGACGGGCTAGGCAGGGACTATTGGCAAAAGCTCCTGCCGTCCAAGGGAAACAACCCAAACCGGGGAGTTTGAGGCACGGGTCGACTCAAGGGAGAGTCATAGAAACACGGGGCACACAGAAACACCCTACAGTACATCCTGTCTATCAATTTTCACCCCTTCCATTGCTTCTACCTTTTCCACTTCTACCGATATTTTGTCAGCATCCACCTCCTTAGTAAACACCGATACAAAGTACTCATTGAGTATTCTAGCCTTGCCCTGCGCCTCTAAGTATATATTACCTTCTTTGCCCCTAATAGGCCCCACCCGGCCTCTTACTACCTCCTTACTGTTTATATGCTGGTAGAAGATTTTGGGGTTCCCTTTTATGTTAACCGCCATTCTACTCTCATATTCTCTTTTTGCCAATCTTATTTTCATCTTCACTTCCCCTCTCAACTTATTGTATTTGGTCTGGTTCTCCCTTGAAGAATTCACCTGACATTCATCATACACCCTCTTGTTTTGTTTCATCATCTTCTCTATCTCCCTCGTCATCCAAGGAGCCCTTGCTTTGGTTCCCTTACCCTTCCCTCTTGTTAGAATGTACCTAGCCTGTACAGGAAACTCTCGATTTACCTGCACCCAAACAACTGGAAATCTCGGTTAACTGGCAAAATTCAGGAGTAGGTTCAGTTAAGTTTTACTTCATATTAGTGGCCGTTCCTGGATCTGTGGCTGTGTAATCGGGGTTCCTGCACTTGTTGCTAAGCAACAGGGACGCTTGGTCTGTGGCCGGGGTTCCTGCAGCTGTTGCTAAGCAACAGGGAAGCCTGGATTTGTTGCTGTGTATGGAGCTCTCGTACCTTTTAACTATACCTCTCTGTAATCCGGACTTTTTGATAAACCGGCACCACGCCGGTCCCGTCGGTGCCGGATAAAAAAGAGTTTCCTGTACTTGGAACATCTCCTCCTTAAAGATCGCCCATTGTTCCGTTACAGTTTTTCCTGTCAATCCTTGGTTCCATTTTACCCTGGCTAGATCCTTTCGCATCCCATTGAAGTTAGCCCTATTCCAATTTAGAAGTTCCACTCTAGGTTGTTCCTTGCTCCTCTCCATTGCTAATCTAAATCTTATGATATGATGATCACTCATACCAAAGTGTTCTCCCACAAACACTTGGTCAACCTGGCCCACCTCATTCCCCAGCACCAGATCCAGCAATGCCTCCTTCCTAGTTGGGCTAATAACATACTGGTCAAGGAAATTCTCCTGAACACATTCAGAAATTCCTCCCCTTCCTTTCCCTTTACCCTAGCATTATCCCAATCGATATTTGGGTAATTAAAGTCCTCCCATATCACCACTCTATAGCTCTTGCATATCTCTGTGATTTCCCTGCAGATTTGCTCCTCTACCTCCCTCTCACTATTTGGAGGCCTGTAGTATACAATACTGGAAAGTGTGAGGTTATGCACTTTGGCAGGAAAAATCATAGAGCAAGTTATTATCTTAATGGCAAGAAACTGGAAAGTACTGTAGTACAAAGGGATCTGGGGGTCCTGGTGCACGAAACTCAAAAGGTTAGTATGCAGGTGCAGCAAGTGATTAAGAAGGCCAATGGAATGTTGGCTTTTATTGCTAGGGGGATGGAATATAAAAACAGGGAGGTATTGCTGCAGTTGTACAAGGTATTGGTGAGACCGCACCTGGAATACTGCATACAGTTTTGGTGTCCATACTTAAGAAAAGACATACTTGCTCTCGAGTCAGTACAAAGAAGGTTCACTCGGTTAATCCCGGGGATGAGGGGGTGGTCATATGAGGAGAGGTTGAGTAGATTGGGACTCTACTCATTGGAGTTCAGAAGAATGAGAGGCGATCTTATTGAAACATATAAGATCGTGAAGGGACTTGATCGGGTGGATGCGGTGAGGATGTTCTCAATGATGGGTGAAACTAGAACTAGGGGGCATAATCTTAAAATAAGGGGCTGCTCATTCAAAACTGAGATGAGGAGAAACTTCTTCACTCAGAGGGTAGTAGGTTTGTGGAATTTGCTGCCCCAGAAAGCTGTGGAAGCTACATCATTAAATAAATTTAAAACAGAAATAGATAGTTTCCTAGAAGTAAAGGGAATTAAGGGTTACGGGGAGCGGGCAGGAAATTGGACATGAGTCTAGGTTCGGAATGGTCATGGCCCTGTGGGTAGTGGAGTGGGCCCAGGGGCCGTGTAGCCTTGTTCTGCTCCTACTGTGTTCTAATTCTGTGTTAGATTTCAGGAGATGGTTTTATTCCTGTTCCTGGCTGGGGTGGAGATCGCCTTTACAGAAGGTAAGTACTGTAGAAAATATAGGGACAGAGTGATCTCCTGGAAGAATTTCGATCGCCTAGATGGGTCGGAGAGGAATTTCCCAGATTTTTTTCTCCCAAATTGGTCATTGGGTCTTTATCTGGTTTTTCGCCTCTCCCGGGAGATCACATGGGTTCGGGTGGATGCAGAGTGATAGAAGATTTGAGGTTAGGATCAGATCAGCCATGATCTTATTGAATGGTGGAGCAGGCTCGAGGGGCCGATTGGCCTACTCCTGCTCCTACTTCTTATGTTCTTATGTATACCCCCAATAGTGTGATCATACCCTGATTTTGTCGCAGTTAAACACCAATATGGACTGGTTAGACCAAATGGCCTGTTTCTGTGTTGTAATGTCATTGTGTTATTAACAGGAGTTTTCTGGTTAAATAGAATTAAAACAGAAATTGTTTACTGTTTTTCCTGAATGACAACAGGTATATTTTAATACAAAGTAAAAAGTTGATTTTTCCTTTATTGCTGCACTCAACATTAACATAATGTGCAGAGCTTCTGTATTTACAAGTGGATTGTAGATCTGCGTGGATATATAAATATTTGTTTGTTCTCAATTTTACATTTGTTACCAATTGTTATAACCTGAAATGGGCTGCATCTCAAACAATGGGGTATAATTCTAGGCTAAATGGTTCATGTGGTGAAGAACACCAGCACAGGACAATGGGCCGTAATGCTGTAACATTTTACGATCCTACGGGTGCTCTTTGGAGGGAGATTTACTGATATTGTTACAAAGTTGTATCCATAGGCAAGTACATGACATTCCCTAATTTTTCTCTAGCTTGACAGGTGGCTGGATGATTGACAGCTATTTGGGCCAGCCAGGTGTTTGACATGCATGTCTTGCAATCCAATCACTGTCGGCACCAAGCTCTGGATATCTGAGCCCGTATTCTGCAAGTAGCAGCTGTCATCCTCCTAACTCTAAGGGGGAAAAATTCAGTTGGTTGCACCACCCGTTAGCGCCTTAAGAGGGCGCTAAGTGGGGCGCAAACCAACTAGCGCCCGGACGCGGCACTGCCCATGCCTCCCGCCAAATTCAGCGGGAGGTTAGTGGTGGCGCTAACTGTTAGCGCTGCGCCGCTGGCGATGACATCATCGGTGTGCGCAGTGCCCCGCTCACGCCCCGGCCGCGATCTTCGGGAGCGCCCCCTGATTTACCGCCGGACGCTATGTCCGACAGGGTCAGGGTGGCATACCTGCGGCCGGGGAGGCGCAAATTAAAGGCGAGGTGCGGGGCGGCCATTTTTGTTGTTGGCCGCCTGCCAGCACCTGCCTGCGCTCCCGTCCCTGGCCTCCGGAACCCCCCCACCCCCCGCCCCGCGGAGTGCCGGCTGCGCTCCAAGAGCCCGGCACTTCTCTTGGGGGCCGAGCTCTTTTGCCTGCACTCCCGATCCCCGGGGGCCCAGCTGGGCCCCAGATCGCGCTGCACAATGCCCCTCCCCTTTAAGAAGGGGAAGAAGGCCTGCAATAGCGCAGCGCGACGTGCCGCAGTGTGTGGCGCTGCGGCACGTAGCGCCACAATATTCACTCGCAGCGCCCCAAGAGGGAGGCGGGGCGCCTCCAGTAGCGCCCCGAGGAGGGGCGGTTGGTGAGAAGGTCACAGAAGGAGCCCCGGGAGGGGCGGCTGGTGAGCAGGCCCGGGCGTTGGGCTGAAGATTGTCGGACAGGAGGAATGGTGGAAATGGAATGGCGGCGCGCACAGACGCAGCGGCTTTGCTTCTCCCAGGACGGTGCTATTTACGTTTAATGTTAATGTTATTTGTACTGGACTCATTGGAGCTTGCAAGATCACATTTCGTTGTTCATGTACTTGTGCATTGTACAATGACAATAAAGTTGAATTATTATTATTATTAACCGACCAATTTCCAGCGCTAATTTTTCCGGGGCACTACTTTTAGCGCCCCAAACGGGGCTATACAGAATTTCTCCCCCTAAGTGTTTCTGCGGCTATACGTGGTTAGTTAATCTTGTTGATATCACTCCTGGGAAGCGCCTTGGGACGTTTTACTAGGATAAAGGCGCGCAAGTTGTTGTTAATGTGGCTGCGGAGTCAATAGTACATTCTCACCTCTGATTTGTTACCAACTGACCTGTAATAACAAACGCTACAGCGGGACTTCCAAGACAAAAGCAGTTTCAGCGACAGGTGCACAGTACAGCACGAACAATGTAACTGAAGCTAGAACACTATGATACACAGCAAAAACCCGTCCAAAACAAACCAAAACATTGCAGCCTCGACCGCCAGACCGAAAACATTGATACAGCCTTCAGGTCAACAATGGAGAAACAGAAAACCTCCCGCAGCGAGTTAGACTGGTGACTAGTGTAGTGTATGTAACGTTCCACCTTTAAGAGAACTATTTTAAGGGTTGCACTACTTTATCTTGGCTACTGTATACTGTAATACCGGTGGTGACCACACCGGTCTATAAGTGCTGTGTAAGGATTTATTGGGCAGATTCGCCCTGACCTTCGAATAGTAAAGTCCTGTTAAAGTTACTCTTGTAGTCTGTGTATTAATTCACCATATAACCCACAGACTTTACAACTAGAGAGAGAGCTTTCCTTTAATCACTGACCTGAAGCTCTACCCTGGGGGCTGCTCAGACAGCAGCTTCTGCCGCCCTGCTCTCTGCAGACAGCCGCAACAAAATGTTGCTGGCCTGGCCCGGCTCTTTCTTTAACAGCAAAATACTGCGGACGCTGGAAATCTGAAATAACAACAGAAATTGCTGGAAATACTCAGCAGGCCAGGCAGCATCCGTGGAGAGAGAAACAGAGTTAACGTTTCAGGTCTGGGACCCTTCATCAGAACTGGAAAAAGCTGGAAATGTAACAGATATTAAGCAGGTGCAGAGACTGTGAAAATGTTGCAAATGAGAATGGCAAAATCATACTGCATGAAAAATGGGGGCAGGGATTATGATCTGAAATTGTTGAACTCGATATTGAGTCCGGCAGGCTGTAAAGTGCCTAATCGAAAGATGAGATGCTGTTCCTCGAGCTTACGTTGAGCTTCATTGGAACAATGTAATAGACAGAGAGATCAGAGTGGGAGTGACGCGGAGAATTAAAGTGACAGGCGACCGGAAGCTCGGGGTCACCCTTACGAACTGAACGGAGGTGTTCCGCAAAGCGGTCACCCAATCTGCGTTTGGTCTCCCCAGTGTAGAGGAGACCGCATCGTGAGCAGAGAATACAGTATATTAAATTGAAAGAAGTACAAGTAAATCGCTGTTTCACCTGGAAGGGGTGTTTGGGGCCCTGGACAGTGGGAAGGGAGGAGGTAAAAGGGCATGTGTTGCATCTCCTGCGCTTGCACGGGAAGGTGCCAGGTGAAGGAGAAGGGCTGTTGGGGGTGATTGAGGAGTGGACCAGGGTGTCGCGGAGGGAGCGGTCCCTTCGGAATGCTGAAAAGGGAGGTGAGGGGAAGATGTGTTTGGTGGTGGGATCACGTTGGAGGTGGCGGAAATGGCAGAGGATGATCCGTTGAATGTGGAGGCTGGTGGGGTGAAAGCTAAGGACAAGGGGAACCCTATCGTGGTTCTGGGAGGGAGGGGAAGGGGTGAGAGCAGAAGTGCGGGAAATAGAATGGACACGGTCAAGGGCCGTGTCAACCAAAGTAGAGGGGAATCCTCGGTTGAGGAAAAAGGAAGACATGTCGGAAGCGCTGGTATGGAAGGTGGCATCCTCAGAACAGACACGGCGGAGACGGAGAAACTGGGAGAATGGAATAGAGTCCTTACAGGAAGCGGGGTGGGAGGAAGTGTAGTCCAGGTAGCTGTGGGAGTCAGTGGGCTTGTAGTGGATGTTTGTCGAAAGCCGATCACCAGAAATGGAGACGGAGAAGTCAAGGAAGGGAAAGGAAGAGTCGGAGATGGACCATGTGAAGGTGAGGGAAGGGCTGGCGATCGGCTGAGTATTTCCAGCATTTTCTGTTGTTATTCCGGCTCTTTCTTTGCCTCAGTGCCTCTGCCACTTTTGGTGGGGTCTCTTTTCTCCCGTCACTCTCGTCTGGTTTCTTTTGCTGCATTTTATTTATTCATTCATTCCCTGCCTGTTGCTTCTCTTTTACTTACCTCCTGCTCCGCTCCTTTTATCGAACGCCACAGCTGCACATTTATCGCGGATGGAGGGAGACCGTTCAATCGCTGTTCCTGTGTTTATTATTGTTTCCTAGCAACATCACTTCCGGCTCAGCTCGCCTGCTCTCCACAAAGATGGCGGCAATGGGGTGGCTGGGGCGATTGGTGCGCACGCGCGGACCGCGTGCATCTGGTCATTGTCTTCCGCGCTTCCATCTATTAGCTCGCAGGAGATGGAAGCGGGAATGAGGATTGGTTCAAATAGGGAGGTCGCGCTCGGGTTGACCCCGCCCTCACTGCTGCGTAACGAGTATCGGGCGGGGGTTCGCTGCGTCGTGTGTCTGTGAGGTTCCTCCCCGGGGAGTCGGAGTAGGTTGTGAAATGCAGCGTTTTTTCCCGTCCGGCTGTAGCAAGTTGAGCTGTCGGCGTGTTTAGTGCAGTCCGTAGGACAGGCTGGTCCCCGCTGTGAGTTCCCAGTACTCCCCTTCCGTGAAGCATCGGCCGCTGCAGCATATGGGTTTAGTTTTGTTCCCGAGCAGAGCGGCGGTGCATCCCCGGGAAATCACTAGCGGGTGGGAAACCCGTGCTTTCAGTGTGCTTTGTTGGTGTCCAACAGCTCTCGGGACATTTTGAGTTTTCTATCTCATAGCATCCGCCTTGAACGTGCATTTTCTGATTTTCCAAGCGCATTATTCTGTAAACAAGTACTTTAGGGATTTAAGAATTATGTTTCACTAATTTAAAATTGTGCCCTTGGCTTATTTTAAAGGCTTTACCATATTTTTAAAAATATACTTAAGTCGCACTCCTGGTCTCTCTCTCTCTGTGACAGCTGGGAAACAATCTTGATTTGAAGCGCGAAACCTATGATCAATTTATTGACCACCCCTCAATCTAGTCATGTATCTCGTTTAATGTGTAGTCTAGATGATTCGTTAACCATCATGCCCAGGCTCTCTTCTGCTAATTGAGTTTTGTATACTCCAAGTCTAGGATATTCCCTGTTGGTGACAACAACAGAGTAGCCTAGTACTGGGGTTCTCAACCTTTTTGCTTCTGAGGCCCCCCCTCCCGTGTTATAAAAATTCCACGAACCCACTAACACAAAACAACTTGCATTTATATAGCGCCTTTAATTATGTAAAACGACCCAAGGTGCTTCACAGGAGCATCGTCGAACAAAATTTGACACCAAGCTGCATTAGGAAATATTAGGGCAGATGAGGTTTGAAGGAGGAAAGAGGGGTTTAGGGAGGGAAATCCAGAACTTAGGGCCTTGGCAGTTGAAGACACGGCTGCTAATGATGAAGCGATTAAAATCGGGGATTCTCAAGAGGCCAGAATTGGAGGAACACATATCTCGAGGGTTGCAAGAGATTACAGAGGTAGGGAGGGGTGAAGCCATGGAGGGATTTGAAAACTTATACAATTAAACATATAAACTTTAGGGATTGGTGATAGATGTTAGGGGTTGTGGGTAGGGATTACGTTAGTGTTTCGGGTTAGGATTTTATGGTTGCGGGTCGGGGTTAGGGATTGGGGTTACTGTTAGGATGTTCGGTTTAGGGATACCAAGGCTAGGGGAGGCACTCTGGAAGGTTTGCGGAGCTGGCCTTAACCAGGGATCTTCCAACTCTGTGTGGCTCAGTTCTATAGTGCACTTAACAGCTGTGCCTATTATTTGTTTAAATAGAGGTATGGGGGCGAACCAAAAGTTTAGCTTAAAGCAGATATGACTGCAGTGCAAGTTATCCCCGATAGCCAACCTGTTGGGGCAGCAGTGCAATTTGCAGCACAGATTGTTCTAGGGATTGAGGCTACTGACTAATAGCACTTTAACATAATGGGAAACATCTCGGTTTAAATGTCAAAATATTGATTATTGTTGTTTATTATGCCTAATTTGGGTATGCAGATATGAACTGTACTGAACACTCAGAATCTGATGCTGCTGTGCTTTCTTTTGGGGTATGGCAAAGTTCTGTTCAATCTTTCAAATTATTCTTCATTTTCCCCTCAAGGTTTAATAAAGGAAAAAGAAATGGATGCACCATTGCTACCTAAGGAAGCTGGAAAATTTATAACTGAGAACAGTAAAGATGTCTTTATTTTAGAAGAAGGGGTCAGAAAGGTTGCAGAAATGCTGTTTGAAAAGAGAAATTCAAAGGAACTTGATGCAACAGGATGGAAGTTGCTCCATGACCTGAACCCACAAACAATGAGTGAGGAGTCTGTCAATTGGGTATTTGTTACAGACACCCTGAATTTTTCCTTTTGGTCTGAAAATGATGATCACAAGTGTATGATTAAGTACAAAGGCAAAATGCATAGTGGCTTTTGGTCACTTTGTGCTGCTATTAACAGAGCGTTGGATGAAGGTTAGTTCCCAGTTAGATTTTATTCTTTTATCATTGTTGTGACAGGTTTTGAAAATGTGCTTGGTTCAGAGTGCACTATTTCTTTTAGGTGTGCTCCTGAAGAAATTAGTCCTAAAGTCCAGTTGGAGAAATGAAATATAGTTAATTTTCCTGTAATTCATTGCTTCACAGCCAATTAAATACTTTTGAAGTGTAATGACTTTGTAATATAGGAAGTGCAACAGCTCATTTACACATAGCAAGGTCCCACAAAAATCAACGTGATAATGACAAGTGATGTTGGTTAAGGGATAAATTTTGGCCAGCACACTGGGGGAACATTCAATAATATTCTTTCTGTCGAGCAATATGAAACATCTTTAACATGAGTAAGAAATATAACTTTTTGGGGTTCCCACCCGCCCCCCCCCCCCCCCCCCCAAAGCTCCTGAATATGATGACATTAACTGAAATATGGTTTCCTGGCTACCAGCAGCGCTCTGGCGCCTGACCCAAATGTTGTCTTCATGTGTGAGCCGAGTTAGTGAATGTTAGTGGGCTATTTTATCGGGGTTGAGGGGGGAGGTGGGAGTTAGAAGAGGGTATTGTAAGGGGATAGAGAGAACAACATTGTTAAGCTTGATCAAGTTTTCACCTTATGACAACACAGGCACATTTTCCACCAGGAATCACCCACCTCCCCTTTCAGCATTCCGAAGGGACTTCTCCCTCTGTGACATTCTGGTCCACACCTCAATCACCCCCTCCCCTTCCCACGACACCTTCCCGTGCAAGCGCAGGAGATGCAACACCTGCTCTTTTACTTCCTCCCACTGTCCAGGGCCCCAAACACTCCTTCCATGTGAAACAGCGATTTACTTGTACTTCTTGCAATTTAGTATACTGTATTTGCTGCTCACGATGCTGTCTCCTCTACATTGGGGAGACCAAATGCAGATTGGGTGACTGCTTTGCAGAACACCTCCATTCAATCTGTAAGCGTGACCCTGAGCTTCTGGTCACCTGTCACTTTAATTCTCCACTCCACTCCCACCCCTCTGTCCTTGGCCTCTTACACTGTTCCAACGAAGCTCAACATAAGCTCGAGGAACAACACCTCTTTCGATTAGGCACTTTACAGCCTTCTGGACTCAACATCGAGTTCAACAATTTCAGACCATAACCTCTGCCCCTATTGTTTCACATGGCAGCTGCTGATGATTCTGCCATTCCCCTTTACACCTCTTCTAGATTCATCCTTTGTTTCTTTACTTATCCCATTACCATCTACTTTTGCTTTGTACTATCATACCTTTTGTCATTTAATCACTCCTGCCTTCCACCCTATCACAGCCCTTCCCTTTTGTTCTTTCCTCCTCTCTCCCTGCCCCTGCTTAAAATCTGTTACATCTCTAACTTTTTCTGGTTCTGACAAAGGTCATCGACCTGAAACGTTATCTCTGTTTTTCTCTCCACAAATGCTGCCGGACCTGCTGAGTATTTCCATCATTTTCTGGTTTTATTCCCTATAAGCTGTGCAGCCATCCTGCACAGCCTGGGGCTCGCTTTGGCTGTGAATGGGCCGCGCAGCCCCTTAAAAGGGGCCCCGCACCCAAAAAAAAAAATACGGATTCATTGTCAGGAATCCTGGCCGATTTCCCTTCCCGCCCCCAGCCTAGGGACACTGAGGCCAAATGCAATGCCCCATCGCTGGTCTAGCATTATCAGTTATCATAAACAAGGTTTAACCTTGGAGCTTCCTGGTCTTTATGGCTTAATACTGTACCATAACTACACAATGCATTTGCCCATTCATTTACCTTAATCAGATCTAGTTTTTCTCAGTAGCAGGAGGAGTAATTATGTTAATATTCTTTGATATTTATTTCTTCCTATTAAGACATTCCGATCACCAGTGCATCATATTTTGCTAACATAACCCTGGATCAGCTGAAACATGTGCTGCGTTCGGACACTGATGTTCCAATGCCGCTGATTGAAGAACGCCTCAAAGTGCTTAAGGAAGCTGGAAACATATTGCTGGAGGAGTTTGATGGTTCATTCCTTAACTGCATTAAGAGGAGCGAGAATAGTGCCCAGAAGCTGCTGCGGCTTGTGGTGGAACATTTTCCTTCATATAGGGACGAAACTACATTTCAGGTGAGTCTGCTGTGGTTAGGCCACTTTTTTTTTGTCAATGGGGACAGGCATTTCCTCTGATTGCTATTTAGTATTGACATTATAAGTAAATGGGAACATTTACTATGTTTGGAATTGCCAGAAATTTTGAATGTAGGCAACGTTCCCACTATGGTAGCACATAACAATTGGAGGAATTCTTTCCTGCAATTTCATTCTTTGTTGCTGAGCAAAAGGAATTTATAAAAAGTTTCTCTCTCAAATAAGTTCTGACGAGGAAAGCCATTAATTCCATTCAATTCATCATTCTGTAGAAACATATGAAGCCCTGAAATGGCATCTAACTGTTGACTTATCTCAGTTTTTGCCTCCATGATCTCACCCAGAAGACCATTCCAGGTATTGATCGCTCTTTGCTTCCTGACGTAAGCAGTCAACTTATCTTTTACCGGTTTAATATAAAATAGTGCTCTGAATTTAACTTTCAGCTCAGCATAGTGTCATGTACTTTTAAGGCTCCCTCTCATTTACCTCCTTTTAAAGCTGATAAGCCTGAATTTTTCTAGCTTATGCTCATAACTCCACTGTCTACCACTAGGGATCAGCTCTGTCGCCCATCTCTGCTTTAATGTTTTCCTTGCGCCCCAGTAGCCGGAATTAAATACAGTATTCAAGGTTTAGCCTGGTGAGAGAACTGTACAGTTTTAGCATAACTGTCAGATGTGTACTTTATTAATTTAGCAATATTGATTAGAATTCTGTTAGTTTCATTTGCTGCTCTGGACATGCTCAGTGCTAAGTCTATTGTAACTCCCAAATCCCTTTCAGCTTCTCCTTAGCTAACAGCAGCAGAGTGCCACCTGGGCACGGCAAATGAGACAAGGCAGCTTAGGGTCTCCCTCCTTGGATGCAGCCAGCAGCAGTTCCATGCCAGGAGCCATCTGTGAGCATAGAACCACCACAGCCCCATGACCCCTCTATCCAGCATCTGGAGTCCACCACTTCCCACCTTTCCAGTCCTGAGGAGACTATTACACAGAGCAGGAGAGCAGCTGGCCGAAAGACTTAACTAGGAGCAGATGAGGGCTATCTTGCTATTTGGAGCAGGAAATTCACTTTGTCTGCTCTTTGGCATAGAATGATACAGCACAGAAGAAGCCTATTCGGCCTATCGTGCCTGTGCCGGCTCTCGGTAGGGCTATCCAACTAGTTTCACTTCCCCGTTCTTTCCCCGTAGCCCTGCAAACTTTTTTCCCTTCAAGTATTTATCCAATTCCTGTTTGAATGCTACTATTGAATCTGCTTCCACCGCCCTTTCAGGCAGTGCATTTCAGATTACAACTCGTGTTTCCACATGTCACCCTTGGTTCTTCTGCCAATCACCTTAAATCGGTGTCCTCTGGTTACCATCCCTTCTGTCACTGGAAACAGTTTCTACTTATTTACTCGTCAAAACCATTCATGATTTTGAACACCTCTATCAAATCTCATCGTAATCTTCTCTGCTCTAAGGAGAACAACACAGCTTCTCAAGTCTCTCTGCATAACTGAAGTCTTTCATCCTGGTATTATTCTAGTAAATCTCTTCTGAACCTTCCCTAAAGCCTTGATATCCTTCCTAAAGTGTGGTGCCCAGAATTGAAAACCGTACTCCAGCTGAGGCCTAACAGTGTTTTATAAAGGTTTAGCATAACTTCCTTGCTTTTGTACTCTCTGCCCCTAAACAGCCTTCTCAACTTGTCCTGCCACCTTCAAAGATTTGTGTACATGCACCCCCAGGTCTCTCTCTTCCTGCACCCACTTTAAAATTGTACCCTTTAGTTTATATTGCCTCTCCTCATTCTTCCTACCAAAATGTATCACTTCACAATTCTCTGGTCTATATCCTCCTGAAGGCTGTTACTATCCTCCTCATTGTTTACTTCATTTCTGAGTTTTATGTCATCTGCAAACTTTGAAATTATGTCCTGTATACCCAAGTCCAGGTCATTAATATATATATATCAAAAAGAGCAGTGGTCCTAATACCAACCCCTGGGGACCACCAATATATACTTCCCTCCAGTCTGGAAAAACAACCGTTCACCACTACTCTCTGATTTCTGTCCCTTAGCCAATTTTGTCTCCACACTGTCGCTGTCGCTTTAATCCCATGGGCTTTAATTTTTCTAACGAGTCTATTACGTGGTACTTTATCAAACGCCTTTTGAAAGTCCGTATACACAACATCTAACTCTCTCCATCAAAGAACTCAATCAAGTTAGCCAAACGCAACTTGCCTTTAATAAATCCGTGCTGACTTTGGGGTGTGGTGGGTCTATTTTATTTGAGGCAGAAGATCTAGGTGGAAGTTTTAAAATAACTGGTGCAAAAGGTTGAGGAAATTCGGGTGTAAGTAACTTATGCCCAAATTTCCTCTATCTTTTGCATCGGAAATCTGCGACCCTGAACTTGAGTACATGCTACTAAAATGAGCACAAACTTGTCAAAAATATAAGACCGAATGTCAAAAGGTAGAGAAATTATAGTTTCCTTGGACCTGGTAATATTTTTGTTCAGCTCAATACTAAAATTAGCACTTAATATTGCAGTAATAAAAATACTTGGATGTCAGAGTAACTTATAATAATGTTTAATACTAAAAATCCATCCTTAAAAGCAAATTTAAAATACAAATAAAACATTTGAATCACTTCTGCTTGCCTAAACCTTTCCCCCATTTTTTTTTTAACTTTAACTTTATTTTTTGCTATTATATCATTTATTCTGCATACTGTTTTTCAAAAGATGATAAGCATTTGGATTTTCTTCCTGCTGGCTCGAGTCCCACAGTCCATGGTGGAGATGGGCCCCACTTCAAAAACATTGGCTCCTGATTTTATGAACTAGATAGCTTTTTTCAAACCTTGAGCCAGTAGTGTCATATGTCTAAAGATTGGCATTGATATCTGATGGACACAAACAAAGCATTAACACACCATGTCAAACTGGTCTCAGTACAGCAGGTGCAGTCCAGTTGTGCCCTGACGCGATGGTCTTTGTGGATGAAGTTTGTGGCAGTCTAATGGTTAAGAGTTTTATTTTTTTTCCATTTTAAGTGCGATTTATTTTATGATTGCTTTTCTTTTACTGAAGATCTTGCTCCTTTTTACACTGGGGAAACAGACGATGCAGTAGAACAGTAACATTCCCAGATTAATATTTGTTAAACGTTCCTCCACAGTCCACTTGCTCTATGTTTCATGGCTGGTTAATTAGTGACTCCAGTGCCTTGCTCAGAGTTTAAAATATCCAGTGGTACACTTCTCTCTTCCAAACTTGTATCGAGCCCGCACTTTAGGCTGCACACCAGTACATCCCATCTTCGGCGTTACTCTCTTGCAGCTTGTGGTGCCGCAATCGTCTAGTGGTTAGTAAACTGCATTGTGGTCACACCAACCACGCTTTGAATCTGAGTCACGGCACACAGGAGTTTTTAAAATTATATGTAGGTACATTTTTTTTTGTTTCCTTGTGATGGGACAGGTAGTAGAATGATATTACAGCAGCCACTGGCACTAATTCTAAAGAATAGTATTCTCAAACTGCACCAGAATTGAGATATGATCTCCCTAAATGTAGTGGATATTTTATATTTTCACAATTATTTTCCTTCTGTCATTTAGGGCAAGAAAGTTGCTTTTTACAAAAGGGCACAAATCCTTATAGCAGACATCTGGGGCCTACTGGAAGGAAAGGGGGATGGTGTCTTTCATGACATAGCCAGTCTGACTATGTTTGCCGACTACAGAGTCCCTCAGGCACTTGTCTATCTTGGAGCCATGAAGTACTCGGCAGAACTCATGGAAAAACTCAAACAAGGTTTGTAATCAATTTAGTACCAATGCATTGTAATTATAGGGAAGGAGTCACACTGCACTGTGTGAACATGAGTCACTGATGGACCAGAAATTCACTCATCTTTTCAGATATGGCATAATTGGACAACTGTAAAGTCCATGGACAGACATAACCAGTTAATGACCCAGTGATCCATATTTGCTGTTTCAAACAGCTGGCTGAACTTATCATCCAAGGTGTGTTGAGCAATCCACTTCGAGTGTTCTGTCTTTAAAGCAGTATTGACAGATTAGGTGTATTTTACGTAAACACAAACAGGCAAGCAGTAACAAAGTCGTCATAATACAAACTTATTTTTTTAATGTAAAGATTCTTGTAATACTGAACAGGATAGTCTTGCAGCTGTCTTGGGGCATTTGTTTAAAAAGCAATAAAGCATGCTTTCATAATTTATTACTGTGTGATAATCACTTTGAAGATTAACTTTCATTTTTGACATGCTGAAAGAACCTCGGCTCCAAACATTAGATCCCTGTAATAGAATATCCTGTTTAGTATTTTAGTAGTTCTTTCAGTATTGAAATGCTCAGTTTGGTTTTTTTTTAAATCAGAGGGTACCAATTCTGTGTTTTCTCTTTAGTGATCCAGGATCCATGGCCACAATGCCCACAAGTCAAAAGATTTTCAGTCAGTCTGTTTCAGATTATTGCCTAGGCAACTCTGAAACCTACTAGGGAGTGCAGAGCACAACTTGGGGATAGCTCTGTCTCCATTTGTGTTTGTGTTCTTTTTATAAACCCTCACCTGGCTTCCTACAGCAGTGAGCTCATAATCCACAACAGCGGCCTGGGGGACACTCTTTACGTCCCTCTCCTTTCCTTGTCACAGTAAAGAGAGTCAGTATCGCATGTCTATCTCTGGCCACAGTCATGGTGCATTTGGCACAGGCGATTGAAGACGAAGAGCATCACAGTGGAGGCTAGAGGCTGCTGAACAGAATGGAGGAATGCAACTCCCTAGAGTTGGGGGAAGCGAGGGAAACTAGGTATAACTTGATGGTTGAGATGTAAGAAAAAAACAAGAGAAGTCTCGGGATAATGTGGACCATACACTACAGTATCCAGTTAATTCACTGCTTGTGGTCTATGTACCTGTATCTTGTGACTGGAGCCACCCCTGCCTCTGTTTGCTTATGTATCTTCAGCTCTCCTCTGGAGAATTCGGACTATATTGTGATGGGTTGATGCCAGCTTCTACTGACTATTGTAAATACTGAACATTCCTGAGTCACTACTGCTGAGGAATAGGAAAGTATCTGTCAGCATAGCTATGGAGAAGCCATAGGAGAATGACAGGAAAATAGTAAAGGAGCTCTGGTGCCAATTAGCTCAGATATAGGAGAGAAAAATCTAAATAAATTAAATAAAAATATACATGTAGAGGATAGTGTAAAAAGATCAAAAGTTTCTATCAACATGCCCCACAATTGTTCAGATGATAACCAGAGCATTTATTTTGGCAAAAACTGTTTGATGTCCTATGAAATTAAAATAGAATTTCACAATGATATTTTACTGTTTTTAATTTGTTGCCATTTTGGTTCAGGTTTTCGTTGCTGTAAACTACTTTTACTGGAACTAAAATTGCCTTTTTAATTCACGCCCTAGGTGTGCTCTTCCATTCGGGGGATTGTCAGGAAGTGGAGATCCGAGGCTGCTCCGTTTGGTGTGTGGAGTTAATATTGCATCGAATTCTGGAACTTGGAGCGCAGAAAAAATGTGTGAATGAAGACATCAATTCTGTTTTGATCGATTACTACCTGTGGGACTATGCAAGAGATCACCGAAAGGATATGGCAGATATTCCCATCCATTGTATACGCTGCATCTACTACTAGTTGGACACTATGCAGTTTCTATGAAGCAAAGGGGCACAGCTTTTTTCTTTTGGAAAGATTGGGGTGCTCACTCGTACTAAATTGCAGGCATTTATTTTAGTCCATGATTCTGAAATTGGGAATTAAAATAAATCTTTTTTAAAACATTGTTATAATAGGTAGCACTGTTCCCTCTAAGGTGCACGGCCCCGCACTAATCCCTGAGCACCCGCGCACTTCAATTGAAAGGTCGCGCAGAGAGCTGGACAGCAGCTGGAGTGGGTGAGAGGAGCCCAATACACTGATTATCACCGTAAACAGCTTTGCAGCCTTCTCCGCATCCTGTATCCCGGAGCCGAACATGTGCACTTGTAAGCGCAGGAGATGCAACACCTGCCTTTTTACCTCCTCCCTTCCCACTGTCCAGGGTCCCAAACACTCCTTCCAGGTGAAACAGCGATTTACTTGTACTTCTTTTGCTATTTCGTGTACTGTATTCGCTGTTTACAATGCTGTCTCCTCTACATTGGGAAGACTAAACGCAGATTGGGTGACTGCTTTGCGGAACACCTCTTTTCAGTCCATAAGCTTGACCGAGCTTCCCGTCGCCTGTCACTTTCATTCCCTCTGTCCTCGGCCTCTTGCACTGTTCCAATGAAGCTCAACGTAAACTTGAGGAACAGCACCTCATCTTTCGATTAGGCACTTTACAGCCTTCTGGACTCAACATCGAGTTCAACAATTTCAGACCATAACCTCTGCCCTATTTTTTTTCACATTGCAGCTGTTGATGTTTCTGCCATTCCCATTTACCTCTTCTAGACTCATCTTTACTTGTCCTATTACCATCTCCCTTTGCTTTGTACAATCATCCCTTTTGTCATTCAATCTCTCCCTATCACAGACCCCTTTTTGTTCTTTCCTCCCCTTTCCCTGCCTCTGCACCTGCTTAAAATCTGTTACATCGCTTGACTTTTTCCAGTTCTGATGAAAGGTCATCAACTTGAAACTCTGTTTCTCTCTCCACAGATGCTGCCTGACTTGCTGCGTATTTCCAGCATTTTCTGTTTCTGTTTTCTGAATTGCTTAAAATGTTTCAAAATTGAAATTTCTCAATACAGGAAACTTTGTGCTATCCAGCACCCATGGGACCGAGCTACTGTTTTTTTAAAAGCTCTGGATAGACCAGCGTCAATGTTATCAGATAGGAGCTTTTAATCGCAGTATCTGACCACAAACACTGTTGCTCAGCAACAGCTTGTAAACACTCGGCCCAGTAGCTTGGAAGCGTCTCTGAAGCTGTTGCTAAGCGACAAAGACGCTTTCCAGAGCCTGCCTGTGAAAAGCAGAAAAAAAACCTAACCAAAACGGCGGCTGATTTCTGCCGTTAGATCAAAGTTGCCGGACATTCAACTTCCGGATAGCACAAAGTTTCCTGTATTTGATTTTGAACGATCTACTGAAGTGAGTAGCTTTACACAAACATGCTGTTGAGGAGGGGGAGGGCAGGGGAGGATTTGTAGGAGTTGCATATTACATTTTTTCCTTTTCATAAACATCTTGATATTTTTTTTAAAGAGAACCCAAAAGGGGAAAAATACAAACCATTTTATTTTCTGTCGTTCTATAGTCCTAACAAGTCCCCGGAGTAATGTAAATATAGATTTCCTTTTAAACGTTTAGCGGAGTGTTAATAGTGTGAGCTATGGGGGCGGTTTGTGGTGGATGGATGGTATGTGGCCACCAGATGGAGACAAAGTCCCCCTCTCACTCCAATTCAGGTGAAGGCCACACCCACCTCCAACACACCTGGGGCAAATCTACCCATTAGCTCAGGAGTTCAAAAGGCAAACTAGTGCATCCCTTCAGGGCCAGTGCCTGAGGAGAAAGCTAGGACAAGGCTGCTGTTGGGGGCCAGCTTGCAGCTGCCACAGAGGTCTGCTGTTGAACCCGGGTGGAATATTGTTTAGTTCTGAGAGCCTGAGATGATCCCTGGACCGGCTAAGAAAACTCCAGTGGTAAAGTAACCCTGGTTTATTGTTTTGGAGAAAATTGATTTAAGGACTGCCTTCCTAACCACCTCTGGCGGGTGATGGTTTTGTTCTTCATTTTTCTTTTTGAATGTCATATGTTGTTGGATTTTGCCAGACGTGAACCTTTTTTCCCCCATTTTCTAAAAATAAAACAGCCAACTGTTGTTTTTCATTTACCAATCTTGTGACTGTGCTCGTGTCCTCCACCCCCTGCATCAACACACCCTTCGGTCTAGGTGGTGGTTGATTACAATAGAAATAAGAGTTATGTAATGATGTATAAAATTGCAGGAAGCTACTTTAGAAGAAACTACTATTTGTTTATTGAGAGACACAGAAAATACTTTGTTGGTGGGGTGGCAATCTGACGTGAAGTTGTTAAATTTGCCCACTGACAAAAAGGTTGCACTCAGGAGTTCGTGACCCACTCAGTACAAAAAGAAATTAGCGGGAACATTGGTAGGCAGTACAGCAGAGAGCAATACACTGCTCCAAATAGGTTAGAGATTCAGGTTCAATTGTTTCCACTCCGAGTTCCTGTTGGGACCTTCGTGTGCAATGGAGGTCAGCTATCTTCCCCTCAGGAGGAAGCCGAAGGAAAAATTGATTGGACGTCTTCAGTGAGTTGGTCTTGTACATATGCTCGTGGCCAAATGAGAGCAACATTGGCTCTCGTCTGGGAGCTGGTTACGTATCTAGGGTAGCTTTTATCCCATCCAAAATGGGAGGGTGACTCATTTGGAAAAACTGCCATGTGCAATCTACAAAACATCAGCTGACAGATGCACATGGACTGCTTGCCCATGTGCAAGAAACTTTTTTTTATCCGGGACGGACATGGTGCTGGTTCATCAAAAATTCCAGATAACCGAAAGCTATAGTAAAAGATACGGAGCTGAGAGCTCCGTATAAAGCAACAAACCCTGTTGCTTAGCAACAAGTTCAGAACAATGGCCACAAGTTCCAAGCGTCTCTGTTGCTTAGCAACAGCTGCAGCCACACCCTTGCACAGCAACAGATCGAGGAAGGCAAGTAATAAAACTTACCTGAACCTACTCCTGAATTTTGCTGGTTAACTGAGATTTCTGGTTATTTAGGTGCCGGTAAATCGAAAGTTTCCTGTACCCAGCATTTCTGTAAACCAATTAAAAATGCACTGTTAATGTCTGGCTTATGATCAAAATTGTCCAACTCCGAACCAGTCAGGTTGGGGGTGGGGATTTGCCCCATATGTATCCTACCTGTTTGCGGCAGGGACTCTGGGGTGAGACCTGCAAAGTAGTTAGGAACATGGTTGGATGCCCTTGTGCATACCTTGAAAACATAATTTCTAATTGTAATTTTGTACTGGAAATGTGAATTTCATTTGTTAAATTCAAGCGTGGTGGGAAAACTAATAAAACTGACTCTTCTGCCTACACCATTGCTCATGTGTTTCCAGTTTTATTTTAATTGTTATATAGGACTTGCAACCAGAGACTGAAAGATCAGAAATGAACAGACCTCCTAAATTTATTGATGATACAGGAGTATGGGAACACTAGCATAGTGGTAATGTGCAGAGGCCTGGACGAATGATCCAGAGATGTGAGTTCAAATTCCACCATGGCAGCTGGGGAATTTATATTCAGTTAAATAAATAAATCCAGAATAAAATTAGCTAGTATCATTAATGGTGACCATGAAACCTACCGACTGTCATAAAAACCCATCTGATTTACCAATGTCCTTTTAGGAAAGGAAATCTGCTGTCCTTATCTGGTCTGGCCTACGTGTGACTCCAGACCCACAGCAATGTGGTTGACTCTTAACTGTCCTCTGACATAACAATGGCACACCCAGCCCAGTCCTGCTCACTAACATCTGGGGACTTGTCAAAATTGGGAGAGCTGTCAAGCAACAGCCTGACAGTCATACATCATACTCACAGAATCATACCTTTCAGCCAGTGCTAGTACTCCCCAGGCCCCACACACCAGGTACTGCTAGCAGACCTGAATGCTGCAGACACCATATATACACTGCATAATGCTAATACTCCTGAAACCTGCAAACAATGCCAACATGACATAGGCAGAAAGAGGAATGAGGTCCTGCAGGCAGAGTTTAGGGAGCTAGGAGAGAGATTTAAAAGCAGGACTTCAAAGGTAGTAATCTCTGGATTACTCCCGGTGCCACGTGCTAGTGAGTACAGGAATAGGAGGATAGAACAGATGAATGTGTGGCTGGAGAGATGGTGCAGGAGGGAGGGCTTTAGATTCCTGAGGTATTGGGACCGTTTCTGGGAAGGTGGCACCTCAAAAGAGCCAGGACTAGTCATAGACATAGAGTTATACAGCACAGAAAGAGGCCCTTCAGCCCATCGTGTCCACGCTGGCCATCAAGCCCTATATCTATTATAATCCCATTTTCCAGCACTTGGTCCATAGCCTTGTATGTTATGGTGTTTCAACTGCTCATCTAAATGCTTCTTGAATGTTGAGGGTTCCTGTCTCTACCACCCTTTCAGGCAGTGAGTTACAGATTCCAACCACCTCTGGGTGGAAAAAGTTTTTCCTCAAATCCCCTCTAAACCTCCTGCCCCTTACCTTGAAACTATGCCCCCTGGTTATTGACCCTCTACTAAGGGGAAAAGTTCCTTTCTATCTACCCTATCTATGCCCCTCATAATTTTGTACACCTCAATCAGGTCCCCCTCAGCCTTCTCTGCACTAAGGAAAACAACCCCAGCCTGTCCAGTCTCTCTTCATAGATGAAGCGCTCCAGCCCAGGTAACATCCTGGTGAATCTCCTCTGCACCCTCTCCAATGCAATCACATCCTTCCTATAGTGTGGCGACCAGAACTGCACACACTATTCCAGCTGTGGCCTAACTAGCGTTTTGTACAGCTCCATCATAACCTCCCTGCTCTTATATTCTATGCCTCGGCTAATGAAGGCAAGTATCCCATATGCCTTCTTAACCACCTTATCTACCTGTCCTGCTGCCTTCAGGGATCTTTGTAGATGCACACCAAGGTCCCTCTGATCCTCTGTCCTTCCTAGGGTACTACCATTTATTGTGTATTCCCTTGCCTTGTTAGTCCTCCCAAAATGCATCACCTCACACTTTTCAGGATTAAATTCCATTTGCCATTGTTCTGCCCATCTAACCATCCCATCTATATCATCCTGTAGTCTGAGGCTTCCCTCCTCGCTATTTACCACTCCACCAATTTTCATGTCATCTGCGAACTTACTGACCATACCTCCTACATTCATATCTAAATCATTAATGTACACCACAAACAGCAAAGGACCCAGCACCAATCCCTGCAGTACACCACTGGACACAGGCTTCCAGTCACAAAAACAACCTTCGACCATCACCCTCTGCCTCCTGCCACTAAGCCAATTTTGGATCCAATGTGCCAAATTGCCCTGGATCCCATGGGCTCTCACCTTCTTGACCAGCCTCCCATGCAGGACTTTGTCAAAAGCCTTACTGGAGTCCATGTAGATTACATCAACTGCACTACCCTCATCCACACACCCAGTCACACCCTCGAAAAATTCAATCAAATTGGTTAGACATGATCTCCCCCTGACAAAGCCATGCTGACTATCCTTGATTAATCCTTGCCTCTCCAAGTGGAGACTATTTCTGTCCCTCAGAATTTTTTCTAATAATTTCCCTACCACTGATGTTAGGCTCACTGGCCTGTAATTACCTGATTTATCCCTACTACCCTTCTTGAATTATGGTACTATGTTAGCTGTCCTCCAGTCCTCTGGTACCTGCCCTGTGGCCAGAGAGGTTCTGAAAATTTGTGTCAGAGCCCCTGCAATCTCCTCCCTTGCCTCACAGTACCCTTGGATACATCTCGTCTGGGCCTGGGGATTTATCCACTTTTATGCCTGCTAAAACCGTTAGTACCTCCTCCCTCTCAATGCTAATTTGTTAAAGTATATCACAATCCCCCTGCCTGATTTCTATGCCTACATCGTCCTTCTCCATAGTGAACACAGATGCAAAATATTCATTTGAAACCTCACCTACATCCTCCGGCTCTACACACAGATTGCCACTTTGGTCCCTAATGGGCCCTACTCTTTCCCTGGTTATCCTCTTGCCCTTAATATACTTATAAAACACCTTGGGATTTTCCTTTATTTTGCCCGCCAGTGTTTTTTCATGCCCCCTTTTCGCTCTCCTAATTTCTTTTTTAAGTACCCCCCTGCACTTTCTATACTCCTCTAGGGCTTCCACTGTTTTTAGTCCTTTGTATCTGCCAAAAGCCTCCCTTTTTTCCAAATCCGTTCTTGTATATCCCTTGACATCCAGGGTTCCCTGGACTTGTTGGTCCCACCCTTGACCTTTACGGGAACATGTTGGCGTTGTACTCTCTCTATTTCCTTTCTGACTCTCACTGCTCTGATGTGGATTTTCCGACAAGTAGCTGATCCCAGTCCACTTTGGCCAGATCCTGCCGTATCATATTAAATTGGCCTTCCCCCAATTTAGAACCTTTATTTCCGGTCCATCTTTGTCCTTTTCCATGACTACCTTAAATCTCACCGAATTATGGTCACTGTCACCAAAATGCTCTCCTACTGACACTTCTACCACTTGCCCAGCTACATTCCCTAGAATTAAGTCCAGTACCGCCCCCTCTCTTGTAGGACTTTCTACATGCTGGCTCAAAAAGCTCTCCTGGATGCACTTTAAGAATTCCACACCCTCTAAGCCTTTCAGACTCTGACTATCCCAGTTAATATTGGGGAAGTTGAAACCCCCTACTATTATCACCCTATTATTTCTACACCTCTGAGATTTGCCTACATATCTGTTCCTCTATCTCCCCCTGGCTGTTTGGGGGCCTATAGTACACTCCCAGCAAAGTGCTTGCCCCCTTTTTGTTTTTAAGTTCTACCCATTTGGCCTCATTAGAGGAACCTGCTAAGATATCATCCCTCCTTACTGCAGTAATTGGCTCCTTGATTAATATTGCGACACCCCCTCCTCTTTTGCACCCCCCTCTGTCTCGCCTGAAGATTCTATACTCCGGAATATTCAGCTGCCAGTCCTGCCCCTCCCTCAACCATGTCTCTGTGATAGCAACAATATCATACTCCCATGTGTTCATCAACACCTTCAATTCATCTGCCTTACTCGTAAGACTCCTTGCATTAAAATAAATGCCATCCAGCCATGCCATACTCCCTTGTGCCGTTACATATTTGCTCTGCCTTCCAGGCTGAGTTGTTTTTTCCTCTATATTTGGCTGTGCATCACGTCCTACTAGAGCTCCACTCCGTCTCCCATCCCCATGCCAAGTTAGTCTAAACCCAACCCCACCCCCAACAGCACTAGCAAACCTCCCCGCAAAGATGTTGGTCCCGGTCCCGTTCCGGTTCAGGTGCAACCCGTCCGACTTGTACAGGTCCCACCTTCCCCAGAAACAGACCCAGTGATCCAGGAAACTAAAGCCCTCCTTCTTGCACCAACTCTTCAGCTACGCATTCATCTGCTCTATCCTCCCATTCCTATACTCACTAGCACATGGCACCGGGAGTAATCCAGACATTACAACCTTTGAGGTCCTGCTTTTTAATCTGCTACCTAGCTCCCTAAATTCTTGTTGCAGGACCTCATCCCTCTATCTACCTATGTCATTGGTACCAATCTGAACCACAACCTCTGACTGTTCGCCCTCCCCCTTCAGAATGCCCTGCAGCCGTTCAGTGAGATCCTTGACCCTGGCACCAGGGAGGCAACATACCATCCTGGAGTCATGTCTGCGGCTGCAGTAACGCCTGTCTGCACCCCTCACTATTGAGTCTCCTACCACTATTGCCCTTCCACTCTTACTCCTCCCCTCTTGTGCAGCTGAGCCACCCACAGTGCCGTGAACTTGGCTCTGGCTGCACTCCACAGAGGAACCATCACTTTCACCATTTTCCAACACAGAAAAACGGTTGTTGAGTGAGATGGAATCTGGGGCTTTCCTGACTATCTGCCTGCCCCCTTTCTTCTGACTGGTGGTCTCCCATTCCCCCTCTGACTGCACTTTCTTAAGCTGCGGGGTGACCACGTCTAAAAACATGCTATCCACGTAACTCAGCCTCGTGGATTGTGGTGATTATTCCTTGATTAGTAAAAGTATTGTGATTCGTTGTTTGTTAACTGCCTTGGGATATGTGTTGTAATCTCATTGGTAGTTGATGATCACATGATGTGTTGTGGCTACCTTAAATTCAGTCCTTTTCTAGCTTTAGTTGGGACTGGATGTGGAAAGATATGCTGCTGATTTTAAAGTTAATAAAGCCTAGCTTTGGAAGGCCAATCTATTCTTTATTTCAATTTATTAACTTTATGTTAGAATGGAGCGATATCTTCAACCAGAACGATTCAAGGCTGACCCCAATTCTGCTGGAGTGGATGATAAATGGAAACATTGGTATTGTACATTTAAAAACTTTTTGGGCGTGTTGGATCAAGAGACTCTAAATAAGCTGAATATGCTGATCAACTACATTGACCCGGATGTATATAAATATATTTTGCACTGTAAAACTTATGAAGAGGCTATTTCTACATTGGAAAAGATTTTTGTTAAACCAAAGAATGAGGTATTTGCACGTCATCTTTTATCTGCCCGTAGGCAGCAGGTGGGAGAATCTTTGGATACTTATTTACAAGCACTTCGGTGCCTTAGTGTTGACTGTAATTATAAGGCTGTGACGGCTGAAGAATATAAGGGCGAATCGGTACGGGATGCTTTTATTAATGGATTACTGTCTAGATCAATTCGTCAGCGGTTGTTAGAAAATAAGACTCTAGATCTTAAAAGTGCTTTTGAGCAAGCTTCTACATTGGATGTGGCTCAGAGAAGTTCGGATTCTTATGCTCTTTTTAATCGGCCTGCGACTATGGTTTCGGCAGTTTCGGATGAAAAGGAATTATGTGGACTTAATGGGAGTGGTTTACTAGATTTTGAAACAGTTTCTACTTCGGCGGCCGTTGCCTCTAGGATTCAGAAGTGTTATTTTTGTGGGAATATCCGGCACCCTCGTCTGAAGTGTCCTGCTCGGGAGGCTGTGTGTAGTAAATGCGGCAAGAGAGGTCATTATGCACGTGTGTGCAAATCATCAGGTTCAATTACCTTCCCTTCTCCTGGTGTGGGAGGGTCTTCCTCCACTACCTCTTCTGTGACTATTCAGCCTTTAGATAGGGCGTTTATTGCATCAATTTCTGCTGCATTTGCTCATGGCCTAAACAAAGCTATAGTTACGGCCCAAGTTAATGGGTTGGAAGTGAAGGCCCTTATAGATACGGGCAGTACTGAGAGTTTTATAAGTCTTCAGTTTGCGAAGGAGAAGCATTTGAAAATTTTGCCTGTTACGTATCAGGTGTGTATGGCTCAGACGACACTTACTTCACAAATAGCTGGTTGTTGCTTTGTGAAAATGGTTCTTCTAGGTAATACGTATACTGATATACGCCTATCTGTTTTGCCTAATCTCTGTGCGGATATTTTGATTGGACATGATGTGCTTCAGTTACACGAGTCTCTTAGTCTTTCATTTGGAGGGACTAAGCCACCTTTATCTATTTGTGGATTAACCTCTTTATCTATTCCTCCATTATCACTTTTTTCCAATTTGATGTCGGATTGTAAGCCAATTGCTACCAAGTCAAGAAGATATAGTAGTCAGGATAGAGAATTTATTAATTCTGAAGTTCAACGTCTCTTATTGGAAGGAATCATTGAACCTAGTTGTTCGCCTTGGCGAGCACAGGTAGTTGTCACGACTAATGAGAGACACAAGAAACGAATGGTGATAGACTATTCCCAAACTATTAATAGGTATACTCAATTAGACGCGTACCCTTTGCCTAAGATTGATGAGCTTATCAATAAAGTATCTCAGTATAAAGTTTTTAGCACTATTGATTTAAAGAGTGCTTATCATCAGATTCCTATTGTTAAGAAGGATCAACCATATACGGCCTTTGAGGCTGGTGGAAAGCTGTATCAGTTTTGCCGAATACCATTTGGTGTTACTAATGGTGTTGCTTGTTTTCAACGGGCAATGGATGCTTTTATAAGTGATAACTCCCTCTCTGACACCTTTTCATACTTAGATGACATCACAGTGTGTGGCAAATCAAGGGTGGAGCATGATTCTAATTTAAAAAGATTCCTTCAAGCTGCGGAAAAAGTTGGTTTAACTTTTAACAAAGAGAAATGTTTCTTTTCGACTGCTGAGGTAAATCTATTAGGGTATATTATTTCAGGAAATAAGATTAAACCAGATCCAGAACGTCTGCGACCATTGATCGATTTACCTTGTCCTACTAATTCTAAGGCTTTGCAACGAGTTGTTGGACTGTTTTCTTATTATTCTAATTGGATTGCAAATTTTTCACGGAAGATCCAGCCTCTTATTCGGGTTACGACATATCCTCTATCATGGGAGGCCAGGACATGCTTTGAGAATTTTAAAAAGGATATTTTAGGAGCAGTTGTGCATTCCATTGATGAGCAGGTTCCCTTTGTGATTGAGACGGATACTTCGGATTTTGCAATTGGGGCTACTTTGAACCAAAATGGAAGACCTGTGGCCTTTTTCTCACGTACTTTGAATAATAGTGAAAAAAGACATTCCTCAATAGAAAAAGAGGCATACGCAATAGTAGAAGCATTGCGTAAATGGAGACATTATTTATCGGGGCGACATTTCACGTTGGTAACTGATCAAAAATCTGTGTCCTTAATGTTTGATGTTAAACATTTTGGAAAGATTAAAAATGATAAAATAATGAGATGGAGGATTGAGTTGGCATGTTACCATTTTGACATAGTTTATCGTCCGGGGAAGGATAATGTTGCTGCTGATGCACTGTCGAGGGCTTATTGTTCTGTGATTCACGGAGATACGCTTATTAATCTTCACAATGCCTTATGTCATCCTGGGGTTACGAGGATGATACACTTTGTACGCAGTAAGAACTTGCCTTTTTCAGTTGAAGACGTCAAGCGGATGACTTCATCATGTTCTATCTGTGCTCGGTGTAAACCGAATTTCTTTAAGCCTCAACGAGCTCATCTTATAAAGGCTACTTCTCCTTTTGAACGTTTGAGTGTCGATTTTAAGGGACCTCTTCCTTCAACTACTCAAAACCGATATATATTTACTGTTGTGGACGAGTTTTCAAGGTTCCCTTTTGCTTTTCCTTGTGCAGATGTATCAGCTGCTACAGTTATTAAATGTTTGACTCAACTTTTTGTCATCTTTGGGATGCCTGCGTATATCCATTCGGATCAGGGAAGTTCTTTTATGTCTTCCCAGTTGAAGGAATACCTTCAGAGTCGGGGAATTTCTACTAGTAGAACTACCCCGTATAATCCCCAGGGTAATGGACAGTGTGAACGATACAATGGGGTGATCTGGAAGGCAGTTATGTTGGCGTTGACATCCCGGAACCTTAAGAATACACAGTGGGAAATGGTGCTGCCTGATGCCCTGCATTCCATTAGATCATTGCTTTCAACGGCTACTAATGTGACCCCCCATGAAAGGCTCTTTAACTATCCGCGGAGATCTACTACGGGATATTCGGTACCTTCATGGCTTACTATGCAGGGACCTGTGTTGCTTCGACGCCATGTTAGATTGTCAAAATATGACCCCTTGGTGGAGGAGGTGGAGCTGTTGGAGGCAAATTCCCAATATGCTCATATTCGATTCCAAGATGGGAAAGAAAGTACTGTTTCAATTAAAGACTTGGCTCCTTGTGGGGGCCAGCCCTCTTCTGAGGATATTAATAATGGTCATGATTCGGATAATGTGGATGCTGTTACAGATACTACGAATATTTCCAATCCGATTGCAGATAATCATACTTCTATTAGTCAGCCTTTGATAGATGTTTATGACCGTCCCAGTTCATCTTCTGATGGGATTTCTAATCCGGAAACCGTTGAGAATCGGGATATGGATAGCCTTCCTGTTGAAGATACTTCTGTGCCTTCTGGTGTGGGAGGGCAAGGAATTTCACCAAGGTTAAGAAGGTCGACACGAACAAGATATACGGTCGACCGATTGAAAATGGACTTTTAAATTGATAGTAATGTTTTAAAAATTGTTGAAATATTATAGTATATTGTTTTAGTTGCGAGATACTTAATACTTATGCGTAATGTTATTATTTGTTGTTGTTCATTTAGTATTGTGTTATGTAAATAGTTTTATTCTCGTGCATAGTTTAGTTGTAAATAATTAATTGTAAATTGTAAAAGTTATTAGGTTGGAGTATATTTTAAAAGGAGGGGTGAATGTGGTGATTATTCCTTGATTAGTAAAAGTATTGTGATTTGTTGTTTGTTAACTGCCTTGGGATATGTGTTGTAATCTCATTGGTAGTTGATGATCACATGATGTGTTGTGGCTACCTTAAATTCAGTCCTTTTCTAGCTTTAGTTGGGACTGGATGTGGAAATATATGCTGCTGATTTTAAAGTTAATAAAGCCTAGCTTTGGAAGGCCAATCTATTCTTTATTTCACGGATACACTGCAGTGCCTCCTGCTGATGCTCGAGCTCCGAAAACCGGATCTCAAGTTGGCCAAACCATTGGCACTTATTGCACATGTGGTCATCCTGACTACAAGCGGCGTCTAGGAATTCCCACATGCTGTAGGCCGTGCAACGCACGGGACTGAGGTCCCCTGCAATACTTTTAATTTAAAAACTTGTACCTCAAATTTAAACTCTCGGATTCTTGCTCTCCCAAACTACCTTAACTATGAACTACCTTAAAAGAAATAAACTTAAAATTGAAGAAAAAAAAGCACTCACCCACTACTCACCAATCAGCTTCTTCCCCTGCGCCAGCGTAACTTTCTGTACTGTGACGTCACTCTCGAATTCTGCCACCACTCCCGCTGCTCGACTGGGGCTGAAAATCACCGACCTTTATTTTCTCCCACCAATATTCTCGCGGGAAGGTTTGCTAGTGCTGTGGGGGAGGGTTTAATCTAGCTTGGCAGGGGGAAGGGCACCAGCATATGGGAGTAGAAAAGAGGAATAAGATGCATAAAAGAGTGAGTGTGTTGGATAGTACTAAAGACGAAAGTAGTACTAGAGGCGGAAGTAGTACCATATTAGGTAGGAGCATACTAAGAAAGACAACGAAAAATTCAAAAATGGGTTTAGGATGTATGTACGTAAACGCACAAAGTGCGGTGAATAAGGCTGGTGAGCTACAAGCACAATTAGCCGTGTGGCAATATGATGTGGCAATAATGGAAACGTGGCTTAAAAACGTTGACGACCAGGCACTTAATATTCAGGGGTACAAGGTGTTCAGAAAAGATCGGGAAGGAAAAAAGGGAGGTGGGGTGGCAGTGCTGAATAAGGAAGACATTGTAGTGTTGGAAAGGGAGGATATTCTTGAGGGGACAAGGACAGAATCCATTTGGTTAGAGTTGAGAAGCAAAAAGGGTATGATCACGCTATTGGGGGTATTCTATAGGCCTCCAAATAGTGAGAGGGAGGCAGAGGAGCAAATCTGCAGGGAAATTGCAGAGATATGCAAGAGCTATAGAGTGGAGATATTGGGGGACTTTAATTACCCAAATATTGATTGGGATAATGCTAGGGTAAAGGGAAAGAACGGGGAAGAATTTCTGAAATGTGTTCAGGAGAATTTCCTTGACCAATATGTTATTGGCCCAACTAGGAAAGATACATTGCTGGATCTAGTGTTTGGGAATGAGGTGGGCCAGGTCTACCAGGTGTCTGTGGGAGAACACTTGGGTACGAGTGATCATCGTACCATAAGATTTAGATTAGCAATGTAGAGGAGCAAGGAACAATCTAGAGTGGAACTTCTAAATTGGAATAGGGCTAACTTCAATAGGATGCAAAAGGATCTAGCCAGGGTAAAATGGAACCAAAGACTGACAGGAAAAACTGTAATGGAACAATGGGTGATCTTTAAGGAAGAGATGTTCCAAGTATAGGCTAGGTACATTCCAACAAGAGGGAAGGGTAAGGGAAGCAAAGCAAGGGCTCCTTGGATGACGAGGGAGATAGAGAAGATGATGAAACAAAAAAAAGGTGAATAATGAATGTCAGGAGAATTCTTCAAGGGAGAACCAGACCAAATACAATAAGTTGAGAGGGGAAGTGAAGATGAAAATAAGATTGACAAAGAGAGAATATGAGAGTAGAATGGCAGTTAACATAAAAGGGAACCCAAAGATCTTCTACCAGCATTTAAACAGTAAGCAGGTAGTAAGAGGCGGGGTGGAGCCTATTAGGGACAAAGAAGTTAATATATGCTTAGAGGCAGGGCAAGGCTAGAATACTCAATAAGTACTTTGTATCGGTGTTTACTAAGGAAGTGGATGCTGACAAAATATCGATAGAAGTGGAAAAGGTAGAAGCATTGGAAGGGGTGAAAATTGATAGACAGGATGTACTAGAAAGGCTGGGTATGCTTAGAGTGGATAAGTCACCTGGTCCAGATGGCTTGCATTCCAGGTTGCTAAGGGAATTGGGGGAAGAGATAGCAGAAGGGCTTGCCATAATGTTCCAATCTTCCCTAGATGCGGGGAAGGTGCCCAAGGATTGAAAAATGGCAAATGTGACACCATTGTTTAAGAAAGGGTGTAAGGACAATCCTAGGAACTACGGGCCGCTCAGTTTAACATCAGTGGTGGGTAAAGTTTTGGAAACAATAATCAAGGAAAAAATGAACGGGCACTTGAGAGGTTTAAGCTAATTAAGGAGAGCCAACACGGATTTGTAAAAGGCAGATCATGTTTGACTAATCTAACTGAATTTTTTGATGAAGTAACAGGGAGGATTGATGAAGGGAATGCAATGGATGTTGTCTGCATGGATTTTAGAAAGGAGTTTGACAAAGTACCAGATAGAAGGCTGGTTAACAAAATTGAGGCTCATGGAATAGGTGGGTCAGTGGCAGCTTGGTTAAGGAATTGGCTTAAGGACAAAAAACAGCCTGTTTTTCAGACTGGCGTATGTTTGACAGTGGTGCTCCCCAAGGGTGAGTGCTGGGGCCACTGCTTTTTTCGATATATATAAATAAATGACCTGGATATTGGAATACAGAGTAGAATTTCTAAATTTGCTGATGACACCAAACTTGTGGGTGTTGCAAACAGTGAGGATGATACCAATCGACTGCAACAGGACATAGAAAGGCTAGCAGAATGGGCAGACAATTGGCAGATGGAATTTAATACAGAGAAGTGTGAGGTGTTGCATTTTGGCAGAAGGAACAAGGAGAGGCAAAATGCACTTAATGGCACTGTTTTAAAGAGTGTGCAGGGACAAAGGGACCTGGGAGTTAATGTGCATAGGTCCCTGAAGGTGGCAGGACATATTGAGAGAGTGGTTAGCAAAGCATATGGGATCTTGGGTTTCATAAATAGAGGTATTGAGTACAAAAGTTGAGAATTTATGCTGAACCTTTATAAAAGCGCTGGTTAGGCCACAACTGGAGTATTGTGTCCAGTTCTGGTCACCCCACTTTAGGAAGGATGTGAAAGCCCTTGAGAGAGTGCAGAGGAGATTTACCAGAATGGTTCCGGGGATGGGGGATCTTAGTTACAAGGACAGGTTGGAGAATTGGATTTGTTTTCATTAGAGCAAAGGAGGTTGAGGGGTGATTTGATAGAGGTGTACAAGATTATGACGGGTTTGGATAGGCTAGACGGGGAAAGGCTATTCCCACTAGTTGATGGTACAAGGACGAAGGGACACAGATTTAAGGTTTGGGCAAGAGAAACAGGGGGGATGTGAGGATAAACTTTACGCAGCGAGTGGCGAGGACCTGGAATTCGCTGCCAACGGAAGTGGAGACACTCAATGTTTTCAAGGGGAGACTGGATAGGCACTTGAGGGAAATAAACTTGCAGGGCTACGGGGATAGAGCCGGGAAATGGAACTGACTGGATTGCTCTACAGAGAGCTGGCATGGACTTGATGGGCCGAATGCCCTCCTTCTGTGCCGTTATGACTATGACCCCTGAAGGCTACAGAGTGAGGGGTCTGTAGCTAGTGACATCTTTATGAAGGAAACATTGACGATATAGACAATGTTGATTTCTAACAGGCACTTCTGACAGTAACACCGACCACCAATGTGCACTATAATGGTAACATCAACCACCGACAGGTGCTTTTATCAGTAACATGAAGCACTTACAACATCATTGACCGCCGTTGAATTTGGACGATTTCACAAGAGCGCAACTGAACTTTAGTCTTATAATTGCTGTTTATGGAGTTCAAAATCTAATGTCAACAATTCGCAGCAACAGCCAGCGAAACAGGATTCGGATCAGTTTGCAGGGCTGATCATTTTCATATAAAAATAATGCCTTTTTAGTAAATCTGAATGAAAAAAAAATTGAGGGGTCTTTTCATTTTTGATCTTTCACATAAAATTCGTCTTTTGGTTGCAATTCCCATTTAATAAAATTGAAATAAAATCTGGAAACATATACGAGCACTGGTGTATGCAGTTTAATTAGTTTCCCCACCATCTCTCAAATTTAACAAGTGAAATTCACATTTCACAAGAACAAAATTACTATTCACAGAATCCCCACAGTGCAGATAGAGGCCATTTCGGCCCATCGAGCCTGCACCGACACATATCCCACCCTATCCCCGTAACCCCGTAACCCCACGTATTTAATCCCCTAACACTAAGGGTCAATTTATCATAGCCAAATCAACCTAACCCACACATCTTTGGACTGTGGGAGGAAACCGGAGCACCCGGAGGAAACCCACGCCGACACAGGGAGAATGTGCAAACTCCACACAGACAGTCGCCCGAGGCCGGATTTGAACCTGGGTCCCTGGTGCTGTGAGGCAACAGTGCTAACCACTATGCCACCGTGCCTCCCTATTAGAAATGTATTTTTCACGGTAAGCATGAGGGCATCCATTCTCTTCCCCAACTTGTTTAAAGGTCTCACCCTACATGTCCTGCAGCTGAAAGGTAGGGTACATATAGGGTACTAGTTTTTTTAAATGATTCAATTTAGTAGGCGGGAGCACCACATATATTTCCAAAACACAAAAGCTGTGTGCCTTTGCTTCATTGAAACTGCATAGTGTTGCACTAGTAGTAGATGCAGCGTACACGATGGATGGGAATATCTGAATAGTCCCACAGGTAGTAATCGATCAAAACAGAATTGATGCCTTCATTCACACATTTTTTCTGTGCTCCAAGTTCCAGAATGTGATACAATATTAACTCAACACATCAAATGGAGCAGCTTCGGATCTCCACTTCCTAGGGAAAGAAAGAAAAAGAACTGGTTAACATCAACTGAACAATTGTGGAGCATGGATCAGTCTTTTTCAAAACTGTCCTCCATTTTAATCAGCTCAATTTGTTCATTTGCCATTTTATGAGATCTGTTCAGGTGTGATGCTATTTTGCAACCACATGGTGTCACCACAGCAACATTTTGTTAATGTACAAAAGATTGACTGAGCTGACTCAAACCAGAGTATAGCCCCTTCCTCTGCTTACAGAAAAAGTCACAGGTCATCAGCTATTCTTTCAGAGCAGCTAATGATTTGTGACTTACATAATAATGAGTCTAAGTATTTAAACAGCATTATATAACATGACAACCTTTACCTGCAGGATCACATCCACAGTGAAATTTGGAATGAGAAGAGGGAGCAGAAAAGCAAGAGATAATGCTTTGGCAACATTATGGTTGAGATATTGAATCATGTTCAGATATTTATTATAGGCATGAAATTAGAATTGACCACCAGGTTAATTAAGTAAACTTAATGTAGTTAAGTGGATAGAAATCACTTATTGGCATTTCTATTCCTCCAGCATGTTCCCAATATACATATTTATGTGTATGTATTAATTGACCTTCTATGGCATTGTTCATAGGAAGTCAAAGCATAAGGTCTCTCCCTTATTGTCTGGTGTCTTTGGTTAGATTTTTCTCTTTCTCTTATGCCTCTCTCTCCATTTTCATTTGGGTGGGAGGTGGTGAGTGGTGAGGTATGGAAGACAACCATGATAGGTTGCAGCCTGCACTCTATGCTGGCTGGTGCATGACATTGCTCAGGCAGGGAAGGGATTTACAGATGGTTCCCCTCAACTCCTGTGAGAGGAGAGGCTGATTTAAACTGAGCTCTGAGAGGCGGACCTGCGAGAGGAGAGAGAGAAGTAAAAAGTAATCGAAGTGTGACATCACCAGAAAGCAGGTAAGTGATTGGTTGGTGAGTATTTCTCTCTCTCGCTTTTTTCCAAACTTAAATTTTGTGGTTTATAGTTTCTAAGGTCTCCGTTGTGTAGCAGGGACTGTTGGTAAACAAGGGCCCTTGAGTATATCATTTAATTATAGTGTAATTGGTGGGATTGATTTGATTTAATTTAATTTGAATTAATTAAAGGGTAAGTCATGGCAGTACAGCTCAGCATCATGGTATGCTCCTCCTGCACTATGTGGGAAATCAAGGACACTTCCTGTGTCCCTGACGACCATGTGCGCTGGAAGTGTATCCAGCTGCAGCTACTGGCAGACCGCATTGCAGCGCAGGAGCTGCGAATGGATACATACTGGAGCATTCGCGATGCTGAGGACATCGTGGAAAGCACGTTTAATGAGTTGGTCACACCGCAGGTAAAGGCTGCACAGGCAGGAAGGGAATGGGTGACCGCCAGGCATAGTAGGCGCAAGCAGGTAGTGCAGGGGTCCCCTGTGACCATCCCCCTCTCAAACAGATATACCGTTTTGGATGTTGTTGGGGAGGATGGCTTATCGGGGGAAGGCAGCAGCAGCCAACTTCCTGGCACCATGGGTGGTTCTGCTTCACAGGACGGGAGGAAAAAGAGGGGTAGAGCTATAGTAATAGGGGATTCTATTGTAAGGGGAATAGATAGGCATTTCTGCAGCCGCAAACGAGACTCCAGGATGGTATGTTGCCTCCCTGGTGCAAGGGTCAAGGATGTCTCAGAGCGGCTACAGAGCATTTTGGAAGGGGAGGGTGAACAGCCAGTTTTCGTGGTGCATATAGGTACAACGATATAGGTAAGAAACAGGATGAGTTCCTAAAAGCTGAATATAGGGAGTTAGGAGGTAAATTAAAAAATAGGACCTCAAAGTTAGTAATCTCAGGATTGCTACCAGTACCACATGCTAGTCAGAGTAGAAATAGAAGGATATTTCAGATGAATACGTGGCTAGAGGAATGGTGCAAGGGGGAGGGATTCAAATTCCTGGGACATTGGAACCAGTTCTGGGGGAGGTGGGACCAGTACAAACTGGACAATTTGCACCTGGGCAGGACCGGGACCGATGTCCTAGGGGGAGTGTTTGCTAGTGCTCTGGGGGAGGGTTTAAACTAAAATGGCAGGGGGTTGGGAACCTGAGCAGGGAGACAGAGGAAAGGGAAACAAGGATAGAAGCAAAAGACAGGAAGGAGAAAAGCAAAGGTGGCAGTCAGAGAAATCAAGGGTTTAAATCAAACATGGCCACAGTAAATAATAATTCTAAAAGGTCTAAGAGTGTTAAAAAAACAAGCCTCAAGGCTTTGTGTCTTAATGCGAGGAGCATTCGTAATAAGGTGGATGAATTAGCTGCGCAAATAGAGGTAAACGGATACATGATTGGGATTACAGAAACATGGCTCCAGGGTCACCAAGGCTGGGAACTCAACATCCAGGGGTATTCAATATTCAGGAAAGACAGGCAAAAAGGAAAAGGAGGTGGGGTAGCATTGCTGGTTAAAGAGGGGATTAACAATTGTAAGGAAGGATATTAGCTCTGATGAAGTGGAATCTGTATGGGTAGAACTGAGAATTACCAAGGGGCAGAAAACATTAGTGGGAGTGGTATACAGACCCCCCAAACAGTAATGCAGAGGTTGGGGATGGCATTAAATGGGAAATTAGAGACGCGTGCAATAAGGGCACAGCAGTTATCATGGGTGACATTAATCTACATATAGATTGGGCTAACCAAATTAGTAACATACTGTGGAGGAGGAATTCCTGGAGTGTATACGGGATGGTTTCCTGTACCAATATGTTGAGGAACCAACTAGAGACCAGGCCATCATAGAAACATAGAAGATAGGAGCAGGAGTAGGCCATTCGGCCCCTCGAGCCAGCTCCACCATTCAATGCGATCATGGCTGATCATCCAAATTCAGTACCCTGTCCCTGCCTTCTCTCCATATCCCTTTAGCCTTAAGAAATATATCTAACTCCTTCTTGAATATATTTAATGATTGGCCTCTACTGCCTTCTGTGGTACAGAATTCCACAGGTTCACCACTCTCTGGGTGAAAAAATTCCTCCTCATCTCTGTCCTAAATGGTTTACCCCTTATCCTTAGACGGTGACCCCTGGGTCTTAGACTGGGTATTATGTAATGCGCAAGGATTAATTAGCCATCTTGTTGTGCGAGGCCCCTTGGGGCGGAGCGATCATAATATGATCGAATTCTTCATTAAGATGCAGAGTGAATTGGTTGACTCAGAGACTAGGGTCCTGAATTTAAATAAAGGAAACTACAGTACGATGGTATGAGGTGCGAGTTGGCTAGGATGGATTGGTGAATGTTACTCAAAGGGTTGACGGTGGTTAGGCAATGGCAAACATTCAAAGATCGCATGGATGAACTACAGAATTTGTTCATCCCTGTTTGGCATAAAAATAAAACAAAAAAGGTGACTCAACCGTGGCTAACAAGGTTAATTAGGGATAGCATAAGATCCAAGGAGAGGACATATAAATTGGCTAGAAAAAGCAGTAAACCTGAGGATTGGAAGCAGTTTAGGATTCAGCAAAGGAGGACAAAGGGATTCATTAAGAGGGGGAAAATAGAGTATGAGTAAGCTTGCAGGAAACATAAAAACGGACTGTAAAAGCTTCTGTAGATATGTGAAGAGAAAATGATTGGTGAAGTCAAGCGTAGGTCCCTTGCAGTCAGAATCAGGGGAATTTATAACGGGGAACAAAGAAATAGCAGACCAATTAAATACATATTTTGGTTCTGTCTTCACAAAGGAAGACACAAATAACCTCCCAGAGATGTCGGGGAACATAGGGTCTAATGAGAGGGAGGAACTGAATTAAATCAGTATTTGTAGGGAAATGGTGATAGGGAAATTCACGGGATTGAAGGCCGATAAATCCCCAGGGCCTGATAATCTACATCCTAGGGTACTTAAGGAAGTGGCCCTAGAAATAGTAGATGCATTGCTGGTCATCTTCCAAAATTCTATAGACTCTGGAACAGTTCCCATGGATTGGAGGGTAGCTAATGTTCAAAAAATGTGGTAGAGAGAAAACAGGGAATTATAAACCGGTAAGCCTGACATCGGTAGTGGGGAAAATGCTAGAGTCCAATATAAAAGATGTAATAGCAGAGCACTTGGAAAACACTGACAGGATCGGACAAAGTCAACATAGATTTACAAAAGGTAAATCGTGCTTGCCTAATCTACTGGTTATTTTGAGGATGTAACTGAGAATAGATAAGGGAGAACCAGTGGACATGGTGTATTTGGACTTTCAGAAGGCTTTCGATAAGGTCCCACATAAGAGATTAGCATGCAAAGTTAAAGCACATGGGATTGGGGGTAAGATACTGGCTTGGATAGAGAACTGGTTGGCAGACAGGAAGCAAAGAGTTGGAATAAACAGGTCTTTTTCCAATTGGCAGGCAGTGACTAGTGGGGTACCGCAGGAATCGGTCCTAGGACCCCAGCTATTCACAATATATATTAATGATCTAGACGAGGGAACTAAATGTAATATCTCCAAGTTTGCAGACAACACAAAGCTGGGTGGGCGTGTGTGCTGTGAGGAGGATGCCGAGAAACTCCAGGATGATTTGGACAGGTTGGGTGATTGGGCAGATGCATGGCAAATGCAGTATAATGTGGATAAATGCGAGGTTATCCACTTTGGTGGCAAAAACAGGAAGGCAGATTATCTGAATGGCAAAAGATTGGGAGAAGGGGAAGTGCAACGAGACCTGGGTGTCCTTGTGCACCAGTCGCTGAAGGTAAGCATGCAGGTGCAGCAGGTGGTTAAGAAGGCAAATGGTATGTTGGCCTTCGTAGCGAGAGGGTTGGAGTACAGGAACAAGGATATCTTGCTGCAGTTGTACAGGGCCTTGGTGAGATCACACCTTGAGTATTGTGTGCAGTTTTGGTCGCCTTATCTGAGGAAGGATATTCTTGCCATGGAGGGAGTGCAGCGAAGATTCACCAGACTGATACCTGGGATGGCAGGAATGCTGTATGAGGAGGGATTGGTTTGATTGGGCTTGTACTTGCTGGAGCTTAGAAGAATGAAAGGGGATCTCATTGAAATTTATAAAATTCTAACAGGACTAAACAGACTAGATGCAGGAAGGATGTTCCCGATGGCCGGGGAGTCCAGAACCAGGGGTCACAGTCTGAGGATAAGGAGTAAGCCATTTAGGGCAGAGATGAGGAGGAATTTCTTCAGCCAGAGAGTGGTGAACCTATGGAATTCTCTACCACAGAAGGCAGTAGAGGCCAATTCATTGAATATATTCAAGAGGGAGTTAGATATATTTCTTAAGGCTAAAGGGATCAAGGGATATGGGGAGAAGGCAGGGACAGGGTACTGAGTTTGGATGATCAGCCATGATCTCATTGAATAGCGGACCAGGCTTGAGGGGCTGAATGGCCTACCCCTGCCTCTATCTTCTATGTTTCTATGTTTACAACTCAATTTCCTCTGCTTAATCACACCCCTCAGTCCTATTAAGAGGGGAACAATAGAGTTTGAGTGTAAACTTGCAAGGAACATAAAAGCAGATTGTAAAAGCTTTTACAAGTATGTAAAAAGAAAGATTAGTGAAGACAAATGTAGGTCCCTTACAGACAGAAATGGGAGAATTTATAATGGGGAATAAGGAAATGGCAGAGCAATTAAACAAATACTTTGGTTCTGTCTTCACGGAAGAAGACACAAATAACTTCCCAGAAATGCTAGGGAACCAAGGGTCTAGTGAGAAGGAGGAATTAAAGGAATTTAGTATTAGTAAAAAAAGTGCTGGAGAAATTAATGGGACTGAAAGCCAATAAATCCCATAGGCCTGATAATCTGCATCCCAGAGTACTAAAAGAGGTAGCCATGGAAATAGTGGATGCATTGGTTGTCATCTTCCAAAATTCTATAGATTATGCAGCAGTCCCTGCAGATTGGAGGGTGGTAATGAAACATAGAAGGTAGGAGCAGGCCATTTGGCCCCTCGAGCCTGCTCCACTATTCAATGAGATCATGGCTGATCATTCAAATTCAGTACCCTGTCCCTGCTTTCTCCCCATATCCCTTTAGCCTTAAGAAATACAGGTAGACTATCCTTTATCCGAAAACCTCGGGACCAGCCGAGTTTCGGATAAAGGAGAATTTCGGATTTCGGAAGGTGGGTCGGCGGGGGTCGTCGGCGGGGGGTCGTGCGCACGACTTACGCTGACGCTCAGCGTAAGTCGGCGGGGGTCGGGGCCGGCGGGGGGGTCGGCGGTTGTCGGGGTCGGCGGTTGTCGGGGCCGGCGGGGTCCGCGGGGGGGTCGGCGGCTGGCGGGGTCGGCGGTTGTCGGGGCTGGCGGGGTCCGCGGGGGGGGTCGGCGGTTGTCGGGGCCGGCGGGGTCCGCGGGGGGGTCGGCGGTTGTCGGGGCTGGCGGGGTCAGCGGTTGTCTGGGCTGGCGGGGTCCGCGGGGGGGGGGGTCGGCGGTTGTCGGGGCGGTCGGCGGTTGTCGGGGCCGGCGGGGGGGGTCGGCGGTTGTCGGGGTCGGCGGTTGTCGGGGTCGGCGGTTGTCGGGGCCGGCGGGGTTGGCGGCTGGCGGGGTCGGCGGTTGTCGGGGCCCGCGGGGGGGGGGGGTGGGTCGGCGGTTGTCGAGGCCGGCGGGGTCCGCGGGGGGGGTCGGCGGTTGTCGGGGCTGGCGGGGTCGGCGGCTGGCGGGGTCGGCGGTTGGCGGGGCTGGCGGGGGGGTCGGCGGGGTGTCGTGCGCACGACTTACCCTTTATCCGAACTTCCGCAACCGGAACCCTCTAAAAACCGAAGGTTTTTTCGTTCAGCGTAAGTCGTACGCACGACTTACGCTGAACGAAAAAACCTTCGGTTTTTAGAGGGTTTCGGTTTTCGGAAGTCCAGATAAAGGGTAGTCTACCTGTATATCCAACTCCTTCTTGAATATATTTAATGAATTGGCCTCTACTGCCTTCTGTGGTAGAGAATTCCACAGGTTCACCACTCTGGGTGAAGAAATTCCTCCTCATCTCTGTCCTAAAATGGCTTACCCCTTAACCTTAGACTGTGACCCCTGGTTCTGGACTCCCCGACCATCGGGAAAATACTTCCTGCATCTAGTCTGTCTAGTCCTGTTAGAATTTTATAAGTTTCAATGAGATCCCCTCTCATTCTTCTAAACTCCAGCGAGTACAAGCCCAATCGACCCAATCTCTCCTCACACGTCATTCCTGCTATCCCAGGTATCAGCCTGGTGAATCTTCGCTGCACTCCTTCCATGGCAAGAACATCCTTCCTCAGATAAGGCGACCAAAACTGCACACAATACTCCAGATGTGGTCTCACCAAGGCCCTGTACAACTACAGCAAGACATCCTTGTTCCTGTACTCAAACCCTCTCGCTACGAAGGCCAACATACCATTTGCCTTCTTAACCGCCTGCTCCACCTGCATGCTTACCTTCAGCGACTGGTGCACAAGGACACCCAGGTCTCGTTGCACTTCCCCTTCTCCCAATCTATTGCCATTCAGATAATAATCTGCCTTCGTGTTTTTGACACCAAAGTGGATAACCTCGCATTTATCCACGTTATATTGCATCTGCCATGCTTCTGCCCAATCACCCAACCTGTCCAAATCATACCGGAGTTTCTCGGCATCCTGCTCACAGCACACACGCCCACCCAGCTTTGTGTCGTCTGCAAACTTGGAGATATTACATCTAGTTCCCTTGTCCAGATCATTAATATATATTGTGAATAGCTGGGGTCCAAGGACCAATCCCTGCGGTACCTCTCTAGTCACTGCCTGCCACTCGGAAAAAGAGCTGTTTATTCCAACTCTTTGCTTTCTCTCTGCCAACTAGGTCTCTATCCAAGTCAATACCTTGCCCCCAATCCCATGTGCCTTGACTTTACATGCTAATGTCTTATGCGGGACCTTATCGAAAGCCTTTTGAAAGTCCAAATACACCACATCCACTGGTTCTCCCTTATCTATTTTACCAGTTACATCCTCAAAATTCCAGTAGATTAGTCAAGCATGATTTACCTTTTGTAAATCCATGTTGACTTTGTCCGATCCGGTCACTGTTTTCCAAGTGCTCTGCTATTATATCTTTTATAATGGACTCTAGCATTTTCCCCACTACCGATGTAATTCCCCGTTTTCTCTCTACCACCTTTTTTGAACAGTGGGGTAACATTAACTACCCGCCAATCCATGGGTACTGTTCCAGAGTCTATCGAATTTTGGAAGATGACCAGCAATGCATCCACTATTTCTAGGGCCACTTCCTCAAGTACCCTAGGATGTAGATTATCAGGCCCTGGGGATTTATCAGCCTTCAATCCCGTCAATTTCTCTAACACCATTTCCCTGCAAATACTAATTTCTATCAGTTCCTCCCTTTCTTTAGACCCTATGTTCCCCGACATCTCTGGGAGGTTATTTTTGTCCTCCTTTGTGAAGACAGAACCAAAGTAAGTATTTAATTGGTCTGCCATTTCTTTGTTCCCCATTATAAATTCCCCTGATTCTGACTGCAAGGGACCTATGCTTGACTTCACCAATCTTTGTAACCCCACTATTTAAAAAAGGAGAGAGAAAGCAGGGAACTACAGACAGTTAGCCTAACTTCAGTAGTAGGGAAAATGCTAGAGTCTATTATAAAGGATGTGATAACAGGACACTTGGAAACTATCAATGGGATTAGACAAAGTCAACATGGATTTATGAAAGGGAAATCATGTTTGACAAATCTACTAGAGTTTTGAGGATGTAACTGGTAGACTAGATAAGGGAGAACCAGTGGATGTGGTGTATTTGGATTTTCAGAAGGCCTTTGATAAAGTCCCACATAAGAGGTTAGTGTGCAAAATTAAAGGACAGGGGATTGGGGTAATATACTGGCATGGATTGAAAATTGGTTAACAGACAGGAAACAGAGAGTAGGAATAAATGGGTCTTTCGGGGTGGCAGGCAGTGACTAGTGGGGTACCACAGGGATCAGTGCTTGGGCCCCAGCTATTCACAATATATATCAATGATTTGGATGAAGGAACCAAATGTAATATTTCCAAGTTTGCTGACGACACGAAACTAGGTGGGATGGTGAGTTGTGAGGAGAATGCAAAGAGGCTTCAAGGCGATTTAGACAAGTTGAGTGAGTGGGCAAATACATGGCAGATATAGTATAATGTGGATAAATGTGAAGTTATCCACTTCAGTAGGAAAAACAAAGTATTATTTAAATGGTGATAGATTGGGAAATGTTGATGTACAGAGGGACCTGGGTGTCCTTGTACACCAGTCACTGAAAGCATACATGCAGGTGCAGCAAGCAGTTAGGAAGGTAAATGGTATGTTGGCCTTCATTGCAAGAGGATTTGAGTACAGGAGCAAAGGATGTCTTACTACAGTTATACAGGGCCTTGGTGAGACCACACCTGGAGAACTGTGTGCAGTTTTGGTCTCCTTACCTAAGAAAGGATATACTTGCCATAGAGGGAGTGCAGCGAAGATTCACCAGACTGATTCCTAGGATGGCAGGACTGTCGTATGAGGAGAGATTGGGTCGACTAGGCCTGTATACACTAGAGTTTAGAAGAATGAGAGAGGATCTCATTGAAACGTATAAAATTCTGACAGGGCTAAACAGACTGGATGCAGGGAGGATGTTTCCCCTGGCTGGGGGGTCTAGAACAAGGTCACAGTCTCAGGATACGGGGTAGGACATTTAGGACTGAGATGAGGAGAAATGTCTTCACTCATAGGGTAGTGAACCTGTGGAATTCTCTACCACAGAAGGCTGTGGAGGCCAAGTCACTGAATATATTTTAAGAAGGAGATAGATAGATTTCTAGACACAAAAGGCATCAAGGGGTATGGGGAGAGCGCAGGAATATGGTATTGAGATAGAGGATCAGCCATGATCATATTGAATGGCAGAGCAGGCTCGAAGAGTCGAATGGCCTAATCCTGCTCCTATTTTTTTTTTTTTTTTTATGTGTTCCTCCTTCCCTCCCACCACATTGTTCTTTCCCCCACCTCTATCCCATCCTTCCCCAATGCACTTGTCCCCCTTCACCTCCCACAGAGATAGGGAGGTGGGAGGCCATGGAGGGATTTGAAAACAAGGATGAGAAATTTTTAAAAATTGAGTCGTTGCTTAACTGGGAGCCAATGTAGGTCAGCAAGGACAGGGGTGATGGGTGAACAGGACTTGGTGTGAGTTAGGGCACAGGCAGCAGAGCTTTGGATGGCCTCAAGTCATTTGTGACTGTCCCGGATTCCTACATCTGCAGGAAATGTCTGCTTTGAGTTACTCTGGCTCAGAGACAATCAGCTGGAATGCGAGTTAGAGACACTCCAAAACATAAGGGATGGGGAGGAATTTCTGGATAGTTTTATCCAGAACCGTCACAACCCAGAGGAAAGCAGTTCAGGAAGGGGAGGGTGTGACTGTTAGGGAACCAATAGGGGGGACTAGTGACTGGTCCTGTCCAACAGGTACGATGTACTCGCTACCTGTGAGGACAAGGAGAAAGATTGCAGGGAGAACAGCCACAATGCAGACCAAGGCACCGTGGCTCAGAAGGCTGTCCAAAAGGGGAAAGAGCAGAATAGAAATGTGGTAGTGATGGGGAACTCGATAATTAGGGTGAAAGATAGTATCCTCTGCAGCCACGAATGAGTCCCAATGGTCTGTTGCCTACCCGGTGCCAGGGTAAGGGATATCTCGAGACAGCTGGAGAGGAATTTGGAAATGAGGGGGTAAATCCAGTTGTTGTGATCCATGTTGGAACAAACAACATAGGTAGGAACATGGAGGATGTCCTGCTGAAGGAGTCCCAGGAGTTAGGAACTAAATTAAAAAGCAGGACCTTGAGGGTAATAATCTCTGGATTATTGCCTGAGCCACATGGAAATTGGCATAGCGACAGTCAGATCAGGTGAGTTAACACATGGCTAAAGGGCTGGTGTGGGAAAGAGGGGTCCTTTTTCATGGGGCACTGGCACCAGCACTGGGGCAGGAAGGAGCTGTACCAATGGGCCAGGCTCCACCTGAATCAGAGTGGGACCAGTGTCCTAGCGGAAAGGGTAAACAGGAAGTTGGAAAAAGCTTTAAACTAATAGGGGTTGGGGGGGGGGGGGGGGCGGGCCTACAAGAAATAAAACAAGCTTAAATATAAATGAAACAGGAAAGAAGCGCACGTGACAGACTAAACTAAGGGATGACATAAATGGCCAGGGAAACAATAGAGTTACAGAACAGGAATGTAAGAAGATGGTTACAAATAAAGAGAGAGTAACTGCTATTAAAAATGAGTTAAATTGTCTGTACAGCAATACATACAGTGTCGTAAAAAAGGGAACTGGAGGAAATAATGCATTGCAAGGAATCGGATATAAATCGGGATTACCGAGACATGGTTACAAAAAAAAAAAACAGGACTGGGAATTAAACACTGCAGGATATAACATATATTTTAAAAAAAAAGAGTGGGGAAAAGTGGATGAGGAGTAGCTGTAGTTATTAGAGATACCATAATGGCAGTAGAAAAAAGTAATACAGCCATCAGTAAACCAGAAATAGAATCTATGTGGATAGAAAGAGGAGATACAAAAAGGATCAATTACACTAATAGGGGTAGTCTACAGACCACCTAATAGTGGAAGGGAGGTAGAGGAAGAAATATGCAAACAAATTAGGGAAATGAGTAACAAACGTAGAATAATAATCATGGGGGATTTCAACTACCCCAAAATTAATTGTCCAGAAGAGGTAGGTAAAGGGGATAAGGGAATGGAGTTCCTACAATGTGTACAGAACACCTTTCTAACCCAGTATGTAAGAAGCCCAACTAGGGAGGATTCGCTACTGGGTCAGGTAATAAGGAATGAATCAGAGCAGATAAGAAAAGTAAAAGTAGCGGACCACCTAGGCAATAGTGACTATAATCAATACGGTTTAGAATAATAATTGAGAAAGACATAAGCATGACAAAGTCCAGGATAATAGATTGGAGAAAAGCTGATTGAGGGGCTGAGAATGAACTTGGTAAAACAAAAAGGACAATATTAGCAAATAATGATGTAGAACATGTCCAGGGACTACAGTTAGCTTAACATCGGTAATAGGAAAGATAATGGAATCCCTACTAAAGGAGAAAATAGAAAAACATTTAGAATAGTAATGGGAAATATTTAAAATGGTGTTCAACAGAGCCCAGGAAAAATATATTCTGCCAAAAAAGAACAAACTAAACACTAGTGAGAAAAAGGGAAAAATTTAGGGTAAGGAAAGGGACATACACTAACTACATTGACAGCAGAGAAGAGCATGACAGAGGAGAATACAAAGAGACTAGGAGAGAAGTAAAAAAACTTAGACAGCGAAGTGGAACTATGAAATTAAATTATCAAAGAACATAAAACAAAATAGTAAAACAAAACAAGCACATAAATAAAAGGAGGAAAGTCGGGATGAGAATAGGGCCACTAAGGGATTGTTAGGATAAAATCACAGACAGCGATATCAAAATGGCAGAAATATTAATTATTTTGCTTCAGTATTTACCAGGAAGACAGATCAGGCGGACGTGACATCGGAAGATGAGATTAGAAATGATATAACTGCATTTAAAATAAAAAGGAGAAATATTAAATAAACTAATCAAATTCAAAGAGAAGAAAACCCCATGTCCAGACAGATTGCTTCCACTCATTTTAAAATAATCTAGTGAAACTATAGCAGGGCACTATTACACATATTTAATAATTCATCAGAAAAAGGTGTAGTGCCAGAGGACTGGCAGATAGCTAACATTATTATACCTATATTTAAGAAGGGAGATAGAACATGTGCAGGGACTGCAGTTAGCTTAACATCAGTAGTAGGAAAGATAATAGAATCCCTACTAAAGGAGGAAATAGAAAAACAATAATGAATAGTCAACATGGATTTCAAAAGGAAAAGTCTTGCTTGACCAACCTCATTGAATGCTTTGAAGAGGTAACAGAGAAAGTAGACATGGGTAATGTAGTAGATGTAATACATCTAAATTTCCAAAAGGCCTTCGGTAAGGTACCACATAATAGACTAATGAATAAGGTCAGAGCATGCGGAGTCCAGGGACAATTAGCAGAATGGATAGCTAGCTGGCTGAAAGACAGAGAGCAGAGAGCAGAGAGATGGGGTAAAGGGTAGCTATTCAGAGTGGCAGAAAGTGGGAATTGGGGTCCCACAAGGATCAGTGCTGGGAACACTGTTGTTCACAATTTATTTTAACGATTTAGACTTTGGAATCAAAAACATAATTTCTCAATTTGCGGAACACATTAATTTGGGAGAGATAGTCAACACTGAGGAGGACTGCAACAAATTATAAGAAAATGTTAATAAACCTTGAAGAATGGTCACACAATTGGCAAATGAATTTCAACATAGATAAGTGTGAGGTATTACATTTTGGTAAGAAAAATAAGGAGGTCACATATTACTTGGAAAATAAGAATTCAAATGGGGTAGAGGAACAAAGGGATCTCGGAGTAAAAATACACAAATCACTAAAAGTAGTGATGCAGCTCAATAAGGCCATAACAAAGGCAAACCAAGCACTCGGGTTTATTTCTAGAGGGTTAGAATTGAAAAGTAGAGAAGTTATGCGAAACTTGTACTGAACCTTGATTAGACTACACTTGGAGTACTGTGTGCAGTTCCGGTCACCATATTATAAACAGGATATAGAGGCACTAGAGACGGTGCAAAAAAGATTTACAAGGATGATAACAGAACTGGGAGGTTACAGCTATCAGGAAAGGATGAACAGACTGGGTCTCTTTTCTCTTCAAAAGAGAAGGCTGAGGGGTGACCTAATAGAGGTTCTTAAAATTATGAAAGGTTTTGTTAGAGTAGACACAGAGGTCGCGATTTTGCCGGCACTCAGCGGACCCGATTGGTGGCAGGTCAGCTGTGAAATTTTAAATGTTTGACAGCGGGTTGAGAACCTGCTGTCAAAATGCACACACCTGCGCAGACCTGACAGGCAGCAGTGGGGGACCCAATTCAAATCATTAGTGGCTTGTTTACAGCCACTGAATGCTTTTTTCCCCCACAGCTTTTTGAATTTGACAGGTCGCCCACCAGTTTCCCGCTTTGACCTCATCTGTGAAGCTGAGGCAGGAGGTCACTTGCCATTGAATCAGCTGATGAGTTGACAGCTTCAAATGTCAAGTCAAAACTCCCAGCTGATTGAGAAATGTTCCCTTAACCATTAGCTTCTCTAAACTGCATTTCCACTACAGATTCAGAATGCTGCAAGTCTTTACACAGGTCTCCATTCAGTCTGACCTCATTACCTCTCCCACCATTGACAGATCGCTTCTGTCATCTCTACTTCATCTGCCATCTATTCCTTCAATATGGGCGCACTCTATACTCTCTCACCTTGGTCCTCAGCATCTGACCATGATCAGCCCCAACACCAGCAGCACCAACATCCACACCAACCTTCTCCACAATCATCTAATGCTCCACAGGACAGAGGGCATCAGCACCCGACAACATTGCTGCCCAGGAAGCCAGGGATAGCCTCACCATGGCCAGATTTACTTCACTTGATGCTGCACTTCCAAAGGTGCTGTGATCAACCACCCCCTAGACCGAAGGGTGTGTTGATGCAGGAAGCGGGGGACACAAGCACAGTCACAAGATTGGTCTATGAAAAACAGCAATTAGCTGTGTTTTATTTTTAGAAAATAGGGAAAAAGCTTCACGTCTGGCAAAATCCAAAAACAATAAGCCAGAGTTACTTTACCACTGGATCTTTCTCAGCCGGTCCAGGGATGGCCTCTCCTCAGGCTCTGGCCTGGTCCTCTCTCAGGACCCCTTTCCCTGGCCCTGAAGGGATGCACTAGTTTGCCTTTTGAACTCCTGAGCTAATGGGTAGATTTGCCTCAGGTGTATTAGAGGTGGGTGTGGCCTTCACCAGAATTGGAGTGAGAGGGGGACTTAGTCTCCATCTGGTGGCCACATACCATCCATCCACCACAAACCTCCCCCATAGCTCACAGTGCACACAAATCTGTCCAAGAACTGTGCAAGTGTTGAAAATAAAGGTTTCAATGTTTGACAGCACATTAACAGAAACTTTACATAAACATTGGATAAAACATCCAAGTGCCTACCCTTGTGTGTTGTTAGTTGGTATGATTGCACTAGGATGAGGGTGAGTGTGAGGGGTGGTTAGTGAGATGGGGAAGTGATAATGTAGATAGGGTGGAGGTGGAAGGTAAGTTGGAGTGAGTAAGGATGCGTAGGAGTAGGGTAGGGAAGGCAGTGTGATGGCGATGTGATGAGTGGCACAGCAGGATAAGGTTGAGTGTGGCTTTGCAGTAACATTTTGTGATCTACTGAGATCATTGAAAGGTTTGCACCACTGCAGCCAGAGACTCCTGACGACATCCCTGCTTGTGGCCTCCTGTGCAATGTGCAACCAGGCTGCGTTGGTCTCCTGGGGAGGTCACTTCCGCCCATTGGAAGGGAAGAGAACCTCCCTGCGTGCTGTGACTCCCTCCATAAGCATCTGGAGGGAGTCATGGGAGAGCCTGAGCGCAGCCGTGCACCTCTGTGCAGTGCTTGTTATTGTTTGTAGCACCTCAATGTTGTAGAACACTGATAGCACAAATGTCAAAATAAATTTGCGCATGGTTCTTTTAAGGAAACCGGCTGATGATGTGTCATCAAATGACGTCATCAGACCCGCTTCCTTCAATTGGCTGGGAAACTCGCTGGGCGGGCTTAGCAAGCCCAATCAGAGAAAAGTCATGTCGGAGGCCAGGATGGAGCCAGGAGCGGGGCTGGGACCCACCACCGACGTTGCCCGCCACGGAACCGCTGAGGTAGGGAAAATCGCGGCAAGAATGTTTCCACTCGTGGGGAAGAGCAAAACTAGATACCATCAATATAAGACAGTCACCAAGAATTCAAATAGGGAAGTCAGAGGAAACTTCTTTGCCCAGAAAGTGGTGAGAATGTGAAACTTGCATAGGGAGTAGTTAAGGTGAATGGTATAGATGCATTTAAGGGGAAGCTAGGTAAGGATATGAGGGAGAAGGGAATAGAGGGTTATGCTGATAGCGTTAGATAAGGAAGGATGGGAGGAGGCTTGAGTGGCCCATAAATGCCAGCATGGTCTGGTTAGGCTGAATGGCCTGTGTCTGTGCCGTATATCCTATGTAATTCCATGTAATACATACATGCTCAAACAACAGAAGCAGCATGTTATAGACAGAGCTGTGTGATCCCTCAACCAACAGATCATGTCAAAGCTTTGCAGTCCTGCCACATCCAGTTGTAGGTGGTGGATGAGAATTAAGCAACTAATGAGAAGCGGCTGGCTCCATGAACATCTCCATCCTCCATGATGGCGGAGCCCTGGACGTGAGTGCAAAATACAAAGCTAAAGCATTCGCAAACATCTTCAGGCAGAAGTACCAAGTGGATGATCCTTCTCGCCCTCCTTCTGAAGTCCACACCATCAGCTGCCAGTCTTCAGCTAATTCAATTCACACAACATATTAAGAAATGGCAGAGTGCTGTCGACATAGCAAAGACTATGAGTCCCAACAACTACCTGGCTGTAGTGCTGAAGACTTGTGCTCCAACTGAACATCTAGCCAAGGTGTTTCAGCACAGCTATAACAGTGGCATCTACCTGACAAGGTGGAAAATTGCAGGTAATTCCTGTCTGAAATAAGCAGGACCAATTCAATCAGGCCAATACTGCCCTATCAGCCTAGGAACATAAGAACATAAGAATTAGGAGCAGGAGTAGACCATATGGCCCCTCGAGCCTGCTCCTCTTCTTCTTCTTAGGCAGTCCCTCGGAACCAAGGATGACTTGCTTCCACATTAAAAATGAGTTCGCAGGTGACTGATGAGTCCAATGCGGGACCTACAGTCTCTGTCACAGGTGGGGCAGACGGTGGTTGAAGGGCGGATGGGTGGGGTACTTGGGTTGACGCGCGCTCCTTGTGTTGCCTGCACTTGGTTTCCGCTTGCTCCCGGCGAAGAGACTCGAGGTGTTCGGCGCCTTCCCGGATGCTTCTCCTCCACTTTGTGCGGTCTTGGGCCAGGGATTCCCAGGTGTCGGTGGCGATGTTACACTTTTTCAAGGAGACTTTGAGGGTGTCCTTGAAGTGTTTCCTCTGCCCACCTGGGGCTCTCTTGCCGTGCCGGAGCTCTGAGTAGAGCGTTTGTTTTGGGAGTATTGTATCAGGCATGCAGACAATGTGACCTGTCCATCGGAGCTGATTGAGCGTGGTCAGAGCTTCGATGCTGGGGATGTTGGCCTGAGCAAGAACACGGACGTTGGTACGCCTATCCTGCCAATGGAGTTGCAGGATCTTGTGGAGGCAGCATTGGTGGTACCTCTCCAGTGCTTTGAGGTGCCTGCTGTACATGGTCCATGTCTCTGAGGCATACAGCAGGTCAGGTATCACTGCTGCCCTGTAGACCATGAGCTTAGTGCCGGGTTTGAGGTCCTGGTCTTCAAACACTCTCTTCCTCAGGCGACCAAAGGCTGCACTGGCACACTGAAGGCGGTGTTGGACTTCATCGTCGACGTCTGCCCTTGTTGACAGTAGGCTCTCGAGGTATGGAAAGTGGTCCACGTTGTCCAAGGCCTTGTCGTGGATTTTGATAATCAGGGGGCAGCACTGTGTGGCGGGGGCAGGTTGGTAGAGGACCTTTGTCTTACGGATGTTGAGTGTAAGGCCCATGCTCTTGTATGCTTCGGTGAAGGTGTTTACGATGGTTTGGAGTTCGACCTCCGAGTGAGCACAGACGCAAGCATCGTCTGCATACTGTAATTCGATGACAGAGGATGGGACGACCTTGGATCTGGACTGGAGGCGACGGAGGTTGAACAGTTTCCCGTTTGTTCTGTAAATTAGCTCCACTCCAGTGGGGAGCTTACTGAGGGTGAGATGGAGCATTGCAGCAAGGAAGATTGAGAAGAGTGTTGGTGCGATGACACAGCCTTGCTTGACCCCGGTTCGTACGTGAATTGGGTCTGTGGTGGAACCGTTGGTCAGGATCACGGCTTGCATGTTGTTGTGAAGCAGGCGGAGGATAGTGACAAACTTTTGAGGGCAGCCGAATTTGAGGAGGACACTCCATAATCCCTCACGGTTGACAGTGTCGAAGGCCTTTGTGAGATCAAAGAAGGCCATGTACAGTGGTTGATGCTGTTCCCTGCATTTCTCTTGTAATTGACGTGCGGTGAAGATCATGTCCATTGTGCCCCTTAGTGGGCAGAATCCGCATTGCGACTCTGGGAGGAGCTCTTCGGCCATTGGGAGAAGGCAATTGAGGAGGATTCTTGCGATGACTTTCCCTGTGGCAGATAGCAGGGAAACTCCTCTGTAATTACCGCAATTGGACTTGTCACCTTTCTTGAAGATGGTCACAATTACGGCATCTCTGAGATCCCCTAGCATGCTCTCCTCCTTCCAGATAAGAGAAATGAGTTCATGAATTCGCACCAGTAGTGCTTCTCCGCCATGCTTTAGTGCCTCGGCGGGGATTCCATCTGCTCCTGAGGCCTTGTTGTTCTTCAGTTGTCGGATGGCCTTTTCAACCTCATGCTGGGCTGGGGTTGTGCTGAGATGATGGCGGGTAGCATGCTGTGGGATGGAGTTGAGGACACTCGTGTCAAAGACAGAGTCGTGGTTAAGGAGATCTTCGAAGTGCTCTATCAGCCTAGGAACATAAGAACATAAGAATTAGGAGCAGGAGTAGACCATACGGCCCTTCGAGCCTGCTCCACCATTCAATAAGATCATGGCTGATCTTCGATCTCAACTCCACTTTTCTGCCCGGTCTCCATATCCCTTGATTCCCCTACAGTCCAAAACTCTACCTCAACCTTGAATAGACTCAACGATTCAGAATCCACAGCCCTTTGGGGCAGAGAATTCCAAAGATTCACAACCCTCTGAGTGAAGAAATTCCTCCTCAGCTCAGTCTTAAATGGCTGACCCCTTATCCTGAGACTATGCCCCCTAGTTCTAGACTCTCCAACCAGGGGAAACAACCTCTCAGCATCTACTCTGTCAATCCCTCTCAGAATCTTATATGTTTCAATGAGATCACCTCTCATTCTTCTAAACTCCAGAGAGGATAGGCCCAATCTACTCAATCTCTCCTCATAGGACAACTCTATCATCCCAGGAACTACTCTCATCATCAGAAATGTGATGGAAGGAGGTGTCAACAGTATTATCAAGACGTAATTCCTCACCAATTACCAGCTCAGCGATGCTCAGTTTTGGTTCTGCCAGGGCCACTCTGCTCCAGACCTCATTACAGCCTCAGTCCAAGTATGAACACAAGAGCTGAATTCCAGAGGAGAGGTGAGTGACTGCCTTTGACTTCAATGCACCAAGGAGCCCAAGTAAATTGAAGTCAATGAGGATCAGGGGGAAAACTCTCCAGTTGCTGGAGTTGTTGCAGTCACCAGATCCCATCCCTCCTTCCAATCTCACCCTTTGCCATGTTTTCACTGTTGAATTTAAAAAAAAATGTGCCTGCAATGTTTGCTTGAGTAGTAACAAAGTCAGCTTCTGTTTCTGGTTGTAACACTTTTATTCTTGCTTCAGCACACAGTTGTTACACATACAGGGTACAATTAAATGTAGATATGGGCTCCTTACATTGTACCATCCATTGTTAGTGGACATAAGGGGGGAAAAATTCAGTTGTTTGCGCCTCCCATTAGCGCCTTAAGAGGGCGCTAATGGGGCACAAAGCAACTAGCGCCCGGGCACGGCGATATTTGCGCCGCTCGCGAAATTAACTAGACATTTTCCGGCGGCGCTAAACACTACCGCCACGATCTCCTGCGCCGACAGATCGTGACGTCAGTCGAGTGCACAACACCCCGGTAGCGCCTGGGACCGGTTATTGAGTGGCGCCCCCTGCCATACCACCTGCCGCTAGCAACAACAGGTTGAGGAATGTTTTGCAGTCAGAAAGGGAGTGGGGGAGCGCAATTTAAAGGCGACCGCTTCCTGCCTTTTTTTTGTTGGTGACATTTTTGCACCACGCATTCTGAGAGAGAGAGAGAGACTTCTGGAGAGATTCAACGCTGTGTGAAGGAGTTTTGGGTACTGAGCAGCACTTTGCAGGTTCATTTTGATTTGCCCTTCCTTGCTTCGCCAGCGCTCTGAGGTAGCGCCTCGCTGCTCGGCCTTTGCGCCTTAAAACAGGTGTGAAGCGTTTGATTTAGCGCTCCAAAACAGGTGTGAAGCGTCTGATCTTCGACCTCAACTCCACTTTCCTGCCTGATCCCCATATCCCTTGATTCCTCTAGAGTCCAAAAATCGATCTATCTCAGCCTTGAATATACTCAAAGACTCAGCATTCACAGCCCTCTGGGGTGGAGAATACCAAAGATTCACAACCCTCTGAGTGAAAAAATTCCTCCTCATCTCAGTCTTAAGTGGCCTACCGCTTATCCTGAGATGATGCCCTCTAGTTCTAGGTTCTCCAGCCAGGGGAAACAACCTCTCCGCATCTACGCTGTCAATCCCCTTCAGAATGTTATATGTTTCAATGAGATCACCTCTCATTCTTCTAAACTCCAGAGAATATAGGCCCAATCAACTCAATCTCTCCTCATAGGACATCCCTCTCATCCCATGAATCAATCTAGTGAACCTTCGTTGCACTACGTCCAAGGCAAGTATATCCTTCCTGAGATAAGGAGACCATAACTGTGCACAGTACTCCAGGTGTAGTCTCACCAAGGCCCTGTACAATTGTAGCAAGACTTCCTTACTCTCATACTCCAATCCCCTTGCAATAAAGGCCAACATGCCATTTGCCTTCCTTATTGCCTGCTGTACCTGCATGCTAGCTTTCTGTGTTTCTTGCACGAGGACACCCAAATCTCTCTGAACACCAACATTTGAAAGTTTCTCATCATTTAAAAAATATTCTGTTTTTCTATTCTTCCTACCAAAGTGAATAACCTCACATTTCCCTTCATTATAATCCATCTGCCACCTTACTGCCCACTCACTTAGTCTATCTATATCCCTTTGCAGACTCTTTGGGGTCAATTTTAACTGAGCCGTGAGGCGGGCTTTGAGGTGAGCGGGGGTTAAAATGCCTGGATAGATCAGGTGGAGCCCTACAGTACTCAGCAGTCAGGGTCTCCAGAATCGTCGTGGTTTGCTGTGCACTCCACATGGCACAACGTCGTGGCTTGCAGATTCCTAAGGACTAAGTAGCTCCTCACATACCCTCCTCAGATGATGATGATGACGATGAGGAGGAGGGCGAAAACGAGCATCCTGCAGAGACCCATCAACCAGCGGCAGCATTATGCGAAAACATTGCTGGCCGGGATGCAAGGAACGTACTCATCCTGGCCAGATTTGCTTAGCCTAGCAAATGAAACTCTTTTGCCTCGCAGCTTCTTACCTGAGCATCGACAATGGCCAAATCCTGCGGATTCCTAGCTATTTGACCAGCATCCTGACAACTGCAAGTAATCCTAAGCCCTCAATGTGAAAGCCCCATTCGCGAAAAGACACACGCCAGAACTGCAACAGTTGCCATCACAAGAACCAATTGATGGCATTTTTACAATATACAGAACATTTCACCCAAGTGACTATCCTTGTGACTACTTGTGCTTTATTTTCCTCTTACGCGTGCTCCTACGTAATGGTTCCCCTGTGGCTTCAGCAGATGTGGAGGCCCCTTGCTCACTTTCCTGCTGCTCTTGTCTCGACACTTTTGGTGGGCATGCTCTGGGGTGGCGAGCCTGTGAGGACTAGTCAGCATTCTGCTGCTCCTGCGGCTGTGCAGGGGTTGAGACGTCTATCTCACTTGGGTGTGGACTCCGGCGGGGCTCTGACCGAGGGCTCTGCAGTGGCATGGAAGTGTGAGCGCTTGGAGAGGAACCCCCACTTCCTTGAGGTCTGCCACCAACCTCCCTCTCATGGGTCAGCTCCCGCTCTGCGCCTGCAAGTGGCTTAAGAGCACCTTGCTGCACATCAGGGGGGCCATGGGGACCCGTATCTGCAATGGCAGTCCTACTCAGGACTTCCATGAAGGTCTGGTTTCTCTGTTCAATAGATGCCCATCGCTCCTCAAGAGATGTCATTCTATTCTGAACACTCACCATGTTTTCCATACCCTGGTGACTAACCTCCTTCATGGCCGTAGCCCTCCTCTCCTCTACCGTAGCCAGCCTTACCACGGAGGCAGCAATCATTTCCACGTAGGTAGCCATCCTTTCCGTGGTGATGCGTTCATGCGCCACTGACTCCACAAAGGCTCTGCTCATGTTCGCTATGGACTCCTCCATTCGCTCCACTCGCAGCGACCCTGGAGACAAAGCCTGCCAGAGACTCCTGCATCTGTGCATGGAGTTCCATCACCTCTGATCTTATGGATGGACCCAGAGGCAGAGGGTCGACATGCAGCTGAGCCGAGCTGGCAGAGTCCTGCGCCCTCCGACGAGGACTCTCCACTGCTGTCCCTATCTCCACAATCTGCTGATGCTCACTTGTGAGCTGTGATACACCAGGTGATAACACTACTCTATGTCCCGAAGGTCCCCCCGAGGTGTGAGTGTCTGCGCTGGTGCTGGGTGCGCTTATTTCTGCTGATGCTGTGCCCTCAGAGGTTGCAGATTCCTCTGAGGAGTCTGGCATCTCAGGCTCTTCCTCCTGCACACTGGGGACGGGGGCTCTCAATGGTCCTGTGGGGGAGTCAAGGAAAAAGTTAGAGATGTGATGCCAAGGTTACATGCACATTGCATTTTGCAGATGATCATAAGTCCATATGATGTAGCTTCAGAATCATTATCAGCGACTCATGCAATGTCAATGAGAGAGATGGAAAACTATTCTGTGATGCACCCGTCTGTCCCTCCCCAACTTCCGCATCTGTATCAGCCCCGACAATCTCCAGGACGGCTTCCTCCCAGGGGGTGAGTTGGGCTAATGAGGGTGGCCCTCCTGTCCTGGCTCGCTCTCTCCTGCTGTGAGCTCTCTTCTCCTGCAATGAGGGAGACAAGTGGAGGTTGAGTGAGAATGAAGGAGTGTAGAGATTGCATAGCAGATACTTAGGAGACAAAAATGGAGTGAGGTTGCAAGACCAAGGGCCCTCCCTGTGTATTGTCAGTTGTGTTCAAAGCATCAGAGTGAGAGGGAGTGTGAGGGCTGCATGGTGGAATAGTTAGATGAATGTGAGCATAGAGAGAGAGGGAATGGCTAAGGGTGCATGGATGTGAGTGTCAAGTGGGATGTGGAGGAAGAGATTGCTAAAGCTGAGTGCTGGTGAGGAAAGGCAATGGGGATCAGATTGAGGGTGATGGAAACTTCATACTTACTTTTCCAGTGCGATGAAGGTCATGGAATCTTTTCCTGCACTGCATCCAGGTGCGCCGTGTGAGCCCCAAGGAGTTGACTTCCCCAGCCACCTGTAGCCACACAGCCTTGGTCTGACTGGGAGGACTCTTCCTCCCTGAAGAAGGGAACAGGACCTCCCTGTGGGCCCTAGCTCCATCCAACAATGCCTGCAGTGATGCCTCATCAAATTTAGGCGCAGCTCTTGCCCTCCCGCTGGCCATTGTTCCTGCAGGCTCCTGTGCCATCATAAGGGGGAAGCTTGGAAGCCTGCAGAGGAAGCAAGGCTTGCTGTGGACCTTAAATGCAGCAGCAATGATGATATCATCAGAGGGGACTTGCAGTCATGAAAAAACCATTTGCAAAGGCTTCCCACACATTGGAAATCAATTGGCCACTTGAGTTAAAATTGCATCAATCTCACACATCCATTTAGATTCGTGTGGGAATCATGAAATTCGGGGAACCCGACAATTGCCCGCACCTGAGTTAAAATCGAGGCTTTTGTGTTCTCCTCGCAGCTTGCTGTCCCACCTAGCTTTGTATCATTCACTCATTTCACATTACACTCAGTCCCTTCATCTAGTTCCGTTTTCTCTCTCCCTCCTTTCTTGAATAGTGGGGTTACATTTGCTACCTTCCAATCCACTGGGACCGTTCTTGAATCTAGGGAATTTTGGAAGATCACAACCAATGCATCCACTATCTCTGTGGCCACCTCTTTTAGAACCCTAGGATGTAGGCCATCAGGTCCAAGGGATTTGTTGGCTTTTAGTCCCATTAATTAATATTAATTACTTTAAGTTCCTTACTCTTATTAGCCCCTTGGTTCCTCACTATTTTTGGTATGCTTGTTGTGTCTTCTACAGATACAAAATATTTGTTTAAAGTCTCTGCCATTTCCTTATTCCCCATTATAATTTCACCTGTCTCAGCCTCTAAGAGACCAATGCTTACTTTTGCTACTCTTACTTTTTACATACTTATAGAAGCTCTTACAATCTGTTTTTATATTTCTTGCTAGTTTACTCTCATATTCTAATTTTTCCCCTTTTATCAATGTTTTGGTCATCCTTTGCTGGTTTTGAAAGCTCTCCCAATCCTTAGGCTTCATTGCAACGTTATAAGCCTCTTCCTTTAATCTAATAATAGCCTTAAACTTCTTTAGTAAGCCACGGATGGATCACTTTTCCCATTAAATTATTTCTCAATGGAATTTTGGAATATTTCTTTAAATGTTTGCCACTGCTTATCTACTGTCATACCTTTTAATCTAATTTCCCAATCTACTTTAGCTAACTTGCCCCTCATACCGATGTAATTGACTTTATTTAAATTTAAGACTCTCCTTTCCGACTGATATATTTCACTCTCAAACTCAGTGTGAAATTTTTATCACAGTATTATGATAATTTTCCCCAGAGGATCCTTTACTATAAGGTTACTAGTTAACCGTCTCATTACAAAATAAAAGATCTAAAGTAGCCTGTTTCCTGGTTAGTTCCATGACATATTGTTCTAGGAAACTGTCTCAAATGCATTCCATGAACTCATCCTCCAGACTACCTTTACTAATTTGATTTGCCCAGTGTATATGAAGATTAAAGTCCCCCATGATTATTGTATTACCTTTGTTACAAGCTCCTGCTATTTGTTGATTAATACTCTGTCCAACGGTATAGTTGTTTGGAGGCCTATAAACTACTCCCACTAGTGTTTCCTGCCCCTTGTTACTGCTTATTTCCACCCATACTGAACCTACATCCTGATCTACCGAACCCAGATCCTTTCTCACGACTATCATCCTTTATTATCAGGGCTACCCCCACCCTCCTTTCCCGTTCTGCCTGTCTTTTCTTATTGTCAATTAGCCTGGAATATTTAGCTCCAAACCTTGGTCACCTTGCAACCACATCTCTGTAATGGCTATTAGATCAGTACCATTTATCTTTATTTGTGCCACTAATTCGTCTTATATTGTTACAAATGCTTCTTAAACTGCTGCAGACTGTGTGGTGAAGGTATTCCCACAGTGCTGTTAGGGAGGGAGTTCCAGGATTTTGAATCAGCGACGATGAAGGAAAGGCGATATATTTTCAAGTCAGGATGATGTGTGACTTGGAGGTGATGGTGTTCCCATGCGCCTGCTGCCCTTGTCCTTCTAGATGGTAGGTCACGGGTTTGGGAGGTGCTGTCAATCAAGCCTTGGCGAGTTGCTGCAGTGCATCTTGTAGATGGTACACACTGCAACCTTGGTGCACGGGTGCTGGAGGGAGTGAATGTTTAAGGTGGTGGATGGGGTGGTAATCAAGTGGGCTGCTTTATCCTGGAAGGTGTTGAGCTTTTTGAGTTTTGTTAAGAGTTGCACTCATCCTGGCAAGTGGAGAGTATTCCATCACACTCCTGACTTGTGCCTTGTAGATGGTGGAAAGGCTTTGGGGAGTCAGGTCAGACACTCACTGCAGAATACCCAGCTTCTGACCTGCTCTTGTAGCCACAGTATCTATGTGGCTGGTCCAGTTAAGCTTCTGGTCAATGGTGGGGGATTCAGCGATGGTAATGCCGTTGAATGTCATGGGGCGGTGGTTAGACTCTTGTTGGAAATAGCCTCGGCACCCACTTCTTTGGCCAGTAATCTTTCTCCCGTCTTCAGAATTCTCGTTCCACCTGGACCCCTCCTTCTGGCCTCTTACCCTCTCTAGATCTTTTGAGATCTGCTGGCATGACATTGGCCACCTCAATTTTTCTACTCCGCTCACTCCCTCTAAACCTGCAGCACTCCTTTCTCCCAGGTCCAACCCTAACATTGTCATTAAACCTGCTGACAACGGTTGAGCTGTTTGGTAAACTGAACTCAACCTTGCAGAGGCTGAACGGCAACTCTCTGATACCTCCTCGTACCACCCCCGGACTATGACCACACCACTGAACATCAAGCCATTGTTTCCTGTACTGTCATTGACCTCATCATCTCTGGAGATCTTCCCTACATTGCCTCCAACCTCATAGTCCCCCAATTCTGCACAGCCCGCTTCTACCTCCTTCCCAAGATCTACAAACAGGACTGCCCTGGTAGAACCATCGTTTCAGCCAATTCTTGCCCCACAGAACTGATGTCTATCTCGACTTTTTTTCTCCTTGTTCAGTCTCTTCCCACCTACAGCCACAACTGTTCTGATGCCCTCCACCACCAAGTTGCCAGGCCCTAACTCTCTCCTTTTCAACATGGACGTTCAATCCCTCTACACCTCCATTCCCCAAGATAGCCTGAGGGTCCTCTGCTTCTTTCTTGAACGGAGACCCAACCAGTCCCCATCCACCACCACCCGCCTGGCTGAACTTGTTCTCACATTGAACTTCTGGTTCGATTCTACTCATTTCCTCCAAATAAAAGGTGTTGCTATGGGTACCCATATGCTTCTTGGTTATGCCTGCCTTTTCAGTGCATCCGATAGGTCTTCCTTTTTCCTCAACCAAGGATTCCCCTCTACCATGGTTGATAATGCCCTTGACCTTGTCTGTCTCCAATTCCCCTCCCTCCCAGAACAATAGGGTTACCCTTGTCCTCACCTTCCACCCCTGCAGATCATCCTCTGCCATTTTCAAGGTGATGCCACCACCAAACACATCTTTCCCTCTCCCCTTTCAGCATTCCATAGGGACCGTTCCCTCTGTGACACCCTGGTCCACTATTCAGTCCCTTCCTATGGCACCTTCATGTGCAGGCGTGGGAGATGCAACGGCTGCCATTTTACCACCTTCCTTCCCACTGTCCAGGGCCACAAACACTCCTTCCAGGTGAAACAGCAATTTACTTGTACTTTCAATTTAGCACTGTATTCGCGGCAGATTGGGTGCTCATTTTGGGGAGCACCTCCAGTTAGTTAGCGTGAACCCGAGCTTCCAGTCTCCTGTCATTTTCATTCTCTGCCCCAGTTGCACCGTGGCCTCCTAAACTGTTCCAATGAAGCCCAACCTAAGCGCGAGGAACAGCACATCTTTGAATTAGGCACTTTACAGTCCCCATCGCTGTTGGTAATGCTATTCCCATTTGTACCTTCTCCAGTTTCTTCACATCCCATTACCATCCCCTTTTGCCCTGCGCCATCATCCCTTGTCATTTAATCTATCCTACCAGCAACCTTATCCCAGTTACATCTCAAAACTTATTCCAGCTCTGATGAAAAGGTCATTGACCTAAAATGTCAATTTTGTTTCACTCACCCCAGCTGCTCCCAAGTATATTCAGCATTATCTGATTTTAGTTCAGATTTCCAACATCCACACTATTCTGTTTTTGTACAACAGAAAATGGTTGTGATAGGCCTTCATTAATTCCCAGGACATCCTTGTAGGCATTCCTCAATATGATGAGAATTTTAAGTGAGGCAGCCCAGACTAATGGCTAATTTTAGCTTGTTTTTTCCATATTAGTGACATGAATAAGAGTTGTTCATTCTGTAGTTTATTTCCCACAAACAATTTCATTGAACGGTTGGTGTCTGACATTGCACCTTTCCAATCCTCAGTTCTATTCCAATACATACTTCCAGATCCAGCATCTTTCTCATGCTACAGTATGCAGAAGGCCTAAATGAAAGGCCTTCAAAGCAAGTGAAGGCACTGACTGGACATTCACGTGTGGGGGAAAAGGGCGTTAGATTGGCTGGCTCACTTGCTGACTAAAGCTTTAAAAATTAAAATGAAACAAGAAAAGGCTTATGATAAATGTTCACCAATTCAATAGAAAAGCCAGAGAAAACTGAAAAAGTAACTGAGAGGGGCAGAGTGTACAACACTTTAGAATTGGAGAAGTAGAGATCTTGGGAAGGTTGTATGAAGGGATTTTAAAAGAATTTTAAAGCAAGGCATTCTGGACAGATAAGGTAGGTCAGTAAGCACAGGGGCAATGGTGAACTGGACTTGCCGTGTTAGGATACGTGCAGCAGTTTTGAATGACCTTGTTTATAGGAGGCACACATGGTGATGGAGCAGGTCATTGGCAGCTAATCTCAGGGGCAAATTACTCCAAATCAGTGGCCAGGGGAAGGTTTGGATCAAAGACATTGGCAGCATCTTCCCACTTAACTGCTAAGCTATTTATAGAACACAGCACAGTTGTAGCTCAATTCCCAACACTTGGATGTCAAGGATTTACTAGGATGATGGTACCAGGGCTTAAAGACTTGCTACATGTAGAAACTGGGGTTGTTCCCATTAGAACAGAGATAGGCAAAGGAGTAGAGATGCTATTCTGACTTTCTACTAAGCACTGCTGCATTTGCACCCCCTCCCATCAAAATCCTTCACAAGCCCCATGTTGACTCAGACAGGTAGCTGCCCTGAACACCTGTGCTTGCCAACCTTCAGCTTCATTTACAGGTGCAGGTCAGTTGCATCAACTGTAAAAAGGTGTCAAACTCTAAACAAATTTCCAACACCATGAACCCTCCAATTCAATACAACTGAAACACTCACAGAAGTATCAAGTCCAAACCCTCAGTGCATAGGAGCTATATTATTGACAGCTGTGTGTGAAAGCTACTCCAGTCAAAGATAAGCTAATCTTTGGTTGCAATTTCAATTGAAGTGCCATGTGGTGTGACAAGAAAATGAAGCCATAAAGTTTACTTAATATCCAGACCAATAGCTCCATGGGAGAACTGCAGCCCTTATACAATGCTTCTTAAGTCACAGCTGCCAAATTCTTAGCTTTATAATGCAAAACTACTTATTTACAAAAAGTAGTCAATACATTCCAACTCCACACCTCTTATGGCAGTTTAACCAATTACAAGACACTAGACTTGTCCAAGTTTTTGTATTAGATCAATACCTAGTCCACTTCAAGGTTTAGCTACTCAAATACTCCAGACATCTTACACAGCAGTAGCAATTTGCATAGGTTACAGTGAAATGCTTAAAGGATCTCAGTGGAGACATTTGATAGTTCTTGAGCAAACTAGGGTAACATTAGAGTAATTAGTGGAAGACAATTCTTTGAGCAGAAGCAATTTCAGCTATCATTCCCAAAAAGGGGCCAAGTAGGGATAGGTGTCCATCCAGTTGACTTGCTAATCATTTAAATCAACTTATGCTCACTGTCAGCTCCTCAGCTAGCAACAGTATGAGGAATAAGCCATCCTCAAGCAAAATACACAAGTTTAGTTTACCTAGTTTATTTTAAAAACCATAAAATGTTCCTTACAAAACAAGATTGCATTCTGCACATTTACTGAATGGATCTGGCACATTTAAACTACCAGTACTATTGTCCATAAACAGTGTACATCTTAATGTTACCATAGTTACAGGAAAAACAATACAATAAACCACTTAAACATTTAGAACGAAACGTAAAACCCAGAATCCACTCTTATCACTGTTGGAAAATTCAAACTGTCTAAGCTGTGCTAAGGTTCACTAATTAAAACATTACAAATGATGAAAAGCAGAATATGATCTATGCTCCCAGTGTGATCTATGTAAGCAGAGGAATGTTGGCTCTTCAAACAAAAGCAGTGACAAAAAAGCAGCGATTTATTCCTTCAATCTTCTCCGCTTTTTTGTTTTACAAGAACTGCCCAGAGTACTGCCTCACACTGTGGAAGAAAGCACAGAATTAGATTTTTGAACACCAGTAATGCCCTTAAAATGCAGGCAGACGATAAATAAAAATGTCCCTTAGCTTACTTTGACCCAAACCGTTTCCCGATTAAATACACCAAAAATCAACCCCTACTTTTACATTTTACAAATTGGATGTTTTGCACTTGAGGAACTTTACTGCAACAGGTTTGCAAAATTCTCTTAATTCCATTACCTAGGTTTGGTCAGAACATACTTTCCAAAACCATTTAAATATAGAAAACTGTGCTTTCAATACATGCAATTAGAACAATTCACTAGTGCTGGGTCGAAAGTTTGATATTCTGAACTTCTAAAGGAAATCTTTGCCTTCAGAGGTCATCAGCAATATTGCACGCCCAATTGTAATTCCCCCAAATTCAATTCCCCAAACTGATCCTTTCCACCACCAAACAAAAACGTTCGCTACCAAACTGACCTTTTCTCGTGTGGAGCTGCGGTATCTGAACGCACGGGTCAGCTTAAGGGCGCAAAGCGGCTGCTGTAGCTGCACTGGGGAGAAACCAGGTAAAAAAAAAAATAAACTAATTTGACCAAACATTTTTTTTTTTCAAATGAATGTTCGGATGCAAGTGCAGATCAATTCGACCCAGCACTAAAATTTCAGTTAACCAAAGCTTGTGTATGCAACAGGACAGCACAGCATGGAATTGTATTTTTATTTAAGATAAACAGGAAATGGTAGATTGCTGTTGCAGAACTTGAGAATTAAACTTTTACTGAAAGTAAAGATTGAACACAACTTTCTGGAGAGGTATGATCTGCGCTATATGGCAGACTGTGATTTGTTGTCAATCCAACTGTCAAAAACAACAAAATCACTAGTCTTCCACACAGAACCAGACCACAATCAAGTTGATCTTCTATACTTCTCATTTTTAACATTAGAGCTAAATGAAGTCTCATTGGACAACATTAAAAACCAGTGATGGTGAAACTATCATTTAGGATTCATAAAAGGAATTTTTACAGACATTTAACAGCAGATACCATTTGTGTAATTAATTGCAATGCAAGTTTAAAATTTGTTCAAAAGGTATATCTCAGAACAATCAAAAATTTAAATGAAGCATGCTTAATAGTAATCACTACCTAGCAAGTGAAAGGGCAAGCAAAAAAAGGAAGTCAGTTCAGTTGCTACACAGTTCAAAACACCATTACTACTTGCCTATTCTGCAGCAGATACTGTGCATTCTGGATCTGGTCCTGTGTGCCTGTAATGGTGATGATACGATCCTCAGAGCCTTCAAGCGGTTCATCAATCTTGATGGATGCTCCAGATTCGTGACGGATTTGCTTAATTCTCTGACCTCCTTTACCAATTATAGAACCAGCCAGCTATTGCAAAGTACAAAATACAAAGTCAGAAATTCAATTCTGGTTGATAAATGTACAAATACCAATCTCTACACAAAGGTTTAGCACACTGCCCTATGTAGACACAAGGTAGCAACAGCCCACAAACAGTAGACAAATTAATCATGTGCCATTGGGTTGAAGGATGAATGTGCAAAGACTTGGATCAACACCCATCAGAAAGACAGCACTTCCTTTCAGTATTGTAACATTTGTAGTCATGACCTAGAAGACTCAACTTCTTAACCTAATCAAGTGTGCAACTATTGAGTCAAAGGGCAGTAACAATGCAAATCTAGAGGAAACCTTTAGTCCAACTTTAATGCATTAATTATGGTACAGTGTCCAAGTAACTCCTTGCGCTAACATGCCAGAACTACCTAGTAGGGAGGGATATACAAAGTTTCTACCGTAGCAAGTATACAGACAATTTATACTTCATTAAAAAGCAAGAATAATGAGAAAGCTCTTCCTTGAAATCAAGTCAAACAAGATTGACAGGTTTAATTATGATCCTGTCAAAACACTGAGCTGATTTGTTCTCTATTTTGCCAACTACTTTTAGCCTAGGCTGACTTCAAATCCCATTACTAAGCTTTTATCTAGCTTTGGGAAGCAAATACAAAACAGTATCTTAATTTTAACAACAAATCTTACATCTTTGGGGATTGTGACTTGTGTAGTAATGATTGGGCCTCCCAAATCTCCATATCCACCACGGCCACCTGCAAACCAAAATAAAAGTTACTCAAGAATTAAGAACTTAGCTCCCACTAAGAAAAGCAAAGGACTGAACACATTTTAAAGGCAAACTTACCATATCCAGAACCACTCTGTTCAAAGGGGGGGGGGGGGGGGGGGGCAGAAGGGACAAGAGAAAGCAGAACATTAATATTTCATTATGTAAAAAAAACTTCAATCATGCTCAACTCCATATCTAGCCATATTCAAACAGGATATCAAGCCTTCCAAATGACAAGACCTACAAAAGCTAGGCATTAGAATGTCAGTAGAGCAATGCATAAAAAAGACCTACAGGCAGTTGTTAGAATGTCAGAGCAATGAAAATGCAGGAGTCCAATTTGAGACCAGAAGCTCACATTTAATACATCTGTACTGGTTACTTGTTAGTCATAGGAGCTGGTGCACATTAGTTACTGAAGTTAGTTTTAATAATGCAAATTTTACAGAAGAAAAACTGTAGTTAGACTTACCATTCCATCGTAGCGTTCATTTATTCTGTTCCTGCCATAGAGAGTACGATCACGGTCACTACAATGAAATAGGAGCTATTTGTAAACACAGCAACTGTACCAAATCCAGACTACTTTGGTAAGTCAGGATGGTACAGCCTGTTGTCTAAATAGCAAATAGATCTGGAACTTCAATTCTACTTCCATTTAAATTCCTACTAGCTTATTATTCTTACCCCACAGCTGTTGGACAACAACTTTCAACTCTGAAGTTAAACTGGGGAGGGAGACTACCCCCACCCAACAATATTTATCTTGACCAGAATAGCCTCAACAGCCCTTACTATTCCAAGAAGAGTGTGGGTGGAAAAAAATTGCTCGTTTGAGACAATCCCATTGGGAAATTAAAATTTGGCAGATATTGCAGCCTTAACCATGGCTTTGGGGCCCCATTTCAAATTCAACCTCTTAGCCACACTCCATTTTGGACCAGTAAGTGAGCGCCTAGCATGCACTGATACTGTATCAACCAGTGCAATGTATCCACTCTGAATGCAATGTTTGTTCATTGTAATTCTACCTCCCACTGATACTTTATACAGCTAGCATTTGTGCTTAAATTCTCTTTTGCAGAAATAGAACCCTAAATACACCCCACAAACAATTCAAACAAGTTCAGAAAATTGTAAATTTCATAATTTGCACCAATTTACAATCATACGATTACCTTTACACCAGAGAACACATTGGTCAGTGGCCCTCAATCCTGAAGTCACTTTTCAGATTGCAAGTTACTGGTGGCAACACTTTAGTATCAAACTTACCCTCTGGGTGGAGGTGGGGGAGGGAGAACACGGCCACCTCTGCCACCTCTTCCAGCACGGGGCAGAGGTGGTGGACCCCTACGAGTTGGAGGGCTCATGTCATCATAAGCATCTCTTCTGGGTGGGGGCAAGGGCCGGCCACCTCTGTTTGGAAGGCCCATGGGACCCCTGCGCTCATATCCAGGCGAAGGAGGATGGGGTCCACCTCTGCCACGCATTTGAAAGGGAACAGGACGTCTTCCTCTGTCATCAAACATCATTGTAAAGCCACCATAATCGTAAGTTTCATCATAGAAATTCGGATCATATGGCTGTGCACGCCCTTTGACAGGAGACTGCAGACAATAAAAGACAATTATATTGCTAGCTGCTCACAAAGAATTTAAGCAGCTGCATAAAACATCCTTTGAAGTAAACATTTTTTTACATTGGTCAGATTTTGAGATGCAGTTTCCAAAGCAGGATCAGTAAATCCAATAGTAATTAGCAAGATGAGTCCTACATATTCAGAAATTTAAGATAAATCAATGTTGCTTTGTTAGCACACAAGGAATAAAGAGTAATCCTCTCATTACACCCTTCAGACATGCTACAAATGGTCAATCAGCAAACCAAACAATTTACACAAGAGTAGAATTTAAAAAAAATGTTGCTATGTTGTAAATGCAGATGGATGAAATAATACCCACCTCTGCCAAAAGTCCTAGGATAATCTTGATGCACTCAACCACTCTGTCAGGCTTTCCACCAAGCAGAACTACTCTATCAGTTGAATGAGGACAACATTCCTGGAACAGTTTAATAGTTGTCTGTGTGCTCTGGAATCAAGGAGGAAAATGTCAGTCTACTCTACTCCTTGTGCACAAAATAGCTTTTGAAATCAAACAATGTACAAAAGATTTAAAATAAAAACCAAAATGCTGGAGAAACTCAGGTCAGGCAGCATCTGTGAAGAGAGTTAACATTCCAGGTCGATGACCTTTCGTCAGAACAAAAGATTTAGATGGTTCAATATTAATTTGCTTGCTGTATCCCATGTACAGTGGAATTTCAGAGTTAGGAGCAGTGCAAACACAGCCCTGCCCTTCTCTATGGGTAGGTGTACAATAAAAGATGTGCCAGCTGTCATAGCTCTTCACACAAGACAACTTTTTGAAGGAGAATTGGCAAGTCCATCCATCCTGCTTACCCAGGGCAGCTTTAAAGCCAAATTTACATTAGTGAATCCAACAGCATGTGCTCTAGGCAGACATTTAAGTATATTGACAACAGCAGTGGGTTCCAGGGAACATGCATCCATTTATCTAACTAGCTAAAAAACACACTTCCCAGGAGCAAATCAATCAAGATTTCTTGCAGTAATTGCAAAATAAAAAAAGAGTTCAGAGGTAAAATCAACTTACCTCTCTTAGCTCCTTTATCTTTACTCCCTTGACACCAATGATACTTCCAGCCTGGCTCTGATGAACCAGCATTCTTAGTTCACAATCAAAATCCTTTCCTTTATAGTGTTGGTACTGTAGGGTCAAAAGTTCAACAACAAGAGTATAAAATTCTTGAACTGGATTACTTACTTCCTACTCTAATTTTAAAGTTAGAATTCTAGGTTGATTATATAGCTCAGTATGAGCAAGGCCATATTTCATTATCCCAACTAGTTACTAAAAACCCGAGCATGGCTCACCTCTTCCAAAGTTGGGATGATCTTCGATAATATATCTCCAATTGTTTCAATATCCGCATTTATACTCAATATGCTGCCAATTTTTTTTTAACCATTGATTTAAGGAGAAAGGAAACAAAACAAAGTGAGTAAGCCATTCATAGCATTTTGAAACAATGTGAACATTCTTAATACATACACATTAAAATTAAATTTTTACACAAGTATTTAGTAAAACCCCCATTATAAATATTTACTAATAAACATGCAAATTTAACTAATTAACATTTCAAATTAAGACAGCTTTGGAAAAAAAAATGGGTAACTGGAAGGGCTCAGATTAAGTGGGCAAGAAAAACGATGTATAGCTGAGAGCAGAAAGTGGAAAATTCATTCTTCCCCACCACCAGTAATTTGAGAAACCCCTGGAAATATATTAGCAATTTTGGCACACCTTCTCATAGGCAAAAAGCAGAAGAGGTATGTGAGTATCATGGAGAACAGTATTAAAAAAGGTGTTCGACAGAAATTTGGAGAAAAGTTAAGAAACTAGTTGTGGAAACAGCACTACTATGCCCCTGCAAGAAACCAAATACAAAAACAAAAAGACAAAAACAATGAGACAGAACAAATGAAAGTGGAGGGTGACAAAAGTTAGCTTGTAAGACTATGAATAGGCAATGTGGGGAGCAAGGTGGGCCACAAGGATAGTGCAAGAAAGACAGATTTAACAAATCATGATTTACAATGCAGCAAATATGCAACACTTGAAGCTGTGCTCCTTCCATTAAAATGAATTAGTTGATTTCTCTGGGTGGGCAACTCACGTAATAAAGACCAGCCACAAAAGACTTAATGGGGAAAATAGACAGAAAATAACTTGAAAACAGTACACTTTCTATAAGGGGCTACTAATTAATAACAACAAATTCAGGTTATATAGATACAATTCCTCGTTCTAATCAGGCAGTGAGTCATAAACTGTTGGGACATACCGCTCGGGGCCACTGCTGTCTGGGACTGATACACTGGCATTGTACTGCATTGGTCACAAAGGCGTTCGTGGTTGTTGGCATTGGGCAAGGGCATTCAGTGAAGTTCAGGTATTGGTGCCCATTTGGCATTTGAGCACATTATGGGCATAGCCAACCAGGGTATTCAGATGGGTGTTCAAGGGGCAGATGGGTCAACGTCATGATGGGCAACGCAGGGAACATGTCGATCCAGTACAAGGGCAACGGAGATAAATGGCCAAAAAAACAAGGAGAGGGAAGAGGGGGGAAAAGGAGTAAATTTTAATTGAATGATATTATAAAAATCTATTCTCATCACTCTATATATCCTCTGTACAGACTTCTGAAGACTCTACAACAATGGAGGCACTTCATAACTGCATTTTTAGAAAAAACAACAGTAGTTAATTTAAACAGTATTTCTCCTTATAACAAGGGAAATAAGTACATCAAATAATTATATACTTCTAAATGAAACTATTAACATTATACCTAAACTGCTACAGGGCATCTATTTTTGCTGGCTAATATAAAAATTAATTAACAATTCTGTTCAGCTTTATTTTCTCAAAACATTGCCTCCCTTCATCTATGGAAACATATATTTAACACTGTTCTATACCCAATTTCATATCAAGCATTCTTCTTTACATAAAGCAGTCTTTGTCCTTCATGTACATCTGTATAGCTGTTGGAAGAACAGATGGACATCTTTAAAAAAAAAAATTAAGTTCTGACTCTGGGATACTCTGTTGCACCAGCCACCTGCAATGTCTCCATTTAATATTTTAGTTCACAAAAAAATATGCTGCAATTAAGGATTGTTACACAATTATGGACACCTTACAAAGACACGAGACTATGATAAATTTAAAACGGAATCCTAGTGTTTAATAACATCTCCTCAGATCCAGCCCAGTCATAAATTGTAGAGATTATATGGTTTATACTCATTACAAATGGCTTTCGTAGTCCTCCCAGAACAGCATAATTAACTCATTTTAAAATATGTCCATAGTTTCACTGACTATCTAGCAATACATTCACAACTTAAATTTTTTTTGTAGAATTAGTCAACATGACAATTAACTTACTGGACAAAGTGCTAGATCTAAATAAATTTTAACCTACACTATAGATGTATACTCACGTCTGTACGCAAAGACTTGATATTTTTGCCACCTTTTCCAATCACTGCTCCAGCATTCTTAAAAACAAAAAAAATTCAATCTCTAAGCTACCTTCACCAAATCTTAATGCATCTATTTTCTACATTTTCATAGATTCTTTAAAATACACTTCAAGTACAGCAAATTAACCCATTTAAGTCTGCTCAGTCACCCTTTACTTGAAACCACAAAAAAGCAATCTCACCTTACTCTGCAACAGGAGCCGTAGTTCCACACACTGGTCATTATTCCGAGACCTCTTAAAGGCTTGTTCTCCATCATGGTCCTCAGCAGGACGTTTGCCTGAAAGTTTTGTGCGTTTTTAAAAAAATATCAAGTTTCATTTCATGCAAATGTTTTTGGCAAGCTATGTCTAGTTTCAGAGTAATCTCCCTAGAGCAACAGTTGGCAATTCAATTTTTCATTCTCACCCCATTTGGTACAACAACCTGGTAACATTTACTTATGATCTACAGTAACTATGCAATTCACCACTTCCCTTCCCCACTTACCTTCTGTGCATCATAAAAACTGGCTCAATAATCTAACCTGGAGAATGTACTTTGAACAATGTAATTTGCTCATGACAGCGATTACAGTATTTGTGATCAAATCATTCCTGGGAACTCTATTCAAAGTTGCTTAATTTAAGTTATTCTGCTAACTTTTAAAGTACTAAATTTCCACTTCTTTCCATCAATTCTAGTTATTGGATAATTCAGATTTTAGTGCAACAAGAATTGAGCACTAAATGCTGGAAACCAATTAATCAGCAGCTGTGGAGAGAACAAGTTAATTTCAGATGCAGACCCTTCTGCAAAACACATTAAATAGCCTGTTCTCTTCATGGGTGCTGACTGACCTACATCTGCAGTATCTTACTTAAACCTACTTTACACCAAACTTGAACATCTCACTAATTAGACAAACATATTTATCACTGAAAATGCTATACTGCTTCACAGAAGTGAAGAAATAAGCAATGCTGAGCCAAAGGAGATCTGACCAAAAACTTGCTAGATCTTAAGGACAAGGGGGGGGGGGGGGGGGTGGAAGTCTTTAGGGAGGGATTTCCACCTCATGGGACCTAGGCATTTGAGTGGGGTAAGAGAACAGATTGGGATGGGGAAAGCAGGAATCACAAGGACGTATGGCCAGAGGCATTTTGAACACAAGGATCATTAAATGTGAAGCACAATTAACCAGGAGCCAATGCAGGTCAGCAAGCACAGGACTGATGGGCAAGCAGGATCTGGTGCAGGGCAGAAGGCAGTTTGGACAAGCTGAAATTTATTAAGAGGGTGAGCAGTCAGCACTGGAGTAAGTCTGGAACTTAAGACACAAAAGTTTTGGTGGGCTGACATGGGAGATCTGAGACAAAACCGGTCTGTGACCACATGCCTCTGGGTGATACCATGGTGCAGCATGTAGAAACAGAATGATTTAGATTCTGAAGGTGATGGCAGAGGTGGAAAAAGATGTTCTGGCTACAATTGATAGGCAAGAGTTGAATCAAGCAAAGGAAATCGCATGGAGATGGGGTGGGGGTTGTTGGAGGACAACAGCATAGTCAACCATGTTGAGGATGGATAATGTACCACGGCACTCAAAGTTGCCGGTGACGATTTTGGGCCTTTAAATTGTTGGGAGGAGCAGAAACCTCATTGGATTATGTAAAATGAGCTGCAGGACAGATTGTTATGATCTGGGAGATAACACACATTCAAGGACCTTGGAGACAGAGTGGGACAGTTAGCAATGGGATGGGGCAGCCAACTGACTAAACTGGAAGAGGGAGATGAGGAAATAGCCTTTAGTGATTGAAATGGGCAAACACATTTGTTAGCAATGCTTTGGTCTCTACCCCATCCATTATAGGGTTTGCACTACCCAATTTCCTCTCCTTACACACACACACACTGAGCATGGAGGTGGCATTCCCAGCCTTCATTGACAAACCAATAAGGTTTTTGTTTAAGACTGCTCTGTAAAACAACACTGATGAAGTAAAATGTATACATTATCAATCTATTAAAAAGAAATCCAGCGAGATCAAAAAGTTCATAACATTAAAATATCTAAGCAAACAAAACATTGAGGGCCACTAAAAAAACTAAGCAATATTCTTGTGCCAGTTTTCAAACAGCCCTTAAAGGAGCAGCTAAATATTACAATATAAGAAATGCAAGAAAAGCAAAACATACAAGAACCAGGGCTAAGACTACTACCGTTGGTCTCTGGGCTGTTATACTTGATGTCTTGCTGATCAGTCTCCATTTTAAGTGTCAAGAGCTGCGAAGAATATGCAAAACTTGATATGCAGCTAGTCTGTAAGACAAAATTTTTTCCTACAATTAAATGAAACTACTCATTTGTTGTATAAACCCAGTGACTCAATTATCCACTAATACAAAAGGACAGTGAACTATTTGTGGCCATAACAGCTAATTAATACTTACCTGGATTTTACAAAAACAGCTTATTCCAAATAATTCAACTATTCAAACAGTACAATTCAACAACAAAGCAGCAAATTATTGCTAAAAATTTGAATTAGCAGATAATTCACGTTAAGAAACTTTGAATTAAGAGCCCTCTCGTAAAAGTGACCCAAAGTCACAGTGAAAACTTCAGCTCCATCAGTTCAATTTATACTCGTTCCCCTGCCCAAATTATGAGACCCAATCTTTTCTTGTGCAACAAATTCATAGAAACCGCTTAGCACAGTCCCTATTAACACCTCACTCGCACAAGTGGACCAGCTGGAGTACAAAAACTAGAGGTTCAATGTACGATGCAGTGATCATTGAACCATGTGGCAGTAGTCATCAGTTAACTATCCAGCAATTTTGAAGAAATAAAATTTCTACCATTCAACTCAGCACCTCTGGAATGCTTAAAATATTTGATCAGGAACACTTGCTCAATATACATTATCATTTTAGCAGTAAATTTACATTTTGCTCCAATTTGTATTGCTTAATTCTTAATGATCAGAAAATACATGATCATCCAACGTTAAATAAGCCTAGACTGATAAAGTCTGGAAGTGTGCAACATGCAATTCTTCCACAGCAAAAAGGCACTAATTGGCATTAAATTGTAAATTTTGCTCAGAAGAACCACTGTGGCAATTTCACACTGGTACAATAGGGGCACACTTCCAACAATCAAATTATTTCCCTGTTAAATTATTTGACTTATGCCAATAACCGACACTGTGGCTTGAGCATGTAAGCTACTGAACACCAAAATCAAAAATGATCGCGGTTTGCATTTGTCAGTCACAGCCATGTGGAAAAAAAAAATCACGCATTGATCTCTTGCACTATTTCGCATTTATCTGTGGCAAAGTTGGGACAAATCCTGTACAAGCCCTCAACCTTAACTCATCCCCCAGCATTGTTCGCCAGTGACCTCCAAAAACTATCAGCCGACTCTGAACCCATACTAAGGCCCACTCACCTATCATACTGTTCCGTGGATGTCTAATGCTGTACTACTCTGTACTGATCAGCACAAACAATGCACTTAACCTGTAAACCTAATTTTCCTCTTTGGCTTGCTGGCCATTTTGCCTCAAGGAATTGGGACTTTTTTTGGATTAAAAAAAAGTGTTACATAAAACGTCCACAGGCTCAATAAAAAGAGCTTTCAACCAACATTGGGTGTCATAGTAACTCACTAATGCTGAATCGGCTCAGGCTGATGGGCACCTTAAAAGTCCTATTTCAGCCTTTCCGAAGTATCAGACCTATCGAACACATCGGGTATTAACACAATAGGGGGCACGTGTAAATTTAAGCCCATCTTAAATACGAAGGAACACGTGCGCGAAACAAAACCCTAAAGGCGCGTGTCGGATTAAACTCGAGCGCCTCCACGAAGCAAGCGGAGCGGGAATACCTCAGAACCTGCAATATACAAGTATGGCAATTATTAAACAGCACGACAGGAAATTAATGGCGTTATCCTAACAGTCGCTTCTAACAACACGAGGACTCGGCCAAGTCGGAAACGAAAAAAAAAACACGCCGCGGCGAGAACCTCCGCCATTTCAGGCATTGTCTCAGGAGGGAATGGGGGAGAAATGCCTGCTGAAATACATGTGCTACCCCGACTGCCGCCGCCTGTACTGTACCACCTTAAAATGGCCGATGCTATGATGCAGCGAAATGTGCCGAGCGGACGATTGCCGGCGCGAGCTGGCTGAGCTTCGGCTCGAGCCGCGGGCACGTGACCGCCGCTCGTCCCCTCGCTAACAGAAGGTGGTGAAACTTGAAGGGGGTCCAGAACCCAGCACTCTTTGAGAACAACCGTCTCTAAAATGGCGGCGCGGCGCACACGGCAAGAGACTCACAATCGATCGCCTCTTCCTTTTCAGCGAGGGGAGGGCAGATAAAACCCTGCCGCCATTTATCCCGTGACTCGACAAAGGGGAAGAGCCTACAAACGACGACAGCAGCCCTTCAGATAAAGGCCGCAACACACCCGACACGCACTAGGCCCGCAATCTTGGTGCGCGCTATTGTTACCTAAGATTTTTTTTTGGTGGGTGGGTTCATTCGAATTGGAAAATTTAAAAAAAAATTGTATTTTCACGATTTTACGGTATTCCAAGTAGCCGAGAAAATAAGAGATCGGTCAAATAAAAATGTCTTCCACATCCGTCTCCCAACTTCCACAGCATCGACGAAACGCGCGCCTTACAATAGAGCTTGGCACATTTTTTTTTAAAAAAAAACTTAATATTTCTTCCCTTCTGTCGACTATGAGCGCAACATTTTTAAAAAGCACGAACAATTCGAGTACGGTGGGCAAATAGGACCCGATACTTACTAAAGCTAACGGCTGCGTAGACGATCCGAGCTTAGCTTTAAACACAAGCGAAGCAAAATGGATCGCTCTGGTGTGGCGGCGAGCGTTTTACCCACAAGCGCCAGCGTGCGCATGCACCGCCCACCTCCCCGCGCTCACCAGCTGATTGGTCCAGAACCGAATCCTGCCCACAAACCGATGACGTAACCGGAGACATGTCTCGTTACCATTCGTCAATGTGCGTGTCAATCAAAAACGTCACAGAGGCCGCACTGTCGTCGTTATCTTTTTATAATTTATTATATATATAATAAATACATGCTTCCTTCTGAGATTCTTTGCGTGATTTTTTTTTAAACTGCTCATTATCATGCTGACATTAAGAAATATCGTCTACTGTAGTTTTTATTTTGTATATTTTTTGTGAAGAACAAACCATTCTTAAACAACGAACAAACGGTGAAGACTTGTGCGATATCGCGATATTTGGACGCGTCGTGTGGTTGGCGCGCAAATTTCTTACGTTCTGGAAAAATGCAGTTGCTGCAAATGGAAGAAGGAGCCACAGTCAGGGGACGGGAGTCGGGTACCGTAAACTGATATACATTGGTGGGAATTTTAGTATCTGGTTAGTATTGACCGTTAAAGCAGGATAGGAAAATACTGCGCGAATGTGGCTTTAGTCTAATGAAGCTTTACTCACTGGGCCTTTAATAAATGGATATGAGATCCAGCAGGTTGTATCGCAATGTGGGTTTAAATACTTTCCACTGCAAATTATAATGGTACCTAGAGTGGCGTGTTCTAAACATACAGCATAGGTGCAGTGCATTCTACGGCCGTCAGCTACTACCACATCTTTTTAAAAGTGCATTTTCTTAATTGGCTTCTTTTTGAAACTAGCTCCCTATATGAAAACAAAATGTCAGGCAACATCTGTTTCTTTTTCAGATTCCTAGCATCCACAGTATTTTGCTTTTGTTCCTTGTATCATTAGGTTTTATAACGTTTGTTATTAAGATCTGCGTGTTGTGAAAATATTTATAAAATTTTTGATGCACCATATGATCAATTAACCGACTTTCTTAAAAATACACGGGACCTGAACTTTTGAAAGTGTTGGTGGTTTGTATTTAAATGTCACTGGCAACAGCTGGAACAATACTGGAAGTAGTATGAAATTGGACGAGATTGCAGCATTAGGTATGGGGCAAGGTCATGGAGGGTCTTGCAGTAGAGTGTAAGGATTTTGAATTGAATACATTATGGGACTGGGAGATGCCATGGGGTAGAGTTTCATCTTTACTGCCAGACAGCAAGCATTGCATGTACAGAAAGCTGAAAGGAAAATCATGCCAGGAGTATTGCACTTTGGTAATGGAATCCGTCTGATTTTTCTTAGATTGAAATTCGGATAGGTTCTGTAAGGGATGTGCGATCCTGCCATCACCCGCAATATTTTCCTTTCTGCCCAGGCGATGCTTAATGACCAAAGAGTTTAAAAAAAAACAAAATCTATCCCAATAGGCTAGTAAGTTCAGGAGTGATGGGTGAGTGGGATAATGTGGGAGTGTGACAGGATATGTGCAACAGAGTTGTTCTCCCTTATGGACCTGTTTTTGTATCAACCCCTCAGCCCAGCTATCGAGGGGGGTATTAGACCATGCCTGCAAATCTGTTAACAGGAATAGCAGAAAAAGTGAAATGCCCTGAAAGAGTAAAGTTTTACTCAAATTGAAATGAGTAATATTAAAAAAAAAAAATATGAATTAGGCGGTTCTGTAGTGGTCCATCAAGACAGGAGAGATGTTAAAATTGGGACTATCTCATTGTAAAATATCATTTTGGTGCGACACTGATGATTACACAACAGCGTGTTGAAAATGTCCGAAGATGCCGCAGGGACTAACAAGGCAAGGGAATACACAATGAATGGTAAGACCTTAGGAAAGACAGAGGATCAGAGGGACCTTGGTGTGCATGTACATAGATCCCTGAAGGCAGCAGAACAGGTGGATAAGGTGGTTAAAAAGGCATATGGGATACTTGCCTTCATTAGTCGAGGCATAGAATATAAGAGCAGGGAGGTTATGATGGAGCTGTACAAAATGCTGGTAAGGCCACAGCTGGAGTACTGTGTGCAGTTCTGGTCGCCACACTATAGGAAGGATGTGATTGCTTTGGAGAGGGTGCAGAGGAGATTTACCAGGATGTTACCTGGGCTGGAGTGCTTCAGCTATGAAGAAAGACTGGACAGGCTGGGGTTGTTTTCCTTGGAGCAGAGAAGGCTGAGGGGGACCTGATTGAGGTGTACAAAATTATGAGGGGCATAGATAGGGTAGATAGAAAGGAACTTTTCCCCTTAGTAGAGGGGTCAATAACAAGGGGGCATAGATTCAAGGTAAGGGGCAGGAGGTTTAGAGGGGATTTGAGGAAAAACTTTTTCACCGAGGGTGGTTGGAATCTGGAACTCACTGCCTGAAAGGGTTGTAGAGGCAGGAACCCTCACAACATTCAAGAAGCATTTGGATGAGCACTTGAAATGCCATAGCATACAAGGCTACGGACCAAATGCTGGAAAATGGGATTAGATTAGACAGGGCTTGGTGGCCGCGATGGGCCGAAGGGCCTCTTTCTATGCTGTATAACTCTTTGACTCTAAAATGACCAAATCCAATAAAGGGACAGACACTGTGCCATGGAGGGAGAGGCGTTTGAAAACTTAATTTAAAAGATAATTTTTTAAACTTTGAAAGGTTACAAAGCTTGTGGTGTGAAACGAGTAATTTGAGTGAGGCCAAGGAATTTAAATTCAATGTGGTGGGAACATATATATTAGCTAATATATATCAGCAAGGATGGTGCAAATGAGATTTAAAAGAAAGAACTTGCATTTATATACCACCTTTCATGAGTCTGACCTCAAGATGCCCCAAACACTTTACAGCCAATGAAGTACTTTTGACATGCAGTCACCATTGTAATGTTTAGTATGGAGACAGGATATGGGCAGATGCGTTTTGGGCATGTTTCCATTTCAGGCTGTCAAATAAATGTTCTCAAGTTACGTGGCTCTGTAGGCTACTATGAGCATTGACTTTACAAAGCATGCTAGACTGAAGACCAAATACCTATGAATAGGGCATTAAAATACAGCAACTAATAGTAAAAACAATGTAAATATATTTTTCTGTGATTCTTTAGGTTTCATTACGGCGTTTAAGACCATTAAATGAAACTTAGAAAATTTAAATGATTTCTGCAAGAGTAGAAACTTGGCTGGAAGCAACATGGCACCTCAAAGTTCCTTCACATTGGCTTCAAGCATGTTTGGAGTGGATTCAACAGGAGAACCAAGGTGCTGCTTTAACACAGGCACACATCAACAAACAAGTTTTTGAGCAATGGCTTCTTACTGACCTCCGAGATCTGGAGCACCGAATTTTGCCAGATGGAATCTCAGAAACGCACAAGAATGAGCTCAGTGGATTTTACTGCTTGCAGATTGATTCATTAGTTGATGTCAGTCAAGCTGCGTACAGCCAGCTGCAAAAAATCAGGGGAAAGGACACCACTAATGAACAAGTGACATCAACACAAATATCCCAGCGGTCTTGGGAAGCAAAACCAACCCGAATGTTGATGCTGCAATTAACAGATGGAGTCCAGGAGCTCCAAGGTATGGAGTACCAGCCTATTCCTGCTCTTCATAGCAGCCTTTCACCGGGCACAAAAATCCTGTTGCTGGGTAATATTGCCTGCCGGTTAGGACTTCTGCTGCTTAAAGCTGAAAATGTGAGGGTGCTTGGGGGTGAAGTGGAGTCCCTTGTGGAAGAAAACTCCCAAGAGAGAATACTTGCAAGGTTAATTGGAGAACCAGATGACGCTGCTGTAACTCGAGTGAATAATAATCAAAATGCAGCTGAAAAGACTGATGGGATGCCTCCGTTTTTGGGACCTTCAGATGATGAGCTGTTGGCTGGTTTTGATGAAGATGATCTGTTTTTAGATCCCAGGATGGATTCTGAAAGTGGGTATGGTAGTAAAATTGGCACTTCAAGCAGTATCTTGAGTTGCACACAGCCTCCAACCAGTGCTCTAGGTAGCAGATGGCAAAGTATGGAGTTCCAGACTCCACAAATGTCTAGAGAATTTCAAAGTGAAAATAGAGAAATATTCGATTCTAACGATGAAGACTTTGACGAGTTTCCCTTGGGTGAACTGGATGACGATTTGTTCTTGCAGGGTGAAAGGAATGCAGAAATTGAACTCAATGCAGCAATGAGCCAGTCCCCAAAATCTCTTTCATCCTTAGTAGAGGAACCGCAGAGAAGTAATATGAAGCCTGTTGCTGCAGTAGCAGCAAACACCAGATCCAGTCCATTCCAAGAGCAAAATGTAAAAGCTGCTGATAACACTTCTGGCTATAGATTACAAAGCCAAGCTAAACTTTTTGGAAGTGGCATATATACTGAAAATGCAGGGCCAAGTTCCATGCTAAGTAACTTAAATGCTCAAGAATCTCACAATTCCCTCAACAAGACAGGCATTAACTCTGTTGAAAGAAGAAATAATACAAATATTCTCACTATGGAGCTGGAAAGTAAGCAGCTTAAATCTTTAGTGCCGTATGAGCCCTTTGACAGTAGACCGACGCGTGTCACCAGTCCTGAAAATATGTGCGCTATGTCTGAAGTAATTCCAAGCTCTTCCAACAATGGAGGTCGTTCTCATCAAGCCTGTGTGAAAATAAGCAATATAAATGGAAGAAAATCCAACAATGGTTCTGTAGAATTGAATTCTCCACCGTTTACATACCTAAATATTCTCTTAGATAAGAAACCTGATGTAATAACTGTGGTACAAATCAAAGGCTTCATTGTTACTTTACTGGACAAACTCACAAGTAATGGTGGTCTGTGGAGTATTAAAGCTAGAATATCAGATGGTACTGCCTACATGGATGTAGAACTTAGTGATGATATTTTGAGAAGCATGATTGGCTTCTCAGTGGCAGAAATGAGAGTCACAATAAAATGTCCGAACCGGCAGCAAGAGGTAACTGCGGGGCTGCAGAAATGCCAGAAGGAGTTAGTGGACCTTTGTTGTCTAATGACAATTGAATTTAACCCAGCTATTACTACTAGAGTTTTGACTCTCCACGAAGTAAGTGTAGAAGATCTGCAGGATTTAGAACGTCGTGTACATGAAGAAAGGATTGTGTTAGATAATTAAACAACCTGATTTTGAGACTTTTTTGCTGTGTGCTCTTGCGTTACAGATTTGGAAGATTTTTTTTAATCATATGAAAAATACATGTATACGTTTAACTTCTGAAAAATAAACAATTTTTTAATATTTTCAATTTCTTCATTGTTAAACTTCAAGCAGGCTAGACTTCATCCTGTAGTTTGATAAGAGTCTTTAATGTTTCAGCAGATATGAGAACACTCGAATCATAGAAATTACCAGCACAGAAGGAGGGTATACTGCCTATTGTACCTGTGCTGGCTCTGAGTGCTTGAGCTATCCATTTAGATCTATTTCCCTGCCCTTTCGCTATCCATTTTTAAATTTTTCTTTTTCAATTACTTGTCTGTTAACCTTTTATCAAGCTATTCTTTTATTTTGGTTGGGCATTTGCTCTGTAAAACAAGTTTCTCCTAACCTTTCTTTTAATTATTTTGGTGATCTTAAATTTATGCTCTCCAGTTAGCAATTCACTGACCAGTAGAATTAGATTTTCCCTGTTTGCCTTATCAAAACCTATTATAACATCTCTAATGGAAAACGTCCCAGATCCTCCATCCTCTCCTCACTGATATTATCTTTGCGAATCTGTTTTGTACTCTGTCCATAACCTTACCAGCCTTCCTAAAGGCAGGCGTGCCCAAAACTGGACACAATGACAAAGAAAGACTTGCATTTATACAACGCCTTTCATGACCTCCGGACATCCCAAAGTGCTTTACAGCCATTGCAGTACTTTTGAAGTGTAGTCACTGTTGTAATATAGGAAACGAGGCAGCCTATTTGCGCACAGCAAGCTCCCATAAACAGTAACGTGATAATGACCAGATTTTTTTTAACTGTTGATTTGAGGGATAAATATTGGGCAGGACACTGGGGATAACTCTCCTGCTCTTCTTCGAAATAGTGCCATAGGATAGGATCTTTAACATCCACCTGAGAGAGCAGACAGGGCTTTGGTTTAACGTCTCATCCGAAAGATGGCACCTGCAACAGTGCAGCATTCCTCAGCACTGCACTGGAATGTCAGCCTAGATTTTTGTGCTCAAGTCTCTGGCGTGGGACTTGAACCCACAACCTTCTGATTCAGAGGTAAAAATGCTACCCACTGAACCACAGCTGACAAAAGTTGATCTTGCTGCTAGCAGAGAATGGGAATATGAATCAAACCTGAGACATTCTGGTCTGTTATTTAGCGGGAAGTCCTCTAGTGTGTTCAACCTTGACGGTGTTCTGCACTATGTTTTACTCAGAACTTGATTTCTTTTGGGCTCATTTGGTTTTGTTCCTGATTATCAGTCCATTGTTAATCCCTCTCACTCTACATTATTGATACCACTCTGGCTAATCCCTTGATTGTTTTTCTAGTCTCTGCCAGTTTTATGTCAATCACACTTATACCCTGATTATTTTTATGACCATCCTGCACTCATGCTAGAGCTTTTGTTACAATAGGTGATTGTCCTACCAAAGCAAACTGGATTAGGACTCATTTGGTGGTCCAGAAATTCAATAATGCTGCAATTCAGAAGGAGGCCAGTTGGCCCATCGTGCCTGATCCGACTCTTTGAAAGAGCTATCCAATTAGTCCCACTCGCCGGCTCTTTCCCCACAGAACTTCAAATTCTGATTTTTATTTGCTTGTTTGTTGATTTATGGTAGTGTTGAGATACCACGGCAAACGTGGGAGTCGAGACCAGAGTTGATGGAACACAACTGCTTTAATTTACATCATGGCAAAACAAGTGCTTAAAAAGCCCGCGCAACCACTTAAATACTCCCCAGACAGGAAGTGCTCCCGGCAGCCTGTCCCTGCGGGAAACAAGTTGCCGGAGGAAAGGGCCCACGGCTGGGGGCGGCTGCTACCGGCAGTGCGCCTGCGTAAACTGTCCGTGCCGCCGTGAGCGGATTATGTCCAATGGTGGCGTGTCGCCACAGAGCTCCCCCCCCCCCCCCCCCCCCAGAATCCGCTTAGGAGGAGTGGACGAGTCGTGACGGTGGTCTAATGGTTCTGCCGGAGCGGCTCTTGAGTGGCCGCCGGTCTAGTTGGTGGGGCCGGGCGGTTCGGCGCCGGCTGTGCTAGCTTGCTGGGGGGACGGCCTCTAGTTGGAGGTCAGGCCACGGGGACCTGTTCCCCTGGTTCTGTGTGTGCTGGTTTGAGTCGGTCGATGGAGACCGTTTCGACCCTGTCGCCGAGTCACAGCTTGAAGACCTTGTCCCCGGTTTGTAGTACCTCATATGGTCCGTCGTACGGGGGTCGCAGGGGTCCGCGGTGTGTGTCGTGTCGCACGAAGACGAAGCGTGCCTGCTGTAAGTTTGGCGGAACGTGAGGTGCGAGTTCGCCATGTCGGTTGACCGGAAGTGGGGCGAACTGTTGAGCAGAAGAGAAAGAGTTGAGCCGCTGCTGTTCGGCCGACCAAGGCGTGGTAGCCTCCGGGAGGAATTCGCCTGGTACGCGCAGCGGTTGTCCGTAGACTAACTCCGCTGCTGAGGACTGGAGGTCTTCCTTGACCGCGGTGCGTAGGCCTAGTAGCACCCACGGTAGGCGGTCAGTCCAGGCACTGTCCTGCAGGCTGGCGCGGAGTGAGGCCTTGAGTGACCTATGGAAGCGTTCACACAGCCCGTTGGCCTGCGGGTGGTACGCCGTGGTTCGGTGGAGCGTCACCCCGAGGTTGCGTGCTGTGGCCGTCCAGAGTTCGGAGGTGAACTGGGCGCCTCTGTCGGAGGTTATATCGGCCGGTACGCCGAACCTCGCGACCCAGGTGTTAACTAACGCCCTGGCGATGTCGGCTGTGGTGGTGGAGGTTAACGGCACTGCCTCAGGCCAGCGTCTGTAGCGGTCGACCATCGTGAGAAGATAAGTTTGGCCTTGCGATGGCCGCAGAGGACCGACGATGTCGACGTGTACGTGGTCGAAGCGGCGGCTGGGTACCTCTAAGTCTCCCAGGGGTGCTTCTGTGTGCAGCTGCACCTTAGCCCGTTGGCAGGCGAGGCAGGAGTTGGCCCAAGTCCGAACACCTTTGCTGAGGCCGCGCCAGACGAAGCGCTGGGAGAGGAGTTTAACAGATGCGCGGGAACCCGGATGGGAGAGCCTGTGGAGCGCGTCGAAGATGCGGCAGCGCCAGGTTGCAGGGACGACCGGCCTGGGTTGGCCGAGTGAGACGTCGCAAGTGACTGCCGTGGCTTCGGGCCCGTGCGCGACCTTGGCTAGGCGTAGCCCTGGCAGGCTGGTAGCCGCCGAGAGGAGGTCTGGTTCCGTGAGCTGGGCCGCTGCTAGTTGCGCATAGTCGACCGCTAGGTGATTCGCGCAGATGGCAGGACGGGAAAGGCAGTCGGCGACAACGTTGTCTCTACCGGAGACGTGCTGGATGTCCGTGGTAAACTCGGACACGGCCGCGAGCTGGCGTTGCTGCCTAGCGGACCAAGGGTTGGTGTTCTTGGCCATCGCGTATGTGAGCGGCTTGTGGTCCACGTACGCGGTAAAGGAGCGGCCCTGCAAGAGGAACCTGAAATGGCGGGTCGACAGGTGGAGCGCGAGGAGCTCGCGGTCGAAAGTAGAGTATTTGACCTCCGGGGGGCGCAGTTGGCGGCTGTGGAAGGCAAGTGGCTGCCACGCGCCATTGACCCACTGCTCGAACACGGCTCCGACCGCATGGTCGGAGGCGTCGGTGGGGAGCGCGACCCGGGCATCGGCCCTCGGGTGCGCGAGCAGGGTGGCGTCGGCGAGCGCGTTTTTGGTGGCGTCGAAGGCGGCTGACGTGTCAACGGTCCAGACTATGGCCATCTTGCCGGATTTACCTCGAAGGGAATCGTATAGGGGCTTCATGAGGGCTGCAGCTCTGGGGATGAACCTGTTGTAAAAGTTCACCATCCCAAGGAACTCCTGGAGGCCCTTGATGGTTTTAGGGCGGGGGAATTGCTGGACGGCCTGCACCTTGTTGGGCAGGGGGACGGCCCCAGCAGGGTTGATGTGGTGGTCGAGAAAATCGATCTCGGCTAGGCTGAATTGGCACTTCGCCGGGCTGAGGATAAGCCCATGTGGGGCTAGGCGCCCGAACAAGATGAGAAGGTGTTCGAGGTGTTCCTGTTCGGCGGAGCTGGCCACAAGAATGTCGTCTAGATAGACGAATAGAAAGTTCAGGTCCCGGAGGACTGAGTCCATAAGGCGCTGGAAAGCCTGGGCTGCATTCTTGGGCAGAGGACCTTGGCTGTGAGGAACTCCCAGCGGTAGCGGCGGCCTGCGAGGTAGAGTGTGACCATGCGGGTGCCGTATGTGCGGATGTCAGAGCCATTGGCTGCAGCCAGCGTGACACCCCGTGCGCCGCGTTGGATTTCGAGGGCGGAGGCGGGGGTGATGCTGTGCTGGGCTCCTGTGTCGCACAGGAATCGGCGGTTGGTGCTGTCGTCGGTGACGTACAGTAGGGGCCCCTTTTGCCCCGCGGCCATCGTGGGGGCCGGTGCGGGGGAGGGTTTGAAAGTGCACAGTGGCGTGCAACGCTGGGCCCTAGTGCCAAAACGGGTGTGGTAGTAGCAGTGACCCGGAGTGGAAGGGCGGTCGGGCCTAGTGAGCCGGGGGGACCGTGTGGTCGTTGCCGTGAGGTTGGGCGCGACGTCGCGGGCGGTCTGCGCGGAGAGCAGCCGGTCGGCCTTTTCGGCTATCTCATTCAGGTCCATGGAGCCAGACTCCACAATGAGCGGGCGGATGCTGGCGGGGAGCTGCCGAATGAAAAGCGTACGAAAGAGGGCGCCGGGTTTTTTGTCATCCGAGAGGGACAGTATGTGGGATAGCAGGTCTGATGGTGAAGCGTCACCAAGGCCTGGGAGGTCGAGGAGTTGGCAGTTGCGCTGGTAGGAGGACGCCTGAAATTTTTTAAGGAGCGCGGCCTTCAGATGTTCGTACTTGCCTTCCTCTGGTGGATCCTGCAGCGCTGCCCAAACCTTAGGGACTGTGGCGCAGGTGAGAGAGGCGACGAGGTAGTCGTACTTCGTGGCGTCGACTGTAATGCTTCTCAGCCGGAATCTGGACTCGGCTTGAACGAACCAGGCCTCGGCCAGGTTCTCCCAAAAGTCCGGTAGTTTAACCGTGACTGCGTTTGTATCCGCCATGCTAGCTTAGGATTCGTCCTGAGCGTCGGGGTCACCAGTGTTGAGATACCGCGGCAAACGTGGGAGTCGAGACCAGAGTTGATGGAACACAACTGCTTTAATTTACATCATAGCAAAACAAGTGCTTAAAAAGCCCGCGCAACCACTTAAATACTCCCCAGACAGGAAGTGCTCCCGGCAGCCTGTCCCTGCGGGAAACAAGTTGCCGGAGGAAAGGGCCCACGGCTGGGGGCGGCTGCTACCGGCAGTGCGCCTGCGTAAACTGTCTGTGCTGCTGTGAGCAGATTATGTCCAATGGTGGCGTGTCGCCACAGTAGTGTACTTTAAAGTTTTAGGAAGTCTTTTCTCTTAAAACTTTGAGGTTAAACAATTACTATTACTGTAATTTAGTGAGAAGGGAAAACTCAGGAAGCTGCTGCCGGTCTGTTTCCATGCTGCAATGTCCCTAATTCCCACTTTGTGAAGGGTCATATCTTCAGAGTCCACTGTTGTGCTCATGATGAAGATGGCCTTACCAGGAAGATTCCACAGTTGCAACTGATACTTTGCATGTGGTACCAACTCAATGAAAACGTTCAAAAATTTGATGTTCCTCTAAGCACTAGATTGGGCCTTCCTTGAATGGGAAGGGAGTTGAAGTTAAAATTCTTAACAGATGGACTTCATGCTTACCAGTAATGGAATGATTGTGTGGAGATCCTTGCTGCATCTATACTCTTTTTTTTGTTATTTATTCATGGCATGTGGGTGTCGCTGGCAAGGCCAGCATTTATTGCCCATCCCTAGCTGCCCTCGAGAAGGTGGTGGTAAGCCGCCACCTTGAACCGTTGCAGTCTGTGTCGTGATGGTACTCCCACAGTGCAGTTAGGAAGGGAATTCCAGGATTTTGACCCAGTGACGATGAAGTATCGGCGATATACTTCCAAGTCAGGATGGTGTGTGACTTGGTGGGGAACTTGGAGGTGGTGGTGTTCCCATGCACCTGCTGCCCTTGTCCTTCTAGGTGGTAGAGGTTGCGGGTTTGGGAAGTGCTGCCGAAGAAGCCTTGCCGAGTTGCTGCAGTGCATCTTGTAGATTGTACACACTGCAACCACGGTGCGCCGGTGGTGGAGGGATTGAATGTTTAAGGTGGTGGATGGGCTGCTTTGTCTTGGATGGTGTCGAGCTTCTTGAGTGTTGTTGGAGCTGCACTCATCCAGGCAAGTGGAGAGTATTCCATCACACTCCTGACTTGTATCTTGTAGATGGTGGAAAGGCTTTGGGGAGTCAGGAGGTGAGACACTCACCTGCAGAATACCCAGCCTCTGACCAGCTCTTGTTGCCACAGTATTTATATGGCTGGTCCAGTTAAGTTTCTGGTCAATGGTGACCCACAGGATGCTGATGGTGGGGGATTTGGCGATGGTAATGCCGTTGAATGTCGAGGGGTGGTGGTTAGACGCTTGCTTGTTGGAGACAGTTATTGCCTTGCACTTGTGTGGCGCGAATGTTACCTGCCACTTATCAGCCCAAGCTTGAATGTCATCCAGGTCTTGTTGCATGCGAACATTGACTGCTTCATTATCTGAGGAGTTGCGAATGGCACTGAACACTGTGCAGTCATCAGCGAAACATAGTAAAATAGGAGCAGGAGTAAGCCATTCGGCCCTTCGAGCCTGCTACGCCATTCAATATGATCATGGCTGATCCTCTATCTCAATACCATATTCCCGCTCTCTCCCCATACCCCTTGATGCCTTTTGTGTCTAGAAATCTATCTATCTCCTTCTTAAATATATTCAGTGACTTGGCCTCCACAGCCTTCTGTGGTAGAGAATTCCACAGGTTCACCACCCTCTGAGTGAAGAAAGTTCTCCTCATCTCAGTCCTAAATGTCCTACCCCGTATCCTGAGACTGACCCCCCCCCCCCCAGCCAGGGGAAACATCCTCCCTGCATCCAGTCTGTTTAGCCCTGTCAGAATTTTATACGTTTCAATGAGATCCCCTCTCATCTAAACTCTAGTGAATACAGGCCTACTCGACCCAGTCTCTCCTCATACGAACATCCCCACTTCTGACCTTTTGATGGAGGGAAGGTCATTGATGAAGCAGCTGAAAATGGTTGGGCCTAGGACACTGCACTGAGGAACTCCTGCAGCGATGTCCTGGGGCTGTGAAGATTGACCTCCAACCACCACAACCATCTTCCTTTGTGCTAGGTATGGCATGGTTAACACTATACATGCAGCAAGTGACTTGTTGGACAGTATTTTATGGAATAGGCTAGTTTTGTTGCAGCTATGTTCAGAGGACAGATTTTATTTCATTATTTTCTTTCCCTGAAGCAGTCCACTTCCAGTCTGATATAGTGATATCTCCAACACCATAATCAGCTGAGACCTTTTTTGTGATTTGTTTTCCTAGAGTCTCTTAAATGCTTCTTGCCTCATCTCAAGTGACATTCCTTTTCCTTTCCTCTTGTTATTGTGGGGAATGGGTTAAGGCATAGAAAACAAAGATGGAAACAGTGAGAATTACATCTTGTTGCTTGGGAGTGTCTCACCTCCTGACTTACCCATTTATAAGGCACAAGTCAGGAGTGTGATGGAATACCCTCCACTTACCCGGATGAGTACAGCTCCAACAACACTCAAGAAGCTCAAGGATATTCGATCAAACTTTTAATTTGAACTTGTGGAGCAGGGTGGGGGGGTGGTGGTAGATATGTATTAAAGCCAGTCTTTCTTGTGAACCATCCAGGCTCATTGTGTTGGGTTAGTTCTATTCATTTTAAATAACTTCAAGGGTTAGTTGCTAGAGGCCTTCAATTTGGGTGGATGGTGGACAGTTTGATTGACCACTTTAGTAGCCAACCCATGGGCAGTTGATGGATCAGAAGCCAAGCTCTCAACTTCTTGTCTGGACAGGGTCCAAATAAACTGGGAGACATGTGTTAGAGGTCAGTCCGTTAGTTCTGCTGAGAGGCAGGTAAGGGGCTAGGCTAGTCTTCCTTAAGAAGAGAGATGACCATGCCCAGAATAGGCCTTGGTCTTATTCTATGATATGGTTGACCAAAAGATACTGTTACTTAAGCCTGCTAAAAGGACAGTGTGGCATGATTTATTTTCTTTGAGAAGGGGCTGAAATTAAGTTAATGTATGGTGAAACTTTCTGTAACTGTTAATCAGTACATTCACTTACTGACGGGAAGCGCATACAAGGACCTGTTTAGAAGATTACGGTATCCAGTTCATGTAGCAAGTGGGTCTCATTGTTCCACCCTTAAGTTGTGCTATTTTACATCTAGATATTGGGTAGTTAAAGTAAACTTCTCATCGTAAGGGACATGGGGTTCCCTTATGGGAGAGACTGGTGGCACTTCACCCGAGCGAATATCTAGGGTAGACCTGAATTTTGTTGCTGTGGGACAGCACAATTTCTCGTCTAGGATGGGATCACATTTGTACTCTCCATCTGGAGTAGGCATAAAGGTAAACTCCATGCATGAAGGAGCTTTTAAAGGGGCGGAGGCTTTTTTGTGTTTCAACTGCTGTATTTTTTCCCCTCCCTACCCTCGGTGAACTGAGGCCAGCTGTAGCTTCAATACTGCTGCTGTAGTTGAAATCAGTTAACGTACAATCCAGGAATTGAACCTGGAACCTTCTGGTTTGTATGAGTTAATACTCCTCCACATTGTTAATTACACACTAAGCCATTGAGAGTCTAAAACATTCATCTTTAATTTAAATAAAATAAAATAATTCAGATATCCTTAGTCTGTGCTGGAATAGCTGATTTCAGTACAGACTAGAGCAGAAGTGGGTGTCACCATTGGCCTGAGTGCCCTTCACCGCGCGTCAACAAGAGAAATGCAGGGAACCGCACCAACTGCTGTACATGGCCTTCTTTGACCTCACAAAGACCTTTGACACTGTCAACCATGATGGATTATGGAGTGTCCTCAAATTCGGCTGCCCTCAAAAGTTAATCACCATCCTCCGCCTGCTTCATGACGACATGCAAGCCGTGATCCTGACCAATGGATGCACCGCAGACCCAATTCACGTATGGACCAGGGTCAAGCAAGGCTGTGTCATCGCACCAACGCTCCTCTTGATCTTCCTGGCTGCAATGCTCCATCTCCCCCTCAGTAAGCTCCCTGCTGAAGTGGAGCTAATCTACAGAACAAACGGGAAACTGTTCAACCTCCGTCACCTCCAGTCCAAATCCAAGGTCATCTCATCGAATTAGAGTATGCAGACGACGCTTGCGTCTGCGCACACTCTGAGGCCGAACTCCAAAACCATCGTCAACACCTTCACCGAAGCGTATGAGAGCATAGGCCTTACACTAAACATTCGTAAGACAAAGGTCCTCTACCAATCTACCCCCGCCACACAGTACTGCTCCCCGATTATCAAAATCCATGACGAGGCCTTGGACAACGTGGGCCACTTTCCATACCTCAGGAGCCTACTGTCAACAAGGGCAGATGTCGATGACTAAGTCCAACACTGCCTTCAGTGTGCCAGTGCAGCCTTCGGTTGCCTGAGGAAGAGAGTGTTTGAAGACCAGGACCTCAAACCCAGCACCAAGCTCATGGTCTACAGAGCAGTAGTGATACCCGCCCTCCTGTATGCTTCAGAGACATGGACCATGTACAGCAGGCACCTCAAAGCACTGGAGAGGTACCACCAATGCTGCCTCCGCAAGATCCTGCAACTCCATTGGCAGGATAGGCGCACCAACGTCAGTTTTCTTGCTCAGGCCAACATCCCCAGCATTGAAGCTTTGACCACGCTCGATCAGCTCCGATGGATGAGCCACATTGTCCACATGCCCGATACAAGACTCTCAAAACAAGCGCTCTACTTGGAGCTCCAACATGGTAAGAGAGTCCCAGATGGGCAGAGGAAACGCTTCAAGGACACCCTTAAAGCCTCCTTGAAAAAGTGCAACATCCCCACCGACACCTGGGAATCCCTGGCCCAAGACCGCACAAAGTGGAAGAGAAGCATCCGGGAAGGCGCCGATCACCTCAAGTCTCTTCGCTGGGAGCAAGCAGAAGCCAAGTGCAAGGAACGCACGTCAACCCAAGCACCCCACCCACCCGCCCCTTCAACCACCGTCTGCCCCACTTGTGACAGAAACTGTAGGTCCCGCATTGGACTCGTCAGTCACCTGAGAACTCATTTTTAATGTGGAAGCAAGTCATCCTCGGTTCCCGAAGGACTGCCTAAGAAGAAGAGGAGTGCCCTTGGGTTCGTAAAGGGAAATATCAGGCAAGATTCCTCCTCTTGATTGCTATACAGCAATCATTTCTGGCAATGCACAAGTATGGACAGAAGAGCAAAGCCAGGATAGTGCTTAACTGTGATGACTGAGTGGCTGAATAGCCTACCTTTACTCACTGTCTCAGATCACAGTAGAATGATGGCTACTTGGGTGAAGTATTGCAGGATGCCTGACACCCATGGAGTCATATCCAGTAAGTGGTCAATGCCTTCAAGAAAGGAGGGAGGAGGAGAAAATTGGCAAGAAGCAAAAGGAGGAAAAAATTCAGGGTTTCATATTTATTACTTTGCTCATCTTTTTTAATATTAGTAACCTTCATTCATTTAATAATTATAACCTTTTTGAGACAAAATAGAAAAGACATTTAAAAAACTTTAATTTTTTATGATGGTGGTTGGGAGATGATTTAATACTTTCCATTATACTTTTGCTTATTTATAATGTTCTCTCCCTTACTAAGACATTCAATTTTCGTCAATGATTCTGTTGTTATTATGGGAAAGAAATTGAGAAATATGAGAAGCCTCGTGGTTCATTTGGTAAAAGCACTGCCCAGTGTGGACCAGCCATTCAGACCAGGAAGGTTTCAGGTATAATCCTGGTCTGTGCTGAGCTAGCTGATTTCAGCCAGGATAACAAGAGATGCTACAATTGGCCTCAGACCCAGTGGACTAATGAGGGCAGAAATCAGCCAGGATTTCCACTCTTGGCTCCTACTGGAAAGTGTGCAATGGTAGGTATCCGGTGAAGACGGGATGGGCTTGGTTGAGTATCCTTTATGGTTGAATATCCTTCTTCTAACACATACTGTCTATGCTCAGACATGTAATAGTAGAATTGGGTGAGATACCAGGAGGCAATGTACCCTGTAACTTTTTTGGGGGGGCTGCACGGCTCCTTTAACGGGCTGCGTGACCATTCAAAATACTGTACACGTGCGATTTTTCTATTTAATTAGATATCTTGAAAGCAGGCATTTTATTCACCCAGTTGCATGACTGCAACACAGCTCTATTATGTGCACTGTTTCACTCCAGATGCTTTGCACTACCATTTTGTGAACGGTGGACATTTTGTGGATCTTGCTAATGTAGCGATCACTGGCTATTCATAACCATAATAATAGCTGTTTCAACTGTGTAATGATCAGTAACTGTACAACAGAAAAGATCATTTTGTCATGTCAGAATAGGACATCCTATTATGCTGTCAGCGCAATGCGAAAATGAACAGAGATGGAATCAGAAACAACTCGATGGTGAGCCCAATCTTGATCCAGATTTTTAAAAAATTTATGTGAAAGCTTATGGCTTGTAGATTTCAAAAAATTATGTGGAAAACTCAAAGTATATTCTGCAGAAATTGCCCGCCCACTGGTTTCCACTAACTCTGGTAATCTCGCAAGCCGGCTGTGCGGGGACCCCTGCTATAGCAGGTAGCTGGTGTGTTTCAAATTGTACCTCGGCAAGAGTCAGCACCTTCAGCGGAGGCGGGTGAGCAAAAAAAAAACCTTATATGCAGCACAATGCCATGAAAAAACACACATAATTGAAATTGCAAAACAAATTCATTTTACATATTTGTATGATAAAGGCACATTTCTAGAAATACAGGAACAAATAATGCACAGAACCTGAGTAGGTGCCACTATCAGTGTTTATGTAGTAGCAAGATGGCTTCTATAAAAACTGTCCTACAGAAATGATTGAGTGTAGTTTTTTTTTAAATTGTATTTTGAGGCAGCGGGCTGCGTGGAGATAAATAATTTCATATACTTCCTAGTAACAAAAGGTTGGCTACTGAAATGTGAGCTAAAGTAGAAAGCCAGAACAGTAGGGACGGTTAAATTCTCGTATTCATAATATCTGATTGTCACTTGCTATTACTAAGCACGTCCCCATTATACGGGTCTGAAGTGAAAAACAAAGGAGGAAAATCTAAAGGATGATTTCTTGCATTTTTAAATTCTCAGCATGCTTGAGAGGTCAATGATGTGAATGGGGTGGGCTGCTATTCTGATTGTGTGTATGGGGGAGAAAGAGACATTCCTATTTGACTTAGCTCAACGATGTCACTGTGTATTCACAGGCTAATTACCAGAGTTAGTGCAAACCAGTGGGCGTGCAATTTCTGTGGAATATACTTTTGAGTTTGCCACATAATTTCTTGAAATCTATAAGCCATAAGCTTTCACATAATTGAAAAAAAATCTGGATCAAGATTGGGCTCACCATTGAGTTGTTTCTGATTCCATCTCTGTTCATTTTTGCATTGCGCTGCCAAAGTTAATTACCAACTGATGTCAGAATAGGACATCCTATTATGCTATGACAAAATGATCTTTTCTGTTGTACAGTTACTGATCATTACACAGTTGAAACAGCTATTATTATGGTTATGAATAGCCAGTGATCGCTACATTAGTAAGATCCACAAAATGTCCACCGTTCACAAAATGGTAGTGCAAAGTATCTGGAGTGAAACTGCACATAATAGAGCTGTGTTGCAGTCATGCAACTGGGTGAATAAAATACAATAGTAAATACTGCAGATGCTAGAAATCTGAAACAACAACACAAAACGCTTGAAACACTCAGCAGGTCAGGCAGCATCGTGGAGAGAGAAACAGAGTTAACGTTTCAAGTCGATGACCCTTCGACCTGAAACATTAACTCTGTTTCTCTCTTCACGATGCTGCCTGACCTGAGTGTTTCCAGCATTTTCTGTTGGGTGAATAAAATGCCTGCTTTCAAGATATCTAATTACAGCACTGAATGAATTCATCTATGTAAATATAATGGTTCATGAATCTGCCTGTTTAATAGTGTAGTGTTTATTTCAATGTTTTTAATTGAAAGCTTCAAGTTATTTTCTATTATTGACAGAATGAGGTATAAAAATATTGATGAGAAAAAATCTTTTTTTTTTTTAAAAGAAGGAATATTGTGCTGCAGATTTCACTCAAGAACAAACATGCAGAATTTACCAGAACTCTCAGCAGATTCCACTGATCCCAATTGCTTGCAATATAGCTACTGCCAGCATCAAGCAGGGATTGTTTTTTTAAATTGTAATTTTTCTTTGGTTATAACACACAAACATGCATTATATTCATAATATACAGTGTACATGGTGTAGTGCGCAGGGTACATTGTGTTAGTGAATTAGATTTACTGGTTGGCTGAGTTTGTGTATGACCCGGGGAGTGATTCCAGGTGTTTGGTGTGTGCTACTGTGCACGCTTACTGTGTCAGTGCTTGGTGGGTTTGATTGCACCTCTAGGGTTTAGACAATTACTCTACTTTGGAAGGGTAGAGTTCACTCCAAACTGAGCTCTATCTTGCAGAGGCTGAACACCAACTCTCTGACACCTCCTACCACCCCCTGGACCATGACCCCACTCTGAACATCAAGCCATCATTGCCAAGGCCGTCACTGACCTCATCTCCTCTGGATAGCTTCCCTCCACGGCCTCCAACCTCATAGTCCCTCAACCCCGCTTCTATCTCCTTCCCAAGATCCACAACAGGACTACCCTGGTAAACCCATCGTTTCAGCCTGTTCTTGATCCACTCAACTCTTTTTTTTCTCCCCTTGTCCAGTCTCTTCCCACCTACATCCGCGACTCTTCCGACTCCCTCCGCCACTTCAATAGTCTCCAGTTTCCTGGCCCAAACCATCTCCATTTCACCATGGACATCCAATCCCTCTACAACCTCCATCTCCCACCAGTATGGCCTGAAGGCACTCTGCTTCTTCCTTGAACAGAGGCCCAACCAGTCCCCATCCACCACCACCCTCCTCTGCCTGGCTGGACTTGTTCTCACATTGAACAACTTCTCCTTTGACTCCACTCACTTCCTCCAAATAAAAGGTATTGCTATGGGAACCCATTTGGGTCCTAGCTATGCCTGCCTTTTCGTGGGATTTGTGGAATATTCTTTGTTCCAGTCCTACTCTTGTCCCTTCTCTCACCTCTTTCCAGTACATTGATGACTGTATCGGTGACGTTTCGTGCTCTAGCCCCAAACTGGAAAATTTCATCAACTTTGCTTCCAATTTCCACCCTTCCTTCGTCTTCTCTGTTTCCATTTCTGGGGATAGGCTATCGACCAACATCCACTATAAGCTCACTGTCTCCCACAGCTCATGACTACACTTCCTCCCACCCTGCTTCCTGTAAGGACTGTATTCCATTCTCCCAGTTTCTCCGTCTCTGTCGCATCTGATCTGATGATGCCACCTTCCATACCAGTGCTTTTGATATGTCTTCCTTTTTCGTCAACCAAAGATTCCCCTCCACCGTGGTTGACCGGGCCCTCGACCGTGTCTGTTCCATTCCTGCACTTCTGCTCTCGCCCCTTCCCCTCCCTCCCAGACCATGATAGGGTTCCCTTTGTCCTTGCCTTCCACCCCACCAGCCTCCACATTCATCGGCTCATCCTCCAGCATTTCCGCCATCTCCAGTGTGATCCCACCACCAAACACATCTTCCCCTCTCCTTTCAGCATTGCAAAGGGACCGTTCCCGCCGTGACATCCTGGTCCACTCCTCAATCACCCCCTCCCCTTCCCATGGCACCTTTGCATACAAGCGCAGGAGATGCAACACCTGCCCTTTTACCTCCTCCCTTCCCACTGTCCAGGGTCCTAAACATTCCCATCCAGGTGAAACAGTGATTTACTTGTACTACTTGCAATTTAGTATACTGTATTCACTGCTCATGATGCGGTCTCCTCTACATTGGGGAGACCAAATGCAGATTGGGTGACTGCTTTGCGGAACACCTCCGTTCTGTCCGCAAGCGTTACCCCGAGCTTCCAGTCGTCTGTCACTTCAATTCTCCGCTCCACTCCCTCTCTGTCCTCAGCCTCTTACACTGTTCCAATTAAGCTCTACATATGCTCGAGGAACGGCAACTCCTCTTTCTGTTAGGTACTTCACAGCTTTCCGGACTCGACATTGAGTTCAACAATTTCAGACTATAACCTCTGCCCCCATTTTTTGGAGGGCAGCTGCTGATGATTATGCTATTCCCATTTACACCTTTTCTAGACCCATCTTTTGTTTCTTGTTCCATTACCACCTATTAACACCCCCTTTTGCCTTGCACCATCATCCCTTTTGTCATTTAACCTCTCCTGCCTTCCACCCTATCACAGACCTTCCCTTTTGTTCTTTCCTCCCCTCCCCCTTTCCCTGCCTCTACTTGTTTAAAACCTGTTACATCTCTAACATTTTCCAATTCTGATGAAAGGTCATCGACCTGAAACTCTGCTTCTCTCTCCATAGATGCTGCCTGACCTGCTGAGTATTTGCAGCATTTTCTGTTTTCATTCGCGTGCACTCCAGGTGCTTGATGTATGACTTTTGTGAGTGATACTGTTGATATGTGGGCAGTTGTTGACAGTGGGCCAGGAACAGCAGTGTGATTTCAAAGAGCTTTCTCCTGGTTCAGCCTCATGGAGCACATGATTTTCTTGGAGCCTGCTACCTTTCACAGTGCCTCAATCCATTACTGGTTCTAGACGTCGGGAGGGAGGGGAAAGATATTCTCCTGTCGCCACCTGCAGTTACTCGAAAACTTCAGAGCTTGACTGGTTGGCTCTGGGGGATTACTGTGGCAACAGTCAGGAGACAGCTTGCCTGGTCTGGATTAATGGGGTGCTCAGTGTCTTTTTTTGGGATATTGTAGAAGATATATCACCAGTAAGGTTGGATCTTTTGGCACAGCCAAACAGAAGTTCCCACCAGTTGCCACTACAATTGTTCTCAGTTTTGCTGCCTCCTGAACTTTCATTGTCAGTTCAGTTTGGTAACGCTCTTGTCTCTAGATCAGAAGGTTTTAGGTTTGAATCCCGCACCAGAACTTAAGAACATAATTCAGGCTGATACTCTAATACAGCACTGAGGGTTTTTTGCATTTACAGTGGTGTCCTTCTTTAGATGAGATGTTAAACCAATGTATTATCTGCCTTTTTCAATAAATGTTAAAGCTGTAATGGGAAGATAGTAGGGTTGGTATTCTAAAGGAGGAGATTAATTGGGTTGCAGTGCCTTCTTCATTGAAACCCATCTTTTGGTCTTGATCTTAATATAGTTTGTCAGTCACCATGGTTACACAGTATTTTGGATATTGCAACAGACATCATATCCAAACTGTGAAACACTACATTTGTGTTGCTTTGCCCGCCTATGGAGATGATTTCAAGCTGGTGTGAATCCTTTTCCTGTTGTAACCACCAAACCTGTCCTTGGCCAGCCTTCCACATTACTCATGGCTCAGATGTGCCATTCTGTCTACCATCCGCAGTTGCCAGTGTCTAGATTTAAATTTTTTGAAGTGTTTACACATTTGGACATGTAACAGAATTCAACAGATTTGCACAGTCGAGCTGTCCTGCTGAGAGCATAAGGGCAAAATGTTCTCCTGGATTTGAATTACTGAGTGTGGATTCTGTCACACAATTTCAGTAAAACCATAGATAGGTTTCCATCTAGCTTCTCAATCTTTTTGTTTTTCATGTGCCAGTCAACATTTTGCCATTTTTATCGTCCTATCCTTCAATTATTGTTCTGCTCTGTTATCTAAAAATAAAGTAACATTTATGATAAAAACAATTTTTACTTCAACTACAATGAACACGATCACATTAAAACACATTTAGGTCAGACTTTATATTCCAATGTTTATAAATCCATATGGAATATAACATCAGGATCCTATTTTGGTGAGTACTTTTGAATTTGATAATACAAATTATGAGATCAGATTCTTGCTGCTTTGAAAAGGCCATTTTTAAATAGGAAATCCTAGTTCTCTAGGATTGACTCTGTGACTATGTAAAAGCAGGCTTTTTAAACACTTGACCTTTGTGTCAAGCCTTGAACTTTGCTTCTGAGCCAAATGCTGCCAAGTACAGTACAATAATTAATTCTGTGGGTTGTTAAGGAGAAAGGGAACAAAAATAAAGGATATGCAGATAATCCAATAAAAGTCATAAAATGTGAAATAGTTCCTATTTTTATTTTTGGCAGTGGGTGCAGTGCAAAAAAGCCAGGATTTATATAAGACTTTAAAAAATAATTTTATTCTCATTAAAGTGGGGGATTTCAGTTTTATCAAATAGAACACCTTTCCAGTTTGGCGCCAGCTGTCAGCAGTAAGCACTCCTAGGTCAGCTATTAGGTAGCTCAGATGCTCAGCAAAGCTCCATGTTCTCTGCACCACTAGTGTGTATTAATCCCTCATTTCTACATGCAATCTGCACATTAACTGTACAGTTATCCTCAGCCATGGCTGTGGATCCATTTCAAGTTAATAAATCCTCTGAACATAATGATCTGCAAATTGTTTAAAACCCTTCAAGGTTATATTTCATACACTCAAATCAAAAACCATATTAACGGAATATCATCAAACAAACAAAGGTCAAAATAACCAAATAAAATTCCTAGTACAGGTGATTTGAAATTACTAGGAATACTAATGATCACTAAAGATGTGAGAGAGATGAATATTCTAGGTACACTTCTTATGATGTGCTATAACGTTGGACATCCTGACCTGAAACTGCTCATACAGGTCATTTCCATAGGCCCAAAGTACCTTGATGCAGGCCTGCCCTCTGGTAGAACTTTAGGCCTGGAAACTGGGCGAATGCCCAATTGCTGCTGCAGGCCTGAATAATTCAATGGGGAACCTTAAAAAAAGGGCAGTTACTTTTTGAGGTCCTCCAGGGCCTGGTGCTTTGCCCCTCTCGGATCTTCCAAACTGAGTGGAGCTGGGTGTTGGCCCTAACTACTTCTTGGAGCCCTACCTAAATGGATGTGCACCCAATGTTGGAGATAAATCGACCGGGGGTGCTGTTATGCCACTTCCACCAGTTCAGAGATGATTCCAGAGATGAGGGGGTTGACTTATGAGGAAAGGTTGAGCAGGCTGGGCCTATACTCATTGGAATTTAGAAGAATGAGAGGTGATCTAATTGAAACATATAAAAGATACTGAGGGGGCTCGACAAGGTGGATGCAGAGAGGATGTTTCCCTTCGTGGGGAAATCTAGAACGCGGGGGCACAGTTTTAGAATAAAGGGTCGCCCTTTTAGAACTGATGAGGAATTTTTTCTCGGAGGGTCTCAAATCTGTGGAATTCTCTGCCCCAGAGAGCTGTGGAGGCTGGGTCATTAAATACATTTAAGGTGGAGATAGATTTTTGAAAGATAAGGGAGTGAAGGGTTATGGGGAGCGGGCGGGGAAGTGGCTTTGAGCCCAAGATCAGCCATGATCTTATTGAATGGTGGAGCAGGCTCGAGGGGTCAAGTGGCCTATTCCTGCTCCTATTTCCTATAAATCCAATTTGAATGCTTGCACCTACTCCAGGTACAAGCATTCCAGCCCCACCCCGTCTCACCATGGAAAACCCTAGGAAGCACAAAGCCAGGTGGAGACCCAGCATTCCAAGTCTCCACTCCTTTTTATTCTGTTTTTTTGTTCAGAAACTGAGCATTCCCGGGCTGCACAACAGGGGAAAATCTATGTTTTTTACTGACAAGGCTACCTTCCAAAAAATTACAATGTCCGCACTTAACCATTGTGACACCTGGTTTCAATAATAATTTTATCCTGGCACTATAAATACAGCTCATCGGCCGGCCACCCACAAGGCTGTATCTTATCAGCCAATTGCCCCAAGATCTTTTTATACCTTTTATTGTGAATATATGTTTAATGAAGGGATCTGCCAACATTTCTGAGCAAGAGTTTCCAGTGCCTCTTTGTATCCCTAACAGGAAAGTTGCTCTATTATCCACACCAGCAGATAAAAGATATTCAGCAAGGAACATAAAATGTAAAGGACAATAAATTAAAAAAAAAAAAAAAAAAAATCTACAGGCATTTTAGCAGTAAGGGATCATCAAGGTACAAGTAGGGCCACTAATCGATGAAAGAGGCAAGCTTGTAAGAGTGAGGGACTGGTAGAGATACTAAATAAGAACTTTCTCAATTTTTCCCAGGAGTGATGGATGTTAGGTCTGTAGAACAGTTAGTAGAGATTATTCAACGAGAAATGGTACAAAAGAAATTACTTAAACACTTAAGGTACACAAATCGAGAAGATTGATGATGACACCAAATTTGCCAATATGGCAAATTGTGATTAGGGCTGCGAAAGATGTCTTGGCCTAGAAATTCAACGATGCTGTACCCATTTTACAGGTGTAAAACGGATGCAATAGTGATTAATATGGCGAGCGGCATGCACACGCATATTCTGAGCTGCATGCGCGCTGCCCTTTAGAGGCAGCAAAAGAGGCGTCCAAGGCCTGCGCCTGAAACGGGCATTGTGGTCTTTGCATATGCAAAAAAAGGGTTCCTGTTTGATGCCCCCTTTATCAAATTGGTTTTCCATGAATGCAGCCAGTGTAGGCTGGCTATGTTTAGGAAAACCAGACCTATATGCGGGCTTACTAGCATTTAAAAGCCAGCAAACAATAACTAAAAGATTAATTAAGAAAGGGAAGATAGATTATGAAAGTAAACTAGCAAAAAATATAAAAACAGATAGCAAGAGTTTCTACAGCTACATAAAAAGAAAAAGGGTGGCTAAAGTGAACGTTGGTCCCTTAGAAGAATATTTTGTATCAGTCTTTACAGTAGAGGACACTAAAAATATCCCAACACTGGACAAACAGGGGGCAATGGGGGGGGGGGGGAGGAGCTAAACACGATTAAAATCACTAAGGAGATGGTACTCGGTAAAATAATGGGACTTAAGGCGGATAAATCCCCTGGACCTGATGGCCTACATCCTAGGGTCTTGAGAGAAGTGGCGGTAGGGATTGTGGATGCATTGGTGATTATTTTCCAAAACTCCCTGGACTCAGGAAAGGTCCCGGCAGATTGGAAAACTGCTAATGTAACACCCTTATTTAAGAAGGGAAGTAGACAAAAAGCTGGAAACTATAGACCAGTGAGCCTAACATCTGTGGTTGGCAAAATGTTGGAGTCCATTATTAAGGAAACAGTAACAGAGCATTTGGATAAACATAATTTAATAGGACAGAGTCAGCATGGTTTTATGAAGGGGAAGTCATGTTTGACAAATTTGCTCGAATTCTTTGAGGACGTAACATACAGGGTGGATAAAGGGGAACCAGTGGATGTAGTGTATCTGGACTTCCAAAAGGCATTTGACAAGGTTCCACACAAAAGATTACTGATCAAGATAAAAAAAATCACAGGATTGGGGGTCATATACTGGCATGGGTGGAAGATTGGCTATCTATAACAGAAAGCACGGTGGCATAGTGGTTAGCACTGTTGCCTCACAGCGCCAGGGACCCGGGTTCAAATCCGGCCTCGGGTGACTGTCTGTGTGGAGTTTGCACATTCTCCCCGTGTTTGCGTGGGTTTTCTCCGGGTGCTCCGGTTTCCTCCCACAGTCCAAAGATGTGCGGGTTAGGTTGATTGGCTATGATAAATTGACCCTTAGTGTTAGGGGGGATTAAATACGTGGGGTTACGGGGATAGGGCTTGGGTGGGATGGCTGTCGGTGTAGGGACCGGGTGCTAGGGTTTGGATGATCAGCCATGATCTCGTTGAATGGGCTCGAAGGGCCGAATGGCCTACTCCTGCTCCTATCTTCTATGTTTCTATCTTCTAAAACAAAGAGTTGGGATAAATGGTTCATTCTCAGGATGGCAATCAGTAACTAGTGGTGTTCCGCAGGGGTCAGTGCTGGGACCCCAACTCTTTACAATCTATATTAACGATTTGGAGGAAGGGACCGAGTGCAACGTATCCAAGTTTGCTGACGATACAAAGATGGGAGGGAAAGCAGTGAGTGAGGAGGACATAAAAAACCTGCAAAAGGACATACAGGCTAAATGAGTGGGCAGAGATTTGGCAGATGGAATATAATATTGGAAAGTGTGAGGTTATGCACTTTGGCAGAAAAAATCAAAGAGCAAGTTATTATCTAAATGGAGAGAAACTGCAAAGTGCTACATTATAAAGGGATCTGGGGGTCCTGGTGCATGAAACACAAAAAGTTAGTATGCAGGTGCAGCAGGTGATCAGGAAGGCCAATGGAATCTTGGCTTTTATTGCAAGGGGGATGGAGTATAAAAACAGGGAGGTCTTGCTGCAGTTATACAGGGTATTGGTGAGGCCACACCTGGAAAACTGCGTGCAGTTTTGGTTTCCATATTTAAGAAAAGATATACTTGCTCTCGAGGCGGTTCAGAGAAGGTTCACTCGGTTGATTCCAGAGATGAGGGGGTTGACTTATGAGGAAAGGTTGAGTAGGTTGGGCCTCTACTCATTGGAGTTCAGAAGAATGAGAGGCGATCTTATCGAAACATATAAGATTGTGAGGGGGCTTGATCGGGTGGATGCGGTGAGGATGTTTCCACTGATGGGTGAGACTAGAACTAAGGGGCTGCCCTTTCAAAACTGAGATGAGGAGGAACTTCTTCACTCAGAGGGTAGTAAATCTATGGAATTTGCTACCCCAGAGAGCTGTGGAAGCTGCAACATTAAATACATTTAAAACAGAGATAGAGAGTTTCCTAGCAGTCAAGGGAATTAGGGGTTACGGGGAGAGGGCAGGGAAGTGGACGCGAGTCTAGATTCGGATCAGCCATGATCCTATTGAATGGCGGAGCAGGCCCGAGGGGCCGTATGACCTACTCCTGCTCCTACTTCTTATGTTCTTATGTTAAAGGGACCGCTGCAGGAGCCACTAAAAAGGTTTGCCACCCGCCCCCAAATTCTGCCATTTTTCCGGCAGTCCCGCCTCCATACCTGCCTCCTCGGGGGCTGAGAAAATCGCCCCTTAAGTGTCTAAATGGGGTAGAAGAGCAGAAGCATCCAGGGATACAGATATACAAATCCCTTACAGTAGTGACGCATGTTAATAAGGCCATAAAATAGCAAATCAACTCACTGCCATTCATGGTTAAAAGTGTGATCCAGGTCTACGGAGGAGGAGAGGGAGAACGTGGTGCGGGGGTAAGCTTGGAAGAATGTGATCCACGTCTAAGAGAGGGGGAGAACGTGATCCGTCTTCCCATCTGGATCATGTTCTCGCTCTCATCCGCTCCCCCCCCCCCCCCCACCTTTTAGACCTGGATCATGTTCATCCCCTATCCCCACTGTTCTCTCTGTGTTCCTTACTCACCCCCCCCCCCCCACCCGAGTTCCTGACATCCCCCCCCCCCCCCGACCAGAGGCCCTGACCGTCTCTTCTCTTTCCCCCCCCTCCGCCGAGTTCCTGACCTCTTAACCCCCCCCACCCCCGCCGAGTTCCTGACCATCTCTTCTCCCCCCGCCCCCCCCACCCGAGTACAAGACCTTCTCTCCCCCCCCAAATTCCTGACCTCTTCCCCACCCCCTCGAGTTCCTGACTTTCACTCTTTTCCCCCCCCCCCCAGTTCCTGACCCCCCTCTCTCTTTCCCCTCCTCCCCTGCGAGTTCCTGACCTACTTCCGCCCCCCATCCCCTTTCCACTCCCAAACACGTGCAGCACAAATAGGCTGAATCTTCGGCCTAGCTTTGGGGTGGGGGCGGAACGATCGCTCCAGAAATACCCACACAGTCAGCAAGTGGTATTGAATGCCCGACCCCGCGGCTGCAGAGCCTGAGTCTGGTCCCCAAACCCACACTCCCACCCTGAGTCCATGGCCGGCTCTCTGCAAGAGCACTTCAGCTAGTCCCACTCCCCCATCCTATTCCCGTAGCCCTGCAAATTTTTTTCCTTCAGGTACTTATCCAATTTCCTTTTGAAAGCCACAATTGAGTCTGCCTCCACCACCCTTTCAGGCAGTGCATTACAGATCCTAACCACTCGCTGTGTAAAAAGTTTTTTCTTACGTCGCTTTTGGTTCTTTTGCCAATCACCTTAAATCTGTGTCCTCTGGTTCTCGACCCTTCGGCCAATGGGACCAGTTTCTCTCTATCTACTCTGTCCAGACCCCTCATGATTTTGAACACCTCTATCAAATCTCCTCTCAACCTTCTCTGCTCTAAGGAGAACAACCCCAGCTTCTTCAGTCTATCCACGTAACTGAAGTCCCTCATCCCTGGAATCATTCTCGTAAATCTTTTCTGCACCCTCTCTAAGGCCTTCACATCCTTCCTAAAGTGTGGTGCCCAGAATTGGACACAGTACTCCAGTTGAGGCCGAACTAGTATTTTATAAAGGTTCATCTTAACTTCCTTGCATTTGGAGCCTATGCTTCTATTTATGAAGCCCAGGATTCCGTATGCTTTTTTAACTGCTTTCTCAACCTGCCCTGCAACCTTCAATGATTTGTGCACATATACCCCCAGGTCTCTCTGTTCATGCACCCACTTTAGGATTGTACCCTTCAGTTTATATTGCCTCTCCTCGTTCTTCCTACCAAAATGTATCACTTCGCACTTGTAATGAAATCTGTTTGTCTTGATCCTGTATTCGTTTTGCACTCATGTATATTACCCTCCCCCACTGTGTATAGTTTCACTTCCTCTTTCCCGACTAACCTGGGAGGTTCCAGGTCTTGGCTCTTGGCTCCGCCCCTGACTTCTCTTACATAAAGATCCCAGGATCTGTGACTCATTCCTGTGAACCAGTCGGCGTGTTGAGATGTTAGCTCTGATCTTAGTGATTAAAAGCCAACTTGTTTAAGTCTATAACTTCTAGTTTTGTGGTTATTAAAGGCCCATCAATTTTAATCACTAAAGAATACTAGGATGGATCGACTCCTAAAACCAGAGCGTCTGGACTTGGATCCACATTCTGCTGAAGCATCAAATCAATTTGGACACTGGCTCAAATGCTTCGAACTCTTCGCGGGGGCCTCATCCGCTAGCGAGGTAGATAAACTGAGTCTACTGACTACTCGCGTAAGTCATCAGATTTATTCGTTCATCCGGGACGCCACCTCTTACATGGATGCCATCACTATCCTGAAGGCCCAATACCAGAGGCCGGTAAACGAAGTGTACGCCAGACATCTGCTGGCTACACGCAGGCAGCGACCAGAGGAATCAATGGACGATTTCTTACAGGGCCTAAAGGACTGTAACTGCAAGGCCGTGACGGCCAACGCGTACTCTGACGAATTGGTCCGCGATTCCTTCATCACGGGCCTCAAATCGAATTATATCCGGCAGAGACTGCTGGAGAAGGAGGTCCTGGACTTAAAAAAGGCAGTGGCCACTGCGCGATCGCTGGACGTGGCCCAGAGAAACTCTGACTCTTATTCTTCCGGCCATGCGGCCCTCTCCGCCTCGTGCGCGCCGAGGGGGCCGCCATCTTGGAATCAGCCATCTTCCCCATCCAGGTCTCAGACCAGCTCTACGCCGCCGGAGTCCCCACACATAAGTTCACCCAGGAGTCCTACTACAGCGGCAATGTCTCGAGGCCCGAAGTGCTACTTCTGTGGCCAGGCCAAGCACCCCAGACAACGATGCCCAGCGAAGGACGCTACATGCTTCAAATGTAAGAAAAAGGGGCATTTTAGCAAAGTCTGCAGGGGGAATCCGATTTCCAACTCCGTCACCGCCTCGTGCATGCTGTGCGGGCCGCCATCTTGGGATCCACCATCTTTTCCCGACTCAACGGCCGCCCAGGGCCCAACAGTGACTTCGATCACGGTGGATCAATCCAGGCCACACCCGTTGACAAAATCCATGATGGACATGCAGGTAAACGGGAATTTAACGAAATGTTTAATTGACTGTGGGAGTGCCGAGAGTTTTATCCACCCTAGCCTGGTACGGTAACCCCTACACGGAGCAGAATTGCTATGGCTGCTAAGCCCCACACTTCGGACATTTTGGGCTACTGTGTGGTAACACTGACTGTAAAAGGCACGGACTACAAGGATTTTAAACTCCTCGTGATGCCAGAACTCTGTGTTAATGTAATCTTGGGCCTGGACTTCCAGTGCCACCACGAACGTGTCACGCTAGCATAGGGCGGGTTCCAGCCGCCACTCACAGTCTGTGGCCTATCAACCTTAAAAATCAGCCCGCCCTCTTTATTCGCTAATCTCGCTCCGAACTGTAGGCCCATAGCGACCAAAAGTAGACGGTACAGTCTGGAAGACAGACACTTTATCAAGGCGGAAGTGGACAGACTCCTGCGGGAAGGCATTATTGAATGCAGTACCAGCCCGTGGCGTGCCCAAGTAGTCATAGTTAAAAATAGCGAAAAGAAACGGATGGTAATTGACTACAGCCAGACTGTTAATATTTATACCCAGCTGGACGTCTACCCTTTACCCCGCATATCAGAAATGGTCAACCAGATTGCACAATACCGAGTCTTCTCGACTATCGACCTCAAATCCGCGTATCACCAGCTCCCCATTAGAACGGAGGACCGCCCATACACTGCCTTCGAGGCGAACGGGCGCCTCCTACCATTTTCTCAGAGTGCCCTTCGGGGTAACAAATGGGGTCTCGGTCTTCCAACGTCAGATGGACCACATGGTTGACGAAAATAAACTACAAGCTACCTACCCCTATCTGGACAATGTCACTATCTGCGGGCACAACCAGCAAGACCACAATCTAAATCTTGCGAGATTTTTAAAAACTGCCCTAAAGCTGAATCTAACCTACAACGAAGACAAATGTGTCTTCAACACAACCCGTCTCTGTATCCTCGGCTGTGTGGTGGAAGATGGGGTAATTGGACCGGACCCTGACCAATTACGCCCCCTAAAGGAACTGCCCCTGCCACACAATCCCAAAGCCTTAAAAAGGTGCCTGGGATTTTTTTCGTATTATGCCCAATGGGTGCCCAATTACTCTGATAAGGCCCGACCCCTCATTAAATCGACGTTCTTCCCACTATCAGCTGAAGCTCGGGAGGCTTTCACCAGTATTAAACAGGATATTGAAAGGGCTGCAGTGTGTGCAGTGGACGAATGCATTCCCTTTCAAGTCGAAAGCGATGCGTCAGACTTTGCCTTAGGTGCGACCTTCAATCAGGCTGGGAGACCTGTGGCCTTCTTCTCCCGAACCCTTCAGGGACCTGAAATCAGACACTCTTCTGTCGAGAAGGAGGCACAGGCTATAGTGGAGGCAGTGTGGCACTGGAGACACTACCTAGCTGGCAAACGTTTCACCCTGCTCACCGACCAGCGGTCGGTGGCTTTCATGTTTAATAACAAAGGGGGAAAATCAAGAATGACAAAATACTCAGGTGGAGGATCGAACTATCCACGTTCGACTATGATATTATGTACAGGCCGGGAGCCCTTAATGAACCCCCAGACGCCCTATCGCGGGGAATGTGTGCCAGCATTCATATGGACAAATTACAGGGTCTCCACAACGACCTCCGTCACCCAGGGATCACCCGACTATACCATTTTATAAAGTCCCGCAATCTGCCCCACTCCATCGAGGAGGTCAGGGCAATGACCAGAGCCTGCCGCATCTGTGCGGAATGCAAGCCTCGTTTCTACAGGCCTGACCGTGCACACCTTATCAAAGCCACACGGCCATTCGAGCGCCTAAGTCTGGACTTCAAGGGACCCCTTCCCTCTGCCGACCGTAACGTATACTTCCTCAATATCATTGATGAATATTCCCGCTTCCCCTTCGCCATTCCCTGCCCAGACATGACCAGTGCCACGGTCATCAAGTGTCTCTGTAATCTATTCTGCATGTTTGGCATGCCGAACTACATACACAGCGATAGGGGGACGTCATTCATGAGTGACGAGCTGCGCCAGTTCTTGCTCTCGAAGGGGATAGCCACTAGCAGAACCACTAGCTACAACCCCCGGGGTAATGGGCAAGTGGAAAGGGAGAATGCTACTGTTTGGAAGGCTGTCACGTTAGCCTTAAAGTCAAAAGGCCTTCCGACCTCCCGCTGGCAGGAAGTCCTCCCAGACGTGCTCCACTCCATAAGGTCTCTGTCATGTACTGCCACTATCGCTACCCCTCACGAAAAGATGTTCATTTTCCCCCGGAAATCCACCTCGGGCATATCTCTACCCGCGTGGCTGACGTCTCCGGGGACAGTACTATTGCGGAAGCACGTGAGAGGCCATAAAGCGGACCCCCTTGTGGAAAAGGTACAGCTCTTCCATGCAAACCCTCAGTACGCCTATATCGAATACTCTGACGGGCGAGAGGACACTGTTTCCATAAAAGACCTCGCTCCCTCGGGGAGCGGAGAGAACGATGGGAGACTACCCGAGGAAGACCTACACTACAAAGAGACAGGACGCCCAGAGGTATCAATACCCAACTTTAACCTGGAGGACACTGCAGATAACCTGGAAGACACTGCGGAGGCCCGGACAGCGGAGGAACCAGAATCCACTCCCCTAGAGGCACCCCAACCGGCTTTGCGCCGATCACTGAGAACAGCAAAACCTCCTGACAGACTCACTTATACCAACTTTTAAGAAACATCACCCCGATGGACTAAATCTATAGAATCACAGAAAACCCACAATGCAGATAGAGGCCATTTCGGCCCATCGAGCCTGCACCGACACATATCCCACCCGATCCCCGTAACCCCTACACCAACACATATCCCACCCTATCCCCGTAACCCCACGTATTTAATCCCCCTAACACTAAGGGTCAATTTATCATAGCCAATCAACCTAACCCGCACATCTTTGGACTGTGGGAGGAAACCGGAGCACCCGGAGGAAACCCACGCAAACACGGGGAGAATGTCTGTGTGGAGTTTGCACAGTCACCCGAGGCCGGATTCGAACCCGGGTCCCTGGCGCTGTGAGGCAACAGTGCTAACCACTATGGGGTGAATGTAATGAAATCTGTTTGTCTTGGTCCTGTATTCGTTTTGCACTCATGTATATTACCCTCCCCCACTGTGTATAGTTTCACTTCCTCTTTCCCGACTAACCTGGGAGGTTCCAGGTCTTGGCTCTTGGCTCCGCCCCTGACTTCTCTTACATAAAGATCCCAGGATCTGTATGACTCATTCCTGTGAACCAGTCGGCGTGTTGAGATGTTAGCTCTGATCTTAGTGATTAAAAGCCAACTTGTTTAAGTCTATAACTTCTAGTTTTGTGGTTATTGAAGGCCCATCAGCACTTTTCTGCATTAAATTTCATCTGCCACGTGTCTGCTGATTTCACCAGCCTATGTCCTCTTGAAGTCTATCACTATCCTTCTCATTGTTCACTACTTCCAAGTTCTCATTGTTCACTACTTCCAAGTTTTGTGTCATCTGCAAATTTTGAAATTGTGCCCTGTACTCCCAAGTCATTAATATATATCAAGAAAAGCAGTGGTCCTAGTACCGACCCCTGGAGAACACCACTGTATACCTTCCTCCAGTCTGAAAATCAACCACTACTGTTTCCTGTCACTTAGCCAATTTCGTATCCATGCTGCCGCTGTCACTTTTATTCCATAAGCTTCAACTTTGCTGGCAAGCCTATTATGTGGCACTTTATCAAACGCCTTTTGGAAAGCCATATACACCATGTCAACTGCATTGCCCTCATGAACCCTCTCTGTTACCTCATCAAAAAACTCAATCAAGTTAGTTAAACACGATTTGCCATTAACACATCTGTGCTGGCTTTCCTTAATTAATCCACACTTGTCCAAGTGACTGTTAACTTTGTCCCTGATTATCGTTTCTAAAAGCTTCCCCACTACTGAGGTTAAACTGACAGGCCTGTAGTTGCTGGGTCTATCCTTACACCCTTTTTTGAACAAGGATGTAACATTTGCAATTCTCCAGTCCTCTGGCACCACCCCTGTATCTAAGGAGGATTGGAAGATTATGGCCAGTACATCTGCGATTTCCACCTTTAATTCCCTCGGCATCCTAGGATGCATCCCATCCGGTCCTGGTGAATTATCTACTTTAAGTACAGACAGCCTTTCTAGTACCTCCTCTTTATCAATTTTTATCGCATCCAGTATCTCCACTACCTCCACTTGCACTATGACTTTGGCAGCATCTTCTTCCTTGCTGAAGACAGATGCAAATTACTCATTTAGTACCTCAGCCATGCCCTCTGCCTCCATGCATAGGTCTCCATTTTGGTCCCTAATTGGCCCCACTCCCCTTCTTACTACCTGTTTATTATTTATATGCCTATAGAAGACTTTTGAATTCCCTTTTATGTTAACTGCCAATCTATTTTCATACTCTCTCTTTGCCCCTCTTATTTTCTTTTTTTCTTCCCCTCTGAATGTGCTATATTCAGCCTGATTCTCACTTGTATTCACAACCTGACATCTGTCATATGTGCTCTTTTTCTGATTGATCTTACTCTCTATCTCTTTGGTCATCCAGGGACCTCTGGCTTTTGTTGCCCTGCCTTTCCCCCTCGTGGGAATGGATCAGTTGGGCAAAATGGGCTGTTTAACACCTTATTTTAAAGGTACCACCTCCAACAGTGGAGCACTTCCTCAGTACTGTACTGAAGTGTTAGATTATGTGCAGTGGGACCTGAACCCACAACCTTCTGAGAGTGTTACCACTGAGCCAAGGCTAGCAAAATTATTCTTTACCACCAGATTTTGGGTAGTTTTGGGGTAGCTGGAGGAGGAAAATGGGTTGGCCCATGTCCGCCTCTAACAATGCCCATCAAGATTTTCTTCTGGAAGTGAGGTGCATAGTCAGAAGTGGCAGCCCAAATACTATGTAACTTGCATTTAAAGACCGCTGAGACTCAACTGTCTGCTTTCTTGCTGTTTCCATTGTTACTTGTGGCTTCCTTTTTTGTAACCTGAATCGTTCAGCAGAGGAAATGGTGTATATATTAGGGAGTTGTGCTATTTAAAGAAAGACGAGGCATGCAGGGAGGCAAGGCTAATTTGGGCATAAAATGAGGCTTCTGGCACCAATGTTCCCACTAATTTTGTTTTGGTGTGCGTTCCCTTTAAATTTGCTGCACGGTATCTCTTCCAGTGGCAGCGGCTGGTGCGTGGCCTGCGCGGGACCTTCCAACTGGTGCAAGGCTGTGCGCCTTAGGGGGAACGTTGTCTGGCACCCACCTGCAGGTACTCCTGCACCTGCATAGACAAACCAAGCTACTCTTATTTGAACCTGAGAAACAAGCAATGCTTAAAAAGACTGTGGATCACTCGTGAGTTGTGCCACATGCTTACTTGGAGCTCACCTCCACCAGAGGCACCACATTACCAATGTTTGTGAAAGCTATCACCATCCTCAATTCCTACACTATAGGGTCAATTCAGGCTCCAGCTGGGGAACTTTCTAACATCAGTCAATTAGCAACACGCCGTCGCTAATGCATTAAATAAGTTACTAATGCATTGTTAGAACTGGCCGGTAGGATAACACAGCTGAATTTTGTCTCTGGACCCCCACTGGCACTAGACAAGCACAATGGATTACAGGTACGTTGTGGATGTGAGATGAGTCTGCCAGAATTGCTTGATCTAGACCATTTGCATTGCTCCGGTGTCCTCCTGCACAAGCCCACCCCTAGTAAAGCCTTGCATTGAGACCATACCTACTAGGGGAACAGAGAAATTGTGTAACCTTAGCGGCACACTATGTTACAGCTTGCCATAAACAGAGGGACAACCATTAAACCTAAGAAGAGTATATACAAATTATACGAATGTATATTTATACACTCGGATATATCTGTTTATACACTGTATGGCTAGATCTGCGTTTATGTGTTCAACCATAAATGTTTTTCGATGCTTTGGCAACATAAGATGTACCTTATCATCATGCCAATAAAGCGATTTGAATTGAATTGAAATGGACTGGTCAGAGGGGAGGGGGAGTAGGCGGAAAGAGGAACGTAGCTGAGGCCTGGCTGCCAGCGTTGGACCCTGCCGCCTGCTGTTAAGAGAGCAGCAATCAGAAAGGCCTGAAATCTTAAGATCATTGCGGGCGGTGAGGAATAGGGGAATACTGTAATTACCTTTGATCTTCAGACTGCTTCTGCAAACTTTGCAGGCATTTTGGTCCACGGAGGATCCCAATGCAAGCTCCACTGTCAAGATTTTTAGGAGGCCCTTCCTCCCAGTTTGGGAACTGAGGCAGGAGGCTGCGAAAGCCTATTTTTGCCTTATTTAAAGACAAGACCAGACATGGGGAGGCAGTGGAATCAAAGGATACAGCATAAAAATTACTGAGAGTTAATCACCTTCACCCACTACCCACCCCTCCAACTCTGCCCTGCTGCGTGAATCGCCTGATGTCACATCCTCACTAACGGCAATCTGATTCCTCCCAAATGAAAGTATACGAGCTACTGTGTGGGAGCGAAAAGGCAAGGGGTGGGACCAAAGGGGTTGTGGCAGAGGAGCATGCAGCGGCATCTTGGTTCCAGAAATTATGAGGGGGGGAATTAATGAGCGCTCCCGCGGCCCCTCGAGCAAATCTTCTGCCGCGATCGGCCGACCCACGAGGTTTCCCGGTCCTCGCTTCTTCCCGATTGCTGGTCCGACCCCCTCCCGACCAACCGTTGATGTTGACCGGGATCATCTCCAGCTGTGGCCTTCCACCGCTGGCTTTGTCAGCCGGCCAGTCTGTGAATCTGGCCAGCTGCTGGGCGGGAAACGAGAAAAAAAAATGCAGCAGGACCTCATTTCCGGGTTCCCGCCCCTGAAAACATGCTCCCTGCTCCCTCCACAAAATATCGGGGCCCATGAATTGGTTTGATCAATCTTCTCCCCCATCATCATAGTTGACAAGGACAATTTTTCTTCTCTCCTGTTCCTCCTCCTGCTCCTTATCATCATCATCATCATGTTGCAGGAAGGGAGGGTACAAGCTAAGAATTGGTGAGTATTACTGCTAAGGGATTCGATAGATAGAGAACCTTGTGGCTGGGTGATGCTTCACAGGGATGCCACTAACTTGGCACCAATGTTCCCCTAATTTCTTTTTGGGTGTGTGGCCCATTCACAGTTTCGCGCAAAACTTAACATTGAAAAAGCTTCTGACGAAGGGTCATCAACCTGAAACGTTAACTCTTATTTTCTCTCTCCACAGATGCTGCCTGACCTGCTGAGTGTTTCCAGCATTTTCTGTTGTTACTATTGAAAAAGCCAGTCCTGGGCTGCGTGGGACCAGCAGGGTGGTGTGCGGCCACGCAGCTTCATAGAATCATAGAAATTTACAGCACAGAAGGAGGCCATTCGGCCCATCTTGTTCATGCCGGCCGACAAAGAGCTATCCACTCTAATCCCACTTTCCAGCACTTGGTCCGTAGCCTTGTAGGTTATGGCACTTCAAGTGCATATCCAAGTACTTTTTAAATGTGATGAGGGTCTCTGCCTCTACCACCCTTTTAGTGAGTTCCAGACCCCCACCACCCTCTGGATGAAAAAATTTCTCTTCAAATCCCCTCTAAACCTCCAACCAATTACTTTAAATCTATGCCCCCTGGTTATTGATCCTTCTGCTAAGGGAAATAAGGTTCTTCCTATTCATTCTAGGCCTCTCATAACTATATACACCTCAGTTAGGTCCCCCCTCAGCCTCCTCTGTTCCAAAGAAAACAACCCCAGCCTATCCAATCTTTCCTCATAGCTAAAATTCCCCAGCCCAGGCAACATCCTCATAAATCTCTGCACCCCCTCTAGTGCAATCACAGGGAATGTTGCCTGCCACCTGCAAAATCCCTCCCAATCTTGCCATCTCTAACAGATAGAGCCTCCCCAGCAGCTCTGTGGCCCACTCTTTGTAGCGGGTGAAGACTTTAATCATGTTCTCTCCAGTCCCCTGCCTCTCTAGGACAATGTGCGCAAATTTCTCCTGCAACAAGATTCAGTGAATTAGGTGAGGGCGAGCAACTGAGGGATGTCCCCATGTGGCATTGGACAGGTGATGGAAGATATCTGGTGAAATCTTGTTAAAGTGGAGGAAGGGGTGTAAGAATCGGCATCCAAGTAATTGTTGTTTGGGGAGGATTAAGGAAGTAGTAAATCATAATATGATTAGACAGAGTCAACATGGTTTTATGAAAAGTAAATCGTGTTTGACAAATTTATTGGAGTTTTTTGAGGATGTAACTAGCAGGGTAGATAAAGGGGAACCAGTGGATGTAGTATACAGGAAACTCTCGTTTAAACGGCACCTAAATATCTGGACTTCTCTTAACCGGCAAAATTCATACTCCGAAAACAACACCTCAATAACCGGAAATGTTGTCGAGTCTGAGTCTCCTGCGGTGGCCGAGTTAGTCAGTGGGGGTAGTTCTCCAAACTGCCACTACTTGGCTTCTTGGCACTGTCGGAAGTCCAAACACCTCAATAACAGGAGTCTGACTCTTTGTTTGTTAAAAATAGCCTCGGTAGATAACCCTCTCTGGCATCCAGAATTTTTAATCAACCGGCACCATCCCGGTCCTGTTGGTGCCGGATACCAAAGAGTTTCCTGTATTTGGATTTCCAAAAGGCATTCGATACATACATAGATACATAGAAGATAGGAGCAGGAATAGGCCATTCGGCCCTTCGAGCCTGCTCCGCCATTCAATGAGATCATGGCTGATCATCCAAATTCAGTACCCTGTCCCTGCCTTCTCCCCATATCCCTTGATCCCTTTAGCCTTAAGAAATATATCCAACTCTTTCTTGAATATACTTAATGAACTGGCCTCCACCGCCCTCTGTGGCAGAGAATTCCACAGGTTCACCACTCTCTGGGTGAAGAAATTCCTCCTCATTTCAGTCCTAAATGGCTTACCCCTTATCCTTAGACTATGACCCCTGGTTCTAGACTCCCCGGCCATCAGAAACATCCTTCCTGCATCTAGTCTGTCCAGGCCTGACAGAATTTTATAGGTTTCGATGAGATCCCCTCTCAATCTTCTAAACTCCAGTGAGTATAAGCCCAATCGACACAATCTCTCCTCATACGTCATTCCTGCCATCCCAGGTATCAGCCTGGTGAATCTTCGCTGCACTCCTTCCATGGCAAGAACGTCCTTCCTCAGGTAAGGCGACCAAAACTGCACACAATACTCAAGGTGTGGTCTCACCAAGGCCCTGTACAACTGCAGCAAGACATCCTTGTTCTTGTACTCGAACCCTCTTGCTACGAAGGCCAACATACCATTTGCCTTCTTAACCGCCTGCTGCACCTGCATGCTTACCTTCAGCGACTGGTGTACAAGAACACCCAGGTCTCTTTGCACTTCCCCTTCTCCCAATCTATTACCATTCAAATAATAATCTGCCTTCCTGTTTTTGCCACCAAAGTGGATAACCTCACATTTATCCACATTATAGTGCATTTGCCATGTTTCTGCCCAATCACCCAACCTGTCCAAATCGTGCTGGAGTTTCACGACATCCTCCTCACAGCATATCCTCCCCCCCAGCTTTGTGTCGTCTGCAAATTTGGAGATATTACATCCAATTCCCTCGTCCAGATCATTAATATATATTGTGAACAGCTGGGGTCCTTGGACCGATCCTTGCGGTACCCCACTAGTCACTGCCTGCCACTCAGAAAATGACCCGTTTATTCCAACTCTTTGCTTTCTGTCCGCCAACCAGTTCTCTATCCAAGTCAATACCTTGCCCCCAATCTCATGTGCCTTAATTTTGCACGCTAATCTCTTATGCGGGACCTTATTGAAAGCCTTCTGAAAGTCCAAATACACCACATCCACTGGTTCTCCCTTATCTATTTTACCAGTTACATCCTCAAAAAATTCCAGTAGATTAGTCAAGCATGATTTACCTTTTGTAAATCCATGTTAACTTTGTCCGATCCAGTCACTGCTTTCCAAGTGCTCTGCTATTACATCTTTTATAATGGACTCTAGCATTTTCCTCACTACCGATGTCAAGCTTACCGGTCTATAATTCCCCGCCTTTTCTCTACCACCTTTTTTGAATAGTGGGGTAACATTAGCTACCCGCCAATCCATGGGTACCGTTCCAGAGTCTTATCGGGTTCTGGAAGATGACCAGCAATGCATCTACTATTTCTAGGGCCACTTCCTTAAGTACCCTGGGATGTAGATTATCAGGCCCCGGGGATTGGCCTTCAGTCAGACATAAAAGGTTATTAAGTAAGATAAGGGCTCATGGGGTTGGGGGTAAGGTATTAGCATGGATAAAACATTGGTTAACAGACAGAAAACAGAGAGTAGGGATAAACGGGTCATTTTCAGATTGGCAGGCTGTAACTAGTGGGGTGCTGCAAGGATCAGTGCTTGGGCCTCCGCTATTTACAATCTATATTAATGATTTAGATGAAAGGACTGACGATACAAAGCTAGGGGGAAATGTGAGGAGGACACAGAGCCTGCAAAGGGATATAGACAGGTTAAGTGAGTGGGCAATAAGGTGGCAGATGGAGTATAATCTGGGGAAATGTGAGGTTATTCACTTTGGTAGGAAGACTAGAAAAACATAATTTTTTTTAAATAGTGAGTGACGTAAGAAAACTACTAGGCGCTTGGTCTAAGCGTTAAACAAAGCTTTAATCAACTGTTTTCCAACATGGAGATCTAGTTGTGTCCTTCACTAGTTCCTGTTAAAGAATGTCCTGAGAAAGCTGGGCTCATGTCCGAGTATTTATACTCTCCCTGGACAGCGCCACCAGCAGGCCGCCCAGTATTACTTCATAAGTCATTTCCACATGAATGACAAGATTCATGTCAGTGAGTAACTATTAAATGTTGTTCAGAGAGAGGGTAGTGCATTTGCTTTAGTCTATATGGATTTTAGCAAGGCTTTGATAAGGTCCTGCATGGCAGACTAGCCACGAAAATAAAAGCCCATGGGATCCAAGGCAAAGTGGTAGTAAATCTATGGAATTTGCTACCTCAGAGAGCTGTGGAAGCTGCGACATTAAATAAATTTAAAACGGAGATAGACAGTTTCCTAGCTGATAAGGGAATTAGGGGTTACGGGGAGCGGGCAGGGAAGTGGAGGTGAGTCTAGGTTCGGATCAGCCATGATCCTATAGAATGGCGGAGCAGGCCCGAGGGGCCGTATGGCCTACTCCTGCTCCTACCTCTTATGTTCTTATCCCTCCTTAGGTAAGGAGACCAAAACTGTACACAATACTCCAGGTGTGGTCTCACCAGGGCCCTCTATAATTGCAGTAAGACGCCATTACTCTTATACTCAAATCCTCTTGTAATAAAGGCCAACATACCATTTGCTTTCCTAATTGCTTGCGGTACCTGCATGTTAACTTTCAGTGATTCATGCACAAGGACACCCAGGTCCCTCTGAACACCAACATTTCCCAATCTCTCACCATTTAAAAAATACTCTGCTTTTCTATTTTTCCTACCAAAGTGGATAACTTCACATTTCCCCACATTATATTCCATTTGCCATGTTCTTGCCCACTCACTTAGCCTGTCTATATCCCCTTGAAGCCTCCTTGCATCCTCCTCACAACTTCCATTCCCACCCAGCTTTGTATCATCAGCAAATCTGGATATATACATTTGGTCTCCTCATCCAAATTATAGATGTAGATTGTGAATAGCTGAGGCCCAAGGATCCTTGCGGTACCCCACTAGTTACAGCCTGCCAACCAGAAAATGACCCGTTTTATTCCTACTCTCTGTTTTCTGTCCGTTAACCAATCCTCAATCCATGCTAGTATATTACCCCCAATCCCATGAGCCCTAATTTTGTTTAATAATCTCTTGTGTGGCACCTTATCAAATGCCTTCTGAAAATCCAAATACACTACATCCACTGGTTCCCCCTTATCTATTCTGTTAATTACAACCTCAAAAAACTCTAACAGATTAGTCAAACACTATTTCCCTTTCATAAATCCGTGTGGACTCTGCCCAATCCTATTATTATTTTCTAAGTGCCCTGCTACCACGTCCTTAATAATAGATTCTAGCATTTTCCCTACTACTGATGTCAGGCTAACTTGTCTGTAGTTCCCCGTTTTCTCTCTCCTTTCTTAAATAATGGGGTTACATTTGCTATCTTTCAATCCGCGGGAACCGTTCTAGAATCTATGGAATTTAGGAAAATGACAACCAATGCATCCACTATATAGCCAACTCTTTCAAAACCTGAGGATGTAGGCCATCAGGTCCAGGGGATTTATTGGCTTTCAGTCCCATTAATTTCTCCAGTATTTTTTACTAATACTAATATCTTTCAGTTCCTCATTCTCGCTAGACCCTTGGTTGTCCACTATTTCTGGGAAGTTATTTGCGTCTTCTTCCGCGAAGACAGACAAAAAGTATTTGTTTAATTTCTCTGCCATTTCCTTATTCTCCATTATAATTTCAGCCTGTAAGGGACCCACATTTACTTTCGCTAATCTTTTCCTTTTTACATACCTATAGAAGCTTTTACAGTCTTTTTATGTCTCTCGCTAGTTTACTCTCGTATTCTATTTTCCCTTTCTTTATCAATTTCTTGGTCCTCCTTTGCTGAATTCTAAAATCCTCCCAATCCGCAATACTTTTTGGCAGCATTTTAAGCCTTTTCCTTTGATCTAATACTATCTTTACCTTCTCTTGTTAGCCACAGTTGGACCACTTTTCTTGTGGGGTTTTTGTGCCTTAAAGGAATGTATATTTGTTGTAAATTATGTATTCTTTAAATGCTAGCCATTGCTCGTCCACGGTCATACCTTTTAATCTACCTTAGCCAACTCGCCCCTCATATCTACGTAGTTTGCTTTGTTTAGATTTAAGATCCTAGTTTCGGATTTAACTAAGTCACTTTCAAACTCAATATAAAATTCTATCATATTATGGTCACTTTTCCCTAAAGGCCCCTTTACTACAAGGTTATTTAATTAACCCTTTCTCGTTGCACAATACTAGAACTAAAATAGCCTGTTCCCTAGTTGGTTCCTCAACATACTGATCTAGAAAACTATCTTGCACACATTCTATAAATTTGTCCTCCACACTTACTGCAAATTTGGTTTGTCCAGTCTATATGTAGATTAAAGTCCCACATGATTACTGTATTACCCTTGTGACATGTGCCTCCAATTCCCTGATTTATACTCTGCCCTACATTATTACAACTACTGTTTGGGGGCCTATAAACAACTCCCACCAATATTTTCTGCCCCTTGCTGTTTCTTAGCTCCACTCAAACTGATTCTACTTCTTGATTTTCAGAATGAAGATCCTTTCTCTCTACTGTCTTTATCTCATCCTTTATTATCAGGGCTGCCCCTCCTCCTTTTCCATTTTGCCTATCCCTTCTAAAAATTATGTATCCTGGAAGATTTAGTTCCCAACCTTGGCCACTGCAACCACGTCTCCGTTATGGCTATTAGATCATACCTGTTAATTTCTATCTGCACTATTAATTCATCTATTTTGTTGCGAATGCTTTGTGCATTCAGATACAGCGCCTTTAGCTTTGACTTATCTCTCTCTTTCCCTGATGTCACCTTAGTCACTGATGCCTTATTACCATTGTTACTCTCTCTCTCCCTTCCTGACCCACTCTGCTTATTTTTACCCAAAACTCTGCCTTGACATTTCTCTCGCTGCTTTTAAATTTACTCTTTCCTGAATCCTCCCGTCCCCACCTTCCTTCATTAGTTTAAAGCCCTGTCTACTGCTGTAGTTATTAGGTTCACCAGGACTCTGGTCCCAGCCCGGTTTAAGTGGAGCCCGTCCCAACGGAACAGCTCCCTCTTTCCCCAGTACTGGTGCCTGTGCCCCATGAACCAAAACCCTTTCCTCCCACAACACTCTTTGAGCCACGCATTTAAACCTCTAACCTGTTTGTCCCTATGCCAATTTGCACATGACTCCGGTAACAACCCAGAAATGATTACCTTTTGAGGTTCTGCTTTTTAATTACATAAGAACATAAGAGGTAGGAGCAGGAGTAGGCCATACAGCCCCTCGGGCCTGCTCCGCCATTCAGTAGGATCATGGCTGATCCGAACCTAGACTCACCTCCACTTCCCTGCCCGCTCCCCGTAACCCCTAATTCCCTTATCAGCTAGGAAACTGTCTATCTCCGTTTTAAATTTATTTAATGTCGCAGCTTCCACAGCTCTCTGAGGTAGCAAATTCCATAGATTTACTACCACTTTGCCTTGGATCCCATGGGCTTTTATTTTCGTGACTAGTCTGCCATGCAGGACCTTATCAAAGCCTTGCTAAAATCCATATAGACTAAAGCAAATGCACTACCCTCTCTCTGAACAACATTTAATAGTTACTCACTGACATGAATCTTGTCATTCATGTGGAAATGACTTATGAAGTAATACTGGGCGGCCTGCTGGTGGCGCTGTCCAGGGAGAGTATAAATACTCGGACATGAGCCCAGCTTTCTCAGGACATTCTTTAACAGGAACTAGTGAAGGACACAACTAGATCTCCATGTTGGAAAACAGTTGATTAAAGCTTTGTTTAACGCTTAGACCAAGCGCCTAGTAGTTTTCTTACGTCACTCACTATTTAAAAAAAATTATGTTTTTCTAGTCTTCCTACCAAAGTGAATAACCTCACATTTCCCCAGATTATACTCCATCTGCCACCTTATTGCCCACTCGCTTAACCTGTCTATATCCCTTTGCAGGCTCTGTGTGTCCTCCTCACATTTCCCCCTAGCTTTGTATCGTCAGCAAACTTGGATACATTGCACTCAGTCCCTTCATCTAAATCATTAATATAGATTGTAAATAGCGGAGGCCCAAGCACTGATCCTTGCAGCACCCCACTAGTTACAGCCTGCCAGTCTGAAAATGACCCGTTTATCCCTACTCTCTGTTTTCTGTCTGTTAACCAATGTTTTATCCATGCTAATACCTTACCCCCAACCCCATGAGCCCTTATCTTACTTAATAACCTTTTATGTGGCACTTTATCGAATGCCTTTTGGAAATCCAAATACAGGAAACTCTTTGGTATCCGGCACCGACGGGACCGGGATGGTGCCGGTTGATTAAAAATTCTGGATGGCAGAGGGTTATCTACCGAGGCTATTTTTAACAAACAAAAAGAGTCAGACTCCTGTTATTGAGGTGTTTGGACTTCCGACAGCGCCAAGAAGCCAAGTAGTGGCAGTTTGGAGAACTACCGATCCAAGCTCCTCAAACTCCTCAGTAGAACCTCATTCCTAGTTCTACCTATGTCATTGGTTCCTACATGGACCATGACAACTGGATCCTCCCCCTCCCACTCTGCCGCGAGGAGATGACTTTAACCCTGGCACCGGGCAGGCAACACAACCTTCGGAACTCTCAGTCACGGCTGCAGAGAACAGTATCTATCCCCCTGACTATACTGTGCCCTACCACAACCACTACCTAACCCAAGGGGCGTGACTGCCTTCTGGATCAAAGTGTCCAGGTAACTCTCCCCATCCCTGATGCCCCGCAATGCCTGCACCTCAGACTCCAGCTCAAAAACTCTGAGCTGAAGTTCCTCAAAATGTAGGCGCCTACTGCAAACGTGGTTGTCCAGGATCACAATGCTCGCCACAAACTCCCCCATGCTGCAGTTGCAGCACACCGCCTGCACTGCCATCCCGATATGACCTTGATTTATTTAATTAAATTTGTAATTAGGTAACTTAGTTTACAGTATAGTTTCCTGACTACTTACTTGATCTAGATTAAGTTAAGGCTACTGAAATTAAATATCTACCTGTAACACAAAGCACTACAAGTAGTGTAAGCAAAAATCAACAACTCCTTCCCTCTCTTCTCCGAATTCCCACTCTTTCCAACTTCCCAACCAAAGCACTCTGTTCAAGTCCACTCCGTTTAATCCCACTTTCTGCTTGCTGCTCCCAGATTGCTGCTACACCCTTCAGCCACATTTGATGTTTTGAAGACTGCACTCTAATTTTTAAGCACCCCCACCACAGTATACCTGTCTTACAAGGAATTTTCCCTATAAAACCACCAATCTATTATACTAAAACAGTGGGGTCGAATTTCACTGCCTTCACTTGCAAAGGTAATGGCCTCATAATGGAGCTGGTAGCCTTCCTGCCCCGTTAACATTGGCGATGCAGCTGGCTGTATTTTGAAAGGGGCCTACCGGCAGGTGTCCAAATTGTGGACCTGTTTCAGGCAATTGGACTCGTTTAATATGGAAATCAGGGTCTTGTGATGTAAATAGGACCCTGATTGCCATTTTAGGTTGAAACTGCTTGGAGCATGCGCCATGCACACTCCGACCGGTTCTATGGGCGATGGAACTGAAGAGGGCCACCAAAGGTAAGTGCCAAATTATTTTTGTGGGGCCTGGAGGAGCACGAGTGCCCACAAAAATAAGCTGGGCCGCTACCGCCTTGGTACCACCACCCTCCACAACAGCGCTTTCCCCCACCCTCCACAACAGCGCTTTCCCCCACCCTCCACAACAGCGCTTTCCCCCACCCTCCACAACAGCGCTTTCCCCCACCCTCCACAACAGCGCTTTCCCCCACCCTCCACAACAGCGCTTCCCCCACCCTCCACAACAGCGCTTTCCCCCACCCTCCACAACAGCGCTTTCCCCACCCTCCACAACAGCGCTTCCCCCACCCTCCACAACAGCGCTTTCCCCCACCCTCCACAACAGCGCTTTCCCCCACCCTCCACAACAGCGCTTCCCCCACCCTCCACAACAGCGCTTTCCCCCACCCTCCACAACAGCGCTTTCCCCCACCCTCCACAACAGCGCTTTCCCCCACCCTCCACAACAGCGCTTTCCCCCACCCTCCACAACAGCGCTTTCCCCCACCCTCCACAACAGCGCTTTCCCCACCCTCCACAACAGCGCTTTCCCCCACCCTCCACAACAGCGCTTTCCCCCACCCTCCACAACAGCGCTTTCCCCCACCCTCCACAACAGCGCTTTCCCCCACCCTCCACAACAGCGCTTTCCCCCACCCTCCACAACAGCGCTTCCCCCACCCTCCACAACAGCGCTTTCCCCCACCCTCCACAACAGCGCTTTCCCCACCCTCCACAACAGCGCTTCCCCCACCCTCCACAACAGCGCTTTCCCCCACCCTCCACAACAGCGCTTTCCCCCACCCTCCACAACAGCGCTTCCCCCACCCTCCACAACAGCGCTTTCCCCCACCCTCCACAACAGCGCTTCCCCCACCCTCCACAACAGCGCTTTCCCCCACCCTCCACAACAGCGCTTCCCCCACCCTCCACAACAGCGCTTTCCCCCACCCTCCACAACAGCGCTTTCCCCACCCTCCACAACAGCGCTTTCCCCCACCCTCCACAACAGCGCTTTCCCCCACCCTCCACAACAGCGCTTTCCCCCACCCTCCACAACAGCGCTTTCCCCCACCCTCCACAACAGCGCTTCCCCCACCCTCCACAACAGCGCTTTCCCCCACCCTCCACAACAGCGCTTTCCCCACCCTCCACAACAGCGCTTCCCCCACCCTCCACAACAGCGCTTTCCCCCACCCTCCACAACAGCGCTTTCCCCCACCCTCCACAACAGCGCTTCCCCCACCCTCCACAACAGCGCTTTCCCCCACCCTCCACAACAGCGCTTCCCCCACCCTCCACAACAGCGCTTTCCCCCACCCTCCACAACAGCGCTTTCCCCACCCTCCACAACAGCGCTTCCCCCACCCTCCACAACAGCGCTTTCCCCCACCCTCCACAACAGCGCTTTCCCCCACCCTCCACAACAGCGCTTTCCCCCACCCTCCACAACAGCGCTTTCCCCCACCCTCCACAACAGCGCTTTCCCCACCCTCCACAACAGCGCTTTCCCCCACCCTCCACAACAGCGCTTTGCCCCACCCTCCACAACAGCGCTTTCCCCCACCCTCCACAACAGCGCTTTCCCCCACCCTCCACAACAGCGCTTTCCCCCACCCTCCACAACAGCGCTTTCCCCCACCCTCCACAACCGCGATTCCCAACCTCCTCGCAACTTACCTTGCACTCGGTGGCCCCGGCCCGATCTTGAGGCCTCAATGCGGCGAGTTGCATGGGGACTCCACCTGTCTGGTGCCTCACAGCTCGCTTGCCTAATTTAAATGAGGCCCAGGCCTCAAAATTGTAGTGACTTCTTCACCGCCAGAACGGCTCCAATTCCTGGTCTCAAAATTCTACGGGCAGTGCACCCGGAGGTGGTGCACTGAACATAACATTATGTGATGCATTGGCCCAGTTTTCCTGGGGACTTGCGCCATTGTAATTGTGCATCTGTAGTGTAGGGACTTTTGAACGGCACAAAAGAGGAATTTATGTGGTGATTTACGCCTTTGCTTATGCCACTCCATATTTTCCTTGCACGTTTGCTCAGCTCTGCCATTACCCTTGCCAAAAACAGAAGGTAACTATTGCAACTCCACCCGCCCCCTTTAAAATGAATGGAAATCGTGATTTTCCTGCATTAAAGCCAGATTTCACGTCATTGCCACTTAGACTGAAAACTATAGGTGCTGTTGGCCTAGCACCAGTGGGATTAACTTTAAATGCTTCTCTGATTGCATTTAAATGATCTGCTAATGTGTTTGCTGATCAGGACTTGAAAGACAGGTTCTTAAACCACTGAACAAAAGCAAAATACTGCGGAGGCTGGAAACCTAAAATAAGAACAGGAAATGCTGGAAATACACAGGTCGGGCAGTATCTGTGGAAAGAGAAAATGACTTTAACTCTATTTCTCTCTCCACAGATGCTACCTGACATGCTGAGTGGTTCCAGCATTTTCTGTTTTTATTTCTTAAACCATTGCATTGTCATGTCAGTATTGTTAACTATTTTCCAAAGTTTTTTTAACTGTTTCTTTTTAAGCATTGACTGCTGCTATGAAGTGTATTTATTTTGAAACAGTAGCAAAAATACTTGAACAAATAAAGTGGGCTTGAGGGTGCAGCAAAAGCTGTAACAAAGAATATCAGTCTCTTGAATTAAGAAAGTGAAGGACCAAGATGATGCTGGCCCCAGCTCCTCCCTCATTTAATTTAAAATATTCTGTATCTGAAATGTCAATTTTATGGACTTGTTAATTTGATTAAAATTTACTTTACTTTTGCTCAACATTTGAAAAGGCCTAGAATTAAGTGGAGCCCAATCTTCCGTCCAAGGTGTTTTTTCATTAATTGTGAAGATTAAGATGCTCTGGGAGATTCCTGTCACTATTTCTAGCAGCTAATCCCTGCCCCTCATAAATGTGAAATATTTCACATAATTGTATTCATCGAATCACTGGAATAAAATAGCCACACTGCTTCCGATTCGCCTTCATGCTCACTGCAGCGTATTCTAATTAGAAATGCAGGAAAATAAGAAGTTATCAACAATGAGATTGGCGAGCCAGATGACAAAATTTATTGTATACATTGCCGATCTCAGGAAAATCTGGGCCAATAAAGTAAAGTGGGGTTCAACTAATCCTATGTGACAGCCCACCTGTACTCACCTAATGTTGTGACCTGATTGAATTCCCACCTAATTCTGCACTGCACTACTGCCCTCACATATTCACACTCAGTTCATTTGAAAATGTCTACTTGCTGATGGAGTACTGTATTGGTATTTTCACAACTGCACCTATTGATCCAGCCACATGCTCTGATTGCTGTGACTTGTGCAGCTCCCACTTCTGAGGTCTGCCTCTTCTCTCCCCACCCCTCACCCCCTCTGTAAGAGCTGCTGCTCCCTTTTGCCAGCAGTGTTTCTGACGAGCCCTTAATTTTATTTATTTAATTCCACCAGCCAGTTCTGGATAAGCGCTGATCCTCACTCGCTTCCACCTCGGGCAGCCATTAACCTCTGTTTCCCCATTGCCAACGCACCATCGGAAGTCACTCGCTGCTCGCGGACTGGGCATTGGTCGCTGCCACGCCCCCTCCTGCGCGAAGATGTAATTTTTCCGTTCACCCCCGCCCCGCCTGCCGATTTGCCATTCTGATCCACAGCCCATTCTGGCACCATTAGATAATATTGATGTTACTGCTGGGGAAAACAGGAGTTCCTGACTGCCATGCCACCACTAAGGGGACAATATTCTGCTGCCATCACAATATAAGGTTTAATTTAGGAAATCCAGTTCACACTTTAAAGAAAGTATTATTCTTGACCCTGGTCTATGTGATGGGGATGCCCTCTTCCTATGACCTCCATCCCCTCCCATCTTCTGCTCCCCCTTCATCTCCCCTACCCCTCTTTCCTCTCCCATTCCCTCTCCCCACCTTCTTTGCCCAGCAGAAAGTCAAACACCTCAATATTAATTTTACTACCACCCTGTTTCAGACCGGTGAAGGGAGTTCAAATCCTCCCTACTGAATTTAATATCCTCACAGACTCCCACACCCTTCAGCACCCCCCCCCCCCCCCAGCACCTTAGAATGGCTTCTATGTTGAAGTGCGATGTTGTTGCTACTCCATAACTTCACCCAGCAAACTTTGCCCATGCAGGTAGAAGAACAGGGTAACAAATCCATGACTGAGCAAGAGGGTGAAAGTGATGAGGAATTAGCTGTCAAGTCAACAATGCAGTAAGGAAGACTGTTACTACAGGCACTTATCTTCCAATGAGTACCAGAGTTGCACAATTTTGTCAAAGCTGTGATCCACAACTGCAAAGAAACCGTACCCAAATCATCTATACTTTCCGGGGCAGTTTCTCAAATATTATCCATTCCTATCTCTCGCTGGGCTCCTGCTCAATTCAAACCGGTAACAAAAATACACAACACAATGTACAAATCAAATCAGTGCATTTGTTTCATCCATTGTGCGATGATGCTTGGATCTCTCACATGGCCAGAGAAAGCTCTGCACACAGGAGAATTGTTTGTACACGTCTTATCTGCCATAGTTTAACCTTCACTGGGACTTTGTTGTTATTGACAAAAGACAAGAAAAGAACAGTGTACTTTTTCCCTCGCAGGACTGTGTGCAGGCTGAAGTTGGCATCCACCCCAGGCTCTCCCGAGAGATCCTCCAGCACAACTTGGAACTGGGTTCTGATGAAGTGTCTGTCCAACACATTAACCTATTTTTTTTTCTTTTCCGATATCGACTGACCTATGTGTTTCCAGCATTTTCTGTTTTTATTTTAAACTTTAATGCATCAATGCACTTGTCCCTCATGCACCATGTAATCAAAATGTACAGTGGTTTCATAAAATATATGTGTGAAGTAAGTGAATATACAATAGAAAGGACAACCTAGATGGAAAACTTCATGGCACAGAAGGGGTAAATGTGTAAACATCAAACATACACATCAAGCACTGCAAAAATTAATAAAATAAAGTCTCTTGTAATATATCTAGCGCTCTTGTCATTTTTTCATTGTGTAGAAAAGAAAGTAAAATAAAGGCCCAAGATTCTGATCTGTGGCTGGGATCGAACCTAGTTCCACCGGGATTCTGCACTATTTGTTATGTGCATCTATTTTCCGCTAGGGAGGTCATAGGGGGGATCTTCTACCCTCTTCCTCCAACATCAAAGGGGTGTGTTTGGGGGCATTCCTGGTTTACTGCAGCCATTTTGCCCAGTGCACCTTCATAAAGCCTCAACAAAACTTCCACCAGCTGAGAGCCAGTGTAAGTACTGTTGTGGGCTTTTGAAAGATTTCAAACCCTTGGCAGGCAAAGGTAATCCAGCGGGGCTCGATTACCTAGTTCTAAATTTGGGAGCCACTGAGAAATGTTTTTTTTTACCCTCCTCAAGCAGCACAGTACTGCACTGACTGTCAGGGTCTCCATCGTGGTGGGCACCACTGATGCGCCCTTCCAGGTGCCCAGTCCATGAAAGTGACCACATGTCCCTGCAATTCAGTATGGGTTCTGCGCTATAGCATCTGGATGGCTGGAAGTTCTGCTTGGCCAAACAGCCACTGGTGGAATGGGACTCCTGGAATTTTGGCCCCAGAGGGGGCGATTTTGTGACTGGGGGCGCGTTGGAGGTGGGACTGCTGCTTGTCGGGTCAATGTCCCGCCTCTTATCAAATTGTGGCCAACACACGCTATTTGCCTTGATTGACCATGTTAAGCCCGCCCAGTGGGCTTAGCAGGCCAATCAAGGGAAAGCCGGTTGCAGAGCACGTCAACGTATGACGTTTTATCTGTCAAAAATATTTGACAGATGAATTGTCATCGTTTGACAGCTCTGTGAAGTTGTCAAACAGTGACTTTCTCTGCAGTTTGATGAGGTCTTGAATACAAGACCCTATGAAACTTCTTTCTTTAACAGAATTGAGATGGTTGTTGCATCTGTGAATGCAGCGGCCACCTGTCAATCCAAACGCGGAGGTCCGAGACTCTCCGCATACAAACTGACTGAAGCATGCAGGTAAGTACACTTTTAAAAACACTTTGCACTCCTGGGAAGATGGCATGGAGGCGGGTTGGGCACCCGCCCCCAAATTCTGACATTTTCCCAGCAGTCCCGCCTCCATACCCGCCTCCCCAGGACTGGCAAAATCGCCCCCAGAATGTTTAACTCCTGTTATGCCAGCTGTGGGTGTTTGGAAAGGCCTTGATTGTTGCTTCCCTGGGCCTCACTGTCACCCTCCACAAGGCAGCTCCAGGAAGGAGCAGTAACTGGGACAGAAAAGAGGGAAATACGCTGAGGGCTCCGTCCTCAAAACTGGGTGGGCGTGTGTGCTGTGAGGAGGATGCCGAGAAACTCCAGTATGATTTGGACAGGTTGTGTGATTGGGCAGAAGCATGGCAGATGCATATAATGTGGATAAATGTGAGGTCATCCACTTTGGTGGCAAAAACAGGAAGGCAGATTATTATCTGAACGGCAATAGATTGGGAGAAGGGGAAGTGCAACGAGACCTGGGTGTCCTTGTGCACCAGTCGATGAAGGTAAGCATGCAGGTGCAGCAGGCGGTTAAGAAGGCAAATGGTATGTTGGCCTTTGTAGCGAGAGGGTTCGAGTACAGGAACAAGGATGTCTTGCTGCAGTTGTACAGGGCCTTGGTGAGACCACACCTTGAGTATTGTGTGCAGTTTTGGTCGCCTTATCTGAGGAAGGATGTTGTTGCCATGGAGGGAGTGCAGCGAAGATTCACCAGACTGATACCTGGGATGGCAGGAATGACGTATGAGGAGAGAGTGGGTCGATTGGGCTTATACTCGCTGGAGTTTAGAAGAATGAGAGGGGGTCTCATTGAAACTTATAAAATTCTAACAGGACTAGACAGACTAGATGCAGGAAGGCTGTTCCCGATGGCCGGGGAGTCCAGAACCAGGGGTCACAGTCTAAGGATAAGGGGTAAGCCATTCAGGACAGAGACGAGGAGGAATTTCTTCACCCAGAGAGTGGTAAACCTGTGGAATTCTCTACCACAGAAGGCAGTGGAGGTCAATTCATTAAATATATTCAAGAAGGAGTTGGATATATTTCTTAAGGCTAAAGGGATATGGGGAGAAAGCAGGGACAGGGTACTGAATTTGGATGATCAGCCATGATCTCATTGAATGGCGGAGCAGGCTCGAGGGGCCGAATGGCCTACTCCTGCTCCTATCTTCTATGTTTCCCCTGCCACCATTTGCATGCAATGGATGAGGATGGAGTGGTCTTGGTGGGGGTAGGGGGAAGGAAATTCCAGTTGGGGCGGTGAGGTGGCATTAGGCCTCGTTGCTCGAATTTTCTGATATTCTCTGCTGCAATTGGACCCGATCTCAGGCGGGATCAGGGAGGAGAATTCCCTCTACATTTCACTGGTGCTTGCTGTACGTGGAGGGATGCAGCCAGGGCCTGAAGCAGAGGAGCTGGGCTCTTGCTGCTCTACCTCCTCTTGATTCTGTGGCACTAAAAAGAGAAAAGCATCAGTGGGTGATACAGCCACCTCCTCCACACAATTCCTAAAATCACCAATGATTATTTTTCATCAATAACTGCTAGCTGTGCTGATCTTGCTGTTTCTTTGTATGACTAATCCCAGCTCTGTATCAGAAATAAGGAGGCATTTTTCAGTTCTGTTCTCTGCTCAAAATTGTACAATTCTTAAAGTTGCTCTTTAACAAGTAATTCACAGTCATTAACAAGCATTTTCTGCTACTCCACTTAGACATGTTTCACAGTGTGAGCATAACTAAATCTAACAATGATAAGAAAAGTCCATGGGCCAGATTGTAACCTTACCTGCCTGGTGTAAATTGGACAGGTAGGCAGTTAAAATTCACCAGGTGACTTACCTGCTGATGCCTTGCAGGATCCCACCATTTCCGATACTTACCAGCTCTTCTGGACAGGCGGCTAAGCCTCCTGCTAAAAGCCAGCAAGCTCCTACTTCAAACATGCAGAACGGGATCTGATCATGTCACCTGGCCGCGACTGCAATTTTAACTCTGGCCTGAGCGGGGAAGCTGCCGTCCCATGAAGGCCTGTCAGAAAAGAATCGAAAGCAGAAGAGGCCATTCAAGGTACGTTTTGTATTTTCTTTTGTGGATTCAGAAGGGGCAGGATTGTAAGGAAAGTTTAGCTCTCCCTTTCCCCCCACAGCCCCCTTGGAACCCCGTGTCCTCACAGTTACCTGAGTGCTGGCAGGCAGTCAAGGGCCGACTGTTTTCCGCAGGTGGGCAGCCGCTTCCCAGCTGACAGCATATGTTAATGACGCTTGGTGGTTAAAATCGACATGGCCTCATTCTGTAGTGGGCAGGCGGGAAATTAACCTTCCATTTCGGGCCCACCCATTTTTGGGCACACGGGAGCAGGGTACATTCCCTGCATCAGAATAGTGAGGCCCGAGGCTCCTTTGGTTCACACCAAACAAGTGCCAGGCAGTAACCATCTCCAGCAAGAGAGAGTCTAACCACCTCCCCTTGACATTCAATGGCATTAGCATTATTGAATCCCCAACCGTCAACATCCTGGGGTCACTATTGACCAGAAACATAATTGGACCAACTACATAAATACTGTGGCTACAAGAGAGGATGGGTATTCTGTGCAAGTGTCTCAACTCCTAACCCCGCCCCCTCCCAAGCTTTTCCACCATCTACAAGGCACAAGTCAGGAATGTGATGTGTGATGGAATAGTGTCCAACAACACTCAAGAAGCTCGACACCATCTAGGGCAAAGCAGACCGCTTAATCGGCAGCCCATCCACCATCTTAAACATTCACTCCCTCCACCACTGGCGCATCGTGACTGCAGTGTGTACCATTTATAAGATGCACTGCAGCAACTCGCCAAGGCTTCTTCGGCAGCACCACCCAAACCCGCGATCTCTACCCTCTAGAAGGACAAGGGCAGCAGGCGCATGGGAACTCCATCACCTCCAAGTTCCCCTCTAAGTCATACACCATCCTGACTTGGAAATTTACTGCCGTTCCTTCATCGTCACGGGGTCTACATCCTGGAACTCCCTACCTAACAACACTGGGGGAATATCTTCACCATGTGGACTACAGTGGTTCAAAAAGGTGGCGCACCACCATCTTCTCAAGTACAACAGGGATGGTCAATAAATGCTGGCCTTGCCAGCAACACCCACATCCTGTGAATGAAAAAAAAAATTGGGCCTCGAGCCTCATTACAACCCATCGGGTAACAGTAGTGAAAAATAGGGCCACTGCTAGCGTTGCAGTGGTCCTCAGGTAAGCAGGTCCGGCGTTTGGGTTGGGGATCATGGTGCCAGGGAACGTGGAGCCATGATTCTGAGAATCGGCGGGGATGGGGGAGGGGGTGGGCATGAGGGAACGCAGGGCCAGCAAATGAAGGGTCTGAGAACAAGGTGATTGGGGGCCAGGGATCAGGTATCGGTGTTGGGGGCGGGGATGGGGTCAGGCTGAGAGTAGAAGGGAGATCAGGGCCAAGGGTTGTGCTAGAAGCAGCTGAACATTGGCTAAAACACACAAGTGTCTACCCTTGTGTGTTGTTAGTTGGTATGATTGGACTAGGATGAGGGTGAGTTTGAGGTTTGGCTAGTGAGATGGGGATGTGATAATGTAGACAGAGAGGGTGGAGGTGCAAGGTAAGTTGGTGTGAGTAAGGATGTGCAGGAGTAGGGTAGGGAAGGCAGAGTGATGGGGATGTGATGAGTGGCACAGCAGGATGAGGTTGAGTGTGGCTTTGCAGTAACATTTTGTGATCTACTGAGATCATTGAAAGGTTTACGCCACTGCAGCCTGGTCCTCCTTATGACATCCCTGCTTGTGTCCTCCTGTGCAATGTGCAACCAGGCTGCGTTGATCTCCTCGAGAGGTCTCTTCCGGCCATTTGAAGGGAAGATAATCTCCTTGCATGCTGTGACTCCCTCCATAAGCATATGGAGGGAGTCATGGGAGAGCCTGGGTGCAGCCGTGCACCTCTATGCAGTGCTTGTCAGTGTTTGCAGCACCTCAATGCTGTAGAACACTGACAGCACAAATGTCAAAGTAAATTTGCGCATGGTCCCTTTAAGGAAACCGGCTGATGACACGTCATCCAATTACGTCATCAGGCCTGCTTCCTTCAATTGCCCCGGGAAACACACTGGGTGGGCTTAACAAGCCTAATCAAGGGAAAATCATTTTCAACAACGGGCTGGAGCTGGCAGCGAGGTCGGGACCCTTGGACCTGCCGAGGTTGGTAAAATCCAGCCTGAGATTTCCTGATACACATTCTCTGACAGACAAGGCTCTGTGTTGGGAATGTGCAAGAAGAAAATTTACCTTTACATGCCAAGTGTGACTCTGTCTTTATTTGATGTCCACACACATGCACTTTCCAGCAGGGTCCCCGAATACCAATCAGGAGCAATGTGGCTGAATTTTCACTCCTTAGCCCAGGAGTGCTGAAGCTAACTATTGTGTCTAGACTTCCATCTGACTAAGATTAGCTACAAAACGGAAGGGATTCTAACCTGGGACCTTCTAGCCTATGGGGCTTAGTGCAATAGTAGGAAGTGCCTTTACCCACCAGACATGCTACAAGATTTATATTTCAGGAGGGAACTATATTGCCAAAAGCCAAAAACCAAATTTAAATATTAAATTTAAAAGAATTCAGGGCTTACTACTTAAAATCTTATTATTTGGAGAAGGGCTAACCAAATGTTGGTCATTGCTTTCTGTTTCCCTTCTTGTGTTTGATCAGGTATCTACCAATCTCTTTCCTCAGCAACTGTCTCCGGCTCCGACTTATTCCACATGGGTTCCAACTGAAATTCCACCTTTCATGTCTCGGATCTGCCCATGATTATAGATATCTATAAGATATTAAGCATTCCTCGAACCACTGCTCTCGCCGCATCCTGAGATCCACGCTCAACGCCATATGCTGCCACATGCATGCTCTCGATCTCTCTCTTCAGCAGCACCGATTCACTCTATCTCAAAGCTGTCCTGGTCCGCAGTTCCATTTCATCCTTCGACTCATCCGGCGCTTTAACAAAAACGTTTTTTCTTCCTTTCAGGTGTCGAGGATTGCAAGTTTCAACAATTCTTGGATACCCACACCCCTCCGGAACCTTCTTCCCCTTTACTTTCATCTGACCCCATCCCTTCTTCCATAGAAACATAGATGGAAACATAGAAGATAGGAGCAGGAGTAGGCCATTCGGCCCCTCGAGCCTGCTCCGCCATTTAATGAGATCATGGCTGATCATCCAAATTCAGTACCCTGTCCCTGCCTTCTCCCCATATCCCTTGATCCCCTTAGCCTTAAGAAATATATCCAACTCTTTCTTGAATATATTTAATGAACTGGCCTCCACCGCCCTCTGTGGTAGAGAATTCCACAGGTTCACCACTCTCTGGGTGAAGAAATTCCTCCTCATTTCAGTCCTAAATGGCTTACCCCTTATCCTTAGACTATGACCCCTGGTTCTGGACTCCCCGGCCATCGGGAACATCCTTCCTGCATCTAGTCTGTCCAGGCCTGTCAGAATTTTATAAGTTTCGATGAGATCCCCTCTCATTCTTCTAAACTCCAGTGAGTATAAGCCCAATCAACCCAATCTCTCCTCATACCTCATTCCTGCCATCCCAGGTATCAGCCTGGTGAATCTTCGCCGCACTCCTTCCATGCAAGAACGTCCTTCCTCAGATAAGGCGACCAAAACTGCACACAATACTCAATACACAATCACAATACACAATACACAATACTCCTAATCTCACCGCCTGCTGTGTTTTCACTATCCCCTCTGACCTTCCCCTCTCTGACCCCGAACGATCAGTCCTCAGGAAAGGCCTGAGCTTCATCCCCTTACGCCCCCACCTCAATTAATTTTGAGCTTGAAACGACGCTGAGCTCTTTTTCCATCGTCTTCGTCTCCGTGCCCACTTCTTTGGCCAGGAGTCACCCCCCCGCACATCCTTCTCCCATCTTCAGATTTCTCGTTCTACCTGGACCCCTCCCTCTGGCCTCTTACTCTCTCTAGATCTTCTCTAGATCTTTTCATTGGGAACTGCAGGCGGACATCGGCCGTCTCCATTTCTCTGCTACCCTTACTCACTCCAACCTACCTTCCTCTGAACTTGCAGCACTCCATTCTCTCAGATCCAACCCTAACATTGTCATTAAACCTACTGACAAGGGTGGCACTGTTGTTGTTTGGTGAACTGACTTCTACCTTGTGGAGGCTGAACACCAACTCTTTGGCACCTCCTCCTACCTCCCCCTGGACCATGACCCCACTACCAAACATCAAGCCATCACTTCCAAAACTGTCATTGACCTCATCTCCTCTGGAGATCTTCCCTCCAGGGCCTCTAATCGTCATAGTCTCCAACCATGCACAGCCCGCTTCTACCTCCTTCTCAAGGAGCACAAACAGGACTGCTCCTGGTAGACACACCATCGTTTCAGCCTATTCTTGCCCCAGGGAACTGATTTCTTCCTATCTTGATTCTATTTTTCCTCCCCTTGTGCAGTCTCTTCCTACCTACATCCGCGACTCTTCCAACGCCCCCCGCCACTTTAACAGTTTCCTGTTTCTTGGCCCTAACCGTCTCCTTTTCACCATGGACGTTCAATCCCTCTACACCTCTATCCCCCACCAGGATGGCCTGAGGGCCCTCTGCTTCTTCCTTGAACAGTGGCTCAACCAGTCCCCATCCACCACCACCCTCTTACGCCTGGTTGAACTTGTTCTCACGTTGAACAACTTCTCCTTTGACTCCACTCACTTCCTCAAAATAAAAGGTGTTGCTATGGGAACCCACATGGGTCCTAGCTATGATAGCAAAATACTGCGGATGCTGGAAATCCAAAATAACAACAGAAAATGCTGGAAAAACTCAGCAGGCCAGGCAACATCCATGGAGAGAGAAATAGAGTCAACGTTTCAGGTCGAAACCCTTCGTCAAGACCCTAGATATGCCTGCCTTTTTGTGGGATATGTGGAATATTCTTTGTTCCATTCCTACTCAGGTCCCCTCCCTCACCTCTTTTTCTGATACATTGATGACTGTATTGGTGCCGTTTCCTGTTCTCGCCCCAAACTGGAAATTTTAAAATAAATTTTACTTCCAATTTCCACCCTTCCCTCGCCGTCACATGGTCCATCTCCGACTCTTCCCTTCCCTTCCTGGACTTCTCTGTCTCCATTTCTGGGAATAGGCTATCGTCAAACATCCACTAGAAGCACACTGATTCCCACAGCTACCTGGACTACACTTCCTCCCACCCCGCTTCCTGTAAGGACTCTATTCCATTCTCCCAGTTTCTCCATCTCCGTCACATATTTTCTGATGATGCCACCTTCCATACCAGTGCTTCTGATATGTCTTCCTTTTTCCTCAACTGAGGATTCCCCTCCACTGTGGTTGACATGGCCCTCGACCGTGTCCGTTCCATTTCCCGCACTTCTGCTCTCACACCTTCCCCTCCCTCCCAGAACCATGATAGGGTTCCCCTTGTCCTCATCTTCAATCCTACCAGACTCCACATTCAATGGATCATCCTCCGACATTTCCGCCACCTCTAGCGTGGTCCCACCACCAAACACATCTTCCCCTCCCCTTTCAGCATTCTGAAGGGACCACTCCCTCAGCAATACCCTGGTCCACGCCTCAATCACCCCCTCCCCTTCCCACGGTACCTTCCCGTGCAAGCGCAGGAGATGCAACACCTGCCCTTTTACCACCTCCCTTCCTGCCATCCAGGGCCCCAAACACTCCTTTCAGGTGAAACAGTGACTTACTTGTATTTCTTGCAATTTAGTATACTGTATTCGCTGCTCACGATGCTGTCTCCTCTACATTGGGGAGACCGAATGCAGATTGGGTGACCACTTTGTGGAACACCTCCGTTCAGTCTGCAAACGTGACCCCGAGCTTCTGGTCGCCTGTCACTTTAATTCTCCGCTCCAGTCCCCCTCTGATCTCTCCGCCCTCGGCCTCTTACACTGTTCCATCGGAGCTCAACATAAGCTCGAGGAACAGCACCTCTGCTTTCGATTAGGCACTTTACAGCCTTCCCGACTCAGCATTGAGTTCAACAATTTCAAACCATAACCACAGCCCCTATTTTTTTGGACAGCAGCTGCTGATTCTGCTATTTCCATTTACACCTCTTCTAGAGTCATGTTTTGTTTCTTTACTTGTCCTATTAACACGCCCTTTTGCCTCGCACCATCATCCCTTTTGTCATTTAATCTCTCCTGCCTTCCACCCTATCACAGACCTTCCCTTTTGTTCTTTCCTCCCCTCCCCCCTTTCCCTGCCTCTGTAGTTGATTAAAACCTATCACATCTGTAATATTTTCCATTTCTGATGATAGGTTATCAACCCGAAACATTGGGTGGAATTTTCTCCTAAAAAAAACGGGTGGGTTTGGAGTCCTGGGGCAGTTAAATTGTTAAAAATGGGATTCCCGACCTAATCCTGCCTCCAACCTGTCTACTTACCAGCTGTAAGTGGGTGTAACCTTAATTTAAATATTGTAATGAGGCTTGAAGCCTCTTTTTTCACCTCCAGTTTGAATTTAACTGCCTGTGAACGGGTTTCACACAATACGTGAAACTTAGCAGTTAAACCGAGGTGGGGACTGCTGCATTCAGGAGGTAAGTGGCTTTATACCTGCCTCCTGGATCCAGGGCCCCTCCCTAACCCACCCCCCATGATCAGAGACCCCCTCACAAGGCCTCCAATCGTCACCTTGAGGGCACCCCCTGTCACCCCACCGATGATGCTGAGGCCGGCCACAATCCTCCGGTGGCTGGCCCCGATCCTCTCTCCCCCCTGCCGATCCTTGATCCCCCGATCCCCAGCCGATCACCCCTGTGCCGATCCCCGGCTGAACCCCCACATCCTCCAATCCCCCCTCGCTGATCACCTATGCTCCGTCGACCCCCGAACCCACCCCCCACAACGACCCCTGTTCCCTGATCTCCCCTCCCGCGATCCCCGGGGCAGCCGTTCCCTGACCCCTCCAACCCCTGCTGCGATCTCTCCCCCGCACCGACCTCTCACTCCCTCTTCGCAACTGAGGCCTACCCACCCGCAGCCAGCCAGTCTCTCAATCTGAGGCCTCACTTTCAAATCAGGCCCTGCCGTTAAAATCGAGGATCGGGGCCAGCCACCGGTGGTGGGGGGAGGCCTCACGGTGGGGATCGGAGGCCTGGGGAGGCGATCGGAGGCCTCGTGGCTGGGTCTCCGATCATGGGGGGTGGGTTAGGTAGGGACCCTGGATCCAGGAGGTAGGTATAAAGCCCCCAATCTGCCTACCTCTAGAAAAATTTGGCCAAAAACTCTGTTTCTCTCTCCATAGATGCTGCCTGACCTGCTGAGTATTTACAGCATTTTCTGTTTTTATTAACCAAATGTTGGCACTGACATTGAAGCCTGGCACCTGTGAAGAGAGGTGATATATCAGCCAAGCCATTATTTTAACGATTTGTCAGTACAGAAGACAAGACTTGCATTGACAAAAAATGTCATCATGTAGCATATAAACATATTTTATATGATAAATCCATGCTGCCAGATGCCACTCATAAAGAGCGACATACACTAGTTTTGATTTAAAATTGTGACCTACTGTACTTCATTATAAGCCATTTAATAAGATAATTGGTTGTATATATTTAAATTATGTTGCAATCTGTGTCAATATTGCTGATTCAAAATAACACTCCTAACATTTCCCTGACGTTAGGATCTTAGCCAATTTTTAGTATCAATTAAATTATGGGACAGGAGTCAAAAGGAGATTTCAATTTAGGAGGAAGTATTGCTTTAAACTTATACTGTTACATCCAAGTACTCTGATATAAGGTACAGGCAAAGCCAATGTTGCCTTCTGAAGGTTAGCACTTCCTGTTTGAGTTACAATACTAGCAAACCATTCTGGAAGGCATTTTGTACATGTAGCATTTTGATATGTTATTAAGTATGTTCTAGTCAACTTGTCGAGGGTATATGTTTAGCTACAAGTATCAGCACTACCAATATAATGTGACTTTTAATAATGGTACAAATGTGAGTACCAATGTGAAAGCATAGTTAGAGAAAATGATGAATTAATGGATTTTATTGCAAACAGAAGGTAATTTAATTGGTGTTGCCTTGCATTCATTTGACATAATCTTGTTAAAAAGATAATTTAAATCTGAAAACCTAACTTTGAAAATAATTTTAAAAAAATGAATAATTACTTTTATTTCCTATTTTCTCCCCATCTTTTCCGATAATGCTGACTAGAATATGGCTCCACAGACAACTGTAGCTCTCTGTCTCTCTGTCATCTCATCCAAATGACTATTCTTTTTGTATGAGCCCAGACGGTGAGTGTCAGCAGACTAGTTGACAATGTAGGGCCGGGGGGGGGGGGGGGGGGGCTGGTGGTGGGGGGGGGGTGGTGGGGGGAGGCTTTAATTGAGTTCTGGCCTGTCCTCAGCCATTGTCTGCACATATGAACATTCCAACCGCACTCATTAGCTAACAGTCAAATACAGGAACCCAAGCTGATTTAGCTCCCCTTAGTCTGGCATGCTGAGGCCAATTGTAGAGCCACTATTGGCTCTCTGGCTGAGATAAGCTAACTCAGTATAGACTGAGAGCTGAATTTGGGATTGCAACTGTGATTAAAGTCGATTTTTTTTAAGAAGCGATACTCATCTCCCCTCACTATATAGCATTTGCCTTCATCACAGGACCTTTGAAACTGCCCCACGTACCCTCAGATAATACGGTCAAAGAGCAATTTCTGTTTTCAATGCAGATTTAAAAAAAACTTATGCCCGTATATAAAAATCCTACAAGTAACATATGCCCTTATTATTTTGCCTGTTAATTCTTTAAATTCAAATTCCTGTGCTGTGGAGATGGGGCTCCAATTTCCCTGATCTCAACTCTCTTGATTCCTCCAAAAAGGATTAAAGAGACTGCAACAGGGTATGTGTTGCTCCTCGGTGCTCCTACTGTATAACTTTGCGCACAGGAGCACATTTCGGGAATTTGGGTGTGTTCCCTGCCAACAATTTTCATCGAATAAATGTGAAACAGATTGACAACTATCATTTTGTGGAATACATGCTTGAAGCATTCACCTGGTAAATGATATGACTTTGTAGTCTTACCTTGGTAGCTTTCTCAAGGTGTACCATCCTCATTTGCTCCCAGATTCTACAGGTGACTATGTACAGCATTGAGCCTGGTCGCTACCTCCTGTCTGGCACGCTGCAATATTTTTCTCTGGGATGGTACCTGGGAATGCTAAGTAGGACAACCCTCCTTGAGTTCACCTCATGCAGCCTCACCTCCACTGCAGCAGCCATCAAACAGGGGATTTGGGCGCTCCTATATTTGTCACAGACTCCATATTCTGCATTCACATTTATTTTGCCAGTCAGTAGTTTTTTAGCAGCCACTTCTTTTTGTAGTGTATGTACCCGTCTACCCTTAAGGAAATTATTGTATGTAACCGTTCACCTTTAAGGGAACTACTTTAAGTGTGGCACTACTTGTTTGGCTTCTGTATACTGTAATACCGACAGTGACCACACCAGTATATAAGTGTTGTGACAGGATAACTGGGGCAGATTCGCCCGGACCTTCGAATAGTAAAGACCTGTTTGTTTGTTACTTCTGAAGTCTGTGTATTTATTAACTGCACAACCCACAGACTTTACAGTGGCGACGAGTCCGATCGTACCCTGCGGCAAGATTACCAAAGCAAGAAGAGCGTCGAAGAGAGGCAACCGCCCTCCTCGTGCTGCTGGAAGAAAACACGAGGCTGCAACAACAGAAAGCAGGAAGACTAACAACAAAAGCTGTATCAGCAACAGGCACTGACTACCCTTCTGCCACGGTGCGGAGTGAGCCGACCAGCAAGAAACAAGGCGGCCGAAGAGACTGTGAGTAGGGGAAGGTGTAGAGAATATCCGGAGGATAAGGGCAGAGCACTCGACCTCGGTCGAGGGGGAGCTGAGCCGGTCAAAAGGCGGGTCCAACGGCGTCGGGTGACAGCCGGACCGCGATCGGCGGGAAAAATCCGGGCAGCGACCGCAGCCACGAAGCGCTGAGCCTGTGAGTAAGCGCGGGAAGAGAAACCCAGCCGCAGCCGGGGAGGGAAACACCGGTCTGCGAGTGGGATGGGGAGGCGAACGGGAACCGTGCGGGTGAGAGCCGGGTGTGGAGAGAGAGACTGCGAGGAGCCAGTCCAGCGGCTGAGCTGTTCTCCACCAACGGGGTACTCAGAGCCGGCAAAACCGAATGTACGGGAGTGGGAGAGAGACACAGCCGAAAACGGGGTGAGAGACTGCGCGAGAGCCAGTCCAGCGGCTGAACTGTCCTCCGTTAACGGGGTGTACCCAGCGCCGGTAGAGCCGTGCGGGCGGGAGGAGAAGACAGAGCCGAGTAGGGGGAGCTGTGCGAGAGCCAGCCCAGCGGCTGAACCTGTCCGCTGCGGGGAAAGCGTACCCCTTCCACCAGGAAGAAACGCGGGAAGCCGCCATTAGGCGGAGGAGCCGACAGAAGCGGGAAACCGCCATTGAAGTGGGCGGGGAGAGAAAGGAAGAGCGGGAAACCGCCAAATTCGCGGGAAAAGCCGCCATCTTAGAAAAAAAAAATACATAAGAATTTAAAGAAATATTTGTGTTGTACCCAAAGAAAGGAAGATGCCTAAGCGTGGGGACAGCAACGATTTTAACTCCGAAATAGAAGACTGGCCCACGTACGTGGAACGTATTGAGATACATTGTAAGGCTAACAAAATAGCTAAGGAGGAAAAAGCTGTAACCTTACTTAGCATGATGGGTGCGAAAACATTCGGGTTGTTGAAACATCTTCTCTCTCCAGCTAAACCGGCGGATCAGACTTTCGAGGATATAGTAGCGGTGCTGAAGGATCACTTGAACTCCACACCGTTGAAGCTGGCTGAACGATTCAGATTCTATGCGAGAACGCAGAAGAAAGACGAAAGCAACGCGGAATACTTGGTCGAACTGCGGAGGCTAGCGAAACACTGCCAGTTCGGAGGGAATCTGACAGAGGCACTGCGAGACAAGTTCGTATGTGGATTGTCCAAAGAAGGGACGCAAAAGCGACTACTGGAAGAGAACAACCTCACACTTGACAGGGCTGTCCTTATAGCCGCATCATACGAAGCCGCAGCAAAAGGAACGGCGGTAATGCAGCGGAAGGCGGTGGCACTAGGGGTGGACCACATCACCTCGAGGACTACGAAATGCTATCGTTGTGGGAAGACAACACACGACCAGAAGCGTTGCTGGGGTAAAAACCAAGAATGCCGGAAATGTGGCAAGATCGGGCACATAGCTAAAGTGTGCCGGTCAGGAACGATGTACAACAATAACGAGTCCTCACAAAAATGGTACAGAAAGGTACAAGAGGCGACTAGGAAGAGTCTGAAGGAACAGAAGTCGGACTCACACTCCAAATGCAAAGGACTGGACAGTCTGAGAATCCACAACGTGAGCAATGAAGCTGACCGACAAACTATCTGGATAACGCTACAGATTGCAAAGGTCCAAGTAAAAATGGAAGTGGACACCGGATCGGCGTTGACGGTCATGAATAAGCATGACTATAAGAAATTTTTCAAGCATATTCCACTACGGGATACGGAACTAGTACTACAGACATACACGGGGCACAAAGTATTCCCCATCGGAATGATAGAAGTCAAGGTGAGATACAAGGATAAAGATCATCACCGGTTGGACCTGTATGTATTGCCTGAGGGAGGACCACCACTCCTGGGACGGGAGTGGATCCGAAAAATAAAATTGGACTGGCAGTCCCTAAACACCATGACGGTGGATTCCGAAAAAGAGGATGTCAAACCTGAACGGTTGTCCAGAATATTGGACGAAGCTAAGGAGGTATTCCAGCAAGGACTGGGAACGCTGCGAGGTATTAAAGCAAAGGTTAAGATTGCAGAAAATGCAAGCCCAAAGTTTTTTAAGGCCAGATCAGTTCCTTACGCAATACGACCAGCGGTGGAGGCAGAACTGGAAGAACTTGAACGATCAGGGGTTCTGTCAAAAGTGGACTGGAGTGAGTGGGCCACGCCCATTGTTCCCGTCATGAAGTCCTCACCGAGTAATAAGCCTGGGGGACTGGGGAAGGTCCGTATCTGCGGAGATTTCAAGATTACTGTGAATCCGGTGCTTCACACGGTACAATACCCGCTTCCGCGGATTGAAGATATCTTTGCTTCGTTGGCTGGAGGGAAACATTTCACGAAAATAGATCTGGCTCAAGCATATCTACAGATGGAGGTCGAGGAAGAGTCACGCCAGTACCTCACCATCAACACTCACAGAGGCTTGTATCGCTACAATAGACTGGTCTTTGGGGTAGCTTCGGCGCCAGCAATTTGGCAGAGGGCCATGGAACAGGTGTTACAAGGAATTCCAAGCACGCAGTGCTACTTAGATGACATTTTAATCACGGGAAAAGATGAGGAAGAACACCTCACGAATTTGAAACTGGTACTCACCAGGTTGAAGGAGTATGGCCTTCGGGTTAATCGCAAGAAGTGTGAGTTCTTCCAAAAACGGATCTCATACTGCGGTCATGTCATTGACCGAGAGGGACTGCATAAGTCACCCGAAAAGATAGAAGCGGTTGTGAAGGCCCCCGCCCCAGGAAACGTATCACAGTTAAGATCATTCTTGGGGTTGATTAATTACTATCACAAGTTTCTGCCAAATTTATCCACGGTACTGCATCCGCTGAATGACCTGTTGCGGAAAGAAACACCGTGGAAGTGGAGTGAGGAATGCAAAAAGGCTTTTCGCAGAAGCAAGGAGTTGATTACCTCTGAAGAAGTGTTGGCTCATTTCAACCCAGCATTACCCCTTCGTCTAGCTTGCGATGCTTCCCCGTACGGAATTGGGGCAGTACTCTCGCATAGGCTACCAAATGGCTCGGAAAGGCCAGTGGCTTTCGCGTCCCGATCATTGACACCCGCGGAGCGAAATTACGCCCAAATAGATAGGGAGGCCCTCAGTCTTGTGTGGGGCGTGAAGAAATTCAACCATTACCTACAATGTAAAAAGTTCACATTGCTGACAGACCACCAGCCGTTGGTGTCCATATTCAACCCAAATAAGGCCGTTTCCACCATGACAGCACAAAGGTTACAAAGGTGGTCCGTGTTACTTGGGGCACACCAATACGAAATTGAGTACAAAAGGTCTAAACAGCATGGAAATGCTGATGGGTTGTCACGCTTGCCATTGCCGATGGTAGAAGAAGCGAGTATAGTGGACCCAGTAGAGTTGTTCCACTCATCCATAGTGGAGTGTCTACCGATAACAAACTCAATGATTGAGAATGAGACAAGGAATGACCCGACTCGTTCACGAGTCTATGATGTAACGGTGGAGGGATGGCCAGCACAGAGCGAACCAACACTGCAAGCATTTGCACAGAGGAAAGAACAACTGTCAGTGTGTCGAGGAACCCTGATGTGTGGATCTAGAGTGGTGATTCCACTCAAACTCCAAAAGAAGGTGCTAAAGGAGCTGCACGAAGGACATCTGGGGGGAGTAAAGATGAAAAATCTAGCAAGAGCGTTTGTGTGGTGGCCAGGCATTGATAGAGACATAGAGGAGATCACAAAGAACTGCCTAGGATGTCAGAGGGTTCAGAATGCGCCACCACAGGCTCCTCTGCACCCATGGGAGTGGCCCTCATCTCCCTGGCAAAGAGTACACATCGACTTTGCTGGTCCATTTATGGACTCGATGTTCCTAATAGCGGTAGATGCCCACTCCAAGTGGCCAGAAGTAATTAAGATGACCACCACCACGACGGAAAAACCCATCACGGTGTTAAGGACTATGTTTGCTCGGAATGGCCTGCCAGAACAGATCTGTTCTGACAATGGACCGCAATTTGTATCTGAGGAATTTAAGAAATTCTTAAAAAGCAATGGGGTTAAACATTACACGTCAGCCCCATACCATCCCGCCTCCAATGGATTGGCTGAAAGGTTTGTCCAGACCTTCAAGAAGGCCGTAAAGGCCATGAGTAATGAAGACATAAGTTTACAGCATAAGGTGGATAATTTTTTGTTGGCATACCGAAATGCAACCCATGCGGTCACGAATCAAACTCCCGCGATGATGTTTTGTAATAGACGCCTACGATGTCGGCTGGATTTACTCAAACCAAACGTCAGAAGGGATGTAGAGAACCGGCAATTCCAGAGCATGAACGAAAGGGCCACTAGATCCTTCCAGACCGGTCAACGAGTTTTGGCCCGGGACTATCGTACTGAGAAATGGCAGCCTGGAACGATTGGAAAAAGGCTAGGCCCGTTGATGTACACTGTGGACATTGGAGACAATATAATAAGGCGCCATGTTGACCAGATCATAGGGTCCGCCACAAATGGGCCCCCGACTTCACCACCTTACCCGGATAAGGTTGAGACTGAGTTACCCAGAACACCTACGTCCGATCTGGTAGTTCTGGAGTCAGAGGAACCTGACACTGTGCTTCGAGCCGATTCAACTTTACCAGAAACACCTACTAGCCCGCTTGGAATGACGACACCACTGCGGCGTTACCCGGACAGAATCCGGAAACCTCCCGAAAGACTGAATCTATGAACTGTCTTAAATAAATCTGTATATATATATATGTGATAATGTATGTCCACTATGGACTCAGTATGTTGAAAGCTAAAAAGGGAGGATTGTAGTGTATGTACCCGTCTACCCTTAAGGAAATTATTGTATGTAACCGTTCACCTTTAAGGGAACTACTTTAAGTGTGGCACTACTTGTTTGGCTTCTGTATACTGTAATACCGACAGTGACCACACCAGTATATAAGTGTTGTGACAGGATAACTGGGGCAGATTCGCCCGGACCTTCGAATAGTAAAGACCTGTTTGTTTGTTACTTCTGAAGTCTGTGTATTTATTAACTGCACAACCCACAGACTTTACACTTTTGCCCATACAATCTTTGGAAAGGCTGAAATATACTTTGAAAATATTTACAGCTTTAATAATTTTTACTTCCCTTTATGGCCATTTATCATCAAGCGGTCACATCTTTGAATTTTTAACTGCAGATCTTTAAGGCTACTCGTGTGGAATTTATTTTTGTGAACTAGTAGCACCAAGCCCAATATGGGTCACAAACGATTCATGAATTATGAATTAGGGCTGTCCATAGAAAATCCTGGTTGGCGAGCATTACATTGCGCTGGGACCATAAAATGCATCCTATGAAGTTAGTTTCTAGTCAGTTTAGCTCTTGAGATGCTCTGTTATGGGCTGGCATTGAAAAGAAGCTAGAGCAGCGCAGGCAGACCCTTTGGGAAGGAAAAGCAGCAGCATGGCTCGACGACTGGAATGGAAATAACGGTCGTCTGGCCAGTGGTGGTGTCAGGAAGCTCAAACCTTAACAAAAAATAAGTTTTAAAGATAAACTTACCTACACTAAAAGGGAAAAGCACTGGTCTAGGAGTAAACCAGATGCAACAGGACCCAGATATGAAGAATGTGCGCAAAAGACTTGAACAAGCTCAGAAGGCTTATTTCAGTCTTTTGTTAATCATGTGAGATAGAATGGCAAATGAAGAAAAAAGGCCAACTTTGAAAATTCTGTCAACAGACCAAGAAGAGATAATATAAAGTAACCAGCGAGTGAAGAAGCAAAATTGCATCCTGGACGAGTCCAAGCTGTCCATCGAGTGATAAGGTGTTGGTTTATACCCATAATAATTTATTTTAGGGAGAGATGCTGAGATGAGCTTATCTCCCCACAGGGAGGCAGGAGAAATTGGAGGGTGAGTCATTATGCAAATAAAAATCTGACTCCATGCTGATCACGAAATGTGTCTTTGAAACATGACTATCAGTTGTTACAACATATATGAATAATGAAAACAATGTATTTTTACACATAAAAAGCCTTGTCTTATTATTGGCATCAAGACATTGAACATCACAAGGGGATAACTGTAATTTTTAAATAACATTTTTATTGATTTAATATTGAACCACTGACTACAAACAGAAACAATTCACAGTATAAACAGAAGCTGATATTCAGTTCAACGCCCACATTACAGGCATTTAATGGATAGAAATGGTTAGCACAATTCCCACTATATCCTTATATCCCCACCCTTCCATGGTACCCAATAAACTAAATACTAAAGGTACTGAGCTCTACCCCTCGATGAATCCAGATTCCCACCAGCATTGCCCCCTCTACAGCTCTAGAAGGGGAATTCAAAATCAGGACTGAACTTCCTTTTTAAATTTTTAAAATAAATTCCTCTTCACATAAGGGGGACATTATAATGTTTTACGTGTTGGCTATCTTTTGCAGCTACATTTTATCGATTTCACGAACACTTGAAAGAAAAAGAAACAAGTACAATTGCAGAAACCACAGATTACATAAAATATCGTCATCTTTCCTTTTATATCCGGTACATAACATGCCCGTGGCTGACCTTTTAGTTCTTTTCTTCTCTGAGAGCAATCATAACCTGAAAAGATAAATAGTGATTAGGTTGCTAATTATCATTAAAAAAAGCTAAAAGAGCACAATATCTGGTTCTCATGCTCAGAAATTCTAATGATACACCTTTGTTAAGGCCAGAAAAATTATATTTGAAAGCACTGTTTCAAGGATCATATTTGTAATGTATGGCACTAAATGAGGTGGACAGTGGAAATTCAATAATTCCCACACCCACATCTGGGTTATACAAAAGCAAAATACTGCGGATGCTGGAAATCTGAAATAAAAACAGAAAATGTTGGAAATACTCAGCAGGTCAGGCAGCATCTGTGGAGAGAGAAACAGAATTAACGTTTCAGGTCGATGACCCTTCGTCAGAACTGGAAATAGCTGGAGATGGAACAGGTTTTTAAGCAAGTGTAGGGGCAGGGAGAGGTGGGAGGGGAGGAAAGAACAAAAGGGAAGGTCTGTGATAGGATGAAAGGCAGGAGAGATTAAATGACAAAAGGGATGATGGTGCAAGGCAAAAGGAGATGGTAATGGGACAAGTTAAGAAACAAAAGATGGCTCTAGATGAAGTGTAAATGGTACGCAGATTGACTGACCGTTTTGCGGAACACCTCCGTTCAGTCCGTAAGGGTGACCCCGAGCTTCCGGTCGCCTGTCACTTTAATTCTCCGCTCCACTCCCACTCAGACCTCACTGTCCTCGGCCTCTTACACTGCTCCAATAAAGCTCAACGTAAGCTCGAGGAACAGCACCTCATCTTTCGATTAGGCACTTTACAGCTTTCTGAACTCAACATCGAGTTCAACAATTTCAGACCATAATCTCTGCCCCTATCTTTTTTTTCCCATTTTTTTTCTCTTTCTCACATGGCAGCTGTCTTTCATTCTGCCAATGCCATTTACACTTCATCTAGAGCCATCTTTTGTTTCTTAACTTGTCCCATTACCACCTCCTTTTGCCTTGCACCATCATCCCTTTTGTCTCTTAATCTCTCCTGCCTTCCATCCTATCACAGACCTTCCCTTTTGTTCTTTCCTCCCCTCCCTCCTCTCCCTGCCCCTATACTTGCTTAAAAACCTGTTCCATCTCCAGCTATTTCCAGTTCTGACGAAGGGTCATCGACCTGAAACGTTAACTCTGTTTCTCTCTCCACAGATGCTGCCTGACCTGCTGAGTATTTCCAGCATTTTCTGTTTTTATTGTAGCTCATACAGTTGGATTAGTGTTTTTTTGTTAAGTATTTTTTTCATTGGCCCTGATACAATTAGAAAGAAAAGGTTTTCTGCAAATTAGCCATAAAACACCGAAGAAAGCTCTATTGAACGTGCTCACAAGCAGTTCTTTGCAGGATCATGCAAACTGCTCCTAATCAATGCTGTTGAGCATCTGTCCTGGCAAATATTTATCCCTCAATCAACATAACAAAAACAGATTATCTGGTCATTATCACATTGCTGTTTGTGGGAGCTTGCTGTGCGCAAATTGGCTGCCACGTTTCCCACATTACAACAGTGATTACACACCGAAAGTACTTAATTGGCTGTAAAGCGCTTTGAGACATCCGGTGGTCATGAAAGGTGCTATATAAATGCAAGTCTTTCTTTCTTTGATAAATTGTTGCTCTTAACTGTGCAGTGCCATAAAATTGTATTTAAAAAAAAACTAAAATGGGGAAATATAAATGAGGGTTGGGTTGGGCAAGTATTTGTATAAGACCGAAAACTAAATTGTTGTTATTATTTAATATAATATAACAAGCAACCTTTACTATAATTGAAGAACCCTCACACAATACTGCTAATATTGTTTTGTTAATTAGCCTGCTTAAAGTTTACACATACAGCATTTAAAACCACATCTGTAATACCCTCCAGTTTTGACACCTGGGCATAGAAATTTGTCTGCTCAGCGTCTGTTTTTTGGGCTCTAAATGGCCTTTCTAAGCCTCCAATATGGTGGGCAGGAAGCATACGCTCATTACAAGCCAGAAGTATGCTGCCCACCATATTGGTAAAGGACAAAAGATCGGTGTGCCATGCTCACGCCTGAAACAGGTGCTCGGCCCTTTTCATATGCAAGTAAGGGCCTAATACCTATTTGAGGCCCACACTGCAAGATTGGTTTGCCTTGATGCAGCTGGTACTGTTCCCAGGATGTGGATTCAATTGACAAGAGGCACCTGTGTTATGGAAATCAGTATCAACGAACAGCTACAAAATCTGAATTCAATCCTTAAAGTTTCTTGATATTATTTTACTAAATCAGCTCACATAATTCAAAAAAACATTGTTTTCTATATGAGCTATACTTGAACACCCTCCTATAAGGTTTTAATTTTTATTTGCTTAAACTTTTGATTCAATTTTCACATGGGACACTTTATTCATCTTAATGATTTATGTTTCTTAAAAACTCCACCAATCTAAATATCCCGAGTGCTCACAGGAGACCAACTGATCTTAACAATACTATGGGAAATAAGAACATTGGGCTGAATTTTCCATGGTGATAGCGTGGGTGCGATCGGTGGCAGGTCGGGTGGGAAAGTTGTTTTTTTTGACAATGGGTCAGGAACCCGCTGTCATATTGCTTCCACGTGCCTATCCCACAGGTGCGTCTGTCATGGAGGCTACCCAACCTGCAGGAGCGAGGGACTCAATTGTCAGGTACTTTACAGGCACTTAAGAGCCTTTCCCCCCCTACTTTTTAAATTTCCTTGTATGGCCATGGGATTTACACAGCTCGGGAACCTCATCTGTCAGCCTGAGGCGTGAGTTCCGTGGCCATTGCTCCAGCTGATTAGATGACAGCATGGAAAACAAAGCAAAATAAAAACATGTTGATTACATCAGCTAACAGATTGATTGAGATTCTGTTCTACTTGAAAAGCTACTGGTAAATGTTAATTCAGAAATTCATGAAGGAATGTAAGTGTTACCCTGGATGGGGAGGGAAGTATATTTTTCACTGGCCATTCTCGACTGTTGCCTTCCAACTCAACAGTAATTGCAGTGAATTGATCTGCACTGTAAAATAATACATATACCATTTAAATACATTTTTGTGTTATTTCTGGTCAGGTTTTTCTCACCATATACTGTGATTTTCCAGTTACACATTAAATCAAGTCATCAACCGTAACAATTTAATTCTCATCACTCATTCTACTGGTTCAATTTGCTTTCAGTCCCTGAATATAACTAATTTAACTTTTCAGTCTGAGACTTTAGGGTGAATTTTTGCGGAGGCTTTCTCACTTGTCCATTGTTAACGTCAATGGAAGAGCTGCAGAAATCCCAGAAACACATTGTAAGCACCACTTACACTGTCAGGGATTCTGCAGCTCTTCCACTGAACTTGCATAAGATTGTAAATCCACCCCTTTATAATTACATTTAAAATCTGCTTAATTTTATGTATTACCTATACACACACATCTTTTATTTGTACCAGTTATTGATACAAAGGTCTATATATTTTTGATTAAAGCATCAATAACTTCCCAATTAATGTACTTTTTAAATTAAACCAGACCCGCTCCATCTCATTGGGCTGGGTAACACGCTGAGCGGGCTTAATAGGCCCCATTAAGGTAAGTTCATTTTCTACAGTGGGATGGAGCCAGCAGTGACCCGCCACGGACACCGGCCGCAAGGTAAGGAAAATTCCGGCCATTGTTTATGTTCCTCAAAATGAGTAGTTTGAACCTCTCACTAATAGCTGGAAGGTATCAGGATTCAATCCTTATAAATTGGCTACCACAGTTTGTCGATTTAGGCATTAAGCCAGGATTAACAGCAATCTAAATTGTGTATTCTAAATGGGTGTTGGAGTGGGTTAGCTTCTTGCTATTTTACCCCTGGGATTTGGGTTCAAATCCAGCCAAACTGAGGGATGCTTATTTAATCTATCTGTGGACTGTAAGGGTTCTATATACGTGTCATTTGACATGTACAGTAGAATTCTGGTATAGTGATTGATTTGGCCAATAGTTCAAATGATCATTATAGCTGAATGATCAGTATATCAGAAGGTGGCAATTCCTAATGTATGGTGCACTCAGCAGTCACCTGGACTTTAAACAATCGATTAAATAGGGGCTCTGTCTCTCCCTCCAGATGTGCTGCTTTTATTTTGTTCCATTCAGTGCTTTCAACTCAAAACTGACATTCTGAGTGGAGCACTGACTCAGCTGTTTAAAAGTGCTGATGAGCACTGTTCAGCATTGTAGTCATTGAGGCACTCTCAGTCCCTTAGAGGTAACCAGTTAGGGCCACTTAGAACAATCATTACCTATTCATACCTATATTTGATTAAAAATGAAGTCTGTGTGCACTTTTTGTCTGCAAAACTTCACTTCCTGTTGTAACACTTTCATCACACTTTTGTGGCAACTTTTTCCATGATAAATGACTATGCCCACTTTTATAATGGAAACCTCCTATGTAAACTCATCACCCTATAATTGCACAATGTCTTCATCGCTGAAAATACTTTCCGAAAAAAAAATTCTGCCTTCTTCTTCTCAGTACCTGTAATTACTATTGTGGCTGGGGCCCCTGGACACGGGCCGAGTAGCCCTTTGCATTAATCCGCTCCTGCCCCCACTGGTGTGCACCTGCTCCGTGGTAAGGGGGCCCGAAAGGTAGATCAGGCGTTGCAGGTATTGTGCTGGTGGAGAGTACTTCCCGTGCACTCCAGACTATTTGCTCCTGGACAGCGCCAGCAGAGTAATTTTCTCCTTCCACCTTCAGAGGATTAAACAGGATCAGAAAATGACCATTCCTTGACAAGTGCTTGGTTTGTAGTTAGAGGAATATACATGCCAGGTGCTTGTATTTGCAGATATTAAGTACAAGGTTTTCCAAAAAAGCTGTCATTTTTATCTATATTGTAAACAAATGTTTAAGATCATAAATGATCCCAAATTTAAGGCTAATAGTGTGGCACCTTCTGTAAACCACCTGTGTTCTAAATGCTTTAAGCCAGATATTGTAAGTGATACTTTCCCCTTGCCTGATTGTTGCAGTACATCTGCCAGTAACTATGCCAAATGTTAAGGTGACTTCCTTCTCGCTGATTCGGTGTTAGCACCACGAGCAGATGTTACCACCTTCTAATCATAATGAAATTGTAATTAAATGGTTGAATGCACTGAGCAGGATACTCATGAGCCAATTGAGATTCTAAAAAGGGGTCACACGTGTAATGCTGGCAACGAGATGCATGAGCACACATAGAAATGAGAGACCGCATGAGCAAAAGTATCAGCTAAAACCCTATGGTCTTAATGTCTGTAGTACTTGGTATCTATTATGTGGTGTTTATTCAACCCACAGCAATAGACCCTTACCTCTTTTTCACCAGCAAATATAATGGGTCACTCAGGCCAAGGTGGAGCAGAGCCACCACCACCTATATCAGAAATATAAGGGCCATGAAGAGCAGGGCATTAAGAGGAAGCCCATTATCACAATGGTCTGGCTGCAGGTAAGCAACAGGAATGTGTGGCAAATGAAAATTCCGCAATGAAGCAGTCCTCACTGTAATAGGGATCGTCCTCACTGTAATAGGGATCGTCCTCACTGTAATAGGGATCGTCCTCACTGTAATAGGGATCGTCCTCACTGTAATAGGGATGCACAGGAAGAACCATTTTGATTGACTGAACACTAGGGAAAAAGGCAGACATTTGAGTCTGGCCAGATCCTACATTCTCCTTACAGCTCTTCGGGGCACAGGATTTTACCCAGGTTGACTGCAATATGAGCAATGTCTTCTATATTTCTCTTACTACCAGGTAATTACTGCAGGGCTGATACATTTTTGTGACATTTCCTTGCCTTGCTGCTTCTCTCACTACCTTCAAAAACTCTACCTCTCACAGCCACTCCCTGTAACTTCCCCCACCTCCTGCTTAGGTTCACCTCCTTCCCCACTTGTGAATTGCCTTGGGATGTTTCACTATATTAAAAGCCTGTATAAGTGCAAGTTATTGTTGTTTATGTGGGGAGGGAAAAGTGGTAGGTAAATACTATAAATACTCCAAAGTATACAAAACGCTGCTGCCTGTATCCTAACTTCCACCGAGTCCTACTCATCCATCACCCCTGTGTTCACTGACCTACATTGGCAGCCAGTCCAGCAATGCATCAATTAAAAAATTCTCATCCTTGTTTTCAAATCCCGGGCTGGCTACGTTCAGGAAAATCAGGGCTACATGTGGCCTATCCGGTGGCCTTTAAAGGGACCGCAGCAGGCCGCAACCAAAAAGGTGAGTTCGTTAAAAATACTTACTTGAACATGGAGCTGGGAGAAGCAGGAGTGCTCCTACTGACCTCGCATTAAAACCACGGGCCGTTGCTGGCCACCGCTCACCGTCCCCCCCAATCCCTCCAGCTGCTGCCATGAGCCCTCTCCGATGTCCCAATCGCGCCCGTCCCAATCGCCCTCCCTTTTACAGTCCTTCCCCCCTCCTCATCGGCCCTCCTCTGCCGATCGCCTTCCCCTTTAAGCACTTACCTGAAGGCTGCTGCCGGTAATGCACCCACTCAAAATTTGAAGCCTCTTTGCAGGTGAGCAACTAGGAGATGTCTAGCAGGTGTCCGTAGCTCTACAATCTCATTTAAGTGAGAACTGAGACCCGATATCGGGAGCACCCTGGGCCTACCCGTCCAGGTGCAGGGATCATTCCTTGCGCCCAGTTGGTGTTGGCCTGCCAACGCGATTACATTTCTGTCAATAATCCATCTCTGCACTTGTAGCTGCATAGGTTAGCTCCCTGCTCTACAGGCATTGACTTAATTAATTTCCACTGAAAATGTTTTTGCAACCACATGGTGATACACAAATCCATTTTCAGGAATCTTCCCAGTTCTTACGCAGCATGATTCACACTTAACATCACAAATTAATCTATCTATTCTTTTAGTGATATGTTGCAGTGAACCCTTCCGGACCCTTGGTGCTGTCTGTTCTGTTGTATCTGCAGTTCCACTGACTGAGAAATATATTTGTGTCTAGTCAGTTAGAGTGTTCTGATGTCATGAAGATTAGATGAATGTTAGTCTTAATAAAATCCGTAAATATTTCTAGAATCATCAAGCTGGAGATGGGGAATTCACCAGTGACGCTCTTAAAACATTTTTAAGGTTTTAATTAAGGTATTAAACCACGACAGAGAGAATTACCACTGGAATTAGCAGTTTAGTGGAAAATTCAGTTGGATGTTAATGGTAAACATTGAAACATAGAAACATAGAAGATAGTGTAATATCAGCAAATAGTGATGGTATTTGCCTGTTTGATTATGATGCCTTACCAGCATGTTTGCCTGATTGATTGCTTGTGCCTGACCAGCAGAGGGCATGTGAGAGACAAGCAGTTTAGTTTTGCTTTCGCTTTAGATGGATCACTAGCATGGTGTCTCCTGTAATGCTGTTAAAAAGAGTTGAACAGACTTTAGATTAAAAGACATTCTCTTTCATAAATGTCTCGTCATTGAACCCACATACAAATCGATACATGGTGTCAGAAGTGATTGAAAGAGATGAAGAGGAAAAATCTGAAGTTAAATCAGCTCTCCACATATTAGCAAGCCAAAAGAGAACATCGTTACTTACCGTTGGAGAATAGCTAACGAAGTGAAAAAATGGAAGGTTTACACCCACCGGCGAAGCTTCAGTTGACAGGTAATGTGGCTGAAAGTTGGAGGAGGTTCAAACAACGTATAGAGTTGTATTTAGTGGCAATCGGAGCTGACGAGAAAAGTGATAAAAAGAAATCGTCAGTGTTCTTACATGTCGAGGGTGATGAAGTGCTGGAGGTGTATAATAACTTCACATTCGCTGCTGATGGAGACAATATGAAGCTAGATAAAATAATGGAACAGTTTGAGGCCTACTGCATACCTAAACGTAACGTGACGTTTGAGAGGCACAGATTTTTCACATGTGTACAGAAAACGGGAGAGACTATTGATCAGTATGTGACTGAACTGAGAAACAGAAGCAAATCATGTGAATTTGGGGGACTGACAGACTCGCTGATAAAAGACAGACTGGTGTGTGGTATTCCAGATAATGGTCCAAGGGAAAGACTGCTAAGACAGCAAGATCTAGACCTGGGAAAAGCCATAGCACTGTGTAGGGCTACAAAGACTGTGAAGTCGCAGGCAAAAGAGCTGTTCAGTGACAGTAGCTGCAACGTGGATGCAGTGAGTAAGAACGGACACAAACCGTTTAACAAAAAGAGCGCCAATGTGAAAAAAGTGGCGTGGCCAGTGAACAAAAATGAAAGGGGCAATCGAAAGTCATGTGGTTGATGCGGTACACAGCATCCACCAAGAAAGTGTCCAGCATATGGTAAAACATGCAATAGTTGCAACAAAAACAACCATTATGCCCGTCGCTGTAAGAACCAAGCGCAACAAAGTAAGGTCCATACAGTAGATGAAAGCGAGATAGAGGAGTTCAATGTAGATGTTGTGTCTGAAAACAAAGAAGAAAAAAGAGACTGGATGTTGACACTAAAAGTGAATGACATACATATTCCATTTAAATTGGATACTGGAGCACAAGTTAATGTGATATCAGAGACTGATTTTAAGAAAATTAGACCCAGACCAAAGATACATGGAATAAAAGTGAAAGTGACAGGATACTCAGGTACTGATATACCAGTGAAAGGAAGATGCATTGTCAAAATGACACACAAGGACAGAGAGCACACGCTAGCATTAATCGTGGTGCCAAAGGATGTGCAAGCCATACTAGGTTTAAAAGCCTGTGAGAGACTGAACCTGGTAAAGAGAGTCCTCGTTGTGGAAAGCGAAGGAGAGACAGTCTATGATGAACTCATGAAAGAGTACAACGACCTATTTCAGGGTCTAGGCTGCCTTCCAGGAGAACACACGATCAGAGTAGATAAAAGTATACCAACGGTCATACATCCATGCAGAAAAGTTCTGTTTGCTCTTCAAAAGCAACTGAAGGCAGAGTTGGACAGGATGGAAAGCCTGAACGTGATTCAGAAGATAGATGAGCCAACTGAGTGGGTGAGTTCCCTCGTCGTTGTGGACAAAAAGAATGGAAAGCTCAGAATTTGCCTGGATCCAAGAGATCTAAACAGAGCAATAAAGAGAGAGCACTTCAAGCTTCCTACACGTGAGGAAATCATGTCACAGTTTGCAAATGCAAAGTATTTCAGCAAGTTAGATGCATCATCAGGATTTTGGCAGATGAAGCTGGACGAGGCAAGTTCAAGACTGTGCACGTTCAACAGTCCATTTGGCAGATACAGATTCCTAAGGTTACCATTTGGCATTGCCTCAGCTCCTGAAGTGTATCACAAAACTATCCATATGATCTATGAGCACCTGGAGGGAGTTGATACATCAATGGATGACATCATAGTATGGGGAACCACGAGAACTGAGCATGACGAGAGACTGAAAAAAGTGCTGGAAGCAACAAGGAAAACAAACCTGAAGCTGAATAGAGAGAAATGCCAGCTCGGGGTGACAGAACTGACATTCGTGGGAGATATCCTTAGCAGTGAGGGCATCAGACCAGATCCCAGAAAGGTGTCCGCCATTGAGAATATGCCAAAGCCACAATGCAAAAAGGACGTGCAGAGGTTTAATGGAATGATCAACTACATGGGTAAATTCATATCCAACCTCTCAGAAAAGATGGCGCCACTGAGACGACTAACTGAAAAGAACATAGAATGGGAATGGAATCATGAGCATGAGAAGTCATGGAGCGATCTAAAGAGACTGCTCACAGAGGAACCAGTTCTGAGGTTTTATGACCCAGCGAGACCCATCAAGATATCATCAGATGCATCACAGAGTGGGCTCGGTGCCGTTCTTCTGCAAAAATATGACTACTGGCAACCTATTGCATATGCATCGCGCTCAATGACAGACGCGGAGACGCGATATGCTCAAATAGAAAAGGAGCTGCTCAGCATCACATACGCCTGTGAAAGATTTCACCAGTTTGTGGCAGGACAAGCAATCAGTGTAGAGACTGACCATAAGCCCTTGATTGCATTGTTCCAAAAGCCGCTAAATAGCTGTCCGCTTAGAATACAAAGAATGATGATCAGGCTGCAACGCTATACACTGAATGTTGCGTACACACCGGGTAAGCTGATGTATACAGCAGACACGTTGTCCAGAGCTGTAGACCCAAGTGAGCCCGCAAACACCAAAATGGATGAAAAAGTGAACATGATCACAAGTGCACTGCCCATAGCAGATGCAAAAATGGAGCTCATAAAGACTGAGACGAACAAAGATGAAACAATGAGACGACTGAGGAAAAGCATCTTGGATGGATGGCCCAACATGAAGCAAGACTGCTCACCTGACATGGCAGAGTACTGGAACTGCAGGGCAGAACTATCAGTGGTCGAAGACATCATCTACAAAGGAAGTAAAATAGTTATCCCAAAGAGTCTGAGAAAAGAGATGCTAAAAAGGATCCATGGAGGACATCTGGGAATCGAAAAGTGTAAGAAAAGAGCACGAGAGGTGATGTACTGGCCACAAATCAACCAAGATGTGACAAATGAGGTGTCAAACTGCACAATATGCCTGAAATATCGAGCAAGCAATCCGGTAGAACCACTAAAGCCACACACAGCGCCAGACAGACCTTACCAGAAGGTAGGCGCTGACCTATTCGTATGTCAAGGGAAGGACTATCTTGTAGTCACAGACTATTACTCCCTGTATCCAGAGGTTTGTAGACTGTACACCACCACTGCAGATGCTGTGATAAGATGTATGAAAGCCATATTCTCCAGACATGGCGTGGCAAGCGAGGTCTTCACAGACAACGGACCTCAGTTTTACAATGCAAGTTTCCGACACTTTGCCAAAGAGTGGGACTTTGTCCACACAACGTCAAGTCCTCACTTTCCACAGTCCAATGGACTAGTGGAAAAATCGGTCCAGACAGTGAAAAGACTGATGTACAAGGCAAAAGACAGTGGAACTGACTTCTACCAAAGCATGCTTGTATACCGCACAACGCCGCTCGAGTGTGGTATGTCACCGGCCCAACTCCTTATGGGACGTCGGCTAAGGTCAAACCTACCCATCCCGGGGAACCTCCTGAAAACAAAAGAGGGGGAGAAAGTGAGGAAGTTCAAAGAACAACAGAAAGAAAAGCAAAGGTACTACTATGACAGAGGAACACAAAACCTACCTGAACTCCACACTGGTGACCAAGTAAGGTTCAAAGACAAAACAAACATATGGACTCAGAAGGGAACTGTCCTGAGTGAAGTACAACCAGGATCATACACCATTCAGACGGATGAGGGTGCTGTTCTGAGAAGAAATTGTCGGGATCTTCTCATGGGACCAGCCACAGCAAGTCAAAAGACTGATACTGTTGAACAACCTGATCACACAGCAGGTCAAAAGACTGATACTGTTGAACAACCTGATCACACAGCTGAGAACACATCATCTGAGGCAACAACTCAGATTCAAGGACAATCAATCAGAAAATCCTCAAGACACGTGAAGCCTCCTGAGAGACTCATTGAGCAAATTTAAGGACTATTGTTACAGAAGGAAGTAATGTTATCTTATTCTTTCTTCAAGTTCTAGTGTATTTACATATTTCATGTGAACACACAAAGCAAGGTTAAAAAACCTTGATAATGATAATGATAATGTAAGTTCATTAAGTGTTACAGTTAAAATGCAGATTAATACAAAGAAAACATGTTGTTAGTTAAAAGTAAAATACTTTTGTTTTAAGAAAGGGAGATGTAATGATATCAGCAAATAGTGATGTTATTTGCCTGTTTGATTATGATGCCTTACCAGCATGTTTGCCTGATTGATTGCTTGTGCCTGACCAGCAGAGGGCATGTGAGAGACAAGCAGTTTAGTTTTGCTTTCACTTTAGATGGATCACTAGCATGGTGTCTCCTGTAATGCTGTTAAAAAGAGTTGAACAGACTTTAGATTAAAAGACATTCTCTTTCATAAATGTCTCGTCATTGAACCCACATACAAATCGATACTGATAGGAGCAGGAGTAGGCCATTCGGCCCTTCGAGCCTGCTCCGCCATTCAATGAGATCATGGCTGATCATCCAAATTCAGTAACCTGTCCCTTGACCCCTTTAGCCTTAAGAAATATATCCAACTCTTTCTTGAATATATTTAATGAACTGGCCTCCACCGTCCTCTGTGGCAGAGAATTCCACAGGTTCACCACTCTCTGGGTGAAGAAATTCCTCCTCATTTCAGTCCTAAATGGCTTACCCCTTATCCTTAGACTATGACCCCTGGTTCTGGACTGCCCGGCCATCAGAAACATCCTTCCTGCATCTAGTCTGTCCAGGCCTGACAGAATTTTATAGGTTTCAATGAGATCCCCTCCCAATCTTCTAAACTCCAGTGAGTATAAGCCCAATCTACACAATCTCTCCTCATACGTCATTCCTGCCATCCCAGGTATCAGCCTGGTGAATCTTCGCTGCACTCCTTCCATGGCAAGAACGTCCTTCTTCAGGTAAGGCGTCCAAAACTGCACACAATACTCAAGGTGCAGTCTCACCAAGGCCCTGTACAACTGTAGCAAGATATCCTTGTTCCTGTACTCGAACCCTCTTGCTACGAAGGCCAACATACCATTTGCCTTCTTAACCGCCTGCTGCACCTGCATGCTTACCTTCAGCGACTGGTGCACAAGAACACCCAGGTCTCTTTGCACTTCCCCTTCTCCCAATCTATTGCCATTCAAATAATAACCTGCCTTCCTGTTTTTGCCACCAAAGTGGATAACCTCACATTTATCCACATTATAGTGCATTTGCCATGTTTCTGCCCAATCACCCAAACTGTCCAAATCGTACTGGAGTTTCACGACATCCTCCTCACAGCATACCCTCCCACCCAGCTTTGTGTCGTCTGCAAATTTGGAGATATTACATCCAATTTCCTCGTCCAGATCATTAATATACATTGTGAACAGCTGGGGTCCTAGGACCGATCCTTGCGGTACCCCACTAGTCACTGCCTGCCACTCGGAAAACGACCCGTTTATTCCAACTCTTTGCTTTCTGTCCACCAACCAGTTCTCTATCCAAGTCAATAACTTGCCCGCAATCCCATGTGCCTTAATTTTGCACGCTAATCGCTTATGTGGGACCTTATCGAAAGCCTTCTGAAAGTCCAAATACACCACATCCACTGGTTCTCCCTTATCTATTTTACCAGTTACATCCTCAAACAATTCCAGTAGATTCGTCAAGCATGATTTACCTTTTGTAAATCCATGTTGACTTTGTCCGATCCTGTCACTGCTTTCCAAGTGCTCTGCTATTACATCTTTTATAATGGACTCTAGCATTTTCCCCACTACCGATGTCAGGCTTACTGGTCTATAATTCCCTGCTTTTTCTCTACCACCTTTTTTGAATAGTGGGGTAACATTAGCTACCCTCCAATCCATGGGTACTGTTCCAGAGTCTATCGAGTTCTGGAAGACGACCAGCAATGCATCTATTATTTCTAGGGCCACTTCCTTAAGTACTCTGGGATGTAGATTATCAGGCCCTGGGGATTCATCGGCCTTCAGTCCCATCAATTTTCCTAACACCATTTCCCTACAAATACTGATTTCTTTCAGTTCCACCCTTTCATCAGACCCTATGTTCCCCGGCATCTCTGGGAGGTTATTTGTGTCCTCCTTTGTGAAGACAGAACCAAATTATGTATTTAGTTGGTCTGCCATTTCTTTGTTCCCCATTATAAATTCCCCTGATTTTGACTGCAAGGGACGTACGCTTGACTTCACCAATCTTTTTCTCTTCACATATCTATAAAAGCTTTTACAGTCAGTTTTTATGTTCCCTGCAAGCTTACTCTCATATTCTATTTTCCCTTTCTTAATTAATCCCTTTGTCCTCCTTTGTTGAATCCTAAACTTCTCCCAATCCTCAGGATTATTGCTTTTTCTGGCCAATTTATATGTCCTCTCTTTGGATCTTATGCTATCCCTAATTTCCCTTGTTAGCCACGGTTGAGTCACCTTTTTTGTTTTATTTTTATGCCAAACTGGGATGAACAAATTCTGCAGCTCATCCATTCGGTCTTTGAATGTTTGCCATTGCCTATCCACCGTCAACCGTTTGAGTGCCATTTCCCAATCAATCCTACCCAACTCGCTCCTCAGACCATCGTAGTTTCCTTTATTTAAATTGAGGACCCTAGTCTCTGAGTCAACTACTTCATTCTCCATCTTAATGAAGAATTCGATCATATTATGATCGCTCTGACCCAAGGGGCCTCGTACAACAAGATTGCTAATTAATCCTTTCTCATTACATAATACCCAGTCTAAGATGGCCTGATCTCTGGTTGGTTCCTCGACATATTGGTCCAGGAAACCATCCCGTAAACACTCCAGGAATTCCTCCTCCACAGTATTGTTACTAATTTGGTTGGCCCAATCTATATGTAGATTAAAGTCACCCCTGATGACTGCTGTGTCCTTATTGCACGCTTCTTTAATTTCCCTTTTAATGCCATCCCCAACCTCCGCCTTACTGTTTGGAGGTCTATATACCACTCCCACTAACGTTTTTTTCCCCTTAGTATTCCTCAATTCTACCCACACAGATTCCACATCATCAGAGCTAATATCCTTCATTACAATTGTGTTAATCCCTTCTTTAACCAGTAATGCTACCCCACCTCCCTTTCCTTTTTGCCTATCTTTCCTGAATATCGAATACCCCTGAATGTTGAGTTCCCAGTCTTGGCCATCCTTGAGCCACGTTTCCATAATCCCAACCAAATCATATTCGTTTACCTCTATTTGCACAGCCAATTCATCCACCTTATTACAAATGCTCCTCGCATTAAGACACAAAGCCTTCAGGCTTGTTTTTTTTAATGCTCTTAGACCTATTAGAATTATTATTTACTGTGGCCATGTTTGATTTAAACCATTGATTTCTCTGACTGCCACTTTTGTTTTTCTCCTTCCTATCTTTTGCTTTTATCCTTGTTTCCCTTTCCTCTCTCTCCCTGCTCAGGTTCCCAACCCCCTGCCATTTTAGTTTAAACCCTCCCCCACTGCACTAGCAAACACTCCCCCTAGGACATTGGTTCCAGCCCTGCCCAGGTGCAAACCGTCCGGTTTGAACTGGTCCCACCTCCCCCAGAACCGGTTCCAATGTCCCAGGAACTTGAATCCCTCCCCCTGGCACCATTCCTCTAGCCACGTATTCATCTGAAGTATCCTTCTATTTCTACTCTGACTAGCACGTGGCACTGGTAGCAATCCTGAGATTACTACATTTGAGGTCCTGTTTTTTAATTTATCTCCTAACTCCCTATATTCCACTTTTAGGACCTCATCCTGCTTTTTACCTATATCGTTGGTGCCTATATGCACCACGACAACTGGCTGTTCACCCTCCCCTTCCAAGATGTTCTGCAGCCGCTCGGAGACATCCTTGACCCTTGCACCAGGGAGGCAACACACCATCCTGGAGTCTCATTTGCAGCCGCAGAATCACCTATCTATTCCCCTTACAATTGAATCCCCTATTACTATAGCTCTAACCCTCTTTTTCCTCCCATTCTGTGCAGCAGAGGCACCCCTGGTGCCAGGAAGTTGGCTGCTGCTGCCTTCCTCTGATAAGCTATCCCCCCCAACAGTACTCAAAGTGGTGTATCTGTTGGAGAGGGGGATGGCCACAGGGGACCCCTGCACTACCTGCCTGCGCCTAGTACTCTGCCTGTTGGTCACCCGTTCCCTTTCTTCCTGTCCAACCTCTACCTGCGGTGTGTCCAACTCCGTAGATGTGCTATTCACAATGTCCTGAGCATCATGAACACTCCAGTATGCATCCAATCGCAGCTCCAGCGCCGCGATGCGGTCTGTCAGTAGCTGCAGCTGGATGCACTTCCTGCACATGTAGTTGTGAGGGACGCAGGAAGTGTCCCTGAGTTCCCACATATCGCAGGAGGAGCATATCACGTGGCCGGACTGTCCTGCCATGACTTACCCTTTAATTAATTGAATTTAAATTAAATCAATCAATCCCACTAATTACACTACAGTTAACTGGTTTATCAACAGTCCCCGCTACACCAGAGAGACCTTAGTAACTATAAACCAGAGTTAAAGTTTAAAAAAGAGAGAAATACTCACCAACCAATCACTTACCTGCTTCCTGGTGACGTCACACTTTGATTACTTTTTACCTGTCTCCCCCGCTGTTGAATTGGTATGCCTCGCCTCGCTCTGCACTCCTCACCCAGGTCCGTTGCTCTGGTCGGGCCTCGCTGCTCGCTGCTGGTTTTATGCCTCGCCTCGCTCTGCACTCCTCACCCAGGTCCGTCGCTCTGGTCGGGCCTCGCTGCTCGCTGCCGGTTTTATGCCTCGCCTCGCTCTGCACTCCTCACCCAGGTCCGTCGCTCTGGTCGGGCCTCGCTGCTCGCTGCTGGTTTTATGCCTCGCCTCGCTCTGCACTCCTCACCCAGGTCCGTCGCTCTGGTCGGGCCTCGCTGCTCGCTGCTGGTTTTATGCCTCGCCTTGCTCTGCACTCCTCACCCAGGTCCGTCGCTCTGGTCGGGCCTCGCTGCTCGCTGCCGGTTTTATGCCTCGCCTCGCTCTGCACTCCTCACCCAGGTCCGTCGCTCTGGTCGGGCCTCGCTGCTCGCTGCCGGTTTTATGCCTCGCCTCGCTCTGCACTCCTCACCCAGGTCCGTCGCTCTGGTCGGGCCTCGCTGCTCGCTGCCGGTTTTATGCCTCGCCTCGCTCTGCACTCCTCACCCAGGTCCGTCGCTCTGGTCGGGCCTCGCTGCTCGCTGCCGGTTTTATGCCTCGCCTCGCTCTGCACTCCTCACCCAGGTCCGTCGCTCTGGTCGGGCCTCACTGCTCGCTGCTGGTTTTATGCCTTGCCTCGCTCTGGAGTCCTCACCCAGGTCCGTCGCTCTGGTCGGGCCTCGCTGCTCGCTGCCGGTTTTATGCCTCGCCTCGCTCTGCACTCCTCACCCAGGTCCGTCGCTCTGGTCGGGCCTCGCTGCTCGCTGCTGGTTTTATGCCTTGCCTCGCTCTGGAGTCCTCACCCAGGTCCGTCGCAGTGGAAAATTCATTGAAAATTCATTACTTGCAATCTTAATACCAGCCACTAACCCAAGTATAAAATATAACTCTATATGAGTCTGCTCAGTTCTGAGTAGCTAGCTTAACTTATTGGCCTAGAATTTCCTGGAAGGACTCGATTGACGATGGACGCTGTAAATAACTGAGATTTGCGCCCCAAACGTTGAATTCTGAACGTACGCTGACATTTCCTGGAAAAGTAATTTGACTATGCCGTAGCGAACATACTGGCAAATCAGGGACCTCAGAAGTGGCACAGCCAATGGTTAACTGCAGAACCAAACATGTCACTATAAAAAGTTCAGAACAGATGCCATACTCCAGAGTGAGGCTTGACGTGTAAGGTAAGTGTCTAAAATAATTTCAACCAGCTTAACATGTTTAAAATCACAGTCAAACACTGTAAAAAGTAATTTCCAGTGCCTGAACATCCCCATTTTCACAGAGATGTCGCAACCTGTGGCAAAATGGTCAGCAATCCTTGGGCCTCCATCTGTGAGTCAGAGATTGTTCCCTATGCGTGTTTGGCACCCGAAAACTGGCCTAAACCTATTTCTACCCCAATGTATTTACGATCTCCTTGAATCTCTGTTGACCAGGGAGACAGGTTTTAAAAAAGTGTCCTTTTATTGAATTAGACACAAGCAGGTTCCCACTCAAGGACACATTTGTAATGCCTGCAAAATTTCCTCAGAAAGTGGCAACTGAGTAGCAGGACCCCCAAGTAAGGTAGCTCCATGATACCTGCCCCTCTCACATGCTAAGTCAATTTCTGTGCACCTCACCTATATTCTGTTTACCCTCTGCAGGGCAAATTGGTTTCATAATGTACGTGAGTGCAAGGTGACTGTGTGAGGCTGTCATTCCTCAAAGCACCGACAGTGCATGAGGAGAGGGCCCTCCAGGTACAGGAAAGTCACGGTGATTACCTGTGGCACACGCCAAGGTTAGCAGCATTGGCACACTGCAAGTTGAGTTGAAGAGACCCTTGTTTTGCCTCAAAAGTAGCCAGCCATCCTAACTTCCTAAGACTGCATCAGAGGATGGACATGCTACCATTCTAACCTTTTGTCTTTCTTTCCCGCAGGTCCACATGGGTCCGAGAAGCTGAGGACAGTGGATGATGATCTGGGACATGCAGTAATAGGTTGAGGAAGAGGAGCATTAGCAGGAGGATGAGGAAGCAGAGCAGCCCCATGGGGAAGTCGGGAGAAGGAGAGTGGGCCTTCCCATCCCCATACTGCACTGTTAGGGTGTTGAAATGGAGGCGAGGGAAGACCATAGCACCTATCCTCGCTCCCCATCTAATAGCGCAGCCTTATTGCCAACTCCTGGCCTCACCCACTCTGCAGCAGACACACCGGCCTCCCTAGTCGCAGATAACCCCACAGGAACAAGCACCCCTGCGGAGCTGGTAAGGTGGAGCTCGGTGTGGCTGCTGGCTGAGTCAGGCAGGTTGTTGACAAGGGAGAATTGGAAGGCGGATTTGGAAAATGGATTCCATTTCCAACTGTGGCAGGGTCGATGACAGCTGAGGATTCAGGAGGCATGAAAGCAGGAATTGGGGTTCTGCGCCTGCAAAGAAGAATGCTGCAGGAGCATCGCAAATACTTGCAAACTCTGGAGTCCAGTGACCACGACTTGAGCCTGATCAGTCCAGCACTCCGCAGCAGGCTCGAGACATTAGGGTGGACACCCATCGCCAGAAGGCTGAGCAGGATCATTGTGATCATATGGAGCTACCTTACTTGGGGGTCCTGCTACTCAGTTTCTGCTTTCTGATGAAGAGGCAGTTGCGGACAAGTTTTGACTTACTCAAACCTCCAAGGGCAGAACCGGTTGTCCATTGTCAACAATAAGCTCAAGTTGAAAAGAGAGAGAAAAGAGCCAAGGAGAGGCGGTTTCACCCTGGAGAGCACTTCCTAGCTCGAAACTACAACACTGGACCAAAATGGGTTCCTGCTACGGTGATCGCGCAGATGGGCCCTGTGTCTTACACGGTTGAGACTGCTGAGGACGTCGTCTGGAGAAGACACACTGATCAACTGTTGCTAGGAGCAGAGACAGCCACAGAGGCTCCAACGGCTGGTTGGCCTGAACTGTTTCCGAATGATACCGCAAACCAGCATCCTTTGCCACAGTGCTCTTCTCCAACACAGGAAGTTGATGTGCCTTCAATAACCACAAAACTAGAAGTTATAGACTTTAACAAGTTGGCTTTTAATCACTAAGATCAGAGCTAACATCTCAACACACTGACTGGCTCGCAGGAATGAGTCATACAGATCCTGGGATCTTTATGCAAGAGAAGTCAGGGGCGGAGCCAAGAGCCAAGACCTGGAACCTTCCAGGTTAGTCAGGAAAGAGGAAGTGAAACTATACACCATGTGGGGGAGGGTAATATACATGAGTGCAAAACGAACACAGGCAAGAACGAATACAGGCAAGACAAACAGATTTCATTACATTCACCCCTTCTTTAGATTTAGTCCATCGGGGTGATGTTTCTTAAAAGTTGGTATAAGTGAGTCTGTCAGGAGGTTTTGCGGTTCTCAGTGATCGGCGCAAAGCCGGTTGGGGTGCCTCTAGGGGAGTGGATTCTGGTTCCTCCGCTGTCCGGGCCTCTGCAGTGTCTTCCAGGTTATCTGCAGTGTCCTCCAGGTTAAAGTTGGGTATTGATACCTCTGGACGTCCTGTCTCTTTTTGGTGTAGGTCTTCCTCGGGTAGTCTCTCATCGTTCTCTCCGCTCCCCGAGGGAGCGAGGTCTTTTATGGAAACAGTGTCCTCTCGCCCGTCAGAGTATTCGATATAGGCGTACTGAAGGTTTGCATGGAGGAGCTGTACCTTTTCCACAAGGGGGTCCATTTTATGGCCTCTCACGTGCTTCCGCAATAGTACTGTCCCCGGAGACGTCAGCCACGCGGGTAGAGATATGCCCGAGGTGGATTTCCGGGGGAAAACGAACATCTTTTCGTGAGGGGTAGCCTTAGTGGCTGTACATAACAGAGACCTTATGGAGTGGAGCACGTCTGGGAGGACTTCCTGCCAGCGGGAGGTCGGAAGGCCTTTTGACTTTAAGGCTAACGTGACAGCCTTCCAAACAGTAGCATTCTCCCTTTCCACTTGCCCATTACCCCGGGGGTTGTAGCTAGTGGTTCTGCTAGTGGCTATCCCCTTTGAGAGCAAGAACTGGCGCAGTTCGTCACTCATAAATGACGTCCCCCTATCGCTGTGTATGTAGTTCGGCATGCCAAACATGCAGAATAGATTACAGAGACACTTGATGACCGTGGCACTGGTCATGTCTGGGCAGGGAATGGCGAAGGGGAAGCGGGAATATTCATCGATGATATTGAGGAAGTATACGTTACGGTCGGCAGAGGGAAGGGGTCCCTTGAAGTCCAGACTTAGGCGCTCGAATGGCCATGTGGCTTTGATAAGGTGTGCATGGTCAGGCCTGTAGAAACGAGGCTTGCATTCCACACAGATGCGGCAGGCTCTGGTCATTGCCCTGACCTCCTCGATGGAGTGGGGCAGATTGCGGGACTTTATAAAATGGTATAGTCGGGTGACCCCTGTGTTGTGTATGTAATATGTGTGCTACTTTGAACCTATGGACAGGACTGCACTACTTGTAGGGCGTAGTGATACGCAGTACCACTCCTGGCCATAGGGGTATAAATAGTACTGTGGGTACTGATCTCCCCTCAGTTCCCGCCTGTGGGCATGAAGTAAAGACCTACGTGTAGTCCCTACCTCCAACCAGTAAAGACCTGTTTGAGTTATACGTTTAAGTCTTTGTGTTAATTGTTCAATACAATACACATACTTAACACTGGCGACGAGTCAGGTTCTTACCCTGCGGCAGTTGAAGAGAGGTTTCAAACCTCACCACCCCACTAGAAGCAACAGGCTTAGGACTCTGAAGCCTCCATCAGCGACTGAGCACTGGAGTGCAGCAGCCATCCTGACAGCTTCCAGCGACTGACAGAAGTCTTTCTGCAGTTTCCTTGTTCAACCTAGGTGGTGGGGTAAGCCGTGCAGCGTTGGCTGCAAAGACAGGGCTGGGGAAGTCGGAGCAGATAAGTGCCATCGATCGCGATCGGAGATAAGGCCGGGCCGCCTTCAAGTGCGAGGCGCAGCGCGGGCCAGCGATTGGGACCAAAGATAAGGGCCGCAGTCGGACTGAAAGGCGCGGCGGCTGCAGAAGCTCAAGGTGCGAGAGCCGCGGTGCACAGCGCGGGCTATCGATCGCACAGAAGATAAGGGCCGAGAGCCGCTTCGGTCGGGAGCCACTTCGCGATCCAGCGATCGCATCCGCTGATAAGGGCCGCACTCGGGCGATCGCGGCGAAGATAAGGGCTGCACTCGGGGGCTGAAGGGAGACGGCGTCGGGGGACGGGTGAAGACCGCCAAGCGTGGGAAAACCGCCATTTTGTGGGCGGAGGACGACGGCAAGAGCAGGAAGCCGCCATCTTTGATAACAAGTAAAGAAAAGAAAATCTGAGAAATTGCAAATCTACAATGCCTAAACACGGGAATATTAGCACCTTTGATAGTGACCTCGAAGATTGGGCCATATATGTTGAAAGAGTAAAAAATTATTGTAAGGCCAATAAAATTCGTGACCAAGATAAAGCTCTAACATTATTAAATTTAATGGGTGCGAAGACATACGGGCAATTGAAACACCTGTTATCACCAGATGAACCGGCGGATAAGACGTTCGATGAGATTGTTACTGTCCTGAAAGATCATCTAAACCCCACGCCGCTGATGCTAGCGGAACGATTTAAATTTTATGACAGAAGGCAGCTACAGCATGAAAGCAATGCTGAATATTTGCTGGAATTGCGTAAATTAGCGAAATATTGCCAGTTTGGAACGGGACTGACAGATGCACTACGAGACAAATTTGTGTGTGGTTTATTTAAACAGGATACACAAAAGCGACTGCTCGAGGAGAATGAGCTGATGCTTGAGAAGGCGGTCACTATGGCAGCAGCACACGAAGCCGCAGCGAGAGGCACGGCAGTAATGCAGCTATGGTCACCGGAGCTCAGTGCACACAAATTGGGTGTGAGTTCTGGCAAATGTTATCGTTGTGGAAAGACAACGCATGATCAGAACCAGTGTTGGTTTAAAAACCAAGAATGTAGAACTTGTGGTAGGCTTGGACACATAGCTAGAGTATGCAGGTCAGGGAAGAAGACCAGCAACAAGAAGTCACCGCAAGGAAAATACGCAAAAGTACACAAGGTGGCCGAACAGGAGTCCGATTCAGACGCTAGCAGTAATGAACTGGCTGGCTTAAGCAGTATTGAACTGGCTAGCTTAAGGGTACTCAACGTTGGTAAGGGTGCAGACCTCCAGACAATTTGGGTCGCTCTTCAGATAGAAGGAGTCCAAGTAAAACTGGAATTGGACACTGGATCGGCATTGACGGTCATAAATAAGAAAGATTATGGAAGGTTATTCCAACATATTCCCCTACAGGATACGGAGCTCATATTGAAAACATACACGGGGCAAAGAGTGTACCCCATCGGGAAAATTGAGGTCACAGTGGTCCACAAGGGCGAAGAAAGTCTAATAATGGACTTATATGTGCTATCTGAAGGAGGTCCTCCACTACTAGGACGGGAGTGGATTAGGAAAATGAATATCGACTGGCATTTCCTACAAACAATAACGAGTGAGAACTCGGTGAACATAATCAACCCAGACTCTGGAACTGATGATGGTAAGACCAACCCGTGTGCAAAAGACAAAGTTTCAGCACAGAATTCCACTGAGATAGAGAATTCTGAGTCTGTCCAGTCTACTGACATGCACATTTCTGAGGGACACCGGGCTCGAACTCAACTCCATTTCAAACTGCAACAGCAATTAGAACAAATGATTCGCCGTTTTGAGCAAGAGATGAATGCGACGAAAGAGTTCTTTGATATAGAGTGGGAACATCTGGAAAGACAACAGAAGCAGCTGCTGGAGCAAATGGAGCAGGAGCACACAAAACGTCTGATGTCAGAGGAGTTAACGGTCAGCCAACTCCTGCATATGCTGAAGGACAGGACTCTGAAATGGGAAAAACTTGAACACGAACTTCAATATTCAAACGAAAGGGGTTCGGAGCTCTCAAAGGTTATTGGAAGAGCTGAGGTGGCAACACAGACTGAGATGACTGCAACAGAGCAGCCCTTGGATGCCAAAAGTACGCTGACTCACGTCAACGTAGAACAACAGACCGCTGAAACAGCTGCTCCGGTAGAGGGATTGAATAGTCCGATCAATCAATCTCCAAAAGAAGTTGAAGTAGTAAAATCTCAAATGAGGTCATTAGTAAACGACTTGCTGAAAGCCCAGAAAAAGCTGGATGAAGAGGTACGCATGAAGAAGTCTCTTCAGGAAAGATGTCTGGACTTGGAACAAAAGCTGGCTAACGCCCAGCTGGGTATGGAGGAAATAGAAGACCCTCTCGCTGGCCTAGATCAGGACGACACCGAATATTACCATGACCTATTGAGTGACACTGAATATTATAGTGACCTGGTCTGCCCAGCTTGTGATGAAAACTCCCAAAGTGCAGAAATCAGGATGAATCACTTAAAGTCTAAGGAACATAGGGAGATGGTGGCGCTACAGCTGGCAGCTGACAGGGGAGCCCAGAGAGTCTCTAAGAAGCAGAAAAGGAAAAGACGAAGCAGAAGATGATAACCATCTGAACCATTATCACCCCTACCAGATCACACACGTGGTCCCTCCGAACGGAGCCAAATCAGTTCGGAAGTTCAAGCCGTTAAATCCATGGAAGGACTATTGAATGAGTCACTCCAGCAACGTGAACCGACTACACCACAGAGATTGAATCTGTGAACTGTTTTCCGCAGAGACTGAATCTGTGATCTGTTTTGACATGAAGTTATCTATGTATCTATGTTATTCTGTTATGTAAACCTGAAGTTATATATGTATATATGTTATTACGTTATGTTAAATGGGGAGATGACTGTAAAGCTAAGAAGGGAGGAATGTTGTGTATGTAATATGTGTGCTACTTTGAACCTATGGACAGGACTGCACTACTTGTAGGGCGTAGTGATACGCAGTACCACTCCTGGCCATAGGGGTATAAATAGTACTGTGGGTACTGATCTCCCCTCAGTTCCCGCCTGTGGGCATGAAGTAAAGACCTACGTGTAGTCCCTACCTCCAACCAGTAAAGACCTGTTTGAGTTATACGTTTAAGTCTTTGTGTTAATTGTTCAATACAATACACATACTTAACACCCTGGGTGACAGAGGTCGTTGTGGAGACCCTGTAATTTGTCCGTATGAATGCTGGCACACATTCCCCGCGATAGGGCGTCTGGGGTTCATTAAGGGCTCCCGGCCTGTACATAATATCATAGTCGAACGTGGATAGTTCGATCCTCCACCTGAGTATTTTGTCATTCTTGATTTTCCCCCTTTGTTTGTTATTAAACATGAAAGCCACCGACCGCTGGTCGGTGAGCAGGGTGAAACGTTTGCCGGCTAGGTAGTGTCTCCAGTGCCGCACTGCCTCCACTATAGCCTGTGCCTCCTTCTCGACAGAAGAGTGCCTGATTTCAGGTCCCTGAAGGGTTCGGGAGAAGAAGGCCACAGGTCTCCCAGCCTGATTGAGGGTCGCAGCTAAAGCAAAGTCTGACGCATCGCTTTCGACTTGAAAGGGAATGCTTTCGTCCACTGCACACAGTGCAGCCCTTTCAATGTCCTGTTTGCTACTGCTGAAAGCCTCCCGAGCTTCAGCTGATAGTGGGAAGGACGTCGATTTAATGAGGGGTCGGGCCTTATCAGAGTAATTGGGCACCCATTGGGCATAATACGAAAAAAATCCCAGGCACCTTTTTAAGGCTTTGGGATTGTGTGGCAGGGGCAGTTCCTTTAGGGGGCGTAATCGGTCAGGGTCCGGTCCAATTACCCCATCTTCCACCACACAGCCGAGGATACAGAGACGGGTTGTGTTGAAGACACATTTGTCTTCGTTGTAGGTTAGATTCAGCTTTAGGGCAGTTTTTAAAAATCTCGCAAGATTTAGATTGTGGTCTTGCTGGTTGTGCCCGCAGATAGTGACATTGTCCAGATAGGGGTAGGTAGCTTGTAGTTTATTCTCGTCAACCATGCGGTCCATCTCACGTTGGAAGACCGAGACCCCATTTGTTACCCCGAAGGGCACTCTGAGAAAATGGTAGAGGCGTCCGTTCACCTCAAAGGCGGTGTATGGGCGGTCCTCCGTTCTAATGGGGAGCTGGTGATACGCGGATTTGAGGTCGATAGTCGAGAAGACTCGGTATTGTGCAATCTGGTTGACCATTTCTGATATGCGGGGTAAAGGGTAGGCATCCAGCTGGGTATAAATATTAACAGTCTGGCTGTAGTCAATTACCATCCGTTTCTTTTCGCTATTTTTAACTATGACTACTTGGGCACGCCACGGACTGGTACTGCATTCAATAATGTCTTCCCGCAGGAGTCTGTACACTTCCGCCTTGATAAAGTGTCTGTCTTCCAGACTGTACCGTCTACTTTTGGTCGCTATGGGCCTACAGTTCGGAGCGAGATTAGCGAATAAAGAGGGCGGGCTGATTTTTAAGGTTGATAGGCCACAGACTGTGAGTGGCGGCTGGGACCCGCCATATGCTAGCGTGACACTTTCGTGGTGGCACTGGAAGTCCAGGCCCAAGATTACATTAACACAGAGTTCTGGCATCACGAGGAGTTTAAAATCCTTGTAGTCCGTGCCTTTTACAGTCAGTGTTACCACACAGTAGCCCAAAATGTCCGAAGTGTGGGGCTTAGCAGCCATAGCAACTCTGCTCCGTGTAGGGGTTACCGTTAATGAGTGCTGCCGTACCAGGCTAGGGTGGATAAAACTCTCGGTACTCCCACAGTCAATTAAACATTTCATTAAATTCCCGTTTACCTGTATGTCCATCATGGATTTTGTCAATGGGTGTGGCCTGGATTGATCCACCGTGATCGAAGCCACTGTTGGGCCCTGGGCGGCCATTGAGTCGGGAAAAGATGGCGGATCCCAAGATGGCGGCCCGCACGGCACGCACGAGGCGGTGACGGAGTTGGAAATCGGATTCCCCTGCAGACTTTGCTAAAATGCCCCTTTTTCTTACATTTGAAGCATGTAGCGTCCTTCGCTGGGCATCGTTGTCTGGGGTGCTTGGCCTGGCCGCAGAAGTAGCATTTTGGGCCTCAAGACATTGCCACTGTAGTAGGACTCCTGGGTGAACTTCTGTGTGGGGACTCCAGCGGTGTGGAGCTGGTCTGAGACCTGGATGGGGAAGATGGCTGATTCCAAGATGGCGGCCCCCTCGGCACACACGAGGCGGTGAGGGCCGCATGGTCGGAAGAATAAGAGTCAGAGTTTTTCTGGGCCACGTCCAGCGATCGCGCAGTGGCCACTGCCTTTTTTAAGTCCAGGACCTCCTTCTCCAGCAGTCTCTGCCGGATATAATTTGATTTGAGGCCCGTGATGAAGGAATCGCGGACCAATTCGTCAGAGTACACATTGGCCGTCACGGCCTTGCAGTTACAGTCCCGGAAGGCCCTGTAAGAAATCGTCCATTGATTCCTCAGGTCGCTGCCTGCGTGTAGCCAGCAGATGTCTGGCGTACACTTCGTTTACTGGCCTCTGCTATTGGGCCTTCAGGATAGTGATGGCCTCCGTGTAAGAGGTGGCGTCCCGGATGAACGAATAAATCCGATGATTAACGCGAGTAGTCAGTAGACTCAGTTTATCTACCTCGCTAGCGGATGAGGCCCTCGCGAAGAGTTCGAAGCATTTGAGCCAGTGTCCAAATTGATTTGATGCTTCAGCAGAATGTGGATCCAAGCCCAGACGCTCTGGTTTTAGGAGTCGATCCATCCTAGTATTCTTTAGTGATTAAAATTGATGTGCCTTCAATAACCACAAAACTAGAAGTTATAGACTTTAACAAGTTGGCTTTTAATCACTAAGATCAGAGCTAACATCTCAACACACTGACTGGCTCGCAGGAATGAGTCATACAGATCCTGGGATCTTTATGTAAGAGAAGTCAGGGGCGGAGCCAAGAGCCAAGACCTGGAACCTTCCAGGTTAGTCAGGAAAGAGGAAGTGAAACTGTACACCGTGTGGGGGAGGGTAATATACATGAGTGCAAAACAAATACAGGCAAGAACGAATACAGGCAAGACAAACAGATTTCATTACAGAAGTCATAGAGACTGTTCCACCTGTGCAAGCTCCTGATTTTCGACTGACACAGGCACCTTCTCTAACTAGGCCTGTGTCAATGCCTACTGCTGTGGAAGCCAGCGATGACCGCTGGTATCCTGTCAGAGAGCGGCGGCCTCCAAGACGCTTGGATCTGTAGGCTTAGTGACTTACCCACAAGACTGGGGCAGAATAAACCCCAGGGTAAAGTCAGGGTTTGAGGCAGTCTCCCTCTACCCTTGGTTAGTTGAGTGCATTGAAAGTAACTTACCTGTTGAGGAATAATGTGGACCTTTCATTTAAGAGGGGAGGAATATGCTATGTATTGTGTGTTCTCCTCCCACCTGTGGTGACGCTGTCACAGCAGATAAATGGTTGGGTGTTCTCTTGGTTTTTTAGCTCTCTTTGTTTGGAACTCTCCAGAACTTTCCTTTCCTTTCGAATAAAGCACTTCATGTTTGAATCTCTGGGTTCCAAGTTCTAATTGTGTCTAGGTAGAAAGACACAACAAATGGCCTTACCTTGTTCTGCAAGGGACGTACCATATTTGATGACATTGAATGCACTGTGGAAGAGGGCATCTGTCACCTGTTGAATGCAGGCCCTCGCAGCTCCCTGGCTGATGTTGCAAAGGACCCATAGAAATTGAGGGCCAGGGTCACCTTCATTGTGACTGATAAGGCCCTGCAGGAAGTAGACTGTGGTTTCAGGTCTTACTGTAGCATTTCACAGAATTCATCAATTGCTTCCTTGGTGAAACATAGTCTGCACACACAGAGCACATCTGACTGCTGCTGGTATGACATTCACAGCCTGTACACTCTCTGGGGGTGGGGGGTGGGGCAGTAGTGAGTTTGGTGCAGTCTTCAGTCATGGTGCCTCATGCGACTTTTCTCCTGCCTTTGCTCCTCCTCCTCATCGTTCATGGTAATGGAGAATAGGTGTTTGCCCAATGGAAAGCCCATTGCCATCCTTTGACCACCTGAAAGTATTGCCGTCAGACGCCCTCAGGATTCTGGATGGCAAAACTGGTAAAATTGAAGGTCTCAGTAATAGATAAGTAGCAGGTAACATTCGCGCCACAGAAGTGCCAGGCAATGACTATCTCCAACAAGCGAAAATCTAACCACCTCCCCATGACATTCAATGGCATTACCATCGCAGAATTCCCCACCATCAACATTCTGGGGGTCACCATTGACCAGAAATTTAACTGGACCAGCCACATAAATACAGTGGCAACAAGACCAGGTCAGAGGCTGGGTATTCTGCGGTGAGTGTCTCACCTCCTGACTCCCCAAAGCCTTACTACCATCTACAAGGCATGAGTAAGGAGTGTGATGGAAAACTCTCCACTTGCCTGGATGAGTGCAACTCCAACAACACTCAAGAAGCTTGGCACCATCCAGGACAAAGCAGCCTGCATGATTGGCACCCCATCTACCACCTTAAACATTCACTCCCTCCATAACCGGCGTTTTGTGTCTGCAGTGTGTACCATCTACAAAATGCACTGCAGCAACTCACCAAGGCTTCTTTGGCAGCACCTCCCAAACCCGCAACCTCTTCCACCTAGAAGGACAAGGGCAGCAGACACATGGGAACACCACCACCTCCACGTTCCCCTCCAAGTCACACACCATCCTGACTTAGAAGTATATCACCGATCCTTCATCGTCACTGGGTCAAAATCCTGGAACTCCCTCCTTAACAGCACTATGGGAGTATCTTCAACACATGAACTGTAGCGGTTCAAGGCGGCGGCTTACCACCACCTTCTCAATGGCAACTAGGGATGGGCAATAAATGCTGGCCTTGCCAGCGAAGCCCACATCCCATAAACAAATTTAAAAAAACAGAAAAGAAAATCTGAGCGATCAAATCCAGACAGTAGAGATGAGGCTTCACAATTTTTATGGTCCTTTCAAGCTCAGAATTATGTGAGAGCCATAAATCACATTGATACCAGGTGACCGAGAGCCCATCTGTGCCATTATTTTTCAATCTACGTGGTTAAGGTGAAAACATTAGCATAAATCCAGGAACTTTGCAATCGCTATTGACTTGAAAGGGGTGGGCGGAGCTATGATAATTATTATTTTGGCGAGGGTATCAGCCTAGCGTGAGTAGTGGGGTAACTCACGCCATAATTTCCTGGGACTTTCGCGGTGGTAAACCATTGCAATAGTACAAGTCTCCAGGAAAGTCTGGCTCAATGATTGCAAGATTCGCCTCTCTGAAACAGCAATCTGATTAAAGTGTATTATTTATAAAATTGATGGGGAGGGAATCAAAGTTTGTTAGCTAACTCATAAAAACTGGATTGTTTGTGGCGTGAATTATTGGATCAAACTAAAGCAGTGATCTGTTGAAATGTGACAGGAATTGCAAGGAATATCTTGTATGTTCACGTGAAGTCTTCCACCAAGTAATCATGTTCCCCACATAAAATAGCTGTTTGAATTTTAATTTCAAAATGCTATAGCGTAATATTCAGCAAAACACAAAAGCAACAGATTCAGATTGTATGGAACTAAATATTCCAAGAAACTATCATCAAATGAATCAATCAGTGGAGACAGCTGCTGAGGAGCTGTACGGAAACAGATGTTGGTCTTGTTGAACATTTAATGACCTAAATGGTATGCAATTTATTCAGAGAATGCTTGATCATGGTAGTAACGTTACTTCATGCAACATGGATGTAACATAAATATTCAATGATAATCAAAACAAAATCAAAATATTTTAGAGTAACTGCTATATATTTCATGTTTCAGTATTATTATACACAAGAAAATAGTTCATTGATGTAAATTTTAAACACATTAAATCAACTCTCAAATGAATACAAGGTTCAGCATTAATTTGTGTGGCTTATTTATTTCAACTAATAGCTGAATAAATTTTAGCTGATTATTTTTCAGAAGTGTCTCCATGAATAAAAGACAGCATAATGGTTAACACAATTTGAATGAACATGCTTGCATTTCCAATTAAAGAAAATAATAAAATGCTCCTTTGATTGAAGAAGTTCAATTGTCTCCGAGTTCACAAATGGAAATGTTGCTATAGTAACACAGCGAAAGAGCAAAAATATATTATATGTGCAGTAAGGGTCTGACCAGGGTTTGTGACTCACAAAAATCTGACAAGAATTGCAGACTGAGTTTGCTGCGGTTTCCTTCTTTCTTTTTATTTTCCTGCAAAAATATTGAGGAGTAATAATAACAAGAACAACACGACCACCAGACAGGAGTGAGCCTTTTGCTCTTGTGGTAGTATTCCTGTCTCTGAGCCCGAAGATGCAGGGTTCCGAACCCTACTCCAGACAGTCCCAGCGAGTGGAGTTGGAGCTCCAGCTCTGAATTCTGGGTTGACAACCAGCGGGATACTTGCATCCGGTGGGTGTGGGTGCCCCCTCCCCCCCACTTCATCAGCTGGTATAAAGATGGTTACGACCATGTTATGGGAGTGTTCAACGTCGTGGCCTGTCAGTCTGTTAATCAGCCTGCAAATCCTTCCACAACTTCACACTGTTCTCCAAGGGAAGAGTGAGAAGATACGAAATGATGATGATGACCCCCGCATGTCCCAAAGTGCTTTACAGCCAATTAAGTACTTTTTGAAGTGTAGTCACTGTTGTAATATAGGGAATCTACCTGGTAGATTCAAGGTAGCACTCAGATGAGACGTTAAACCAAGGCCCCGTCTGCTCTCTAAAAGATCCCATGGCACTATTTCGAGGATGAGAAGGGGAGTTTTCCCTGGTGCCCTGGCCAATATTTATCCCTCAAACAACATCACTAAAGCAGATTATCTGGTCATTATCACATTGCTGTTTGTGGGAGCTTGCTGTGCACAACTTGGCTGCCGCATTTCCTACGTTAGAACAGTGACTACACTCTGTTAGATCCGTGTGTTAATGGAGACACGGAATGCAGGAGTTGATTTAACAAGTGTTTACTGAACAAAGTCTGGAGGTGAACTAACAACACAAGACGCCACACAGGCTTATATACCCGAGTGGTCACTACTGGTACTACAGTATACAAGGGCTTCAAAAACATAGTTCCTCTTAAAGGTACATACACTACAATTCCTCCCCTTTTAGATAAATAGTACATAACATTTTTAAGTAATCATTAAATAACATTTTTACAAGAACAATAATATACACATTTGCTGAAGTTAATCAATTACAAATTCAGTCTCTCTGGAGGCTTCCTGACTCGGTCCGGATAACGCCTCGGTGGTGTAGTAGGTTCTTTTGGCAAGGTCGATTCGGCTTGAATGCCAGTGTCAGGTTCATCTGGTTCCAGTATCACCGGATCGGAGGTAGATACTATGGGTATCTCTGCTTCATCATTAGGCGTATAGAGTTGTGGTGTAGGTTGTCCCTTTTCGGATGACTCTATGATCTGGTCAGCATGGCGCCTTATTATGCTTTCTCCAATGTCCACGGTATACATCAACGGTCCTAGTCGTGTGCAAATAGTTCCAGGCTGCCATTTCTCGGTACGGTAGTCCCGGGCCAAAACTGGTTGACCTATCTGGAAGGTTCTAGTTGGCCTTTCATTCATGCTTTGAAATTGCCGGTTCTCTACGTCCTTTCTGACGTTTGGCTTGACCAAATCCAGCCGGCATCTTAGTCTTCTATGGAAAAACATCATGGCGGGTGTGATGAAATATATGCCTTCATCAGCCCATGTGTTTTACCTGCTTGTATTGTGTGAACCGCCCCCTTTTGTTCCTATTGTGTGTATTGGCTACGCCCCTGTCTTTTGCCATATAAAGGTCTCAAGAGCTGTATGAGTCATTCCTACCAGACGAACCCGATGTGGGGAGACCTGTAATGCTGCAATGTTCTTAGTGATTAAAAGCCTTCAGTTGAATACTTGTCTTTGAGTTATTGACGGCGTATCAATTTTGGTTTGTAACCACATGTGTTGCATTCCTGTACGCAAACAAGAAGTTATCTACCTTATGTTGTAGATTTATGTCTTCATTACCCATGGCCTTTATGGCCTTCTTGAAGGTCTGGACAAACCTTTCAGCCAATCCATTGGTGGCGGGATGGTATGGGGCGGACGTGTGGTGCTTAACCCCATTGTTTTTTAAGAACTTCCTGAATTCTTCGGACACAAATTGCGGTCCATTATCAGAACAGATCTGTTCAGGCAGCCCATTCCTGGCGAATATGGTCCTTAATACTGTGATGGTTTTTTCCGTGGTGGTGGAGGACATCTTTATTACCTCCGGCCACTTGGAGTGTGCATCCACCGCGATTAAGAACATTGAGTCCATAAATGGACCAGCAAAGTCGATATGTACCCTTTGCCATGGAGATGAGGGCCACTCCCATAGATGTAGAGGGGCTTGTGGTGGGGCGTTTTGGACCTTCTGGCATCCTAGACAGCTCTTGGTCATTTCTTCGATGTCTCCGTCGATACCTGGCCACCACACAAACGCTCTGGCTAAGTTCTTCATTTTCACTCCACCCAGATGCCCCCCGTGAAGCTCCTTTAGCACTTTATCCTTGAGTTTGGGTGGAATCACCACTCTGGATCCACACATCAAGGTTCCTCGGCACACTGACAGCTGTTCTCTTCTTTGCGAGAATGCTGGCAACAGTGGTTCGCCATGTGCTGGCCATCCCTTCACCGTTAAATCGTAGACTTGTGAGAGAGTCGGGTCATTTCGCGTTTCCTTTTCAATGGTAGAATTTGTCACCGGTAGACATTCCACTATGGTCGAGTGGAATATCTCCACTGGGTCCACTGCAGGCGCCTCTTCCACCGTTAGCAACGGTAGGCGCGATAACCTGCCAGCATTCCCATGCTGTTTTGTTCCTTTGTACTCTATGTCATATTGGTGTGCCCCTAGGAAAAGGGACCACCTCTGTAGCCTTTGCGCTGTCATAATGGGAATGCCCTTTTTAGGGTTGAATATGGAGACGAGGGGTTGATGGTCAGTCAACAAGGTAAATTTTTGTCCGTGTAGGTAATGGTTGAATTTCTTCACCCCCCACACCAGGCTGAGTGCCTCCCTGTCGATCTGGGCATAGTTACGCTCAGCTGAGTTCAATAAGCGTGACGCAAAAGCTATCGGCCGCACTGAGCCATCAGGGAATCTATGCGATAATACCGCTCCCACGCCGTAAGGGGATGCATCGCACGCCAGTCTGATTGGCAGTGATGGGTTGTAATGAGCCAACACTTCCCTGGACGTGATCAAGCCTTTGCATTTATGGAAGGCACGTTTACAGTCTTCGCTCCATTTCCAAACTACTCCCGTTTGTAGCAGTGCGTTAAGTGGGTGCAGAACCGTCGACAAGTTTGGTAAAAATTTATGATAGTAATTTACTAATCCCAGGAATGACCTTAATTGTGAGACATTTTCAGGCGCTGGGGCCTTTACAACCGCTTCAATTTTTTCAGGTGACTTATGCAACCCTTCTTCGTTAATGACATGGCCACAATATGATATTTGTTTCTGGAAAAATTCGCATTTGGGGCGATTTGCTCGTAGGCCCCGTTCTCTCAGCCTCGTGAGCACCTGCTCCAAGTTGGCAAGGTGCTCGTTGTCGTTTTCTCCTGTTACAAGGATGTCATCTAGGTAGCATTGAGTCCCCGGAATCCCTTGCAGGACTTGCTCCATAGCTCTTTGCCAGATAGCCGGAGCTGATGCCACTCCGAAAACCAGTCGATTGTACTGGTACAGGCCTTTGTGTGTGTTTATCGTGAGATACTTTTTAGAGGCCTCCTCAACCTCCATCTGTAGATATGCCTGTGCTAAGTCAATTTTGGTGAAACATTTCCCTCCGGATAGTGAGGCGAAAATACCTTCTATCCTCGGAAGAGGATACTGTACTGTGTGAAGAACCGGGTTTACAGTCACCTTGAAGTCCCCACAGATGCGAACTTTTCTCTGTTCTTCAGCTTTATCATTATTCAACGTTTTCTTCATGACCGGGACGATGGGTGTTGCCCACTCGCTCCAATCTACCTTGGATAACATGCCTGCTTTTTCCAAATTCTCCAGCTCTGCCTCGACGGCTGGACGAATTGCGTATGGCACCGGCTTTGCCTTAAAAAACTTGGGAATTGCCGCATCTTCCACTTTTATTGAGGCGGTGGCGCCTTTCAGGGTTCCTAGTTCCTGTTGAAACACTTCTTTGGCGTTAGCCAAGATTTCTTTTAATCGTCCAGGTATGACGTCATCATCGTTTTTTTTCTTACTGGTCACCGTCAGTGCCTGAATGGAGTGCCAGTCTAAACGTATCTTTCTTATCCATTCACGTCCCAACAACGGTGGACCACCATCTTGCAGAACGTATAAATACAACTTCTGTATTTCCTTGCCATTGTATACAACAGGCACCCTTATTTTCCCTCTGGGGTATACTTTCTGCCCCGTATATGTCTTCAAGACAATGGATGTGTCTTTCAAAGGTGTATGTGGAAATAGCCGCTCGTAATCCCGTCGACTCATGACGGTCAGAGCTGATCCTGTATCTAGCTCCATTTTGACTGGGGACCCCGCTATCGTGAGGGTAACCCAAATGGTCTGGTAATCTTCTTTGGCAATTACATTATGTAATTTGAGACAGCTTAGTCTCTTGTTTCCGGAGTCGCTATCGCTCTTCTGGTCTTCGGAGCTACTGTCCGTCATCATTTGTACCTTTCTGTACTTTTCCTTATTGACCTTTTTACTGTCAGCGGATTTCTTTCCAGATCTGCATACACGTGCAATGTGTCCCATCTTTCCACATTGCCTGCATGCTTTGTCCTTGAACCAGCAGTCCTTCTGGTCATGGGTGGATCTGCCGCAGCGATAACATCTCGCGAAACCCCGTGTCATTTCATGGGTGCCGAAGTCCTGTGGCTTTTGCTGTATCTCTGCAGCTCCTCTTGCTGCTGCTTCGTATGATACAGCCACACTGAAAGCCTTGTCCAGTGTCAAATCTTTCTCAGAAAGTAGTCGTTTCTGTGTTCCTTCGCTTCGGAGACCGCAGACGAATTTGTCTCGTAGAGAATCTGCCAGCCCTGCCCCGAATTGGCAGTGCTTTGACAGCTTTCGTAATTCGGTGAGGTAATCAGCGTTACTTTCATTCTTGTGCTGATTCCTCCTGAAGAATTTGAATCGTTCCGCTATCAGCAGCGGTGTTGGGTTTAAGTGCTCCTGTAAGGTATCAAGAATCTCCTTAAAATTCTTGTCCATCGGTTTGGCTGGAGTGATCAAGTTTCGTAACAGCCCATATGTCCTTGCGCCTGTTGTATCCGTGTGTTAATGGAGACACGGAATGCAGGAGCTGGTTTAACAGGTGTTTACTGAACAAAGTCTGGAGGTGAACTAAAAGATACGAGACACTATACAGGCTTATATAGCCCGAGTGGCCACTACCGGCATTACAGTACACAGGGGCTCTTAAAGGCACATACACCACAATTCCTCCCCTTTTAGACAACCAGTACATAACATTTTAAGTAATCATTAATTAACATGTTTACAAGAACAATAATCTACACATTTGCTGCAGTTAATCAATTATAAGTCAGTCTCTCTGGAGGCTTCCTGACTCGGTCCGGATAACGCCTCGGTGGTGTAGTAGGTTCTTTTGGCAAGGTCGATTCGGCTTGAATGCCAGTGTCAGGTTCATCTGGTTCCAGTATCACCGGATCGGAGGTAGATACTATGGGTATCTCTGCTTCATCATTAGGTGTATAGAGTTGTGGTGTAGGTTGTCCCTTTTCGGATGACTCTATGATCTGGTCAGCATGGTGCCTTATTATGCTTTCTCCAATGTCCACGGTATACATCAGCGGTCCTAGTCGTGTGCAAATAGTTCCAGGCTGCCATTTCTCGGTACGGTAGTCCCGGGCCAAAACTTGTTGACCTATCTGGAAGGTTCTAGTTGGCCTTTCATTCATGCCTTGAAATTGCCGGTTCTCTACGTCCCTTATGATGTTTGGCTTGATCAAATCCAGCCGGCATCTTAGTCTTCTATTGAAAAATATCATGGTGGGAGTTTGGTTTGTAACCACATGTGTTGCATTCCTGTATGCAAACAAGAAGTTATCTACCTTATGCTGTAGATTTATGTCTTCATTACCCATGGCCTTTATGGCCTTCTTGAAGGTCTGGACAAACCTTTCAGCCAATCCATTGGTGGCGGGATGGTATGGGGCGGACGTGTAATGCTTAACCCCATTGTTTTTTAAGAACTTCCTGAATTCTTCGGACACAAATTGCGGTCCATTATCAGAACAGATCTGTTCAGGCAGCCCATTCCTGGCAAATATGGTCCTTAAAACTGTGATGGTTTTTTCCGTGGTGGTGGAGGACATCTTTATTACCTCCGGCCACTTGGAGTGTGCATCCACCGCGATTAAGAACATTGAGTCCATAAATGGACCAGCAAAGTCGATGTGTACCCTTTGCCATGGAGATGAGGGCCACTCCCATGGATGTAGAGGGGCTTGTGGTGGGGCGTTTTGGACCTTCTGGCATCCTAGACAGCTCTTGGTCATTTCTTCGATGTCTCCATCGATACCTGGCCACCACACAAACGCTCTGGCTAGGTTCTTCATTTTCACTCCACCCAGATGCCCCTCGTGAAGCTCCTTTAGCACTTTATCCTGGAGTTTGGGTGGAATCACCACTCTGGATCCACACATCAAGGTTCCTCGGCACACTGACAGCTGTTCTCTTCTTTGCGAGAATGCTGGCAACAGTGGTTCGCCATGTGCTGGCCATCCCTTCACCGTTAAATCGTAGACTCGTGAGAGAGTCGGGTCAATTCTCGTTTCCTTTTCAATGGTAGAATTTGTTACTGGTAGACATTCCACTATGGTTGAGTGGAACATCTCCACTGGGTCCACTGTAGGTGCCTCCTCTACCGTTGGCAACGGTAGACGCGATAAACCGTCAGCATTTCCATGCTGTTTTGATCCTTTGTATTCTATGTCATATTGGTGTGCCCCTAGGAAAAGGGACCACCTCTGTAGCCTTTGCGCTGTCATAATGGGAACGCCCTTTTTAGGGTTGAATATGGAGATGAGGGGTTGATGGTCAGTCAACAAGGTAAATTTTTGTCCGTGTAGGTAATGGTTGAATTTCTTCACTCCCCATACCAGGCTGAGTGCTTCCCTGTCGATCTGGGCATAGTTACGCTCAGCTGAGTTCAATGAGCGTGACGCAAAAGCTATCGGCCACTCCGAGCCATCAGGGAATCTATGCGATAATACCGCTCCTACGCCGTAAGGGGATGCATCGCACGCCAGTCTGATTGGCAGTGATGGGTTGTAATGAGCCAAAACTTCCTTGGACGTGATCAAGCCTTTGCATTTATGGAAGGCCGTTTGCAGTCTTCGCTCCATTTCCAATTTACTCCCGTTTGTAGCAGTTCGTTAAGAGGGTGCAGAACAGTTGACAAGTTCGGTAAAAATTTATGATAGTAATTTATCAATCCCAGGAACGACCTTAATTGTGAGACATTTTCAGGTGCTGGGGCTTTTATGACTGCTTCAATTTTTTCAGGTGACTTATGCAACCCTTCTTCGTTAATTATGTGGCCACAATATGATATTTGTTTTTGGAAAAATTCGCACTTGGGGCGATTTGCTCGTAGGCCCCGTTCTCTCAGCCTAGTGAGCACCTGCTCCAAATTGGCAAGGTGCTCATTGTCGTTTTCTCCTGTTACAAGGATGTCGTCTTGGTAGCATTGAGTCCCCGGAATCCCTTGCAGGACTTGCTCCATAGCTCTTTGCCAGATAGCTGGAGCTGATGCTACTCCGAAAACCAGTCGATTGTACTGGTACAGGCCTTTTTGTGTGTTTATCGTGAGATACTTTTTAGAGGCCTCCTCAACCCCCATCTGTAGATATGCCTGTGCCAAGTCAATTTTGGTGAAACGTTTCCCTCCGGATAGTGAGGCGAAAATATCTTCTATCCTCGGAAGAGGATACTGTACCATGTGAAGGACCGGGTTTACAGTAACCTTGAAGTCCCCACAGATGCGAATTTTTCTCTGTTCTTCAGCTTTATCATTATTCAACGTTTTCTTCATGACCGGGACGATGGGTGTTGCCCACTCGCTCCAATCTATCTTGGATAACACGCCTGCCTTTTCCAAATTCTCCAGCTCTGCCTCGACTGCTGGACGAATTGCGTATGGCACCGGCTTTGCCTTAAAAAACTTGGGAATTGCCGCATCTTCCACTTTTATTGAGGCGGTGACACCTTTCAAGGTTCCTAGTTCCTGTTGAAACACTTCTTTGGCGTTGGCCAAGATGTCTTTTAATCGTTCAGGTATGACGTCATCATCATTTTTTTTCCTACTGGTCACCGTCAGTGCCTGAATGGAGTGGCAGTCTAAACATATCTTCCTGATCCATTCACGTCCCAACAGCGGTGGACCACCATCTTGCAGAATGTGTAAATACAACTCCTGTATTTCATTGCCGTTGTATACAACAGGCACCCTTATTTTCCCTCTAGGGTATACTTTCTGCCCCGTATATGTTTTCAAGATAATGGATGTGTCTTTCAAAGGTATATGCGGAAATAGCCGCTCCTAATCCCATCGACTTATGACGGTCAGAGCTGATCCTGTATCTAGCTCCATTTTAACTGGGGACCCCGCTATCGTGAGGGTAACCCAAATGGTCTGGTAATCTTCTTTGGCAATTACATTATGTAATTTGAGACAGCTTAGTCTCTTGTTTCCGGAGTCGCTATCGCTCTTCTGGGCTTCGGAGCTACTGTCCGTCATCATTTGTACCTTTCTGTACTTTTCCTTATTGATTTTTTTTTTGTCAGTGGATTTTTTGTTTCCAGATCGGCATACACGTGCAATGTGTCCCATCTTTCCACATTGCCTGCATGCTTTGTCCTTGAACCAGCAGTCCCTCTGGTCATGGGTGGATCTGCCGCAGCGATAACATCTCTCGAAACCCTGTGTCATTTCATGGGTGCCGAATTCCTGTGGCTTTTGCTGTATCTCTGCAGCTCCTCTTGCTGCTTCTTCATATGATACAGCCACACTGAAAGCCTTGTCCAGTGTTAAATTTTTCTCAGAAAGTAGCCTTTTCTGTGTTCCTTCACTTTGGAGACCGCAGACGAATTTGTCTCGAAGAGAATCTGCCAGTCCTGCCCCGAATTGGCAGTGCTTTGACAGCTTTCTTAATTCGGTGAGGTAATCAGCGTTACTTTCATTCTTGTGCTGATTCCTCCTGAAGAATTTGAATCGTTCCGCTATCAGCAGCGGTGTTGGGTTTAAGTGCTCCTGTAGGGTATCAACAATCTCTTTAAAATTCTTGTTCATTGGTTTGGCTGGAGTGATTAAGTTTCGTAACAGCCCGTATGTCCTTGCGCCCATTAGATTTAGAAGTACCGATGCCTTTTTATCATCCTCTATTTCATTCGCTGTGCATTATACCTCCACTCTTTCCACATATGTGGTCCAATCCTCTACATCACTATCGAAAGCAGTAATATTGCCAGTCTTAGGCATCCTGAAAAAAAATGGCGCCTCCTGCGCTTTCCTTTCTTCCCTGCTGAGAAAAAATGGCGCCTCCCGTGCTTTCCAGCCGCTGCCGCTGCTGACAACGCTGTTCTCCGCGGTTTTTATTTATACAGATATTTTTAATAGTTGGCGACTCGTTCCCGCCGGACTCTCTGGGACTTTTCCCTCCCTCTGCTTGGTCCGAACGCCGACCTGCTTTGCAGCGCTGGCCGTCTCCCGAGTGCTCCACCCTCCATCTCTGTTTGCCTCCGCCTTCGCTGCACGGCCCCGCTGCAGAGCCAGCCGATCGAGCCCCAGCCCGCCGCCCAGGAAGGATTATTGCAGTACCTGCCACCAGCCTGGCTAGCTGGTGAAACCAGAGTTTTTTCTTTTTTTTTCTTCAACCTTCGTCTGAGGAATCGATCTCCTTGAGGTGCTGCCGAATTGCAGGTAAGTCCGTTTCCAATTCGTCGCCACTGTTGTATCCGTGTGTTAATGGCGTCATGGAATGCAGGAGTTGGTTTAACAGGTGTTTACTGAACAAAGTCTGGAGGTGAACTAAAAGATACAAGACACTATACAGGCTTATATAGCCCGAGTGGCCACTACCGGCATTACAGTGCTCTTAAAGGCACATACACCACAGCGCCCATCAGATTTAGAAGTACCGATGCCTTTTTATCATCCGCTACTTCATTCGCCTTGCAATATACCTCCACTCTTTCCACATATGTGGTCCAATCTTCTATATCACTATCGAAAGCAGTAATATTGCCAGTCTTCGGCATCTTGAAAATCTAAAATGGCGCTTCCCGCGCTTTTCTTTCTTCCCCGCCGAGTTAAGATGGCGCCTCCCGCGCTTTCCCGCCGCTGCCGCTGCTGCCAACGCTGTTCTCCGCGGTTTCCGTTGCGACCTGCAGCTTTTCGCGGTATTTCTATTTTTTTAATATATCGCTTCAATAGTTTCTCCGTTACTTGGAGAACCGTTCCCATCGTGGAGCGGACCCTCTGGGACTTTCCCCTCCCTCTGCTCGGTCCGAACGCTGACCTGCTTTGCAGCACCGGCTGCGCCCTGAGTGCTCCACCCTCTCTCTCTCTTTGCTTCTGCTTCCCGACTCGCTGCCCGGCCCCGTTGCAGAGCCACCCGATCGAGCTCTAGCCCGCCGCAGCCCAGGAAGGATCAGTGCACTACCTGCCACCAGCCCGTTTAGCTGGGGAAACCACAAACTGGAGACCAAGCCTGGCCCTCGTTTTCGAGTTTCTTCGAGTTATTATTTTTTTTCTTGCTTCTGGCTTCGACCTTCGCCTGAGGAATCGATCCCCTTGAGGTGCTGCCGAATTGCAGGTAAGTTCATTTCTAACTCGTTGCCACTGTTAGATCCGTGTGTTAATGGAGACACGGAATGCAGGAGTTGATTTAAAAAGTATTTACTGAACAAAGTCTGGAGGTGAACTAACAACACAAGACGCTACACAGGCTTATATACCTGAGTGGTCACTACTGGTACTACAGTATACAAGGGCTTCAAAAACATAGTTCCTCTTAAAGGTACATACACTACACACTCCAAAAAGTATTTCATTGGCTGTAAAGCACTTTGAGACGTTCGGTGGTCATGAAAGGCGCTATATAAATGCAAGTCTTTCTTTTAGTAATTTTATAATCCACGGAACGCTATGTGTAAAATGTCCGCCTCAGCTATTCAACAGAATGGCTTCATGGTATAGGTTTAGCAAAACAGTAACATTTTCAACATGGGTGGAATAAAAACACTAATTTGCTGAGACCATTTGTAGCACCCCTGCCGTCAACCCGGGTGAGATTGGCTAATGCACAGGTTGAGCCTGGGGTTTTCCTATGCTATGATCCAGTTAGTCATTCACCAACTGACCCATTAGAGGAACTTATATTGTTTTACTTCAGTTCAGCACACAGCATCCTTGAAAAAGGGAGGTGGAAAATGTTGCCCAGTTGCTTTTCCACAGGGATGGAAAATCACAGTGTGAATAGAGTTTGGGGCCAGAGATTCAGCTCTGTTATGCCCGATTTCTCAGCGCTATGGGTGCTGTTTTGTGATGGAAATGGCGTCTGCGCATGCATGCACCCTTCTGGTGAGTGCTGCGCCATACGATATCTTGGTGAGGGTGGATTGGGCAGGTTTGACATCATCGCTGCCATTTTTGTCCTCAACGCTGGAGCTCACGCCCTGTCTTAATCTTGCACAGCTGAACATGCGTTCAGCAGCAGCAAGGATCCCCTAGCAGCGATATCAAAGGTTAGTTGCTGATTAATTTCTACTGGCTCTGTGTACGTTTGTGGAAGTGTTTGGTGAGGTGACAGGGAGCGGTGCTGCAAGTGGAGAAAGCCTTGTTTCTGACTTCAAGGGTTCTGCTCAGACCACTTGTTCCCAGTCATGGGGGCTCAAGTTGTCATCCCCCTTGGCCTGTAGCATGACAGGGAGATGGAGCAGAGGCAGCAAAGAAGAGGACACGCTGCTCGCAGAGGGAGGAGGAGGAGGCCTTACCCACCTAGAGTCTTCCGAGAGCAATTCTTTTACCTCAGCCTGAGCCAGGAGCAGTGTCTGAGGCATCTACGCTTTACGAAGGAGGTGCTCACAGAACTCTGCCCGGTGACTCACCACCTGCAGATTCTGCCTCTAAGCTACACTCTAAACTCCATGCAGTGCCAGTTTCTGAGCTGGTGGCTGCGAGTGTCAGATCGACTTCATCACCACTCTCCTCTCCCTCTTCTTTTTGCGTCACTGGCTGGGCAGGTTGGATTTCTTGGGTCTCTGAAATAAGAAAGGCACAAGGGTAGGATTGTGGTGAGGGAGGGGGGGGAAAGCAAGAGGTGCATGCTTACACCATGTGCAGCTTATAAATCAGAAGAGATTGTGGGTTGAGGGGGAAGTGGGATGTGAGAAGGAGGATTCGGTATGAGGATACCATCATCTTGTATTCTTTCAACCCCGCTGCTGGCCACGGGCTCAGCGATGCCCCTCCCAATAATGGCCAGCACCATCCCGCTAAGCTGCATAGCTGTGCAGCGGTCTGGAGGTCCCGCATAGGCCGCTCACCGGCTTTTACATGGAAGAACCCGCGCATGCATGAAAATTGGAACGGGCCGCGCAGCAAGTTAAAGGGACCGCGCACGAAAAAAAAAATGAGAGGGAACATTGGCACTGTCTCCTCCATAGGGGTCAGGTTATTCAGGCGAGCCTGTCCCCCACCGGTTAGGTCCTGCTGGCGCCGGTGGTGAGCCACCTTTTCCTGCAAGTGAAAGGGAAGTGTGCCAGTGAGTGTGGTGCAATGTGTTTGAAACATAGAAACATAGAAACATAGAAAAATAGGAGTAGGACTAGGCCATTCGGCCCTTCGAGCCTGCTCCGCCATTCAATATGATCATGGTTGATCCTCTATCTCAATACCATATTCCCGCTCTCTCTCCATACCTCTTGATGTCTTTTGTGTCTAGAAATCTCCTTCTTAAATATATTCAGTGATCTTAAATATATTCAATGATCTTAAATATATGCCAGTCATGGTTGAATAGCTGACAGTGTGTGCAAGCTGTAAGATGTGGGTGTGTGGCTTGCAGAAGTGCTATGTGTGTGAGGGTGAGATGAAGCTATGAATATGAGGTATGAGTCATATTTGGCAGAGATTGTTGGTGGGTGAGTGATGGGGGTGTGGTGCATTGAGCAGTGTGTGAGGCTAGTGGTGCAGATGGTGGGATATCGCACTTGTAGATGAATTCACTGACCTTGACCACTCATGTGAGGTCATTAAACTTCATCCTGCACTGTGCCCATGTGCTCGGGGCTAAACTGCTGGCATTCACCACAGTGGCTATCAGCTCCCAATGGACTTTACACATTTGCCTGGAGGGCCTCCTGGCCCCCTGTGGAAACAACACCTCTCTCCTCGAGTTGACCTCCTGCACCAAGGCCTCCAGTGCTGCATCGGAGAGCCTTAGTGCACGCTGTCTCCCATACTGTGACATAAATTTTGTTTTTTCTTCCTCTCAATCTCTTCCCCAGCCAGTACAATGAGCTGCTGCAGACAGAACAAACCTTCCTTTTAAGAGGTGCAGAATGCCTTTAAGAATTGCAAACGAGCTTTCATTGTTGCTAGCCTCGCACGAACTTGGGCCCCCTGTTGAGCATACAGCCAACCAGCAACCCATTCAGCAATGGGCTGAAAGTCACAATCATGCTAATTAGCAGGCAGCATGAAGTTCGTGTGCTGCCTGCATTCCTTTGAGCGGGCACGGGGTGATCGCACAGCATGATTCCCGTGCCCGTTTTCGGAGGCAAACGAATTTCTAGGCCATCATCTTCTGCCTAGTCCAAAACTGGAGATGGGTAGGATAGGGATTGGGCAGCAGGGACCATGGCCTGAGTTCTAAAGTTTGCTTTGGGGTTGGTGATAAAAATTTTGTTAATGAATCTCTCCACATAAAAAGGTGCAAACCTAAATGGAAAAATTGACATCTATTTTGAGAAGCAGATTTCTGGTGTTTGATTTATATTTAAAAATATCTGACAACCAGCTGAAAAGATGGACCGGCCAGTAGAGTGGCCATTTTGCTATATGCTGATAGAGTGGCATTGTGACAGACAAAGGAGCAGTTTATCTACCCTTTTATAAAAACAAAGTACAGAACCAGTAAAGACTGTACAATCCATCCAGCCAGTTCCAAAAACTAATACCTGTCAGTCACCCCATATCACTCAAACATCTAACCAATTCTTTCGGAAATGGGGTAAAAATTGCTTTAGGCACATCCCAACCAGGAGGCCTGGGGGCGGCCCAAAATTGGACCTCGGGTCTCAAGGACCCTATTTGGGCAAGGTGCTGGTGTCTGTCACACCTCCACATGCAGATCGCCTATCATAAAAAGATTAATTTGTGGTATGTACCCGCCCTCCTGTATGCCTCAGGGACATGGACCATGTACAGCAGGCACCTCAAAGCACTGGAGAGGTACCACCAATGCTGCCTCCGCAAAATCCTGCAAATCCATTGGCAGGATAGGCACACCAACATCAGTGTTCTCGCTCAGGCCAACATCCCCAGCATCGAAGCTTTGGCCACGCTCGATCAGCTCTGATGGACGGGTCACATCGTCTGCATGCCTGATACGAGACTCCCAAAACAAGCACTCTACTTGGAGCTCCGACACGGCAAGAGAGCCACAGGTGGGCAGAGGAAACGCTTCAAGGACACCCTCAAAGCCTCCTTGAAAAAGTGCAACATCCCCACCGACACCTGGGAATCCCTGGCCCAAGGTCGCACAAATTGGAGGAGAAGCATCCGGGAAGGCGCCAAACACCTCAAGTCTCTTTGCCGGGAGCAAGCGAAAGCCAAGCGCAGGCAGCGCAAGGAGTGCACGTCACCCCAAGCACCCCACCCACCCACCCCTTCAACCACCGTCTGCCCCACCTGTGACAGAGACTGTAGGTCCCGCATTGGACTCATCAGTCACCTGAGAACTCATTTTTAATGTGGAAGCAAGTCATCCTCGGTTCCGAGGAACTGCCTAAGAAGAAGAATGTGAGGCACTTGCCTCATTGGCAGTGTCCCGGGGGTGGGGGGGATCACAATCGGGGTATTGTGGAATCGGGAGAGCACTTCTGCTCCTCCTGGCTCTACAGGAATGGTTAAAAGATTTATTTTTCCATCCCACTTGCCATATCCCTCTGATTCCAGCCGCTGCGCCAACCCTATTCCACCTGTTCGTCTGACCCACTGTCTTTTTTGTCTACTGCATACTAATTAACTCAGTCCGTGGGATTCTTTCTATTATCTATGTTTTAGTTTTTCTGCAGTAACTAACTACACAACACGCACACAGACGCACTCAGCCACCCACACATGCACAGGTACACAGATACAGAAACCACTGGAGAGCAGCCTTGCTGAGAGTAACTGTGTAACTAAGGTAACTTGTGAATTGTGACTTGTGAATTCTCGTGAATCCATATACCGAGCTTGCTTTACAGCACTAGGACTTTATATAAACACAACATAAAATGCAGTAGAAACAAAAATGTAGTCATGTACAATTAGTATATTTTTTGAGTGAACTTTTGTGATCAAGAGTTGGACATATTTTCCACTTTTTTCACCCGGAGCCATATATAGCACGGGCCACAGGCACAGCAATACTCTACTGAAATCATGCTTTAACGCTAGCTTCTTAAGGACACCTCCACTATATGAATGTAAATGTATTACCTTCTCATATTAGCCATGCTTTAGTTTGCATATTGACTATGGTGGTGAAATTCAACTCCAGCAGGCGCAAAACGGATGGTAACGGATCGGCCGCCCGCTATACATCCTGCCCGATTTTGCTTTCCGTTGAAGTCAATAGAAAGGAAGATTGGACAGGATGTATAATGGATGTCTGATCCACTACGGCCCGTTGTGTGCCACGGCCGAAGTTGAAAGTTCACGCTCTATGGGCTGGATTTTGCCAGCCCCGAGAAGGCGGGTATGGAGGCGGGACTGCCAGTAAAGTTGCAGAATTTGGGGGCGGCTGGCAAACCCACTCCCATCCTGCCTCCGTGCCCTTTTGCCAGAAGGCGGGAAGCCGTCCTGCCCTGGGTCCCGTCTCCTGGAGGCGGGAAAGGGATTAAATCCTATTAACTGCCTTAAAAAAGGATTAGTACCATTTTACCTTTTCAAGTGCCTGCTTCCCGACCTCAGAGAACCCCGCCAGGGTGGAGGAGTTGAGTAGGAGGTCTGCGGGGTCGGAGTGGTGTGAAAGTGCAATGTAGAGGTGAGTGATGGATGCAAGTGTGGTGTGGTATATGAGGTGAGTTTAATGTGTTAGGAAATGTTCACTTACCTTTGTTTATGCCGACAGCCTTCAGCCACTGTGGATCCGGAGTCCCGACATTTCCATTGTAGATTTCACAGACTGGCTGTTGGACCCTCCGAAACAACAGTCATCTGATTTCTACAAAGTAGAAAGGTTTGATGAGTCCTGAACACAAGGACTCATCAAACTACACAGAATGTCAGTGCTTGACAGCTTCACCGAGCTGTCAAACGCTGACATTTCTTCTTTCAAGAAATCTTGACAGATGGCACATCAGATGTTGACGTGCTCTGTCAGTGACTTCCCCCTAATTGGCCTGCTGAGCCCGCTGGGCGGGCTTAACAAGGTCAATCAGGGGAAAGTCCCATTGGTTGGCCAGAGGCTGATGGAGGCGGGGCTGAGACCCGACAAGCAGCAGTCCCGCCTCCAGCATGTCTTCGTTGACAAAATCCAGCCCTTTGGGTCTATGTCCACTAGAAACTGGGTTGAAACTGCTACAGCTAACTTCATAAAAGACCCTTACAGTCAGCAGGGAGAGGAGACTTTCATCACTGAACTAGATTCAATCCCAGCTCCCTGAACTGAAAGGACAATGTGATGCACCCCGCCCCCAACACCCTGTGACCTCGGAATAAATACATATATAATTCAAGTTACACTCTGCTAATCATTTTCTTTGTAAGCAAATCAATTATTTGCTTTTCCAATTTACCTCATAACTCACCTAGGCTGGTGAAGAATATATTCCTTACCTGTCTTAGTATTATTTCCTCGCCAATTATGGTTATTGCTAGTAATCCTTCTACAAAATAATGAATGGCAGAGGACTTCACTATAAATGCTATAGTTAGAAAGAAAAGTGTCTAAAGAATGGTGAAAAGTCTCATATTTAGTGCAATTGGAAGAGAGAGAAATCGACTGACGAGTGCTCAATCATATGAATCCATCTTTCAGAAATTGTGTATTTCAATTAACCTGTTTTTATATATTTTTTAAGTTTGCAGTTGATTAGAGAGAAATTTCCTATCACAGGAAAAGTTATCGATCCTATTTGTTGTACTAAAAGAATATATGCTTCATGCTGACTAATTTAAAGAGCAACATGAAGTGAGGACACCACAATGTGTTTGCTCACTGTCCCAGCTGAAGGAAGATCGCAAGATAGATGCTGATGGGGAGGCCATTTGGTGCATCTTCGCTCATGGATTCAGATTAAAGTAAAGATTTATACTCCCTCTTCACATCAGCTATCTATTCAATGAGTTTCATTACCCTACCTGGAAGAATATCTCATGTGTTGACCACATTTGTATGAAACATTCTTCCTAAAACTTTTCTAAACTTCTCTTTCAGCCTCCTTGTTCTACTATTCTGCTGTACCATGTAGTCCTGATCCAGATTAACTTTATCTATGTCATTATATTTCTATAAGGTTCTCTCTCAGTCACCTCCTTTTAAGTATAAAAAGGCTTAACTTCTGCAGTCTTTCCTCATTACTCAATCCTTTGATGCTAGGGATTGGCCATGTGGCTCTTTTCTGCACTGCCTCTATGGTTCGTAAGTTCCCTTTATGCCCTTCTAGACACAAAAGGGCATCAAGGGGTATGGGGAGAGAGCGGGAATGTGATATTGAGATAGAGGATCAGCCATGATTATATTAAATGGCGGAGCAGGCTCGAAAGGCTGAATGCCCTATTTCTGCTCCTATTTTTCTATATTTCTATGTTTAATGCCCAAGATCTAACATAGTACACAAGGTGCAGTCTGACCAGAAAACTCTGCGATTTTAGCACCTGCGATCTTCTGACTTATACTTAACTGATATTACAATATAATTCGGTGTTCTATTTGTTTTTTGCTGCATTGTTATGTTAAATCCTGATTCTGTCATGACCAGAACCCTTTCCACTTCACTTTTAGCTATTTCTACAGCAGCCACAGTAAAGTTGTTTTTCTTACCAATGTGTAGTACCTTGCGTTTGCCTGTAATGAAATTCATCTGCCACTGATTTGCTCATTTTCAGATTTTATCTAACTTGCCAAATGCTAAGAGAAGGTACAGTCACAAATCATAATCCCACCAAAAAAAAGTAACTTAAGAGGCAAATCAGTGCTGAAGGCAGAGTCCTCCATTGCACCAACTAAATGACTTAAAGGGAAAAAACCATATTAGTTAGAGTTGAACAAAGTGATCTTTTATTGGAACAAATTGTATTCAGTAATTTTAATTTGCTGATTACAGATATAAAGCCATCAGTGTGTTACACACGTCTAGGAAATGCAGCCTCGAGGTTCAGCAGTTGTGCAGTCACGACTCTGAATTGGCATGATGGAGCCTTTACCTTAAACAGTTGGAGAACCTCTTTATTCTTTTTCCTTCAAGTTTTTCTCCTCTTCTGAAGCTGTTGACTCCTGCTGGCATATGATCCCAAGGGTATCAGCAGCCTCCTGTTACCTCACCCAAGTTGATTCTTTTGATCTGTAAGGTTAGATGATAAGTGGTGACTGGCTGTCGAATTCAGAGTTGGGGGGTGGGGTTCACATTCTGTCCTTACCTGGTCCACAAATCACATCATACACATGGCAGAATGCTCCTGGTGACTGGGCTCTGTGTTTTGTACTGCAGTAAACCAGATGCTATTATCCTTGCATATATTTAACAGTTCCAGTACAGTATTTGTACACTCCATTACTCTGGAGCTGAGGCCTGTCAGCACAAACATCTTAGCAAGGCTGATATTTACACCATGTTCAGCTTCTTGCAGGCTTCGACAATCCTCTTTTGAGAAATGCAGTGCTTTTGCTAACCCTGTATAGAACGCAAGTTTCAAGTACTTTGTGTGGATGTCAAGACATTAATAACTAATGACAAAAGCAGCTTTATTCCCTTCCTCTCAAATTGGGTAAGCATCTTTGGCTAGATACTCATTCCCTGAAGAATCCCAGGTTGATTGGTTCCTTCCACTGCCACTCCTTATTTATTTCCTTTTTCCTCAAACCCAAAAGTGATTCCCAGTTTCTTTGCTGCGGCATTTAAATGACAGCAGCTTTGGGTGATGAATGATACAAATCTGATGGCATCAACTTTGTGTATTTTGGCTGCATGGCTTTGCACATTCCTTTGAGTGACTGAACGCAGCCCCAATGTGAGAATTCATTCCCCTAAAATGCTCCACGTTGTTGCCTTGGATTACCATGTGTGGTCAGAAGTCTCTATTGAGTTCCCTCCCTTTGCTGGTCCTCCCCTGTATGCTAGCTTGGGACCTGAGAGTCATTTCTGAGTATTGGCTGTCTTTGCATATAACGTTAGCATTGCTGCTATTTTTAGGATCACAGCATGAACAGCTGCAAACTTACTGAAGGCAGCCATCATTGTGCAGTACCCATAACAGCTTTCTGTTTTTTTACATTAAAGAAACATAACAATATTGTCTTCATACATCTCTGAGAATCTTCAGATTGAAAAGAAGAAAGTGGAACTTTAATCAAAGGGGAAGAACCAAAGACAAGATCATCTTTCCTCCCTCCTACAGATGATGCAGATGAGACTTGTACACTTAGACTTAATGAAAGCTTACGTGTGAATGTGAATTGAGACAGGAATTCAATAAAATTCAAACTCAGATCTCTGAATTATGTTAACCTAATGACACACAGTTAAAGCTCAGATTTTTGAAATCAAAATGAAAGTCAGCTGTGCACAAGGGGAATCATATCAGACTGATGTTAACACCTAGGAGCTAGAAATTCCTCTTAATGAAAAATGGAAGCATGTTTGTCTTTCTTTGTAATTAATGACTTGCTAGAAATTCAGCTCCTTTGCGCCTCCCGTTAGCGCCTCCAGGGCTTTGCGACCGGGCACGGCGCTGACATAGACTCCTGCCATATTCGGCGGGAGTTTTATGGCGGCACTTCAGCATTGTGCCCCGATCTCCTTTGACCGGAGATCGTGATGTCATCGCTGTGTGTATCGCCCCACTAGTGCCCTGGACCCGAAATTGATTTCCGCCCCCTTTAGCAGCGTCAGCCAAAAACACCGACAGCTGCAGGAGTCGTGCATCGGGCGGCCGGCCGCTTCGAGGGCAATGATTAAAGGCGAGGTGGCCGAGGTAAGTAAAAAAAAATCTTACCTTTCTTGTTGCAGTTTTTTTCGCGGGTTCCTGCCCCCGATTGATCAGCCTGGCACTCTGCTTGAGTGCCGGGCTTCTCGCGTGGGATTGCGGTTGCCTTGGTGGTCCAGGTAGGTACTTTTTATATTGCAGAGCCTGCTGTGATGGCCCTTCCCTTTAAGGGAGGGAAAGAGTCTTTGAATGCAGCAGCGCGGCACGGCCCAGTTTGCAGCGGTGCTGAAGTCTCCGTCCCGCCTAGGGTTGCAAAGGGGTGGAAAGTTTCTGGTAAATTTCCGGTAAATTTCCGGAAATTTTCCACGGGAAGTTTAGCTTGGGAATTTTGGGAATTTTGCCCAAAAATCACATGCTAGCATAATATTGTTTTTTTTGTATTTCTTTTTTTTCCACAGGTCCTCTCTTAAAATTACTAACAGAGATGGAATCTTAATTATTAAGGAATTTCTTAATCAATATATGTTTATCTTCTTACTTGGCTTGTTTTAATAATTACAAGTTTTGTGTGTGACTGTGAACAAATGTGTCCTGATTGGTTGGATGAGTGGATGAGCGATTAGCTCCCTCTATTTGTAATATTTGCATATCGAATTGTGATTGGCCTGCAGGCATCTGTAAGACTGCTATAGTTTTTTTAAGATCCAGGTTAGGGGTCCTGAAGGAAGTCATTTTGTTTTCTGCTGATGTTGTGATGATGCAGTAAGTAAATCAGACTTTATACCAAATAAACCAGTTCCTTGTTGAACTCTGTTGTCCTTCAATTTAAAATATACAAAATAATACACTATTGGTGATGTAGCGTCGTGTGTGTACAGGTCATGCTTCCATCACAAGGAGCATCAGCAAAAATGTACTCACCCTGTTGCAATCGTGCTGATCGACCGCAGTTCGACACAGAGATGAATGCCCTTTATTTCTCTGCATAGAACAATGCCACGTTTACCGTCGGATGTGTGGAGGATTTCACCCCAGGCATTAAAGATGGAAAGACTGTGTACATGTGCAAACACTGTAGAAAGCCATATGTAAAGAATGCCACAAAGATGCAGCAGCATTTATCCAAATGCAACAACTTCACTCAAAGCTCACAGCAGTCAGCCCAGAGTTCGTCTGCTTCCATTCAAGAAGATGATGGTTCTCATTCAGCATCAGGCTCCTTATCATCAGCAACTCCTGGCCCGCTTGGAAGGTTCTTTGATACAATGGATAACCATAGCCAGAAGAATGCAGATGAGTGCCTTGCTCGAGCTGCATATGCAACAGGCTCACCCCTCATGCTCACAGCCAATGTGTACTGGAAGAGATTTTTCAATGTTATTCACCCTGCATACTGTCCTCCCACCAGACATGCTTTGTCTACTTATTTGCTGGAGGCTGAGTATAACAGAGTCCAAGGAAAGCTCAAAGAAACGATAGCGATGGCAGACTGTGTTGCAGTTATCTCAGATGGGTGGTCAAATGTACGAGGGGAGGGCATCATAAACTACATCGTCTCCACTCCTCTCCCAGTGTTCTTCAAGAGCACAGACACGAAGGACAACAGACACACAGGCACATACATTGCTGATGAGCTGAAAGCGGTCATCAACGATCTTGGATCACAAAAGGTCTTTGCAGTAGTTACTGACAATGCTGCGAATATGAAGGCTGCTTGGGCTCAAGTGGAGGAGGCTTACCCTCATATTACGTCTATTGGGTGCGCAGCTCATGGGCTTAACCTGCTCCTCAAGGACATCATGGGTTTGAGAACCATGGAAGCACTGTACAAGAGAGCCAAGCAAGTTGTTAAGTATGTCAGGGGAAAACAGGTAGTTGCAGCAACCTACAACTCCAAGCAAATGACAAAGAACAAGAACACCACACTGAAGCTGCCCAACAACACTAGATGGGGTGGTGTTGTCATAATGTACAACAGCCTTCTGGAGGGTAAGGAGTCGCTGCAAGAAATGGCAATATCCCAGTCTGGGGATATGGAAACCACCATCAAGAAAATACTGCTGGATGATGTGTTTTGGGAGAGAGTGGTTAGCAGCCTTAAACTACTCTCACCAGTAGCATCTGCAATTGCTCAGATTGAAGGAGATGACGCTGTCTTGTCAGATGTTCTCAGGCTTTTTACTGATTTAAAAGAACAAATCAGCATTGCCCTACCCACATCCCTGCTGCTCAAAGCAGAGGAGAAGGCAATTGTTCAATTCATACAGACGCGTCAAGAATTTTGTGTCAAGCCGATTCATGCTGCAGCATACATGCTGGACCCAAAGCATGTTGGGAGACCAATACTTTCTGGAGAACAGATCAACAGCGCTTACAGTGTGATTTCTACCCTCTCACACCATCTTAATCTGGATGTGGGCAAAGTTCTGGGAAGTCTGGCAAAGTTCTCTACCAAACAAGGTCTTTGGAATGGGGATGGGATATGGGAATCATGCAAGCATATCAGTGCACATACCTGGTGGAAGGGACTTTGTGCATCTGAGGCCCTGTCACCTATTGCATCGGTGATACTCCAAATCCCACCTTCATCAGCGGCCTCTGAACGAAACTGGTCACTTTTTGGGAATACGCATACAAAGGTGCGCAACAGGCTGACTAACAAGAGAGTGGAGAAACTGGTGGCTATCCGGGCGAACCTACAACTTATTGAGCCACATACAGAAGTGTCCACCACACAGCTAGACACTGACACAGAGGAGGAAATGGACACGTCAGAGCCAGAGTCAGAGAATCAGGAGGAGCAATGAGGAGTAGAAGACTCAGAAGACTCATGAGTAGAAGACTCAAAAGGACAAAATAAGGACAAATTACAGGCTAAATAAGCTGACGCTCTTTTTATTTTATTTTAGATGGGTCTTTTTTGTGGGGGTTCAATAAAGTTCAAAATTATAACCTAAATAAAGTTTTGAAAGCCTGTTTTTATTTGTATGGAACAGTATGTCTATTTTGACGACAAAGATAATATAAGGGTCAGAGACAAAAACCATCAGTGTGCAAAAAAACTCAAAATTCCCATAAATTCCCAAAATTCCCATAAATTCCCGAAAATTCCCATGAAAAGTTTCCTCTTTTAAAAATTCCCAGAATTTTGCAACCCTAGTCCCGCCTGCTGCCAATTGCACTCCAAGAAAGAAGTGAAGCACTTGATTTAGCGCTCCGCTTCATAGAATCATAGAAAGTTACAGCATGGAAGGAGGCCATTTCGGCCCATCGTGTCCGCACTGGCCAACAAAGAGCTATCCAGCCTAGTTCCACTTCCCAGCTTTTGGTCTTTAGCCCTGCAGGTTACAGCATCCCACGTGCACATCCAAGTACTTTTCAAATGTGGTTAGGGTTTCTGCCTCTACCACCCTTTCAGGCAGTAAGTTCCAGACCCCTACAACCCTCTGGGTGAAGAAATTTCCCCTCAAATCCCCTCTAAACCTTCCACCAATTACTTTAAATCTGTGCCCACTGGTTTTTGACTCCTCTGCTAAGGGAAATAGGTCCTTTCTATCCACTTTATCTAGTAGGCCCCTCATAATTTTATACATCTCAATAAGGTCTCCCCTCAGCCTCCTCTGTTCCAAGGAAAACAAACCCAGCCTATCCAGTCTTTCCTCATAGCTAAGATTCTCTACTCCCGGCAACATCCTTGTAAATCTCCTCTGTACCCTCTCTAGTGCAATCACATCTTCCCTGTATACAGTTGAAGCATAACCCCCCTGCTCTTGTATTCAATGCCACGGCTAATAAAGGCAAGCATATTCCGTATGCCTTCTTAGCCACCTTATCTACCTGGCCTGCTACCTTCAGGGATCTGTGGACATGCACTCCAAGGTCCCTTTGTTCCTCTACACTACTCAGTGTCCTACCATTTAATGGCCCAGAAATTTGGGTCAGAGGCTTCTCGTGGGTGCAAGTCTCCAACCTGCACTTACCTAGCGCGCCGGCCATTGAGCTGTGGGCCCGCGTGGGATTCCAATCCTGGGCCTGCTCCAACTGCCGGTGCGCAGTGCTTGCATATCCCAGGGGCGCAGTTAGTTTGATGCGTCCCCTGGGATCACGTGGGCCATGGAGAGCCAATGGTAGCAGGGAAATGCCCATTCATAAAATTGACAGGAAGAGCTGTCAAAACTATAAATACTATAAGCCCCAAAACATCACTAAAACTTCAAATAAATTTTTTTTAAATCACATTTTTAAAATAACTATAAATTACATAAAATAACTATTTTAAACAATAATTTAAATTTTTGAAAAAATGTATTACGTTTTCTAACAGGGCTAAAAATAAACTTACCTTTCTTTAAAGTATTAAAAAATAATAAACCTGTGGAAAAATGTTTTAATTTTAATTTATTCACCACTTACCTTGTTAAAAGCAGGCCTTGCGCCTGCTTTTTACTTGTTTAACTCCTGGAGACTTACCCTCCCGGAGAAACCTGCAAAAAAAACATAAGTTCCATGCGCACGCGCTGCCTCTCCGGCGTACGCGTTCGACCTCTGAACCCCTTCCTTTAAGGGAACGGAAGTGCCGGTTTCCCGCGCATGTGCAGTGCATGCACGAAACCGGCACTGCTGTTGGGCCTACAGGTGAGTACCCCGTGTGTACTCACCCGTGGAGACCCGAATTTCTGGGCCAATGTGTATTCCTTTTCCTTGTTAGCCCTCCCCACCTCATACTTCTCCGGATTGAATTCCATTTGCTTCCTTCCTGGAGCGCAAACGGTGAAGTTTTCAAAAGTTTGAAATCGTTAGCGCCTGGTGCTAACTTTTTAGGGCTAGATTTTCAGTATAGACAGTTTTGGGGCGCTAAGCTTAGCGCCCGCCCGAAGTTATCGCCCGCCCCAAAGTAGCGCCCCGTTGCCGGAAATTCAGTGGCTTCGCCCTAAGAGGTTGGTGGAGCGCTAAAAGAGGCGTTCCACTAGTATCTTTAGGCGCTAAGCCGGCGGTGGAGAGCGCAACACCCGAGCTCGGGCGCAGCACACGGCAGACACTCTGGTGCCAGTGAGCTCTTAAAGGGGAAGGGTGCATGTATTTTTTTGGAGGAGGAGGAGGAGGAGGAGGAGGAGGAGGAGGAGGAGGAGGAGGAGGAGGAGGAGGAGGAGGAGGAGGAGGAGGAGGAGGAGGAGGAGGAGGAGGAGGAGGAGGAGGAGGAGGAGGAGGAGGAGGAGGAGGGGGAGGGGGAGGAGGAGGAGGAGGAGGAGGAGGAGGAGGAGGAGGAGGAGGAGGAGGAGGAGGAGGAGGAGGAGGAGGAGGAGTGATTGGTGCCCGGAAACATAAATAGTCCGTTCAGAACAACACACAGCTTACTTCCACACAACACATGCAGAGTGCCCTTTAATTTGCGCTCCCCAGGGTGTGTTGCGTTCCATTTTACAAACGCTCTGGACGCCAGGCGCACAATGGGGCGGTCCGACTGAAGTTTGGATTCGGTGCGGCCAAAGGGCATTGCACGAGGATGTGATGTCATTTTCTGCGCGCGCATCCGGGCGGCCGCTAAACTTTGCGCCGGCGCTAACGGGCAACTTAATTTGGGGCGGGGCGCAAACTGCGCTGCGCCCAGGCGCTACACGCATAGCGCCCGAAAATCACTTCTCTTAAGGCGCTAACTGCTGGCGCAAGCAACTGAAAATCTAGCCCCTAAACTTTTAAAAATTAGTGCCCCAAACGGGTCAACAGTGAATTTCACACCCCATGTTCTTAGAAATTGCACATTTCAAAGCTCTGCATTCCTGAAATTTCATTCATGAACAGTTAATTAAGGAAAAAACTATCATTCCCCATTTATTTGTTAAAACAGCAACACCTAGTTGTAGCTAATGCGAGTGTCCTGCTACTTTCTACCTCAAAGTATGGGGTTGGAAGTTTAAAATATGAAAAGTGAGTTTTAGTGTAAATTATCCCAATCCAAACTGAGAAGTTTCTTATTCTGACATCAGAAAAATCATTGTAATCTGATCTAAATATTGCACAGGCCTATGAACATAATTGGTTAGGTCTGGCTCTGATAATCACAATTGCAGTGAGATTAATGATGCCTGCGTTGCAGTATAAATTTTGGAAAACATGGGCTGTTGGCAGGGATGGTGCAGTTCAATCTTTCTTGGTCACGTTTGGACGGATATGCATTCCTAGCTGACTGTTCACTAACATTTAAAATTTACTACAAAATTCTCCATGGCCTCAGTTCATATTCAAAGGCCTAGAAATTCAGTTGGTTGCGCCAGCCACTAGCGCCTTAAGAGGGCGAGAAGTGGGGCGCTAAGCGTCTAGCGACCGGGCGCGGCGCGATCGGCGCCTCTCGCGAAATTCAGTAACGATTTAGCGGCGACGCAAAACCTTTGCGCGCGCTCAGCTGCGCGCGCAGATCCTGACGTCATTTCATGGTGCAACGCCCTTTGTGCGCCCCGAACCGGAAATTCAGTGACGCCCCCAGCGACTGGTAAAGGGGAACGGTTCCCAGTCACTGCGGGGCGCGGGGGGCGCTAATTAAAGGGGACTCCTCCTGCAGTATAAATGTCAGCCATTTTGCTCCACTCCTTCTTTGTGAGACACTGATATTTGGAGAGAGACAAAGGGAGAGAGCTTTCTGGTTTGAATCAACACTCGCTCAGGTACTTCTGGCTTCAGGCCAGAGCTTTGCACTTGTAATTAACTTTCAGTGCCATAGCATTAATTCGATACATCTAATGGGGGCTGCAATGGGTGCAAACGTTGGCTTACTGCATTGCATTCAGAGGGCTCAGAGACGCCGTGAGAGACTGCCAGTCATGGCCAGACGGAGAAGAGCCAACAGGCGTCGGCACAGGAGGTCTTACCCACCCAGGGTATACCGCCAGCAGTTCTCATATCTGAACATGTCTGAGGAGCAGTGTGTTCGGAGGCTGCAATTCAGAACGCAGGTGGTCACAGAGATCTGCCACCTGCTTCAGAGAGATCTGCAGCCACAGCTGAGGAGCAGGACGTCTCTGTCAATGGCAGTGAAGGTGACGGTGGCTCTCAACTTCTATGCCACCGGCTCCTTCCAATCCGCTACTGGGGACATTTCCAACATCTCCCAGTTCGCAGTACATTGCTGCATCCGCCAGGTGACCAATGCCCTTTTCAGAAGGAGCCGTCAGTTCATCTCCTTCCCCATGACCCTCGACAAGCAGCAAGAGCGTGCAATGGGATTTGCAGCATTAGCGGACTTCCCCATGGTGCAGGGCTCCATTGACTGCACGCGTGTGGCTTTGCGGGCACCTCTGGAGAATGCTGAGGATTACCGCAACCGGAAGGGCTACCATTCGCTCAACGTGCAGTTGGTGTGTGACCACAGGCAGCTCATACTAGCTGTCAATGCCCGCTTTCCAGGCAGCAGCCACAATGCCTTCATCCTGCGCCAGACTTCTGTGGCAGGCCTTTTCCAGGCCCAGCCTCACCCACGAGGATGGCTTCTCGGGGACAAAGGCTATCCTTTGTGCACCTGGCTGATGACCCCGCTCCATGCGCCCAGCACCCCTGCAGAACAGCGATACAATGATAGCCATCAAGCAACCAGGAACATCATTGAGCACACAATCGGCGTGCTCAAGCAACGGTTCCGCTGTCTGGATCGTTCCGGGGGAGCCCTGTTGGATCCGTGGTTCAGTGGATAAATAATTACACGGATGCTGTACATAAACAAATAACAGGTCTTTACTGGAGGAGGGTAATCTCTAGACTGGGGTACAGAGGCATGCGCACAGCTTATATACCGGTGTGGTCACTGCCGGTACTACAGTATACAGGAGCTGTAAAAAGTAATTCTGACTTAAAGCACATACACTACAAGCCCTACAGTATTCGCCTGAGCGAGTCTCCCATTTCGTTGTAGTGTGCTGCATGCTGCACAACCTGGCTATCCGCAGGACTCAGCCACTGCCAGCAGACATTGGAGGACCACCAGAGGAGGAGGAGGAGGAGGAGGAGGAGGACCAGGATGGGAGGGAGGCAGAAAGTGCAAGGGCCGTCCATCTGCGGCTTATTGCAACTCGGTTCTAGGCCCCCTCTCAGGGAATGGCTTATGCCAATGAAGGAAGATGAATGTAGCCGCTCCACAAGCCCTCAGCCGATCAAGGCAACCAACACTTCCAAAAGCAAACATGGACAGTGCGATTAAAGAAATTTTTTTACTCTTATAACTCTGTGCCATTCCCGCATGACAAACTAATTCAGAGAAACCCCCCAAACAAAAACACATCAGTCTCGGCCTTTATATAAAAAACAAACACACCAGTCTCGGCCTTTATATAAAAAACAAACACACCAGTCTCGGCCTTTATATAAAAAACAAAAACGCCAGTCTCGGCCTTCATATAAAAAAGAAATACAACAGTCTCGGCCTGTTTATAAAAAAGAAATACAACAGTCTCGGCCTGTTTATAAAAAACAACAACATTGGCCAGACCTCCTACTTTTTCACCTGCGAGGGTGATCAGTCTCGCTTCCGGGCATGGCCCCTTCCCACCCTGCAGCTCCTCCTCAATGGGACCCCAGTGGCTGCAGCAAGGCTGGGGGAAGGCTGCTGAGGGTTAGTTGGTGAGACAGCAGATGCCCTTGGGGGTCGGCCTGGACCAGCTCTGGGCCTGGAGGGCCCGGCTGCGGACTGCTCCAACTCAGCTTGGGTGGCATCAGTCTGTCCTACGGGTGGTGGCAGCTGCAGTGGAGGAGTGACAGTGTTGGCTGCAGGAATGCTGCCAACCAGACAGAGCACAGGCACTCCCTGGTCGGCTGATTCACTGGCACTCGCACGGGCCAGCACTGCAACATGCGCAGCAATCTGCTGAAGCACAGACTGCTGGGCTGCTGCGGCGCGGCGAATGCCCCGGCGATGCCTGGCTGAGCCAGCGAGTGTGGCAGCAGTTAGTGCCCGTGTGGCTCTGGTCTGTGTCTGGATGACACCAGCCAGTGAATGCACGGCATGACTGAGCACTTGGCTGGAGGCCGCCTGTGCTGCCGTGAAGTCCTGCAGACTCCTGGCCTGTGCTGCCCCAAATTCCTGCACACTCCTTGCCAGTGACTCTATGGAGTCAGGCATCCTTGCCACTGCAGCCATGAGCTCAGTGTGCCTGCACTCAGCCTGGGCGTCCATTTCCGCTAGGAGCCGCACCTCCTCTGCGCTCACTGTAGCAGGACTGGAGGCCGCACTCACCCTCCGGGGAGAAGGCCGCCGAGCTTCCCCACCCCTCCCACGTTGCTGCAGCCCGTTGGTCCCCGGAACATCACTCTCCTCCGACACTTCCCCCCTGCTCCCCTCCAGGGAAGACGTGTCCCCAGCATGGCCATGGGCTGCCTCGGCCAAGGGTGTCCCTGATGGGGCGGCTTCCTCTTCCTCCTCCTCTAGGTCTGAGTCCGACACAGTGCCAGCTTGAGGGGCCGCCTCCTCACCTGGCGAGTCGCCATCTGAAAGCAGGGAGGCACAAGAGTTGCTTTAGAGTGAGGACATGACGGCAGCGAGGGAGGCATGAGTGCTGCTATGCACTGCATTGGTTCGATAGTGGCAAAGGATGCTGGTGGAAAGAGAGAGGTCAAAATGGTGAGGGCCTTACCATTGGTGCCCAGAACAAGGTCGGCATCTCCAGTCGCGACGGGGCCAAGCAGCCGGCCTACCATGATCTGCACCACTCGCAGCTCTAGGTCGCTGAGCTGCTTAATGTCAGGACGGCCTCCCCCGGTCTGGCGCTGCTGTCTCCGGTTGTGTGCCAGCTTGCCCTGCAAGAGAGAGGACAGCCTCTAAGTACAGTGTGGAGCCCTGATGTTGCCTGCACAGCCTCCCATGGTGGAATAGCCCCTGACAGTGTATAAACTCCTGAATATGCAAGTGCTTTTCATGACAGTCCCATAGCTGCTGGATGAGGGCTGGGCAGTAGGGCTTTCACGTCCCTTTGGCCATCAACTGAGGAGCACATGCAGGGATGAGGAGGATACTGGAAAGGGTACTCACCCTGACAACCCGAGTGAGGTCGTTGAATTTATGCCCAGCATTGGAGGGGAGTCCTGGCAACCACGCTGTTGGAGGCGACCCTGCTGGCCATCTCCCTCCAGGCTTTCCGATATTCGGAGGGCAGCGGCCTCCTGCCACCTTCAGGGAACAGAACATGGCGCTTGCGCTCAACTGCGCCAACCAGCACCCTCAGGTCACCCTCGCCGAAGCACTGCGCTCTCTCCCTTGGCTTCTCCATTCTCCTGGGCGTGGAGCAGATGAATTAGCACTGTTCAGGCCTTCCCTCAGGGCTGCAGTGTGCAGGGCGTGGCAGCCAAACAATTCCACCCTCCCCCTTTAAGTGCTGACTGTCTGCCTTCAATCAATAACTCGCCGCACCTGCGCTGCGCCCGCCCTCGGTGGTAGTGCCCCGGATCGCCGGCTTAGTGCCTTATGATACTCGTGCATCGCCTGCTTTTGCGCTGTAGCAACCTCTTGGGGCGATGCAACTGAATATCGGCGAAGGTGGCACTAAGTTGTGCCGGGCGCAAAGTTTTGCGACCGCCCGGCTGTAGCGCCCCAAACGCGGCTATACCGAATTTCTAGGCCTTTAAAGACTTTCAGGAGTTAATACGTAAACACCAAATTTCGACTTGCAAAATAAATATTGGAGAACTCTATATCTGCAAGCAAGCCGAAGTATTACGTTAACAGACAAATTCACTGCAGTGTTACAGGATTCTTCATCTCTTTATAATTTCCTTCTCCTTCCTCCATCTTTTCTATGAGGCATCACATCAGCAACCAAAGCCAACACTCCACTCACAGGAAACATTTTAAACTCCCAAATATGGTGCAGGAGTTGAGAATCTGGGCTGCAGTACTTAGTCCTTTCTCAGTTCTGACTAAACAACTTCAAGCCTATTTCTTTCTTAATTACTTTCTTAATTCATTTTATCAGCTTCACTACTTTTTGATACCTTTAATTTGTATTTTAGTCAATGTGTAATCTTGGAGAAAGTTTACTTATGTGTTGAATGTGGTGTAGAAGTAATTAATATTAGTGAGGCATTGTTACTCGTAATAATTCATCAGAATCAATGATAAGTGTGTGCTAACATTACCCTACACAAGAAAGTAGAGAAGTAATACATAATGATTACATTTGTTTGGAATTAAGTTTTGAGCCCTTGTGATCTTTCAACTTCAAGGACTTGTACCTGCATTATAGACTAATGTGTCAGCTTGGCTCAGTTGGTCGGACCCTTGCCTCTAAATTAGATGGCTGTGGCTTCAATACTCACTTCAGGATTTGAGCATATAATCTAGGCTCACACTTTAGTGCACTACTGAGGAATGATGCATTGTTGGAGGTGCCATCTGGTCAAGGCCCTATCTACCTCTTCAGGTAAATGTAAAAGATCCTATGGTGGAAAAATTTGTTAGCGACCATTTTGAGGTGCTAACATCGCCTGGGCGCTAAATTTAGCGCCCCGGTGAAAAATAGCACCGGTGATCACGGAGTTCAGTTTTAGCATCCCAAGAGGGAGGTGGAGCGCTAATTCAAGCACTCCACTTCCTTCTTAGAGCGCTAAACCCGAATATCGGGGTGCTGCTTTCTGCAGCGCTACGCACTGGGCCATGTAGCGCTGCCGCATGGAAGCGCTCTTCCCCTCATTAAAGATGAGGGCCCAAGCCCACAACTCTGCGGGGCCCTACCTGGATAATCGGGGAGCGGGATGCCGTGCCAGCAGCCCGGCACTCAAGATGTGTGCCGGGCTGCCAGATCGTGGCACGGACCCCGCGTTCAAAGACGCAACAAGTAAGTCAGCCAATTTTTTTCCCCCTGCCCGTCACCTCCCCTTTAATTAGCACCTCGCGAGACTCCTGCCGCTCCATTCCCGCCCCCTGAATCGGTTGCTGTCATTGCACGGTGCAGATTCAGGGGGCACGGGCCAATTTTGCAGGGGCAAAAACGGGGCGTTGCGCACGGCGATGACATCGTCATCACCGGCGCTAAACTCCCGCTGAATTTAGTGGGAGTCGTTAGTGGCGCTGCCCCCGGGTGAAAAGTCGTTTGTGCTCCGTTAGCGCCCCCCTCCCTCAGGGGTGCTAATGAGAGGCACAAATGCACCAAATTTCTAGCCCATATATGGCTCTTTTTTTTAAGAACAGCAGGGAGTTCCCTTGGTGTCCTGGTCAGCATGAATCCCTCAACCAACACCACAAAAACAGATTAACTGGTTATTCATCTCCTTGCTATTTGTGGGATCTTGCTGTGTGCAAATTGTCATGTTTGCCTCCAAAACCACAATGACTATACTTCAAAAGCAATTCATTGGCTATGAATCAATTTGGGACATCCTGACGACATGAAATGTGCTATATAAATGCAACCTCTTTCTTTCTTCTTCTAAAGTTCTCTTATAACAGCTTGCCTCTAAGAACATTTTATTGGACAAAAAGGACCGTCTTACAATAAGATTTCAGCATGAAAGTGCCCTGATGGCACAGCAAATTAGCCTACTGAAACACTGCCACAAATTGCTTGGAGACTAGGGGATAAAATTTCAGGGGCTTTATGCCACCCGCTACCAGCAAAAAATAGCGGAAAGAGGGCGGCTGCCGCTACTTCGCCAGCTGGTGGCAGGTCCCGCAGCGTCCTCCATTTTCCGAGGCCCGGCAGTGCTATTGGTAAGACCAATAGCCCTGCAGATTTAAATGAGGGAGAGGTACATAAGAACATAAGAAGTAGGAGCAGGAGTAGGCCATACGGCCCCTCGGGCCTGCTCCGCCATTCAATAGGATCATGGCTGATCCGAATCTAGACTCACGTCCACTTCCCTGCCCTCTCCCCGTAACCCCTAATTCCCTTATCTGCTAGGAAACTGTCTACCTCCGTTTTAAATTTATTTAATGTTACAGCATCCACAGCTCTCTGGGGTAGCAAATTCCATAGATTTACTACCCTCTGAGTGAAGAAGTTTCTCCTCATCTCAGTTTTGAAAGGGCAGGCCCTTATTCTAAGATTATGCCCCCTAGTTCTAGTCTCACCCATCAGTGGAAACATCCTCACCGCATCCACCCGATCAAGCCCCTCACAATCTTATATGTTTCGATAAGATCGCCTCTCATTCTCCTGAACTCCAATGAGTAGAGGCCCAACCTACTCAACCTTTCCTCATACGTCAACCCCCTCATCTCCGGAATCAACCGAGTGAACCTTCTCTGAACCGCCTCGAGAGCAAGTATATCTTTTCTTAAATATGGAAACCAAATCTGCACGCAGTATTCCAGGTGTGGCTTCACCAATACCTTGTATAACTGCAGCAAGACTTCCCTGTTATTATACTCCATCCCCCTTGCAATAAAAGCCAAGATTCCATTGGCCTTCCTGATCACCTGCTGCACCTGCATACTAACTTTTTGTGTTTCATGCACCAGGACCCCCAGACCCCTTTGTACTGTAGCACTTTGCAGTTTCTCTCCATTTAGATAATAACTTGCTCTTTGATTTTTTCTGCCAAAGTGCATAACCTCACACTTTCCAATATTATATTCCATCTGCCAAATCTCTGCCCACTCACTTAGCCTGTCTATGTCCTTTTGCAGGTTTTTTATGTCCTCCTCACTCACTGCTTTTCCTCCCAACTTTGTATCGTTGGCAAACTTGGATATGTTGCACTCGGTCCCTTCCTCCAAATCATTAATATAGATTGTAAAGAGTTGGGGTCCCAGCACTGACCCCTGCGGAACACCACTAGTTACTGATTGCCAACCCGAGAATGAACCATTTATCCCAACTCTCTGTTTTCTGTTAGAAAGCCAATCTTCCACCCATGCCAGTATATTACCCCCAATCCTGTGATTTTTTTTATCTTGATCAGTAATCTTTTGTGTGGAACCTTGTCAAATGCCTTTTGGAAGTCCAAATACACTACATCCACTGGTTCCCCTTTATCCACCCTGTATGTTACGTCCTCAAAGAATGCGAGCAAATTTGTCAAACATGACAGCATGGTGGCATAGTGGTTAGCACTGTTGCCTCACAGCGCCAGGGACCCGGGTTCGAATCCGGCCTCGGGTGACTGTCTGTGTGGAGTTTGCACATTCTCCCCGTGTTTGCGTGGGTTTTCTCCGGGTGCTCCGGTTTCCTCCCACAGTCCAAAGATGTGCGGGTTAGGTTGATTGGCTATGATAAATTGACCCTTAGTGTTAGGGGGATTAAATGCGTGGGGTTACGGGGATAGGGTGGGATATGTGTTGGTGTAGGGGTTACGGGGATCGGGTGGGATATGTGTCGGTGCAGGCTCGATGGGCCGAAATGGCCTCTATCTGCACTGTGGGGTTTCTGTGATCTGTGACTTCCCCTTCATAAAACCATGCTGACTCTGTCCTATTAAATTATGTTTATCCAAATGCTCTGTTACTGTTTCCTTAATAATGGACTCCAACATTTTGCCAACCACAGATGTTAGGCTAACTGGTCTATAGTTTCCAGCTTTTTGTCTACTTCCCTTCTTAAATAAGGGTGTTACATTAGCAGTTTTCCAATCTGCCGGGACCTTTCCTGAGTCCAGGGAGTTTTGGAAAATAATCACCAATGCATCCACAATCCCTACCGCCACTTCTCTCAAGACCCTAGGATGTAGGCCATCAGGTCCGGGGGATTTATCCGCCTTAAGTCCCATTATTTTACCGAGTACCATCTCCTTAGTGATTTTAATCGTGTTTAGCTTCTCCCGCCCCCCCCCCCATTGCCCCCTGTTTGTCCAGTGTTGGGATATATTTAGTGTCCTCTACTGTAAAGACTGATACAAAATATTTGTTCAGCGTCTTTGCCATCTCCATGTTCCCCACCACTAGTTTCCTGGTCTCATCCTCTAAGGGACCAACGTTCACTTTAGCCACCCTTTTTCTTTTTATATAGCTGTAGAAACTCGTGCTATCTGTTTTTATATTTTTTGCTAGTTTACTTTCATAATCTATCTTCCCTTTCTTAATTAATCTTTTAGTTATTGTTTGCTGGCTTTTAAATGCTTCCCAATCTTCTATCCTCCCACTAGATTTGGCTACTTTATATGCCCTTGTTTTCAGTCGGATACTATCCTTTATTACTTTACTAAGCCACGGATGGCTGTCTTTTCTTTTACTCCCCTTTTTCCTCAGTGGAATATATTTATCTTGAAAGATGTGAAATATCTCCTTGAATGTAGACCACTGCTCTTGTACCGTCTTACACTTTAATCTGTTTTCCCAGTCCACTTTAGTCAATTCTACTCTCATACCTTCATAGTCTCCTTTATTTAAGCTCAGTACGCTGGTTTGAGATCCAACTCTCTCACCCTCCAACTGAATTTGGAATTCAACCATATTATGGTCACTCATTCAAAGGGGATCCTTTACTAGGACATTTTTTATTAATCCTGTCTCATTACACAGGACCAGATCTAAGATTGCCTGCCCCCTGGTTGGTTCAGTTACATACTGCTCAAGGAACCCATCCCTAATACACTCTATAAACTCTTCCTCAAGGCTGCCATGCCCAATTTGATTAGTCCAGTCAATATGAAAGTTAAATCCCCCATGATTATAGCCGTTCCCTTATTACAAGCCCCAACTATTTCCTGATTTATACTCCGACCAACAGAGTTGCAACTGTTAGGAGGCCTATAGACTACGCCCACTAGTGACTTTTTCCCCTTATTATTCCTTATCTCCACCCAAACTGTTTCACTATCCTGATCCTTTGACCCAATATCATTTCTGACTATTGCAGTGATTCCATCCTTGATTAACATAGCAACCCCACCTCCCTTTCCTTCCTGCCTGTCCTTCCTAATTGTCAAATACCCTTGTATGTTTAGTTCCCAGTCATGATCATCTTGCAACCATGTTTCCGTAATGGCCACCAGATCATACTCATGTGTAGTTATTTGTACCGTCAACTCGTCTATTTTGTTACGAATGCTGCGTGCATTCAGATAAAGAACTTTCAAATATGTTTTCTGACAATTTATTCCTGCTTTTACCCCTTTTACTACTTTACCTTTATCATTATACATTCTGGCCTAGAAATTCAGTCGCGCCACTTCTGGGGCGCTAAAGTCGGGCGGGCGCTAAAGTTAGTGCCCGCCGGAAAGTGTAGGCCACTTCGCCGAAATTCAGTAGATTTGGCCAAGGAGTTTGGGCGAGCGCCGAAACTGGCGTTGCACTCCTATCTTTAGGCGCTAAGCCGGCGGTGCGGACTGATAACGCCGAGGCCGGGCGCAGCGCAGGTGCGGTCATGTTTTGATTGACAGCAGACACCCTGACGCCGGCCAGCTCTTAAAGGGGGAAGGGTCGACTTTGTCTGCTGCCATGCCCTGGATAGTGGAGCCCTGCAGCTAGGCCTCAACACTGCTGGTGGACCCAAATAGCGCCTGAAGCCATGCAGAAGGCCCGTGAACGAGCGCAGCGCTTCTCAGAGCATGCTTTGAGGGTGCTGCTTAAGGCTTTTGAAAAGAGAAGAGAGATCTTGTGCCCGGACAGTGGCAAGAAGGCTCCCAGGAGGCAGTACAGGAGAGCCTGGAGGGAAATCGCCCACAGGGTGTCATCCACCAGCGATGTCCCCAGGAGTGCGGACCAATGCCGCAAGAAGTACAACGACCTCACTCAGATGGTCAGGGTGAGTACCCTTTCCAGTGTCCTCCTCATCCTTGCATGTGCACCTCACATTATGGGCAAAGGGACCTCAAAGGCCTAATGGCCATCCCTCCTCCCGCAGCTATGGCACTGGCATGATCATCAATAGCACTTTCTGCACTTTACACACTGGCCAAGCTATTCGACCATGGGAGGCACCACACTGGCCATGCTAATCGACCACGGGAGGCAGTGCAGACAACAACAGGGCAACACACTGTACTTAGAGGCCGTCCTTTCTCTTGCAGGCCAAGCTGGCCAAGAATATGAAGAGCCGGAATGTCACCGGGGGAGGCCGTGGCCAGTTCCAGGAGCTCAGTGACCTGGAGGAGCGCGTGGCTCGACTCATGCGTGGCCGGGTGGTTGGCCCCGTTGCTATTGGAGATGCCGACCCTGTGCTGGGCCCCAATGGTAAGGACATGACCGTTTGGACCTCTCTCGTTCCCCTTGCGCTTCAGATCTGCATCCTTTGCCACTGTCCGACCAATGCGCATAATGCCACCAATCATGCCTCCCTCGCTGACGCCCTGTCCTCACTCTAAAGCTACTCTTGTGCCTTCCTGCTTTCAGCTAGTGAGGAGGAGGTCCATGAAGCTGAGAGTGCCAGTCCCTCGGAAGAGGAGGACGACGAGGACCAAGAGGAAGGCGGCACATCGGGGGAACCCTCATCCGCGCCAGGGGATGGCAATGGAGGGGACACGTCTTGCCTGGAGGAGAGCCGGGGGAAGTGTTGCGGGGGGGTGCAGCTCCTGGGCCCAGTGGCGTCCAGGCAGGCGGGAAGGGTCGGGCAGCACGGCTGCCTTCTCCCCAGAGGGGGGAAGTGTTGCAGGGAAGGGCAGTTGCTGGGCCCAGTGGCGTCCAGGCACGCGGGAAGGGTCGGGCAGCACGGCTGCCTTCTCCCCAGAGGGGGGAAGTGTTGCAGGGAAGGGCAGTTGCTGGGCCCAGTGGCGTCCAGGCACGCGGGAAGGGTCGGGCAGCACGGCTGCCTTCTCCCCAGAGGGGGGAAGTGTTGCAGGGAAGGGCAGTTGCTGGGCCCAGTGGCGTCCAGGCACGCGGGAAGGGTCGGGCAGCTCGGCGGCCTTCTCCCCAGATGGAGAGTCCGCCCTCCAGTCCGGAGACGGTCCTCGCCCAGGAGGTGCGCCTCCTTGATGAAATGTCCACGGCCTCCGAGCGGCGCCACAACGAGTTCATGGGGGTTGTGGGACAGTTGCCTCAGGCCATTGAGTCCCTGGCTCATAGTGTGGCCGCTTTCGGGGACTCACAGGCCAGGGGTGTCGAGCAACTCGCGGCAGCACAGGCCAGGGGTGTCGACCAACTCGCGGCAGCACAGGACGCGAGTCGCGAGTTCATGAGTGGTGCCGTGCAGACACTGGCTGATCTGATGCGGGCACAGAACAGGGCAGTTCGGGCACTCACTTCTGCCACACTCGCTGTGTCACGGAAGCATCGACAGGGCACCCGCCGCCCTGCTGCAGCACAGCGGTCTGGCCTCCACCATATTGCTGCGCTTGCTGCAGTGCCAGCCCGGCCGAGTGCCAATGTCTCTGGTGACCAGCGAGCGCCTGGCATCAGCCAGCTTGCCCCCATTGCTGCAGCCGCCACTGCCACTCCCCCAGCCAAGGTGCGATGAGCTGCTGCAGAGACTGATGCTGCCCAGCCACAGCTGCAGCAGTCAGCAGCCGGACCCTCCAGGGCCGGACCTCGTCTAGGCCGACCCCCAAGGGCATCTGCCGTTACGCATTGCGGCCCTCAGGAGCCTTTCCCCAGCCTTCCAACACCCACAGGGCCCAGGTTGAGGTGGAGCAACAGGTCGGGCAGGGGCCGGAGAAGCCTGCACAAGGACTCGCCCTCTCGGCACACCAAGTAGAGGGTGTCGGCAACTGTTTTTTTTATATGGGGGTGTTTGTGTTCTGGAGGGGGGGGCTTATTTTGGAAAGGCCGAAGATGAAGGCCAATTGGATTGACAAGTTTTGTTATTCCTCCCCAGGTTGTGGGAGTGAGATATGTTTTTCACTGTTTTTTGGGGGTCTTGTCTGTTTTTCTGTTTCATGTGGGAAGGGCCCTGAGTTTGTTAAATAAAGCTTTTTATTTATTCAGCTTGTCCAGGTGTCATGTTTCAAGTGGTTGTTGCGTTAACCGGCTGAGGGCTTGCGGAGCGGCTGCATTCAGGTGCGTTCATTGCCACAAGCCATTCCCTGACAGGGGGCCTAGAAGTGTCGTTCAATAAGCCGCCGGCGGACGGCCCTTGGACCTTGTGGCTCCCTTCTGGGCTGGTACTCCTCCTCCTCCTCCTCATGGTCCTCCTGCTCGTCCTCCTGAGGTGGTGGCCCAACGTGAGCTGGCAGTGCCTGAGTCCTGCGGATAGCCAGGTTGTGCAGCATGCAGCAAACGACGACGAACTGGGAGACTCTATCCGGCGAATACTGTAGAGATCCGCCGGATCGATCCAGGCAGCGGAACCGTTGCTTCAGGACGCCAATCGTTTGCTCTATGATGTTCCTTGTGGCTTGGTGGCTTTCGTTGTATGCCTCCTCCGCAGGGGTCCTGGGCGCGCGGAGCGGGGTCATGAGCCATGTGCACAAAGGGTAGCCCTTGTCCCCAATAAGCCATCCCCTTGGTGGAGGCTGTGCCTCGAACATGTCAGCCACAGTAGTCTGGCGCAGGATAAATGCATCGTGGCTGCTTCCTGGAAAGCGGGTATTGACAGCTAGGATGCGCTGCCTGTGGTCACACACCAGCTGTACATTGAGGGAATGGTAGCCCTTCCGGTTGCGGTAATCCTCGGCATTGTCGATAGGTGCCCGCATAGCCACATGCGTGCAGTCAATGGCGCCCTGCACCATGGGGAAGTCGGCGGTCCTGGCAAATCCGACTGCACGCTGCTCCTGCCTCTCTAGGGTCATGGGGAAGGAGATGAATTGGTGTCTCCTTGCGAAAAGGGCATCGGTGACCTGCCGGATGCAGCGATGCATGGCGAACTGGGAGATGTTCGCTATGTCCCCAGCAGCGGCTTGGAAGGAGCCGCTTGCATAAAGGTTCAGAGCCACCGTGACCTTCACTTCCACCGACAGAGACGTCCTGCACATCAGCTGTGGACGCAGATCTCTGTGAAGCAGCTGGCAGATCTCTGCCACCACCTCCCTTCTGAAGCGCAGCCTCTTAACACAATGCGCGGCAGTCATGGTGAGATAGGACACCTGCTGCCGGTATTCCCTGAGTGGGTAAGGCCTACGTTGCCAACGCCTGATGGCCCCTCTGCGTCTAGGCATGGCTGCCCCTCTCACACAGCGTCTGCGAGCCCTTCGCACATAATGCTGGAACTGAGGGTTGGAACCCCATGCAGCCCCCATAATAAACTTGCAAACAGTGAAATCACAAAGAGTCAAATTTCCAAGCTCTGGCCAGAAGCCAAAAATACCTCTCCTATGTTGTCCCAAATCAGTAAGGTCTGTTCCTTGGTCTCTGTCCAGAAATCCAAAGCACTAAAGTCATTGCAGCAAAATGGCTGGCCTTTATAGTTCAGTGTAAGTGCCCTTTAATTAGCGCTCCCCGAGGCCCGCAGGGCCTCTGTTGCGTTCCACTTCACAGTTCTTAACAGCGCCACGCCCACATTGGGCGGGCGCCACTGAATTTCCGGTTTGGGGCGCACAAACAGCGTTGCACGACAAAATGACGCCATAAGCTGCGCACGCAGCTGAGCGGGCGCCGGCGCTAAATGTCAACTGAAGTTGGGCGTTGGCGCAGACCGGCCTGCGCCCGGGCGCTAAGTGCCTAGCGCTGGAAATCTACCCCTCTGATGGCGTTAACGGCTGGCGAACGCAACTGAATTTCTAGGCCTCTGTCCCTTCCTGACATGCTCTGGTTTTTAATTCCCCCACTGCTACCTTGCTCTATTGCCTTCTCCGCTGTCATTTTTATTTTTTGCTCTCTTAAAACCTCCCCCCCACTAATTAGTTTAAAGCCCTCTCTACAGCCCTAGTTATTCGATTCACCAGGATTCTAGTCCCAGCACTGGCCAAGTGAAGTCCGTCCCAACGGAACAGCTCTCTCCTGTCCCAGTACTGATGCCAGTGTCCCAAGAAGCAAAACCCATTTCTCCCACACCAGTCTTTAACTCTCCAATTTTATTTACCCTAGCCAAATTTGCACGTGGCTCAGGTAGTAATCCAGAGATTATTACCCTTGTGGTTCTGCTTTTTAATTTGGCCCCTAGCTGCTCAAACTCCCTCAGCAGAACCTCTTTCCTTGTCCTATCTATGTCGTTGGTACCAACATGGACCATGACAACTGGATTCTCCCCCTCCCACTCCAAGTTTCTCTCCAGCCCAGAGGAGATGTCCTTAACCCTGGCACCGGGCAGGCAACACAGCCTTCGGGACTCTCGCTCTCGGCTGCAAAGAACCCTATCTATCCCCCTAACGATATTATCCCCTACCACTGCAACATTTCTTTTAACTCCCCCCACATGAATGGCCCCCCACTCCACGGTGCTGTGGCCAGGTTGCTCATCCTCCCCGCAGTTCCCGTTCCCATCCTCACAGGAGTAAGAGCCTCAAACCTGTTGGACAAGAGCAAGGGCTGCGGCTCCTCCAACACTACCTCCTGGATCCCCGTACCTGCCTTACTTCAAGTCACACCATCCTGTCCCTGGCCACGGACTACCTCTGAATTAATTAATCTAATTGGTGTGACTACCTCCTGAAACACAGAGTCCAGGTAACTCTCCCCCTCCCTGATGTGTCTCAGTGTTTGAAGCTCGGACTCCAGCTCTTCAACACGGAACCGGAATTCCTCGAGCAGCCAGCACTTACTGCAAATGTGATCACCGTGAGCATCAATGATGTCCACCAGCTCCCACATATTGCAGCAGCAACACATCACCTGCTCTCCCATTCTATGTAATTAATTAAATTTATTAATATTATTTTTAAATACCCTCTGCCCCGATTCTAGATGATGAATATCACACCTTAGAAACTATAAACCACAGAGTTTAAGTTTAAAAAGAGAGAAATACTCATCAACCAATCACTTACCTGCTTTCTGGTGACATCACACTTCGATTATTTTTTACCTCTCTCCTTCCCTCTGAGTTCTGAGTTCAGAGACTGGTGAACCTTACCTGGTCTCTGGAGCCTTTTACAGCCCCGCTGCTGCCGCTGAATTCCCACCGACGCTCTGAGGCCTTACCTGGTCTCTGGAGCCTTTTACAGCCCCGCTGCTGCCGCTGAATTCCCACCGACGCCCTGAGGCCTTACCTGGTCTCTGGAGCCTTTTACAGCCCCGCTGCTGCCGCTGAATTCCCACCGACGCCCTGAGGCCTTACCTGGTCTCTGGAGCCTTTTACAGCCCCGCTGCTGCCGCTGAATTCCCACCGACGCCCTGAGGCCTTACCTGGTCTCTGGAGCCTTTTACAGCCCCGCTGCTGCCGCTGAATTCCCACCGACGCCCTGAGGCCTTACCTGGTCTCTGGAGCCTTTTACAGCCCCGCTGCTGCCGCTGAATTCCCACCGACGCCCTGAGGCCTTACCTGGTCTCTGGAGCCTTTTACAGCCCCGCTGCTGCCGCTGAATTCCCACCGACGCCCTGAGGCCTTACCTGGTCTCTGGAGCCTTTTATAGCCCCGCTGCTGCCGCTGAATTCCCACCGACGCCCTGAGGCCTTACCTGGTCTCTGGAGCCTTTTACAGCCCCGCTGCTGCCGCTGAATTCCCACCGACGCCCTGAGGCCTTACCTGGTCTCTGGAGCCTTTTACAGCCCCGCTGCTGCCGCTGAATTCCCACCGACGCTCTGAGGCCTTACCTGGTCTCTGGAGCCTTTTATAGCCCCGCTGCTGCCGCTGAATTCCCACCGACGCCCTGAGGCCTTACCTGGTCTCTGGAGCCTTTTATTGCCCCGCTGCTGCCGCTGAATTCCCACCGACGCCCTGAGGCCTTACCTGGTCTCTGGAGCCTTTTATTGCCCCGCTGCTGCCGCTGAATTCCCACCGACGCCCTGAGGCCTTACCTGGTCTCTGGAGCCTTTTACAGCCCCGCTGCTGCCGCTGAATTCCCACCGACGCCCTGAGGCCTTACCTGGTCTCTGGAGCCTTTTATAGCCCCGCTGCTGCCGCTGAATTCCCACCGACGCCCTGAGGCCTTACCTGGTCTCTGGAGCCTTTTATAGCCCCGCTGCTGCCGCTGAATTCCCGCCGACGCTCTGAGGCCTTACCTGGTCTCTGGAGCCTTTTATAGCCCCGCTGCTGCCGCTGAATTCCCACCGACGCCCTGAGGCCTTACCTGGTCTCTGGAGCCTTTTATAGCCCCGCTGCTGCCGCTGAATTCCCACCGACGCCCTGAGGCCTTACCTGGTCTCTGGAGCCTTTTATAGCCCCGCTGCTGCCGCTGAATTCCCACCGACGCCCTGAGGCCTTACCTGGTCTCTGGAGCCTTTTATAGCCCCGCTGCTGCCGCTGAATTCCCACCGACGCTCTCAACGCTGACTTAACGTCACCTCGGCAACCTTCAACCCTAGCACTGAGTTCAGTGCTGGGTCCTACGCTCGCCATGAAAAGAACAGTATTCAGCAGACTTTCTTAGGCAGTCCCTCGGAACCGAGGATGACTTGCTTCCACATTAAAAATGAGTTCTCAGGTGACTGATGAGTCCAATGCGGGACCTACAGTCTCTGTCACAGGTGGGGCAGACGGTGGTTGAAGGGGTGGGTGGGTGGGGTGCTTGGGTTGACGTGCGCTCCTTCCGCTGTTTGCGCTTGGCTTCCGCTTGCTCCCGGCGAAGAGACTCGAGGTGTTTGGCGCCTTCCCGGATGCTTCTCCTCCACTTTGTGTGGTCTTGGGCCAGGGATTCCCAGGTGTCGGTGGGGATGTTGCACTTTTTCAAGGAGGCTTTGAGGGTGTCCTTGAACCATTTCATCTGCCCACCTGGGGCTCTCTTGCCGTGTCGGAGCTCCGAGTAGAGCACTTGTTTTGGGAGTCTCGTATCAGGCATGCGGACGATGTGACCTGTCCATCGGAGCTGATTGAGCATGGTCAAAGCTTCGATGCTGGGGATGTTGGTCTGAGCGAGAACATTGACGTTGGTGCGCCTATCCTGCCAATGGATTTGCAGGATCTTGCAGAGGCAGTGTTGGTGGTACCTCTCCAGTGCTTTGAGGTGCCTGTTGTACATGGTCCATGTCTCTGAGGCATACAGCAAGGTGGGTATCACTGCTATCAGCACCTCTTAAAGGGACACACACATCTTTCAGGTAAGTTTGCATTTAAGCTTTTGGACTGGCTTTTTTTGATTTTATCATAGTAGTGGCTTGCTGTAATATATGTTAAAACTTTTTTAAGTGTGTAGGGAGAGCTGCTGGATGCTTGCAAGGTCTTGGATGGTAAAGGAAGGCCTCTGAGAAGACAGAAAATACTCAGCAGGTCAGGCAATATTCGTGGAGAGAGAAACAGAGTTCATGTCTCAGGTCAAGATGCTGCCTGACCTGCTGAGCATTTCCAGCCTTTTATGCTTTTATTTCAGATTTACAGCATCCTCTCACAGAGGTAAGAGGAAGAAGCAAAAGAGGAAGAAACAGAAGAGGAAGAAGCCAAAGAGGAAGTGACCAAAGATGAGAAAGCAGAAGAGGAGGAAGCAGAAGGAAGGATGAAACCCAGACAGCCCCTTTCTGGCTGGGATATCCGGGATGGAATCATCCGCCTGCGGTTCCAGTGACCACAACCCCAATTGCCCTTTCTACATTTGTCCCACACATTACCTTCCCTCTGTTACTGACCATCACAGTGTCCTCTTGGCCACAATGCTGAAATAAAAGCCACCACAAAGCAACCTTTCCAATCCAACTTTATACATCTATCGATCCAATATGTCATCAAGAAATCAACTCCTCACCCTTATGCATTCTCCTACTGACTGTCTTGTGTGCGCCTTTGCCTATCCTACTGATGTCACACAGTGCTACCCTAGTGGCTGCAGCATGGCTGGTGGAAGGCTTCTGACTTTCAGTGGGGGGCACTGCTGGTCGACCTTGAGGAGCTGGTGGCTGAGAGTGTGAAATCAAGTGACGGTGTTTCTTCTTCTTTTTCTTCACTATCTTCTCCCCAGAGGGTTGTGAATCTCTGGAATTTTCTAAACCAGAGAGCTGTGGAGGCTGAGTCAGTGAATATATTCAAGGCAGAGATAGACAGATATTGACCTATAGGGGAGTCAAAGGTTATGGGAAACAGGCAGGAAAGTAGAGTTGAGGCCAAGATCAGATCAGTCATGATCTTATTGAATGGCTCGTACATACGGAATCCCCATAAGTATGACTGGGGATTCCCTTCTGCCATTTGTTGTTCCAGCCCACGTGATCCCGGGGCACTTGCGAACCGCCTGCGCCCCTGGAATACGTGAAGCCCCAGGACCCAGGTACGCGGGCATTTTATTTGAGGATCAGAGGCATTTCCCCGCGGGAAGCCTCTGACTGCAAATTCAGGGCCAATGTTTTTTTTAAAGGTAGTAAGGGCTGAAAACTGCATTGTTTTATTTCATTTTTATCAGTTCAGAAGGCGTTGCCCGTTTCACGCATTGCCGTTTAAATGTCCCAGAATGACAAGTGAACTCATTACCTCGCTTCCAGTGGCTGTTGGAAGATGGAATGTCGGTTCTGGATGCCAACTTCACCTCCGATGCCTGCACTAACATCACCAGGATGGCGCTGGGCTAAAAATCTTTAGTCCCCAGCGTGAATTGTTCTCTCTTACTGCCCTGACTATTTTCAGTGGCCGTTAACCCAAGGCTGCGGTGACACCGGCAACTCTTGTGGCGGCCACAAATTTCTAAGCCTAGATTTATAAATTTGCGGATGACACTAAATTGGGAGAGATAGTCAATACTGAGGAGGACTGCAACAAATTACAAGAAGACATTAATAAACTTACAGAATGGGCATATAATTAGCAAATAAATTTCAACACAGATAAGTGTGAGGAAGCACTTAAGAAATAGGAGCAGGAGTAGGCCATTCGGCTCTTCGAACCTGCTCCGCCATTCAATGAGATCATGGCTGATCTTCTGCCTTAACGCCATTCACCGGCCTTATCGCCATATCCCTTGATGCCCTTACTAGTCAGAAATCTATCGACTTCTGTTTTGAATATACCCAATGACTGAGCCTCCACAGCCCTCTGAGGTAGAGGTCACATATTACTTGGAGGGTGCGAGACTGGGTGGGGTAGAGTGGCAAATATACCAATCACTAAAAGTAGCAACGCAGGTTAACAAGGCCATAAAAAAAGCAACCCAAGCACTAGGGTTTATTTCTAGAGGGATAGAATTGAAAAGTAGGGAAGTTATGCTAAACTTGCATTCAACCTTGGTTGTGTAAGGCTCGCAAAATTATACAAATTCCCCCAGAGTAAGAAAAGAAGAGATATTGAATTGTTTGAAACAATATTGGGCCAAAGGGGCTTAAAACCAAAACCCCAGGAAGGTTTGGCTAGTTTAAAAGGCATGTTCAGGCCTGTAGAAGAAACTGTGACAAAAGGAGGTGGGCTGGGCCCCCGAAACACAGACAGTTTGAGTATTGGATCGTCTGGGAATGTTCTGGGCCACCCCAACCTTTCTACATAAAGTCAATAAACACACGGCCCGTGTCAAAAGCAGATAGACAGTTTAAAACTTGCTCTGTCCAGGGCAAAAGGCATGGTATGCCTAGTAAGCCCGGGTGCGGCTCAGGTAGACCTGGAAGTAGAAGTAGAAACTGTGCAGACGTCGCCTGCGGCGCCGGGGAACAACTCGGTTGGGCAGCAGGAGGGACAAACAATCTGTAGGGAGGACAGGGAGGAGTGCACACCACCACCACCTGTGGCGCCGGGTTTTGACTCGGTTTGGCGGCAGACAGAAGTGGGCAAACAAATGCAGGAAAGGTCGGAGCCGGGGCCGATGTGCCTGGCTCGACAGCAAAAGTTTGGCCCACCCGGGGTTGGTGGGGGGCAGGGACCCCTTGAAAGACAATTCATGATTCCCCATGGGACCCAACAGCTTAGGGCTATGGTAAACCACCTGAGCAAGCTCACCCAAAAGGGAGACCCCTCAGTCCACTTTATGGAAGTGGAACAAGCAGCAGGCATTAATGAGTGCGATGACTCAGAAATGGCCAAGATGCTTCTGTTCACCTTAGATGGCAAGCTGTACCAGTCCCTCTCTGCTGAGTGCAAGAAGGGACAGGGAGGGTACGCTGCCATCTGGGATCAAGTTCTGGAGGCGATGGGGATGAATGATGGTAGTCCTTTCTCCCGGGTGGAGAAGTCTACCCAGTTAGCAGGGGAGACCCCACAGGCTTTCGCAGACAGGCTGTGGCCTGTGTCCAGGAGTGCCTGTAATGGGGATCTCGACCGGGCTAACTTGAACCTGGATGAGCTGGCTCACTGGCTCCAAAGTCTGGTGGCAAGCAGCTTGCCACAGATCAGAGCCAAGGCCGAGCTGTGGTTCGACCCAAAGGGCCCCCAAGTCACCGAGGAGACAGTGGTCAGATAGTGGGATAGTCAGAGTGTGAAAGGCTTAGAGGGTGCAGAATTCTTAAAGTGCATCCAGGAGAGCTTTTTGAGCCAGCATGTAGAAAGTCCTACAAGAGAGGGGGCGGTACTGGACCTAATTCTAGGGAATGTGGCCGGGCAAGTGGTAGAAGTGTTAGTAGGTGAGCACTTTGGTGACAGTGACCATAATTCGGTGAGATTTAAGGTAGTGATGGAAAAGGACAAGGATGGACCAGAAATAAAGGTTCTAAATTGGGGTAAGGCCAATTTTAATATGATAAGGCAGGATCTGGCCAATGTGGACTGGGATCAGCTACTTGAAGGAAAATCCACATCGGAGCAATGGGAGTCTTTCAGAAAGGAAATTGAGAGAGTACAATGGCAACATGTTCCCGTAAAGGTCAAGGGTGGGACCAACAAGCCCAGGGAACCTTGGATGTCAAGGGATATACGAGAATGGATACAAAGGACTAAAGACAGAGGAAGCCCTAGAGGAGTATAAAAAGTGCAGGGGGATACTTAAAAAATAAATTAGGAGAGCAAGGAAGGGCCATGAAATAACACTGGCGAGCAAAATAAAGGAAAATCCTAAGGTGTTTTATAAGTATATTAAGGGCAAGATGATAACTAGGGAAAGAGTAGGGCCCATTAGGGACCAAAGTGGCAAGCTATGTGTAGAGCCAGAGGATGTAGGTGGGGTTTTAAATGAATTTTTTGCATCTGTGTTCACTATGGAGAAGGACGATGTGGACATAGAAATCGGGCAGGGGGACTGTGATATACTTGAACATATTAGCATCGAGAGGGAGGAGGTACTAGCGGTTTTAGCAGGCTTAAAAGTGGATAAATCCCCAGGCTTGGACGAGATGTATCCCAGGCTACTATGTGAGGCAAAGGAGGAGATTGCAGGGGCTCTGACACAAATTTTCAGAACCTCTCTGGCCACAGGGGATGTGCCAGAGGACTGGAGAACAGCTAACGTAGTACCATTATTCAAGAAGGGTAGTAGGGATAAACCAGGGAATTACAGGCCAGTGAGCCTAACATCAGTGGTAGGGAAATCATTGTAAAAAATTCTGAGGGACAGAATTAGTCTCCACTTGGAGAGGCAAGGATTAATTAGGGATAGCCAGCATGGCTTTGTCAAGGGAAGATCATGTCTGACCAATTTGATTGAATTTTTCGAGGGGGTGACTAGGTGTGTGGATGAGGGTAGTGCAGTGGATGTGGTTTACATGGATTTCAGTAAGGCTTTTGATAAAGTCCTGCATAGGAGACTGGTCAGGAAGGTAAGAGCCCATGGGATCCAGGGTGCCTTGGCACATTGGATCCAAAACTGGCTTAGTGGCAGAAGGCAGAGGGTGATGGTGGAAGGTTGTTTTTGTGACTGGAAGCCTGTGTCCAGTGGGGTACCGCAGGGATCGGTGCTGGGTCCCTTGTTGTTTGTGGTCTACATTAATGATTTGGATGTGAATGTAAAAGGTATGATCAGTAAGTTCTCAGATGACACGAAAATTGGTGGGGTGGTAAATAGCGAGGAGGGAAGCCTCAGGCTACAGGATGATATAGATGGGTTGGTCAGATGGGCGGAACAGTGGCAAATGGAATTTAACCCTGAAAAGTGTGAGGTGATGCATTTTGGACAGACTAACAAGGCAAGGGAATACACAATGAATGGTAAGACCCTAGGAAAGACAAAGGATCAGAGGGACCTTGGTGTGCATGTATATAGATCCCTGAAGGCAGCAGAACAGGTGGACAAGGTGGTTAAAAAGGCATATGGGATACTTGCCTTCATTAGCCGAGGCATAGAATATAAGAGCAGGGAGGTTATGATGGAGCTGTACAAAACGCTGGTAAGGCCACAGCTGGAGTACTGTGTGCAGTTCTGGTCGCCACACTATAGGAAGGATGTGATTGCTTTGGAGAGGGTGCAGAGGAGATTTACCAGGATGTTACCTGGGCTGGAGCGCTTCAGCTATGAAGAAAGACTGGACAGGCTGGGGTTGTTTTCCTTGGAGCAGAGAAGGCTGAGGGGGGACCTGATTGAGGGATACAAAATTATGAGGGGCATAGATAGGGTAGATAGAAAGGAACTTTTCCCCTTAGTAGAGGGGTCAATAACAAGGGGGCATAGATTCAAGGTAAGGGGCAGGAGGTTTAGAGGGGATTTGAGGAAAAACTTTTTCACCCAGAGGGTGGTTGGAATCTGGAACTCACTGCCTGAAAGGGTGGTAGAGGCAGGAACCCTCACAACATTCAAGAATAGCCATGGTGTGGAGATGCCGGAGTTGGACTGGGGTGGACAAATGTAAGAAGTCACACAACACCAGGTTATAGTCCAACAGCTTTATTTGAAATCACAAGCTTTCGGAGCGCTGCTCCTTCTTCAGGTGAAGTGGAGAAATGCATAAAGACACAGCTTATATTGTCAGAGAATCATGTCAGATGTTTACAGGTAACCTTTCCAACTGCCATTTATCACACCTTGGCAGAGAGATAATCACAGCAGTCAATGGTGTCCAAACAGGTCAGTCAGGGAAACATTACATCAAAGAACAATGAGGTGGGGTCACAAGGGGTCAAATATTGCAGATGCTGGGGTCTGTATGAAAAACAAAAAAACAGACAAAAAACATTTTTTTTGGCTGGAAATCACAGCAGGTCCGGCCGCATCTGTGTAGAGAGAACAAGCCAATGCCGACTCGAGTCTGGATGACCCTGCATCAGATGGGGTTACATGTAGCGTGACATAGACCCAAGATCTCGGTTGAGGCCGTCCTCATGGGTGCGGAACTTGGCTATCAGTTTCTGCTCGACGATTTTGCGTTGTCGTGTGTCTCGAAGGCCACCTTGGAGAATGCTTACCCGAAGATCGGAGGCTGAATGTCCTTGACTGCTGAAGTGTTCCCCGACTGGGAGGGAACACTCCTGCCTGGTGATTGTTGCGCGGTGTCCGTTCATCCGTTGTTGCAGTGTCTGCATGGTCTCGCCAATGTACCATGCTCCGGGGCATCCTTTCCTGCAACGTATGAGGTAGACAACGTTGGCCGAGTCACATGAGTATGTACCATGTACCTGGTGGGTGGTGTCCTCACGTGTGATGATGGTATCTGTGTTGATGATCTGGCATGTCTTGCAGAGGTTGCTGTGGCAGGGTTGTGTGGTGTCGTGGTCGCTGTTCTCCTGGAAGCTGGGTAATTTGCTGCGAACGATGGTCTGTTTGAGGTTAGGCGGCTGTTTGAAAGCGAGTAGTGGAGGCGTGGGGATGGCCTTAGCGAGGTGTTCGTCGTCATCGATGACATGTTGAAGGCTGCGAAGAACATGGCGTAGTTTCTCCGCTCCGGGGAAGTACTGGACGATGAAGGGTACTCTGTTGGTTGTGTCCCGTGTTTGTCTTCTGAGGAGGTCTATGCGATTTTTCGCTGTGGCCCGTCGGAACTGTCGATCGACGAGTCGAGCGTCATATCCCGTTCTTACAAGGGCGTCTTTCAGTGTCTGTAGGTGTCCATCGCGTTCCTCCTCGTCTGAGCAGATCCTGTGTATTCGCAGGGCTTGTCCATAGGGGATGGCTTCTTTAACGTGGTTAGGGTGGAAGCTGGAGAAGTGAAGCATCGTGAGGTTGTCCGTGGGCTTGCGGTAGAGTGAAGTGCTGAGGTGTCCGTCTTTGATGGAGATTCGTGTGTCCAGGAATGAGACTGATTCTGAGGAGTAGTCCATGGTGAGTTTGATGGTGGGATGGAACTTGTTGATGTTATCGTGTAGTCTTTTCAGTGATTCTTCGCCGTGGGTCCATAGGAAGAAAATGTCGTCGATGTATCTGGTGTATAGCGTTGGTTGGAGATCCTGTGCAGCGAAGAAGTCTTGCTCGAACTTGTGCATGAAGATGTTTGCGTATTGGGGTGCGAATTTGGTCCCCATGGCTGTTCCGTGTGTTTGGGTAAAGAACTGGTTGTCGAAGGTGAAGACATTGTGGTCAAGGATGAAGCGGATGAGTTGTAGGATGGCGTCTGGAGATTGGCTGTTGTTGGTGTTGAGTACTGAGGCTGTCGCAGCGATGCCGTCATCGTGGGGGATACTGGTGTAGAGTGCCGAGACGTCCATCGTGGCGAGGAGTGTTCCTGGTTCAACTGGTCCGTGGGTGCTGAGCTTCTGTAAGAAGTCTGTAGTGCCGCGACAGAAGCTGGGGGTTCCCTGTACGCTTTTTGTCTGTTTTTTTGTTTTTCATACAGACCCCAGCATCTGCAATATTTGACCCCTTGTGACCCCACCTCATTGTTCTTTGATGTAATGTTTCCCTGACTGACCTGTTTGGACACCATTCACACCTTTGACTGCTGTGATTATCTCTCTGCCGAGGTGTGATAAATGGCAGTTGGAAAGGTTACCTGTAAACATCTGACATGATTCTCTGACTATATAAGCTGTGTCTTTATGCATTTCTCCACTTCACCTGAAGAAGGAGCAGCGCTCCGAAAGCTTGTGATTTCAAATAAAGCTGTTGGACTATAACCTGGTGTTGTGTGACTTCTTACAACATTCAAGAAGCATTTGGATGAGCACTTGAAATGCCATAGCATACAAGGCTACGGACCAAATGCTGGAAAATGGGATTAGATTAGACAGGGCTTGATGGCCGGCGCGGACGTGATGGGCCAAAGGGCCTCTTTCTGTGCCACCCCAGTCCAACTCCGGCATCTCCACACCATGCAGTATAAGTGGCAGCCATTTTGTGCCAATCCCTCTGTGTGAGAGACGGATATTTGGAGAGAGACAAAGGCAGAGAGCTTTCTGCTTTGACTCAGCGCTTGCACAGGTACTTGTGGCTTCAGGCCAGAGCTTTGCACTTGGATTTCACTTTCAGTGCCATAGCCTTGAGTCGCCACATGTAATGGGGGCTGCAATGGGTGGAAACGTTGGCTTTCTGCATTGCATTCAAAGGGATCAGAGACGCCGTGAGAGAGTGCCAGTCATGGCCAGACGGAGATTGGCCAACAGGCGTCGGCACAGGAGGCCTTACCCACCCAGGGTATACCGCCAGCAGTTCTCATATCTGAACATGTCTGAGGAGCAGTGTGTTCGGAGGATGCGATTCAGAAGGGAGGCGGTCACTGAGATCTGCCACCTGCTTCGCAGAGATCTGCAGCCACAGCTGAGGAGCAGGACGTCTCTGTCAGTGGCAGTGAAAGTGACGGTGGCTCTCAACTTCGATGCCACTGGCTCCTTCCAATCCGCTACTGGGGACATTGCCAACATCTCCCAGTTCGCGGTACATTGCTGCATCCGCCAGGTGAACAATGCCCTTTTCAGAAGGAGACGTCAGTACATCTCCTTCCCCATGACCCTGGACAAGCAGCAAGAGCGTGCAATCGGCTTTGGAAGAATAGCGGGCTTCCCCATGGTTGAGGGCGTAGAACTGATGAACCAGCAATGGCCAGGCCTTGCTTCAGGGCTGCAGTGTGCAGGGCATGGCAGCCAAACAAGTCGACCCTTCCCCTTTAAGAGCTGACCGGCGCCAGCGTGTCTGCCTTCATTGAGGAACTCGCCGCACCCGCGCTGCTCCCGTCCTCGGTGTTAGCGCCCCGGATCGCCGGCTTAGCGCCTAATGATAGTCGTGCATCACCTGCTTTAGCGCAGCAGCAACCTCTTCGCGCCACTGAATATCGGCGAAGGTGGCGCGAAGTTGCGCCGGGCGCAAACTTTAGCGGCCGCCCGGCTGTAGCGCCCCAAACGTGGCTATACTGAATTTCTAGGCCTATGACTCTACAACTGACCCTGGCTTACCGTAACGGTAGAGGGGTGGAAGAACCACAAGCTAAAGGGAAGGTTCACGAGTTAAAACCCAGCCAGGGTAAGAAGGAATGGTACCAGGGAGTGGGTATCCCTTCCGGTACGAGGCGTAACTGATTCGGGTGCGGGAAAAGTGGGCATTGGAGAAGGGACTGTAGAAATCCTTGGAAGGATAGTGTTGGGAAAAATTCCCCAGCTCCTGCCCCAAAGGCAGAAACACCGACCTCTCCCCCCACAGTTGATTCGTTAGTCGCTGCACTTCGAGTTTTGTTGGCTGGCCCAGGGAGGGTAACCACAACCACGGGTGCTTTAACTCCATCTGCCCCACCTAACACAGACTTATGACCGGAGCCAGCGCAGCCTGTCTATCTGTGTCCCCTTGAGTACGATGTATGGAAAAGACCGCTTGTTAAGATGGAAGTGGAAAAGGTAAAAGGGACCTATCTGTTGGACAAGGGCGCTTCAAGCACCATAGTCTATTCAGATAACCCCGCCGCCTCACCTCTGTCTAACGGGGTCCTGTACAGCTTAGTGGGGTTCACAGGTAACGAGCAGGTTGGCTCGTTCTCTATCCCGCTGTCCATTCATTTAGGAGCACTCCACACCAAGTGGACTTGTGTTCTAATGAAGTGGGAGCAGGAAGGGAAAGGGATCCTGGGGGCTGATTTCATTATAGGCCACAGGATCCTAGTGGATCTTAGGAACCACTGTCTGTGGGGAGCATGCACCGGCAAAGAGAGTGAAGTGGCAGTTATCCCAGAAAAACAGGGCAAGGGGAACTTGTGTACCCTAAAACCCAAGGAGGGTTACAACCTCAAGCAAATGGTCAGTAACACTCCAGTGGAGTACCAGGCATTTGTGCGAGCACACCTCAGTGCATTTGCCACTCACAAGCATGACTGTGGGAGGATGAACGGGTTCGAAGTAAGTGTAGGTGGGGACCCCATGACCCGACCACAAAAGCAGTATAATTTCCCCAAAGAGGCAGAGAAGGACATAGAAACGGCCATGACCTCTCTGGTCAAAGAGTGGGTATTGAGACCAATAGCCACCCACGTAAACTCTCCACTGTGGCCAGTTAGGAAACCGGACAACTCCTGGAGAGCCACGGTGGACTATCGGGTACTCAATAGGAACATCCCCGCCTGTGCACCCAGGGTCGCAGCTGTCGCCGACCTCATTGGAAGTATTCCAGCCTCCGCGACCACCTTCAGGGTGCTGGATATTTCCAACGGGTTTTGGTCCATCCCTCTACGGAGAGATGACCAGTACAAGTTCGCCTTTGCGTTTAAGGGCCAACAATACGCCTGGCACTGCCTACCACAGGGGTTCCACAATAGCCCCAGCATCTTCCACCAGTCATGCTTGTGAGTGGCAAATGCACTGAGGTGTGCTCGCACAAATGCCTGGTACTCCACTGGAGTGTTACTGACCATTTGCTTGAGGTTGCTTAAAAGGCTTCAGCCGACCCCGACAGTTAGTCCAGTATGTGGATGAAACTGCTCCTATTCACTGATGAAGGAGAGGAGCACGGTCCACTACTGGCTGAACTGCTGGAGTTGCTCAAGCAGGAAGGTTTTAAGGTAAACCCCAAGAAGGTACAGATCGGCCAAAAGGAAGTCAGGTTCCTAGGGCTGGCTGTACGAGCAGGGGAAAGGGCCATAGATAAAGCCAGAAGGGAAGCAGTGCAGGAGTTACCAGCCCCCAATACAGTGACAAGAGTGAGATCTTTTCTAGGGCTAACCGGGTACTGCAGAGATTTTATTGAGGATTACGCAGCCACAGCAGCCCCTCTGCTCCGACTCCTACACAAGGGAGTGGAGTGGGTTTGGGATGAGGGTTGCGAGGTAGCATTTGTAAGCCTCAAGCAAAATCTGCAGACCGCACCAGCTCTAGGGGCCATTGATGGGGAGATAGAGTTTTTCTTGGAGGTAGCAGCCAGCGGGGACAGTCTGAGTGCAGTGCTGCTCCAGGAGCGGCAGTCAGCTGAGACCGGTGGTTTACTCCTCCAGGATACTCACGGATGTGGAGCAGGGCTATTCCAACTGTGAGAGGCACCTCCTCGCCACTCACTGGGCAGTGAAAAGATCATTGATCTTCACAGGCACCTCGCCCATCACCCTCCTCACCCATCACACGCCCACCCAGATGCTCCTAGATGGGAGAATTAAGGGTGGGACAGTGAGCAGTGCCCGCATTGCTCGCTGGACCCTGCTTCTCTCCCAGATGGACCTAATGGTGAAAGGTCTCTGCGAGACGAAGCTCGCAGCCAACATGATTTATCCAGGGATGGCCCACCGGTGTTCCATTGAAGGAGTATGGGAAGTCAACATAGGTTTTCAGGCCGGGATACACCCCACAGGCCGCGAAATCTATGTGGGACGGTTCCAGCACAGTATCTGCTGGGAAACGACTCACAGGGTGTGGAGTTTATGACCCAGGGGCAGACATTGCCCTGGCAATTAAACTCCCCAGCACCATGAGCGCCCAGCAGGCTGAACTGTCCGCGGTAGTGTATGTGGTTACACACCCAGAGAAATTCCCTACCCCATACACGATTTGCTTGGACAGCATGTTCACGTGCAATTCGTGTATGGAATACCTGGCCATCTGGTCCCATCGGGTATACACCTCCGCTGACGGGAGACCCCCGGCAATCAAGCCTCTGCTGGAGAAAATCATGACAGCCGTAGGGGAGGAAGGGAAGGTCTATATCCATAAGGTTAAGGCCCATTTGAAGACAGAACCCATGAGGGAGGGAAATCAAAGGGCAGATGAATTGGCCAAGCAGGGAGCTAGGGAAGAGAGTTTTGGGACCCCTACCAGACAGGTTCGGTAGCCGCAATCCGGGACAAGGGAGGAACACAAGGGGTAGCCTTGGTCCCGGACCTAAAGCAGGCCCAGGTACGGGATCCCATCCTCCGAGCCGTCTTGAACATGCTCACAAAAGGGGAGAAAGTAGAGGGCCCATACGGTACAGCAGCCATCACCGTCAAGGAAGGCATGCTGTTCAGGGGGGAGCAATGGGTAGTGCCGCAGCAGCACCAAAGGGAATTCCTCCAACTGGCCCATGAGGGTCCAGGAGCGGGGCATCCCGGGCCTGAGGCCACCTGGCAGAGGGTGGAGCAGACAGGATGGAGGCCAGGACTGAGGGAACAGGTCCGCGAGTTCTGTGCCAGCTGTCTGGTGTGTGCCGCCAATAACCCTGACCCCCAGAAAAGGAAGGTATCTTTGGGGCACACCAGGAGGGTAGAGGGACCATGGCAGTCGATCCAGATTGATTACATCGGGCCCCTACCCACCGCCCAGGGAGGCTACAATTACTGTCTAGTCCTGGTGGATGTGTTCTCAAAGTGGGTGGAAGCTTTTCCCTGCCGTACAGCTACTGCATTGGGTACAGCCAAGATCCTGGTCAGGGAAGTGTTCTCACGATGGGGACTCCCACAGTATATGGAGTCTGACCAAGGGAGTCATTTTACCGGACAGGTCATGCAAGAGACCCTCATGGTACTCGGCATCGAGGGGAAATGTCACGTCACCTACAACCCACAGTCATCGGGTCCTGTAGAGCGTTTAATCCACACTATAAAAGAAAAGCTGCGCAAGGAGACGGGAGACTCACCCAAGAAGTGGTTGGAATTCTTACCGTTGGTGCTAATGGGGATCCGAGCCAGCCAGTCAAAAAGCACGGGGTATTCCCCACACGAGCTGATGACTGGCAGGGTTATGCGGACCCCCACCCATGTGCTAGCCCCGGTGCTCACGGAAGGCCAGCTCAGAGAGGTGAACCGGGACAGTTTTGTCAGGAATCTGTTTGAACACCTTAAACAGATTCACTGGCAGGCTGCTAGTAACATGGGAAAACAGCATCGGAGTAACCGATTGCTGCTAGAACCCAACAGGCACCACGAGTGGGAGATAGGGGATCAGGTCATGGTAAGGAACTTTGCCCGGTTGGGAAGTTTCGAACCATTGTATATGGGGCCGTGCAGCATTGTGGACAAGGCAAGCCCCATGGTCTATGCCATAAAGATGCCCCGCCGCACAAAGTGGTTCCACATTAATCAGTGCAAGCTGTTTAAGGCTGAGAGTGGAGAACGGTCAGCAAAGGTTAACCGCACTAAGGCTAGAGAGCAGCAGCCTGCAGCTGTGACAGACTCACAGACCGCAAAGGTGGGGGCAGTGACGTGTGTGACTGGAGAGGCCCTCCCACTAATTAAGTGGGACTCAGGTACACCCTCAGTAGTCGGAGCCTCGCATACCACAGCCTACACTACCGTGGTCACCCGAGTATCAATTTAAACAGTCCAGCCCCAGGAGAGCCCTTAACAGATAGGGAAAAACAAAGGTCAGGGACAAGTCTAAGGATACGGATCCCCAGCCTGCCACCTCCAAAGGTGAGGGACTCACAGGAGAGGTAGTGTTGGGCAAAGAGAGAGAGAAGGGTCTCTAGCCTGCGGCATCAGGCTGCGGGGAACCCACAGGACAGGATAGGGACTCGGCAGCCACACAGAAAGGGGTAGTGTGCTGCAGCACAGGAGGGCACACTCCCCCGATTAACTGGGAAACAGGGAAACTCCCAGTTGTTTTAAGAAGGACTCTCCGAGTCCGGTGGCACAGGTCACCTTACGCCCAGGCATACAAACTGCCCAGATTCCACAAAAGGTACAGGCCTATCAGGAATTAGCCTGGCCATCTGGAGACGGGCGGCGGATGTATATAGCTTTCTGAAGTATTTTAAGTGTGTTTTTACAGTTTGGAAGTTTGGGATTTTAGTAGTTTAATTTTAGTTGTGATAAGTTGAAGTTTTTGAATTTTCAAGATTCAAGATTCAAGATTCAAGATATTTTATTTGCCATATGTAACTAGTACAATGGAATGCTTACTCCCCACTCACTCCCACAATAAAGCTGTGGGAGCTCACAGAGACACGTCAGCTATTCCCCAGCGACGTGTTCTGAAAAAGTCAATTTAATGGCATCCAATGGTAGTGGGAACGCGATGTCCTTCAGCCGCTCCGTCCACCCTGTCACCGCGGCCTCCTCCTCACTGTCGCCGGCTCCACAATATGGTGGCCTGCTTCTCCCGCTCACGGTCCGGCCTCTGGCCGCCATGCCTGGCTCCCCCTCCTCCCAGTCGGACTGCGAGCTTCCCGCCGAGGAGCTGCCGGCCGACGTGCTGTAGCGGGTTGTCGTCGCTGCTGCTGCTGCGCTGCCTCCGCCAGACTCGCTGAACACATCGTCGGAGATGTATAAGCTCCGGTAGCGGGAGCGGGCTGCCCGGAGCAGGGAGAGCGCCTACCTCCGGGACGCTTCGGTCGCCATCTTGACTTGGCTAAATTTTGGTAACTGTGTCAGGCCAGAGAACCTTCTCGGGACATGGCTATTTTGTTTGTGTGTCTCTACAGAAAGGAAATCGGGATGAGAAAGGTTCTGCTCCTGCTCGCCCTGGTAAGGGTGAGCATCGGTGACCAAGGAGACGTGGAGAACTCCCACATCTATGGGTGCTCAGGAGAGAGAGCACCGATCGTTACCACAGGGGGTGGCGAACGGGGTGTGGAGGAGCACGCCATCTACTTCCACAAGGGAAGGTGGCCAGGGTGGCTGGGGTCTAACTCGACTCAGTACTCCAGCCAGACCGGGTTCACGTACGGGGAGGCCTCCATCCTGTGCCCCAGGGTACAGATCATTGCTACAAGGGTCAGTGTCACCGAGGGGAAACGTGTGTGTTTGACATGTAAGGGACGGATTCCTTTGGATAGGTGGTGGTGGCTCAGAAAGCTGAGCAAGGACATAGGAAACCCCGCAGTCGATTGGGAACGATTGGGGAACAATGGGTTAGTCCTAATGCCAACCGATAAGCTGCTGTACCAGGGGGTACACTATGCAGTGGCCTCAGTGATCCTGAACCTGACCGAGGTGCACTTACCTGAATGGTGCCCTAAGGAGACAGAGCAGTTGTACCAAGCCCTGCTGAAGGAAATGTTTAGAAAATTTTATGAATTCGACTTTGCCAGTGTAGACAAAGCGAAACTGTACAGTTTACATCCTGAGCATAATATGGGTGCGGGAGACAAAGAAGGGGGGCCTGGAATTATATTTTTTACAGCTTATAGTACAGGATCCTCAGTAATAAACAGCCTAGATGATATAGAGTTACAAACCCAGATAAATGGTTTAAAGACCCAGTTGAGAAAACTCCTAACAGAGGAGAACACAGTGGTGGGCTCAGAGCTACATGAGGACCAGGCTATGACGGTCCATTTGAAAGAGATAATTGCTGAGCTGGAGAGACACACCAAAACAGTAAACGCACGCATACGGGAGGACAGGAATGCTTCGAATCAAGCTACACAGAATGAGGTGTGCGTGCTATATGGGGCATGGTTGCTGGGCGAGGGCCGCAGCAACCTGGAGGATTTAAAACAAGGTTTAGTCCCCTCCTGGATTAGCAACAAGCACCTCGCAGCCCTCCACCCGTTTAGTAATTCGCTGAGCCCATGTCAGCTTCGCCTAGCCTCTGAAGCCTACCCTGTTCCAGTGGATTGTGGACGTTCCAATCACACTATCATGGGGATAGTAGTGAGGATGCCGGTCATGGGTGGGACAGCCCGACCTGCACCGGTATACAGGGTGGAGAACATTGGGACCATTCAAGGGGGTGCACACATCCACTTTGCAGAGGTCCCACCTTATATCATAAAGTGGGAGCATGCTATGACAGGTACAGACCTCTCCGGGTGCCGGAGCCAGGGAGCACACATAATACTGTGTCCCCAGCACTTGAATGCCTATTCGAGACCACAGTGCGGGCTTAAAGCTGCTGGCGCACAACCTGTCAACATGGAGGTAATGGCACAAGGCCATGTTTCCCCACAGGTAGCATTCATAGGGGGTGGGACATATTGTGTCACCACAAGTGCGCCCCACTACCGGCATGGACAGCGCATCTGGTGTCTGGTGAGTGACAGCAGTTTCTGTTTTAAACCCAAGGCAGAAGTTCACGTGGCCCAGGAACGGATTGTACCCATCCCTGAACCCTCAACTGTTCACCTCACTGTCAGGGAAAACATTACCAACCTGCGAAATTACGTAACACATTTCGGCTATGAAATTCCCCCTCTACCAGAACATCTTACTGCCCTATTAAAAGCAGTGGTCATCTCACAGAAACATTTCTGTACATTAGAGCAGAAGACAGTCGAGATAGGGGCCAAGATCTTGGATATTGTAGTTCCACCCTGGTGGGATATTTTTGAAAATATAGAGGTCCCTTCTTGGATTCGACTGGCTTCACATCTTTTAGTGGTTTGCCAGCTCGGCAGAGTTTTCTACTTGTTGTGCACAAAGTGCAAAGGAAGGGACCAGATGCTCCGCTCTCAACATGAGGGAGCATGGGACAAAAATAAAGTCTATGACCAGGTATAAAACAAACCTTGACCGTTATTAAAAATAAAGCTTGATGAGTGTGTGTGTCATTTATTTTTCCTATGTGTGTAATTTTTCCAAGTGGTGCAGGGGTGTTGGACCCCATCCGTGCTTGGGTGTGAATGTAATTGAATTTTTCGTACCTTGTATATATTTGTTAAACACTACACCTAAAGGGAACGGGAGCGAGCGTTTTGTTTTTGGGTTTTAGTTTTAGATAATACAGGGGAAGGTTGGCTCCGGTGGATCAGAAAATTTTGCTCACAACTGCTTGATACTATAGTGTTTAAAGTATCACAGGGGGGTGTGTAAGGTTTGCAAAATTATACAAATTCCCCCAGAGTAAGAAAAGAAGAGATATTGGACTGTTTGAAACAATATTGGGCCAAAGGGGCTTAAAACCAAAACCCCAGGAAGATTTGGCTAGTTTAAAAGGCATGTTCAGGCCTGTAGAAAAAACTGTGATAAAAGGAGGTGGGATGGGCCCCCGAATCACAGACAGTTTGAGTATTGGATTGTCTGGGAATGTTCTGGGCCAACCCAACCTTTCTACATAAAGACAATAAACCCACTGAAAAACTGTTGCCGCCGAAACTCACAGAGCCACCAAGTACATGAATAATACAATGCATGCCAACAGTCAACAAAAGAGATCCTGGCCCCAGCAAGAAAAGGACAATCAAACAGCAGTTTAAAACCAATCAGAAAGATTTCCAAAACACTTTACACATTTTAAACTGATTTCAAGGCAATCCCGAAACCAGTTAAAAGCCAATTAAAAATAGATGGACCATCCCCGAAAACTCAATGAGGATTGAACCATATTAAAAATAACGAGCCCACCAAAATTAATAAAAAAACAAAGATTTGGCGGTCAGATAAGCCAGGCCTTAAAACAGTATGGCCTGCTTGTTCAATTCACAGTACAGTACAGTTCAAAAGACGTTGGACACAGCTCCAGAAGGCTCAAGTTCAGTACAGGAGAGAAAGTACGGTTCAGAAAAAGATCTCATCATCACCGTACTTAGTCGGAGAATCGGAGACTTGAAGAAAGAAGAACGAAACAGAAGGAAAAGGAAATCGCGGCAACCAAAGGCCTCAAGAAACCAACAACTACCAATATTACCACCAACCAGGTAATAGTGGGCCACCGTGACCAACAAGAAACCAACCACCGAGAAGTTGAAAAACCACGCACTTGTTTGCACTCTACAGGCAAGTCTGACTTACCCCTGGGTAAGATTTGACACAAAAGACTCTATAAACTATACCTAACCAAAGAAAATTGGGTACTTACCCGATAAATCCAACTACGTAGCTAACTGCATCAGCGGACAGGCGAAGACTGAAGACCCAACGCAGGTGCAGTCTTCCACCACGTCCGGGGTACGGTAGGCCCCAACTGCCACAACTAAAGAGAACCCCGAAATTACAAACCTCTACAGTCTGTCAAGAAAGTCGTTTGGTGAGCATTTCCTGGTCCTCTGGAATTCAACCTATTTAGGATAGTGGGGTTGGGAGGGTAAGGTATTTTTGTCTTTTTGTAATTCTCCCTTGCATATCCCTTTTAGAGTGATAAGATTTACTGTATCGTATATTTTCCTGTCTCAAAATAAAATCTCAATTCTTTTGATCAACTCAGGCGTCTGTTGCAATTTCATTACAACCCCCAAATAAGTCCAGGTCTAGAGCCAAGGGAGTGGGAGTGATTCGAACCGCTCAGGGAGTCAGAGGTAAAACTGACCACACACACCACCCCTTACAGTTAGACCACACTTGGAGTACTGTGTACAATTCTGGTCACCATATTATAAAAAGGATATAGAGGCACTAGATAGGGTGCAGAGAAGATTTACAAGGATGATACCAGAACTGTGAGGTTATACCTATCAGGAAAGGATGAACAGGCTGGGTTTCTTTTCTCTTGAAAAGAGAAGGCTGAGGGGTGACTTAATAGAGGTCTTTAAAATTATGAAAGGTTTTGATAGAGTAGATACAGAGAGAGTGATTCCACCTGTGGGGAAGAGCATAACTAGAGAACATTAATATAAGATAGTCACCAAGAAATCAATAGGGAATTCAGAAGAAACTTTACCCAGAGAGTGGTGAAAATGTGGAACTCGCCACCACAGGGAGTGGTTGAAGCGAATAGTATAGATGCATTTAAGGGGAAGCTAGATAAGCATATGAGGGAGAAGGGAATAGAGGGTTATGCTGATAGATTTAGATGAGGAAAGACGGGAGGAGGCTCGAGTGGAGCATAAACACCGGCATGGACTGGTTGGGCCGAATGCCCTATTTCTGTGCTGTATATCCTATGTAATTCTATGTAGTTAATAGCAGAAATTCCCTTGACAGTAAGTTTCTGATAGCAGCTGGATCACAAAGATTACACCAACTGTTTGATCACAGCGAGGGAAAAGAAACCAGATGGAATGCATCTCCTGTCTAACTGTAGAATGACAGAGGAAAAGGTCTGGGAACAGCCAGAGCAGCTCGCTCACTCAGGGAATGGATCTGGGAGATGTAAACCATTACAAAGTAGGAGTTGGGGTGGAGGTAGGGGGATAAATTACACAGCAGGGCTTCACAGTGTTATTATAAAAATCATTTATATGATCAGGGTAGGAATTATAGACACGTTTTAAGAAAGTATCTACCTCATTGGCGAAGAAGTTTTTTTCAGCAGACACGTTGAAATGTCAGGACCATTGCTTTATGGAAAATAAACTCAGTAAGGGCACTATAAATAGTGTAAGGAGCACTGGGGTAGGCAGAGGAAGATCAATGAGGGCTCTTTCTCACAGTGACTATTCAGTGACCTCTGCTGAAGTGCACATGAGTGGATGTCAGATGAAGATCAGCTCCGGCTTGGCTGCAATGCATCTCTCGGTAAAATAGCCAAATGACACAGCAAATGAACATTTGCGTGAGTTCCCAGTGAGTAATTGGCACCCTTTGCTCTGCAGTTTAGCAAGGAGTCAATGCTTGAGTAAAAGGTAAACGCTTCTACCACTGGCTCTGTGACTGAAACGAGTTTTGTGTAATGCACTAAAATCAATTCAGCACTGCATGCACATCTGCAATTTATTTCTGTCTATCTGCACTCTCACTACATGAATTATCTATTAATACTTATTAATGGATCTCCTGCATCATGACTCATGGTCTGTGGGGCACAGGGTGGTGATACCAAGCAGGTAGTGGGAAAGCTGGGGCAATAGAAGGGCTGTGTATAGAATCAAGCTGTGAGCTAGATTGAAGCAACTGTGGGTGGTATGCAATGGTGTCACGTCCGGTGCTGTGGGGGATAGTGAAAGTTGGATGAGGACAAAACACAGGCAGGTGGGCTGTCAACAAAAAAAAAGATTTAGTATATTAATTTAGAAACAATAATGAAACGTGGGTAAATAATGTTATAATCTGTCTATTTAACTTCATTGAATTTTAATTTTTTTTTGCAACTTTAAATGATAGACAGTGGCTACAAAATGCGAGGAAGAAAAACCCCAAGCAAAAATGAAACTGAAGAAAAATAATAAAATCAGTAGCTCAACATCACAACAGATACAAGAGAGCAGCAACATTACAACAATAAGCAACAGTCAAACACCAGAGTTTAAGTAAATCAATGGCGACATCAATAACTCAAATGAACCAACACAAGAGTCACTGTGGCGTCAGTATGGAAAAGCATTGAGCAAAAGGGCACCTATAAGAGCTATCCAGGCCCGATACTGACAAGAGAGGTTTGGACCATACCAATCATGAGTGTTAGCATCAAGGAAGAGCTTCAGCATGGGGTCAAAAGGGAATGAGTATTTTGGGGCAGACAAGAGGACATCCCTCTATGGGAGGATAGAAATCAAAAGAAAATAACAGAAAATAATACAAAGAAAGAAAGTAACAGATTTAAGCAGATCAGTGCTGGAGTTTTATTTTATTTGTTCATGGGATGTGGATGGCGCTGGCAAAGCCAGCATTTATTGGACCTCCCTAATTTCCCTTGAGAAGGTGGTGGTGAGCTGCCTTCTTGAACTGCTGCAGTCCATGTGGTGAAGGTACTCCCACAGTGCTGTTAGGGAGGGAGTTCCAGGATTTTGACCCAGCGACGATGAAGGAATGGCAATATACTTCCAAGTCAGGATGGTGTGTGACTTGGAGGGGAACTTGGAAGTGCTGGTGTTCCCATGCGCCTGCTGCCCTTGTCCTTCTAGGTGGAAGAGGTTGCAGATTTGGGAGGTGCTGTTGAAGAATCCTTGGCGAGTTGCTGCAGTGCATCTTGTAGATGGTACACACTGCAGCCACGGTACGCCGGTGGTGGAGGGAGTGAATGTTTAAGGTGGTGGATGGGGTGTCAATCAAGCGGGCTGCTTTGTCCTGGATGGTGTCGAGCTTCTTGAGTGTTGTTGGAGCTGCACTCATCCAGGCAAGTGGAGAGTTTTCCATTACACTCCTGACTTGTTCCTTTGTAGATGGTGGAAAGGCTTTGGGGAGTCAGGAAGTGAGACACTCGTCGCAGAATACCTAGCCTCTGACCAGCTCTTGTTGCCACAATATCTATGTGGCTGGTCCAGTTAAGTTTCTGGTCAATGGTGACCCCCAGGATGTTGATGGTGGGGGATTCTGCGATGGTAATGCCATTGAATGTCAAGGGGTGGTGGTTAAACTCTCGCTTGTTAGAGATAGCCATGTGGCTGGCACTTGTGTGGCGTGAATGTTACCTGCCACTTATCAGCCCAAGCCTGAGCATCATCCAGGTCTTGTTACATGTGGGCATGGACTGCTTCATTATCTGAGGAGTTGTGAATGGCACTGAACACTGTGCAGTCATCAGCAAACATTCCCATTTCTGACCTTATGTTGGAGGGAAGGTCATTGATGAAGCAGCTGAAGATGGTTGGGCCTAGGACACTGCCCTGAGGAACTTCTACAGTGATGTCCTGGAGCTGTGATGATTGACCTCCAACCACCACAACCATCTTCCTTTGCGCTAGGTATGACTCCAGCCAGTGGAGAGTTTTCCCCCCCCGATTCCAATGAGTTGAGTTTTACTAGGGCTCCTTGATGTCACACTCAGTCAAATGCTGCCTTGATGTCAAGGGCAGTCACTCTCGCCTCACCTCTGGAATTTAGCTCCTTTGTCCATGTTTGGACCAAGGCTGTAATGAGGTCTGGAGCTGAGTGGTCTTGGTGGAACCCAATCTGGGCATCAGTGAGCGGGTTATTGGTGAGTAAGTGCCACTTGATAGCACTGTTGATGACATCTTCCATCACTTTGCTGATAATTGAGAGTAGACTGATGGGGCGGTAATTGGCTGGATTGGATTTGACCTGTTTTTTGTGGAAGGACATACCTGGGCAGTTTTTCACATTGTTGAATAGATGCCAGTGTTGTAGCTGTACTGGAACAGATTGGCTCGAGGCGCTGCTAGTTCTGGAGTACAAGTCTTCAGCATGACAGCTGCGATGTTGTTGGGGCCCATAGCCTTTGCTGTATCCAGTGCGCACAGCCGTTTCTTGATATCACATGGAGTGAATTGAATTTGCTGAAGACTGGCTTCTGTTATAGTGTGGACCTCAGGAGGAAGCCGATATGGATCATCCACTCAGCACTTCTGGCTGAAGATGGTTGCAAACGCTTCATCCTTGTCTTTTGCACTCATGTGCTGGGCTCCACCATCATTGAGGATGGGGATATTCATGGAGCCTCCTCCTCCCATCAGTTGTTTACTGGTCCACCACCATTCACGACTGGATGTGGCAGGGCTGCAGAGTTTTGATCTGATCTGTTGATTGTGGGATTGCTTAGCCCTATTTATAGCATGCTTCTTCCAGTTTTTAGCTGCATGTAGTCCTGTGTTGCAGCTTCCTCAGGTTGGCACCTCATTTTTAGGTACGCCTGGTGCTGCACCTGGAATGCTCTTCCACACTCCTTATTGAACCAGGGTTGGTCCCCTGGCTTGGTGGTTGACATGAATCTTGTCATTCATGTGGAAACGACTTATGAAATGATACTGGGCGGCCTGCTGGTGGTGCTGTCCAGGGAGAGTATAAATACTCGGGCATGGGCCCAGCTTGCTCAGGACATTCTTTAACAGGAACTAGTGAAGGATACAACTAGATCTCCATGTTGAAAAACAGTTGATTAAACCCTTGTTTAATACTTAGACCAAGTGCCTAGTAGTTTTTTTTACGTCAGTGGTAATGGTAGAGTGAGGGATATGCCGAGCCATGAGGTTACAGATTGTGGTGGAATACAATTCTGCTGCTGCTGATGGCCCACAGCGCCTCATGGATGCCCAGTTTTGAGCTGTTAGATCTGTTCTGAATCTATCCCATTTAGCATGGTGGTAGTGTCACACAATACGATGGAGGATGTCCTCAGTGTGAAGACGTGACTTTGTCTCTATAATGACTGTGTGGTGGTCACTGCTACCAATACTGTCATGGACAGATGCATCTGCGACAGGTATATTGGTGAGGACGTGGTCAAGTAGGTTTTTCCCTTATGTTGGTTCTCTCACCACCTGTCGCAGGCCCAGTCTGGCAGCTATGTCCTTCAGGGCTCGGCCAGCTCAGTCAGTAGTGGTGCTACTGAGCCACTCTTGGTGATGGACATTGAAGTCCCCCACCCAGTGTACATTCTGTGCCCTTGCTATTCTCAGTGTTTCTTTCAAGTGGTGTTCAACATGGAGGAGTACTGATTCATCAGCTGAGGGAGGGCGGTAGGTGGTAATTAGCAGGAGATTTCCTTGCCCATGCTTGACCTGATGCCATGAGACTTCATGCGGTCCGGAGTCAACGTTGAGGACTCCCAGGGCCACTCCTGCTTGACTGTATACCACTGTGCTGCCACAGTGAGTCTCATCCTGCCGGTGGGACAGGACATACCCAGGGATGGTGATGGAGGCGTTTGGGACATTGGCTGAAAGGTATGATTCTATGAGTATGACTATGTCAGGCTGTTGCTTGACTAGTCTGTGGGACAGCTCTCTGAATTTTGGCACAAGTCCCCAGATGTTGGTGAGGAGAACTGGGCTGGGTGTGCCATCATCATGTCCGTAGCCAGTGCCGAGTTGATGTCGGGTAGTCCGTCCGGTTTTATTCTTATTATTGTGCTTTGTAGCAGTTTGGTACAACTGAGTGGTTTGCTAGGCCATTTCAGAGGGCAGTTAAGAGTCAACCACATTGCTGTGGGCCTGGAGTCACATATAGGCCAGACCAGGTAAGGATGGCAGATTTCCTTTCCTAAAGTACATTAGTGAACCAGATGCGGTTTTACATGGTTACTATTACTGATACTAGCTTTTTATTCCAGATTTATTTAAAAATCTCAATTTAAATTCCCCAGCTGCTATGGTGGGATTTAAACTCACATCCCTGGATCATTAGTCCAGGCCTCGGGATTACTAGCCTAGTAAGAGTAGCACTATGCTACCATTCCTGGTAGGGCTCTCGCCCTTTTACCTGTGCACTAAGATGAATGGGGGCATGCACAACATGCTGGAATCAGAGGAATGGAGGGTATGGGGAGCTTTTTAACTTTTTAAAATTTATTCATTCATGGAATGTGGACGTCATTGGCAAAGCCAGCATTTATTGCCCATTCCTAATTGCCCCTGAGAAGGTGGTGAGCCGCTTTCTTGAACCATTGCTGTTTGTGTGGTGAAGGTATTCCCAGTGCTGCTGGGTAGGGAGTTCCAGGATTTTCACCCAGCGACAATGAAGGAACGGCAATATATTTCCAAGTCAGGATGGTGTGTGACTTGGAGGGGAACCTGGAGGTGGCGGTGTCCCCATGCGCTTGTCCTTCTAGGTGGTAGAGGTTGTGGGTTTGGGAGGTGCTGCCGAAGAAGCTATGGTGAGTTGCTGCAATGCATTTTGTGGATGGTACTCATTGCAGTCTCCTTGGGCTGGTGGTGGAGGGAGTGAATGTTTAAAGTGGTGGATGGGGAACCGATCAAGTGGATTGCCTTGTCCTGGATGGTGTCGAGCTACTTGAGTGTTGTTGGAGCTGCACTCATCCAACCAAATGGAGAGTATTCCATTACACTCCTGACTTGTGCCTTGTAGATGGTGGAAAAGCTTTGGGAAGTCAGGAGTTGAGTCACTCACTGCAGAATGCCCAGCCTTTTAACTGTTCTTGTAGCCACAGTATTTATGTGGCTGGTCTAGTTAAGTTTCTGGTCAATGGTGATCCCCAGGATGTTGATGGTGGGGGATTCGGTGATGGTAATGCCATTGAATGTCAAGGGGAGGTGGTTAGACTCTCTCTTGTTGGAGATGGTCATTGCCTGTCACCTGTGTGGCGCGAATGTTACCTGCCACTTATCAGCCCAAGCCTGATTGTTGTCCAGGTCTTGCTGCATGCAAGCACGGACTGCTTCATTATCTGAGGAATTGTGAATGGAACAGAACACTGTGCAGTCATCAGCGAACATCCCCACTTCTGACCTTATGATGAAAGGAAGGTCATTGATGGAAGCAGCTGAAGATGGTTGGGCCTAGGACACTGCCCTGAGGAACTCCTGCAGTGATGTCCTGGGGCTGAGATGATTTGCCTCCAACAACCACAACCATCTTCCTTTGTGCTAGGTATGACTCCAGCCAGTGGAGCATTTTCCCCCTGATCCCCATTGACTTCAATTTTATTAGAGCTCCTTGATGCCACACTCGGTCAAATACTGCTTTGATGTCAAGGGCAGTCACTCTCGCCTCACCTCTGGAATTCAGCTCTTTTGTCCATGTTTGGACCAAGGCTGTAATGAGGTCTGGAGCCATGTGGCCTTGGCGGAACCCAAACTGAGCATCAGTGAGCAGGTTATTGGTTAGTAAGCGCTGCTTGATAGCACTGTCGACGATACCTTCCATCACTTTACTGAGAGTTTGCAATTGGATGGTAATTGGTTGGATTAGATTTGTCCTGCTTTTTGTGGACAGGACATAGCTGGGCAAATTTCCACTTTGTCAGGTAGATGCCAGTGTTGTAGCTATACTGGAACAAGTTGGCTCGAGGCGTGGTTAGTTCTGGAGCACAGGTCTTCAGCACCACAGCTGGGATGATGTTGGGGCCCATAGCTTTTGTTGTATCCAGTGCGCTCAACTGTTTCTTGATATCACGTGGATTGAATCAAATTGGCTGAAGAATTGCTTCTGTGATGATGGGGACTTCACGAGGAGGCTGAGATGGATCATCCACTCGGCACTTCTGGCTGAAGGTGGTTGCAAACGCTTCAGCCTTGTCTTTTGCACTCACGTGCTGGGCTTCACCATCATTGAGGATGGGAATGTTCATGGAGCCTCCTCCTAGTTGTTTAATTGTTGTAAGGAATTAGCCACACGCTAGCGGGGTTGGGGTTATTTGTCTCTGGCCAGTCTGAAGCCTCTGAGCTGCTCCAGGGACCCCCTTGCGGTTTCGAAGCGCTCCCCTATTCCTGAGTTCTGACCGCCGGACTTATTCGGTAGCGATGTAGACAGAAAACAACATGACTCGTGGTTTGGGTGCAAAACAGAGCAGTATTTATTGAAAACAAAAGAAAGAAACAACTTAAAATAATCGATATGGCTCTTATGCCTGGTACAACACTTTTGCTTAAACACAGTACACTTAGTGTCCACTAGAGGGCTCCCTACTCAGTGCAACTCTCCTTTGATTAATACACGCAGTACACTCAGTGTCCACTAGAGGGCTTCCTGCTCAGTGCAACACTGCTTTTATTTTAAATCCAGTACTTTTTACTTAAAAGACCCTTTGCTCACTACAGCACCTTAGCTTAGTGGCTTTTACTTAAAAACACAGCACTTTAATACAGTTACGTTAAAAACAGCTAACAGCATTCACCACAGCATTCCTTTGCTTGGTGCAACACCCCTTTTAATACAGTTTTAAATACAGTACTTTAAAACAGCTACTCCTTTTAATACAGTTTTAAATACCAAATCCAGTGTTCACTATAGCACTTCTCTGCTAGGTGCAACACTGTCTTACTTAAATAGGGGAGGAAAAATGGACACAATGAGGGAAATCGACTAAAATCACAATTCTAACGAAATTCCCACTTTACTCCCACTCCTATGCCTATTCTAAGTTGCCTTGTGGAAGGCCAGAAAAATATATGCTCACCACTGCAATGCCAGCTCCGTGCCCTGCGAACTTAGATCTTCACTGCCCCAAAGTGAAAAACACCCCAGTGTTTTCAAAGTAAACTGCTGGTGTTTCACTTCCACAGACAGACTCCCACGCTGTAGAGGCACACGGAGGCAAGGCCAGAGAGAGAGAGAGCTTCTGGGAAGCTATCTTTTATACCCCCATTTGGGGCCCGCCCAGCTCTGGATGTTTCTGGGCTAAAACAAAAGGGATCCAACTGCCCCATTGTCCAGTAATGGGTGATTCATCCAAACCCATTCATTTAAACTGTTCCTTTTCTCAGTTCAAATGTCTCTTCTGTGCTAAGTTTTGAATGTAAAGCTGCAGTTTGGATGTGTCTTCATTGTGTGTGATGGGCTATTGAACCATTTCCATTCATCCTGATGGGTTTTGAATGGAGCTGTATTACTATGTAAACAGCTTGGGAGGAGTGTAAACAGAAGGCCATTGTTCTGTGGTCACCCGAAACCACAGTCTGAAGTGGATAATCCCTTGTGTACACAAAGTAGCAGTTCCTGTAAACAAACATCGATTGTCTCTGCAGGGAGGGAACTCCCCGAACTGCCTTTGATTGGCAGTTTAGTCAGCCATCTTTGATCCTCCTTTCTCATGTCGATTGTCTCTGTGTCCTGACATGAGGTCAGGCAGCCATCTTTGATCACCCCTTTTTCACAGACACACACACAAGCTGCTTCCAAGCCCTTTTGTCTTCGGCCATGCGGTCTGACGGCCATTTTTATCCCTGGAAAATTTAAAGGCACATCGCCCAGGGATTCTTTAATCAAAAAAATTAATCACCAGAACTGTAAATTATTGCGAAATCTTACATTGTCCACCACCATTTACGACTGGATGTGACAGACCTGCAGAGCTTTGATCTAATTCATTGGTTGTGGGTTCACTTACCTTTGTCTATAGCATGCTGCCTCCTCTGTTTAGCATGCATGTAGTCCTGTGTTGCAGCTCCACCAGTATGGCACCTCATTTTACATATGCCTGATGCTGCTCCTGGCTTGTACTTCTGCACTCCTCATTGGACAAGAGTTGGTTGCCTGGCTTGATGGTAATGATAGAGTGAGGGATATGCCAAGCCATGAGGTTACAGATTGTGGTGGAATACAATTCTGCTGCTGTTGATGGTCCACAGTGCCTCATGGATGCCTAGATTTGAACTGCTATATGTGTTCTGAATCTATCCCATTTAGCACGGTGGTAGTGTCACACAGCATGATGGAGGGTGTCCTCAGTGTGAAGACAGGGCTTGGTCTCCACGAGGACTGTGCAGTGGTCACTCCTAGCAATACTGTCATGGACAGATACAACTGTGACAGGGAGATTTATGAGGGCAAGGTCAAGTAGGATTTTCCCCCGTGTTGGTTCTCTCACCACCCGCTGCAAGCCCAGATTGGCAGCTATATCCTTCAGGACTCAGCCAGCTCTGTCAGTAGTGGTGCTACTGAGCCACTCTTGGTGATGGACATTGAAGTCCCCCACCCAGAGTATGTTCTGTGCCTTGCTATCCTCAGTGCTTCTTCCAAGTGGGCAGGACATACCCAGGGATGGTGTTGGAGGAGTCTGGGATGTTGGCTGAAATGTATGATTCTGTGAGTATGACTATGTCAGGCTGTTGCTTGACTGGTCTATGGGACAGCTCTCCATATTGTGGCACAAGTCCCCAGGTGTTAGTGAGGAGGACATTGCAGGGTTGTCTAGGCTGGGTGTGCCATTGTCGTATCTGAATTTGATGTCTAGTTGTAGGGCTGGAGGAGGTTACAGAGATGAGGAGGGTGAGGCAACTAACAATTTAAACATATGGATAAGAATTTTTAATTTGAGGTAGTGGGGGAATGGAAGCCAAATGTAGGAATGTGAGGACAGGGATGATGGCGAGCAAGGCTTGGTGCAGGTTAGGAAATGACCGGTAGAGTTTTGATGAAATCTGGTAACTAGCAGTTCAATAGCCAATGCAAAAAGCAGGGCAGCAGTAGTGCCTCACAATAATTTGAAGAAAGGTGACATAACCTCAGTAGAATCAATTGATGAGCAGAGGTGGGAATATAACAAAGCGATCTATTGGGTAAAGGTTTCTTGAAATGCCATGGCCTCCAGTATCCTTTGCAGGAAAGCCACTTTATTCTATCCACACCATTTGGGCTGAATGACCTATTTCTGTACTGTAGATTCTATGGCCTTGATTTTTATGGAGAGCAGGAGCGGTGTGCGGGAGTCTGGTAGTGGGCGGTGCTCCCAGAGAGGTCGGGGCCATGGAGGCCCTGCCGATCTTAACATTAGGGCTTAAAATAAATATACGTCCTGGAGACCTGCCTGACACCTGCCAGATTCACTGCCTGGCCAGTGGGTGGGAGCGTGAATTTGGCCACAGAAGACTGCAACCGTGAACTCATGGGAATGTTCCCCGGCATTCAGTGGGAGGAAAGGTTCTAGGGCAATCATAGTTGGTAACCAGGGGGTTGGGGTGGGGGGTGGTGGCGGGGGCTGGGATTCCTTTCTGTTCGGCGAGCGGAGGGGGGTGGGGGAGGTGGTGGAGGGGAGGGCCTGGGGATTCCCTCATGTTTGCATTCAGAGGGACCTGGGTGTCCTTGTACATAAATCACAGAAAGTTAACATGCAGGTACAGCAAGCAATTAAAAAAAAAAAAATCATTTGTTTTTATGGGATGTGCGCATCGCTGGCAAGGCCAGCATTTATTGCCCATCCCTAATTGCCCTTGAGAAGGTGATGGTGAGCTGCCTTCTTGAACCGCTGCAGTCCATGTGGTGAAGGTACTCCCACAGTGCTGTTAGGGAGGGAGTTCCAGGATTTTGACCCAGCGACGATGAAGGATCGGTGATATACTTCCAAGTCAGGATGGTGTGTGACTTGGAGGGGAACTTGGAAGTGCTGGTGTTCCCATGCGCCTGCTGCCCTTGTCCTTCTAAGTGGAAGAGGTCACAGCTTTGGGAGGTGCTGCCGAAGAAGCCTTGGCGAGTTGCTGCAGTGCATCTTGTAGATGGTACACACTGCAGCCACGGTACACCGGTGGTGGAGGGAGTGAATGTTTAAGGTGGTAGATGGGGTGCCAATCAAGCGGGCTGCTTTGTCCTGGATGGTGTCGAGCTTCTTGAGTGTTGTTGGAGCTGCACTCATCCAGGCAAGTGGAGAGTATTCCATCACACTCCTTACTTGTGCCTTGTAGATAGTAGAAAGGCTTTGGGGAGTCAGGAGGTGAGACACTCGCCACAGAATACCCAGCCTCTGACCTGCTCTTGTTGCCACAGTATTTATGTGGCTGGTCCAGTTAAGCTTCTGGTCAATGGTGACCCCCAGGATGTTGATGGTGGGAGATTTGGTGAAAGGCAATGGTATGTTAGCCTTTGTTACAAAGGGATTGGAGTATAAGAGTAAAGAAGTCTTACTACAATTATACAGGGCATTGGTGAGGCCGCACCTGGAGTACTGTGTACAGTTCTGGTCTCCTTACCTAAGGAAAGACATACTTGCCTTAGAAGGAGTGCACTGAAGGTTCACTAGACTGGTTCTTGGGATGAGGGGATTGCCCTATGAGGAGAGATTGAGTAGACGAGGCCTATATTCCCTAGAGTTTAGAAGAATGAGACGTGATCTAATTGAAACATATAAAATTCTTAAGGGACTTTACAAGTTAATGCTGAGAAAATGTTTCCCCTGGCTGGGAATCTAGAACACGGGGTCACAGTCTCAGAATAAGGGATCGGCCATTTAGAACTGAGATGAAGAGAAACTTCTTCACTCAAAGGGTTGTGAATCTTTGGAATTCTCTACCCCAGAGAGCTGTGGATGCTCAGTAGTTGAGTATATTCAAGACAGAGGTCGATACATTTTTGGGAACTAAGGGAATTAAGGGATATGGGGATAGTGCGGGAAGGTGGAGTTGAGGTAGAAGATCAGCCATGATCTTGTTGAATGGCAGAGCAGGCTTGAAGGACCAAATAGCCTACTCCAGCTCCTATTACTTATGATCGGGGGAGACTGGTGCCGGAGAGGCCCAAGGACTCTTTGAGGAGCCTGAAGGGAGCACTCCAGCTCCTCCTGGCCCACAAGTTCAAAGAGAAGGACATTTTAAAATCTTGCCTTGGACTCTTCTGGCCAGTCGGCTCCTCCCGCTATGGGACCATGCGGGACTTCCCCAGGCTTGTCGTTAATAGTACCGGGTGGCCGTGACTTTTGCATCCTAAGTAGGCCTCCACCTGCTTTTAGAGGGAGCCTCGTCGATGGCCTGAATTGCTGCCATAATGTTACAGTGACTGGGAATGCGGTGGGTTGTGTCGGGATTTCAATTTTATAGATTTTCCCCTCTCGCCCAATTCTTTTCTGCCCGTCCGGCGTGGTGGTGGAAGGAGCGGAGGTCATATTGAGGCCTATGTAATTCTCTATGACCTTCTAAGCATTTAAAAAGCGGGGCAGTGTAGGTTAAACCCACCCGATCAGAGAGAATCAATTTGGAAAGCTAAATGTTCAGACAAGTAGTAAGGATGTTTGTAATAATTTTGGACACACAATTTAAAAGAAAAATAGGATATGGGGAGGCACTCTGTAAGGAAGATGAAAACATTTCTTGCGTTGGGTTGGAACTAGTATTAGTAATCTCACGAAACACTCTCAGGAGTGGGGGAGTCAATTTGGGAGTCTTGTTTTTGCAAGGGTCAGCAGTATTATCATTTGGACCAAGGACCACGTTTGGCTGAGCAGAGCTTATAGCTTGGAACAGTTCTTCCACATTGATGGGTCAATCCAGAGCCATACATTACACTTCATTCAGATTGATCAAAAGAAGCTTTGAGGTAATCCTGAATAGCATCTGGGAGGCTTTGGCATTTGACTTATACAAGCTAGTGTAAAGCTCGTTTAATCTTGGTTAACAGTCACATAACATCCCTGAGACTAGTGGCCACCAGTCCACTGCCAGGATGCAATGCTCGTATGGCTCAACTGCCCTGCTACTTCCTCAAAGTGTATGCCAATAGATCACAGAATCACAGAATCCCCACAGTGCAGATAGAGGCCATTTCGGCCCATCGAGCCTGCACCGACACATATCCCACCCTATCCCCGTAACCCCACGTATTTAATCCCCTAACACTAAGGGTCAATTTATCATAGCCAAATCAACCTAACCCGCACATCTTTGGACTGTGGGAGGAAACCGGAGCACCCGGAGGAAACCCACGCAGACACAGGGAGAATGTGCAAACTCCACACAGACAGTCGCCCGAGGCCAGATTTGAACCCGGGTCCCTGGCGCTGTGAGGCAACAGTGCTAACCACTATGCCACCATGCCCATTTTATCCCTGTGACTATAGAAAGAAGCATTGGTAAGCCAAATTAATCATTCATTTGCGCTCCAGGAGAAAATCCATTTTTTCCTGAGCTGGAAAATTATTTTTGACAGAATTAACAGCTGATATTCCACTGCTATGGGAGGGGAGAAAAAACCCCACATGTAACAGTTAAAATTATATGGCTGATTAGCGAATGTTTATGACAACTCCAATCTGTGACATATGGGGTTAAAATGCTTAAGTTGCTTCTCTGCTAAAAATAAGCAGGTGAACAAGCAGGTGACTATCAAACATGGAGAAACAGTGAAACAATACCCATGGTATTAGCACAACACTGAAGTTAAGTGGAAGGATTGTGCCAGTGGACTCTTGTCACAAGAATGTCAGTTACTACAGCAACCAGTACACACACTGTTAATTGCTGTACAATAAGTGAGCTGCGTGGCGGACTGGGAAAATAAACGAACGTCAACAAAATGTAATATCCTCTTGGTTTTTCTTGAGCATCTGATTATAAGCAAGGCTGATCTTTTCTGACAATGTCAAATGGCTCCCTTATAGTAACCAAATATGAAAATAATGCAGCGATAATAACATTTGCCACGTTTTAACTATTTGACAAAAAAAAACACAGAATGTTCTTGCATCTTCTGCAAAAAATAATTTTGTTACTGCCAGCAACACAAGGCAGATTGAACTGTTTTTCAGAGCCAGGAAGCCACTCCGGAATAACAATACCAATGCTTGTTACTTTGTTGTCATAGCAAACATCTTTTTAAATTCCAAGAAAATAGCAACAAAACATTTGTACAATTTTTGGAATATTACCAAAACTACTTTAAATATGTTCCTTGAATCTGGTTGCTGTGGGGAAACATCTGATCTTGAGACTATCATCTAGTTTGAAATGTTTTTAGTTAGTAACTTAAATTACTCTTAGCACACAGTGAATAGGTTAAATAATAGTTACTTTTTTTGCATATCTTTACTCTGTGTGCTTTCATTTGGGTGGGGTCTGTTACTAAAGCTCAGCCGAGGAACCGATCAGAATGTAACTGCAATAATAGCACTGAGGAACTTAATGGCCTATAAATTTGATTGCGCAGCACCTGTTTTTCGGGCGCTAACTGACCTACAAAGCCTCCAATATGACGGACAGGAATCGCTTGCAAATGTTCATCCGGATATGCGCCTCCCACCATATTGGGAAAGGAAATAAAATTGTTGTGCAGTGCCCATGCCTGAAACAAGCATTAGGCCCTTTGCAGATGCAACTCTCTCTTAATCCACTCTCTTTCTTTCCCTCACTTTGGCTTTGATTTTAACCCACCCTGATGGACTGGAGAGGATCGGAGGGGGTTAAAATAACAGGATCGGCCCCATTCTTGCCTCTTTGATTTTAAAGTGCAGATATCAGGCCATGAACGAGGCTCCTGCAAAAGGCATGCAGGGGCCTAATTAACATACCAAAGTCACAGCCTGAAAACATCATCAGCATGGCGACTTAAATGTAACAGTAAGTGAGGGGAAAGCACGACCTGTGGGATTCCCGGCAGATGATCTGAGACGGGAGCTGCTGACTCCAGAAGTTAAGTGGCTGTGTTACCATTCCTTGTAGGCTAGGAGGAGCAGGAGTGCTTTCCCCAGGTCCCTCAAGAAAGCCTTCGGCTTCCCCCAGCCTCGATCTCCAGCCTTCACCCCCTCCCAGCCCTCCCTATCGCCAGCCACCTGCCAATCCTCCCGATCGCGGCCCGAAGCTAATGCTCCCTACCCAGTGCTGGGGACCGTCCCCACGGATCCCTGGCTACAGCCTCCTGCCGCTACTGTTGGCTTCCATTAGCCAGGCTGTCAATTTGCCTGGCTGCCATGTGGGAGGCGGCCCTACAATATGCTAATCTGGCCCTGTTGTTGAGATTGGCAGAGCCTCCACGTTCCCCGCCTTGCCAGGTTTTCCCTGCGTGCCCCTGCACCCTCCCCACCTCCCTGTAAATATCGGGGCTATTATTTCTTTTCATGTCCTAATTTGACTCCAGTTCACCCTATTTCCTTCTCTGTTTTTTGCTCTGTTTCTTTCACTATCCTTTTCTTTCATTGATTAAGGAGATAGACCATTGGGCATGACGTTCATGAGGTCCCAGATGCGACATGTACATCGCTGCGTCATTATCATTTTAATGTCCCAGCAATTTGCATCACAAATATAGTGCAATGTGAACGGTAAGGTAAAAAGTCTAATTAACGTCATTTGCCACGAGATGCACCATTGCAGCAATTTCTGGCCCAATAACTTGTCCTTTCTCTATAGAGATGCTGACTGACCTGTTGTGTGTTTCCAACATTTTCTGCTTCAATTTAATTTTTCCAGTTTTTTAGTTTTGTTTATCACTCTATTGATATAAATGGCATGCAGTGGCCAATCCAGGTGTGGAGTGCACTATTTATTTAAAAAATGGAAGGAGTGCGCAGAACTTGCAAAGCCCACGTCACTGAAGAAGCCATAAAAGTTATGGCATGAGGGCCCAGCAAAGTTCTCTTTTTGGGACACAGGGCCAACTCACCAACAGGAAGATACAGCAGCCAAGTGGAGGAAATCATGCTGGTACTGAATGCAACATTACCCATCTGCCTCTCATGGAGAATAAGATCTGAAGTAAAGTGTAAAGGTGAGCAATGAAAATGCACATGAGTAACGTGAGGCTACGTATTAGTATTAAAGTAAATTGCATGTGTCAGATGTGTTTCATTGAATGCCTCGACAAACAATGTATAGTTAAATTCAATGGGGTAGATCTTGACTTTGTGCGATGGTGCAAAATGGTTGATAGCAAGTCGGCAGCCTATTTTACTTTATCGGTGGAGATGTAAAGCAGCCTGCAGACTTGCTATCACCTGTTTTACACTATCGCAGTCAAGATCTGTAGTGTATGTACCTTTAAGGGGAGAACTACTTTTTACAGCTCCTGTATACTGTAGTACCGGCAGTGACCACACCTGTATATAAACCCTGAGTAGGGATCTGTACAGTTAGTTTTAGAGTAACCCTCATCCAGTAAACACCTGTTGATTGTTCCCTGCAGTCTCTTGTCTAGTTATTGAAGGACACACAACATCAAGATACACGGATCTAACATTGGCTACGAGAAGATTCAAACCTACCTGCAACTCTGCATCACCTCCCAGGGATTCGCTCCTGGAGAAAAGTGAAAGAAGAAGGCCGAGTCTAGAAGCACGGGCGTTGACCATCCAGCGGAGACTTGAGCATCGCAGGGGAGGCTGATGAGAGCTGGGCTTGGTTCTCCAGTCACAGTGGTCCAGCGAAATGGGCTGGCAACAGGTATGGCGCAGACCCTTCCCGGACAGCGGCGGCTAGAGCCGACCGACGGCACAGAAAAAGGGCCGAGCAGCGTCGACGGGAGAAGAGAGAGGGTAGAGCGCACAGGGCGCAGCCGGTGTTCAGGACCGAGCGGCGTCGACGGGAGAAGAGAGAGGGTAGAGCGCACAGGGCGCAGCCGGTGTTCAGGGCCAAGCAGCGTCAACGAGAGAGAGAGGCACGCAGGAAAACGCGCAGAGTGCAGCTGGTGTTCAAGGGCCGAGCAGCGTCAGCAGGGAAGAAAGGAAAGCGCGGGAGATGCCATTTTGAGCTGCAGCGGAGAAGGGCGAGCGCGGGAGATGCCATTTTGAGCCGCAGCGGAGAAGAAGGGAGAGCGCGGGAAAACGCCATTTTGAGCCATAGCGGAGAAGAAGGGACAGCATGGGAAAACGCCATTTTGAGCCAGTCTAACCACACCCAGGGATGCCGAAGAGTGGCAGTGTCACAGCGTTTGACAATGAAGTCGAAGATTGGACGACATATGTCGAACGCATAGAAGTGTACTGCAAGGCGAATGAAGTGCCAGATGAGAGGAAAGCACTGGTATTGTTGAATTCAATGGGTGCAAAAACATATGGCTTACTGCGAAACCTAGTAACCCCAGAGAAGCCAGGGGAAAAGGATTTTGAAAACATAGTGTCAATCCTACAGGACCACTTAAACCCCACACCGCTGCTGATAGCAGAAAGATTTAAGTTTCACAAAAGGAACCAGCATAAAGATGAAAGTAATGCTGAGTATTTAACGGAACTGCGCAAGCTATCGAAACACTGCCAGTTTGGAACGGGACTAGCAGATACTTTAAGGGACAAGTTTGTGTGTGGGCTTCAAAGTGAAGGAACCCAGAAATGGCTTCTATCAGAAAAGGATCTTATGCTGGACAAGGCTTTCAGCATGGCGGTATCACACGAAGCAGCCGCATGGGGCGCTGCAGAGATACAACGGAGACCGCAAGAATATGGCACAAATGAAATGTCATACGGAACAGTGAAGTGCTATCGCTGCGGCAGAACAACACACGACCATAATGATTGCTGGTTCAAGGACAAAGTGAGCAGACAGTGTGGAAAAGTAGGACACATAGCAAGAGTCTGCAGGTCGGGAAAGAAAACCAGCAGCAAGAAATCTCCACAGGAGAAGTACAAGAAGGTACATAAAGTGACGGAGAGTAGTTCAGACGAACAGAAAAGTGATACAGACTCCGGAAGCAAGGAGCTGGGTTGTCTGAAACTACATAAGGTGATCAAAATGGAGGATCACCAAACTATCTGGGTGACGCTCAAGATAGCCGGAGTCCAAGTGAAAATGGAATTGAACACAGGATCAGCCCTAACAGTCAAAAACCGAAGGGACGACAAGCGGCTATTCTCACATATACCCTTGAGAGATACAGAGATTGTCTTGAAGACGTACACGGGGCAAAAAGTCTACCCCAAAGGAAAAATAAGGGTGAACGTTATATATAACGGCAAGGAAACACCAAAAATGGACCTATATGTATTGCCAGATGGAGGACCACCACTACTAGGACGTGAATGGATCCGGAAGATACAGCTAGATCGGCATTCCATACAAGCACTGACTGTAGATGCCAAAAAGGATGACGACGTCACACCTGGACGACTGTCAAAAATGCTAACTGACGCACAAGAAGTGTTCCAGGAGGGACTTGGAACACTAAAAGGCATAACAGCGATGATCAAAATAGAGGAAAATGCAAGCCCAAAGTTTTTAAGGCCAGACCGGTGCCTTATGCCATCCGCCCAGCCGTCGAAGCAGAGCTGGAAGGTTTGAAACGTTCAGGAGTACTGTCCAAAGTGGACTGGAGTGAGTGGGCTACACCCATCGTTCCTGTAATGAAGGGGTCGTTGAGTAATACGCCTGGGGAACCAAAGAAGGTTCGCATCTGTGGGGACTTTAAGGTGACAGTGAACCCAGTCCTTCACACGGTACAATACCCGCTTCCGCGGATTGAAGATATTTTCGCCTCGCTATCTGGAGGGAAATGCTTCACTAAGATTGATCTGGCCCAGGCGTACCTGCAAATGGAGGTAGAAGAAGCCTCGAAACAGTACCTCACGATCAACACTCATAAAGGTCTCTGCCAATACAACCGGCTGGTGTTCGGGGTAGCATCAGCTCCGGCTATTTGGCAAAGGGCAATGGATCAAGTCCTGCAAGGGATTCCAGGGACCCAGTGTTATTTGGATGACATCCTGGTCACGGGCGAAAATGACAGTGATCACCTTGCCAACCTGGAGCAGGTGCTCACTAGATTGAAGGAATATGGGCTCCGAGTTAATCGCCACAAATGCGAGTTTTTCCAGAAGCAGATCTCGTATTGTGGCCACGTTATTGATGAAGAGGGGTTACATAAGTCCCCTGAAAAGATTGAGGCAGTAGTCAAGGCTCCAGCACCGGAAAATGTGTCACAACTGAGGTCGTTCCTCGGGCTGGTGAACTACTACCATAAGTTCTTGCCGAATTTGTCTACAGTACTACACCCACTGAACACCCTACTGCAAACGGGGGTACCATGGAATTGGAATGACGAATGTAAACGAGCTTTCCAGAAGTGCAAAGAATTGATCACATCAAAAGAGGTGTTGGCTCATTTCAACCCAGCACTACCAATTCGGTTGGCGTGTGATGCATCACCCTATGGCATTGGAGCAGTGCTGTCGCACAAATTCCCGGACGGCTCGGAGAGGCCGGTAGCGTTTGCGTCTCGGTCACTAACTTCAGCCGAGCGTAACTATGCCCAGATTGACAGGGAGGCCCTCAGCCTAGTGTGGGGAGTGAAAAAGTTCAACCACTATCTGCACAGGCAGAAGTTTACCTTGCTGACTGACCACCAACCACTTGTCTCCATCTTTAATCCAAAGAAGGGCGTTCCGGTGATGACTGCGCAACGGCTACAAAGATGGTCCCTTTTTCTAGGGGCGAACCAATATGAAATCGAGTATAAGGGCACGAAACAGCATGGAAATGCTGATGGGCTATCACACCTGCCACTGCCTACTGTGGAGGAAGCACCAGCAGCGGACCCTGTCGAAATATTTTATTCGACTATAATTGAACGCTTGCCAGTAACTAACGCTGATATAGAGAAGGAGACCCGAAATGACCCGACACTGTCTCGGGTGTATGACTTGACGGTGAAGGGATGGCTAACACATGGCGACTCACTGTTGCCAGCATTCTCATCCAGAAGAGAACAGCTGCCAGTATGCCAGGGGACATTGATGTGTGGATCCCGAGTGGTAATTCCACCCAAGTTGAGGGAGAGAGTGCTCAATGAGCTTCACGAAGGCCATCTGGGAGGGCTGAAAATGAAAAGCCTTGCTAGGGCTTATGTGTGGTGGCCGGGGATCGATCAGCAAATCGAGGACCTGACAAAGAGCTGCTCAGGATGCCAGAAGGTCCAAAATGCACCACCACATGCCCCTCTACACCCATGGGAGTGGCCCTCATCTCCATGGCAATGGGCGCATATTGATTTTGCTGGTCCATTCATGGACTCAATGTTTTTAATAGCCGTGGATGCGCACTCGAAATGGCCTGAGGTGATCAAAATGTTCTCCACCACCACGGAGAAAACTATTGCAGTCCTACGGACCATATTTGCCAGGAAGGGCTTGCCAGAGCAGATTTGCTCTGAGAACGGACCACAGTTTGTGTCCGAAGAGTTTCGAAGATTGATGGGCCTTCAATAACCACAAAACTAGAAGTTATAGACTTAAACAAGTTGGCTTTTAATCACTAAGATCAGAGCTAACATCTCAACACGCCGACTTGTTCACAGGAATGAGTCATACAGATCCTGGGATCTTTATGTAAGAGAAGTCAGGGGCTGAGCCAAGAGCCAAGACCTGGAACCTCCCAGGTTAGTCGGGAAAGAGGAAGTGAAGCTATACACAGTGGGGGAGGGTAATATACATGAGTGCAAAATGAATACAGGATCAAGACAAACAGATTTCATTACATTCACCCCTTCTATAGATTTAGTCCATCGGGGTGATGTTTCTTAAAAGTTGGTATAAGTGAGTCTGTCAGGAGGTTTTGCAGTTCTCAGTGATCAGCGCAAAGCCGGTTGGGGTGCCTCTAGGGGAGTGGATTCTGGTTCCTCCGCTGTCCGGGCCTCCGCAGTGTCTTCCAGGTTATCTGCAGTGTCCTCCAGGTTAAAGTTGGGTATTGATACCTCTGGGCGTCCTGTCTCTTTGTAGTGTAGCTCTTCATCGGGTAGTCTCCCATCGTTCTCTCCGCTCCCCGAGGGAGCGAGGTCTTTTATGGAAACAGTGTCCTCTCGCCCGTCAGAGTATTCGATATAGGCGTACTGAGGGTTTGCATGGAGGAGCTGTACCTTTTCCACAAGGGGGTCCATTTTATGGCCTCTCACGTGCTTCCGCAATAGTACTGTCCCCGGAGACGTCAGCCACGCGGGTAGAGATATGCCCGAGGTGGATTTCCGGGGGAAAACGAACATCTTTTCGTGAGGGGTAGCGTTAGTGGCAGTACATAACAGAGACCTTATGGAGTGGAGCACGTCTGGGAGGACTTCCTGCCAGCGGGAGGTCGGAAGGTCTTTTGACATTAAGGCTAACGTGACAGCCTTCCAAACAGTAGCATTCTCCCTTTCCACTTGCCCATTACCCCGGGGGTTGTAGCTAGTGGTTCTGCTAGTGGCTATCCTCTTCGAGAGCAAGAACTGGCGCAGCTCGTCACTCACGAATGACGTCCCCCTATCGCTGTGTATGTAGTTCGGCATGCCAAACATGCAGAATAGATTACAGAGACACTTGATGACCGTGGCACTAGTCATGTCTGGGCAGGGAATGGCGAAGGGGAAGCGGGAATATTCATCAATGATATTGAGGAAGTATACGTTACGGTCGGCAGAGGGAAGGGGTCCCTTGAAGTCCAGACTTAGGCGCTCGAATGGCAGTGTGGCTTTGATAAGGTGTGCACAGTCAGGCCTGTAGAAACGAGGCTTGCATTCCGCACAGATGCGGCAGGCTCTGGTCATTGCCCTGACCTCCTCGATGGAGTGAGGCAGATTGCGGGACATTATAAAATGGTATAGTCGGGTGACCCCTGGGTGACAGAGGTCGTTGTGGAGACCCTGTAATTTGTCCGTATGAATGCTGGCACACATTCCCCGCGATAGGGCGTCTGGGTGTTCATTAAGGGCTCCCGGCCTGTACATAATATCATAGTCGAACGTGGATAGTTCGATCCTCCACCTGAGTATTTTGTCATTCTTGATTTTCCCCCTTTGTTTGTTATTAAACATGAAAGCCACCGACCGCTGGTCGGTGAGCAGGGTGAAACGTTTGCCGGCTAGGTAGTGTCTCCAGTGCCGCACTGCCTCCACTATAGCCTGTGCCTCCTTCTCGACAGAAGAGTGCCTGATTTCAGGTCCCTGAAGGGTTCGGGAGAAGAAGGCCACAGGTCTCCCAGCCTGATTGAGGGTCGCACCTAAGGCAAAGTCTGACGCATCGCTTTCGACTTGAAAGGAAATGCATTCGTCCACTGCACACACTGCAGCCCTTTCAATGTCCTGTTTAATACTGGTGAAAGCCTCCCGAGCTTCAGCTGATAGTGGGAAGGACGTCAATTTAATGAGGGGTCGGGCCTTATCAGAGTAATTGGGCACCCATTAGGCATAATACGAAAAAAATCCCAGGCACCTTTTTAAGGCTTTGGGATTGTGTGGCAGGGGCAGTTCCTTTAGGGGGCGTAATCGGTCAGGGTCCGGTCCAATTACCCCATCTTCCACCACACAGCCGAGGATACAGAGACGGGTTGTGTTGAAGACACATTTGTCTTCGTTGTAGGTTAGATTCAGCTTTAGGGCAGTTTTTAAAAATCTCGCAAGATTTAGATCGTGGTCTTGCTGGTTGTGCCCGCAGATAGTGACATAGGGGTAGGTAGCTTGTAGTTTATTCTCGTCAACCATGCGGTCCATCTCACGTTGGAAGACCGAGACCCCATTTGTTACCCCGAAGGGCACTCTGAGAAAATGGCAGAGGCGCCCTTTCGCCTCGAAGGCGGTGTATGGGCGGTCCTCCGTTCTAATGGGGAGCTGGTGATACGCGGATTTGAGGTCGATAGTCGAGAAGACTCGTTATTGCGCAATCTGGTTGACCATTTCTGATATGCGGGGTAAAGGGTAGGCGTCCAGCTGGGTATAAATATTAACAGTCTGGCTGTAGTCAATTACCATCCGTTTCTTTTTGCTATTTTTAACTATGACTACTTGGGCACGCCACGGGCTGGTACTGCATTCAATAATGCCTTCCCGCAGGAGTCTGTCCACTTCTGCCTTGATAAAGTGTCTGTCTTCCAGACTGTACCGTCTACTTTTGGTCGCTATGGGCCTACAGTTCGGAGCGAGATTAGCGAATAAAGAGGGGGGGCTGATTTTTAAGGTTGATAGGCCACAGACTGTGAGTGGCGGCTGGGACCCGCCATATGCTAGTGTGACACTTTCGTGGTGGCACTGGAAGTCCAGGCCCAAGATTACATTAACACAGAGTTCTGGCATCACGAGGAGTTTAAAATCCTTGTAGTCCGTGCCTTTTACAGTCAGTGTTACCACACAGTAGCCCAAAATGTCCGAAGTGTGGGGCTTAGCAGCCATAGCAATTCTGCTCCGTGTAGGGGTTACCATTAATGAGTGCCACCGTACCAGGCTAGGGTGGATAAAACTCTCGGTACTCCCACAGTCAATTAAACATTTCGTTAAGTTCCCGTTTACCTGTATGTCCATCATGGATTTTGTCAACGGGTGTGGCCTGGATTGATCCACCATGATCGAAGCCACTGTTGGGCCCTGGGCGGCCGTTAAGTCGGGAAAAGATGGCAGATCCCAAGATGGCGGCCCACACGGCACGCATGAGGCGGTGACGGAGTTGGAAATCGGATTCCCCCTGCAGACTTTGCTAAAATGCCCCTTTTTCTTACATTTGAAGCATGTAGCGTCCTTCGCTGGGCATCGTTGTCTGGGGTGCTTGGCCTGGCCGCAGAAGTAGCATTTCGGGCCTCGAGACATTGCCGCTGTAGTAGGACTCCTGGGTGAACTTCTGTGTGGGGACTCCGGTGGCGTAGAGCTGGTCTGAGACCTGGATGGGGAAGATGGCTGATTCCAAGATGGCGGCCCCCTCGGTGCGCACGAGGCGGTGAGGGCCGCATGGCCGGAAGAATAAGAGTCAGAGTTTTTCTGGGCCACGTCCAGCGATCGCGCAGTGGCCACTGCCTTTTTTAAGTCCAGGACCTCCTTCTCCAGCAGTCTCTGCCGGATATAATTCGATTTGAGGCCCGTGATGACCAATTCGTCAGAGTACGCGTTGGCCGTCACGGCCTTGCAGTTACAGTCCCGGACCAGGTCCTTTAGGCCCTGTAAGAAATCGTCCATTGATTCCTCTGGTCGCTGCCTGCGTGTAGCCAGCAGATGTCTGGCGTACACTTTGTTTACCGGCCTCTGGTATTGGGCCTTCAGGATAGTGATGGCCTCCATGTAAGAGGTGGCGTCCCGGATGAATGAATAAATCCGATGACTTACGCGAGTAGTCAGTAGACTCAGTTTATCTACCTCACCAGCGGATGAGGAACCCGCGAAGAGTTCGAAGCATTTGAGCCAGTGTCCAAATTGATTTGATGCTTCAGCAGAATGTGGATCCAAGTCCAGATGCTCTGGTTTTAGGAGTCGATCCATCCTAGTATTCTTTAGTGATTAAAATTGATGGGCCTTCAATAACCACAAAAGTAGAAGTTATAGACTTAAACAAGTTGGCTTTTAATCACTAAGATCAGAGCTAACATCTCAACACGCCGACTGGTTCACAGGAATGAGTCATACAGATCCTGGGATCTTTATGTAAGAGAAATCAGGGGCGGAGCCAAGAGCCAAGACCTGGAACCTCCCAGGTTAGTTGGGAAAGAGGAAGTGAAACTATACACAGTGGGGGAGGGTAATATACATGAGTGCAAAACGAATGCAGGATCAAGACAAACAGATTTCATTACAAAGATTTATGAAAAGGAATGGGGTAAGGCATTACACATCCGCCCCGTTTCATCCAGCCACAAATGGATTGGCTGAGAGGTTCGTACAAACCTTTAAAAAAGCAGTAAGGGCCATGTGCGATGACGACATTCCACTGCAACATAAGGTGGACAATTTCCTGTTAGCCTACAGAAATGCGACACATGCAGTCACCAACCGGACCCCGGCCATGATGTTCTTTAACCGAAGGTTGAGATCTCGTTTGGATTTGCTCAGACCAAACGTACGAAGAGATGTTGAGAATAAGCAATTCCAGCACATCAATGAGAAGCCGACAAGGAGCTTCAATGTAGGGCAACCAGTCTTGGCCCGCGACTACCGAACAGAGAAATGGCAACCAGGAACGATATGCACACGGCAGGGGCCACTAATGTACACTGTGGATGTTGGGGAGAACATTGTGAGACGCCATGTCGACCAGATCCTAGAGTCACGGGAACGAGTCAACCCCATGTCTCACGTACCTGGTGATGAACCCGACATACAGGTAGCATCTACCCCAGAAACAGTAGCATCGGAAGCTGATGAACCAACTGACGACAGGGGGCCAGAATCGCCTCCGCACCAAGAGCAAGACACTCAGGAAAGGCGCTATCCAGAAAGGATCAGGAAGCCGCCCCAAGACTGAATTTATAAATGGACTATTTTCAGTTAATGTTGCATGTTAAAAGTGTTAATTGTAATTAGTTGATATTTAATTGTTAAATGAATGTTATGGTACTGTTAATCTAAAAGGGGAGGAATTGTAGTGTATGTACCTTTAAGGGGAGAACTACTTTTTACAGCTCCTGTATACTGTAGTACCAGCAGTGACCACACCTGTATATAAACCCTGAGTAGGGATCTGTATAGTTAGTTTTAGAGTAACCCTCATCCAGTAAACACCTGTTGATTGTTCCCTGCAGTCTCTTGTCTAGTTATTGAAGGACACACATCAAGATACACGGATCTAAGAAGATCTACCCCAATAAATGTAGAAATTTGGTGGAATTGCAATATTGAGGGAACTAATGCCTACAGTTGCTGCACTTCATAAAATAATTAATTGTGAAAAGTGCTTTGAGACAGCTTGATCTGAAAAGTTTTATATAAATTAAAGTATTATTATTGATGATGAAGATTGTTTAGAAGTATTGGGAAGTTGATTATTGCCTATCATTACACACACATACAACTGATAATACCAATGCACTCCATCCACAATTAGATATTATTCTTGAGACCAATGACCACCCTCCTGCAAAGGCAATAGTGCACGTGGCGCAAGGCAATGTAGTCAGGCACAATGTTGCTGCTAAGCTGTACGGCTGCTGAACCTCGCAGCAGTCTGTACATGCTGTTCGTGGGCTTTTATATGGGAGGAATGCGCGAAAATTTGAATGGGCCGCACAGCCATTTAAAGGGACAGCGCACCAAGAAAAAGAGGGAACATTGGTCAGGCATCCACTGAATTAATGAGATAAGTGGACTCTCTCTGCTACTTCTCTCTGTATGGAAGATGTGTTGCTCACCTGCCCCCTCCAGAATATAGGATAGTGAGAACATCTTTCCTTTTCGCAGCACTCTTATATCCAATTGAAGGTATAGGGCACATTTACAGTGGGGCATTGTTACACCTTTCATTTAGTACTTGCAGGTAGTGTTCCAGCTCAGTACTACTATCTGCAACTGGTGGGGTCCTTCTTTAAATATGCAGACCGGGTTTTGATGATGTAATCGGGGCCCGACTGCTATTTTTGTTTACTCAAGCATTGCCAAGAATGCATAGTGAAGTAGCCCCAGCTAGCTCTGCAGACAGGAAGGCGTGGACACTGGCAGGTAGGGACCAGAGGCTGCCTATGGTGCCTGATCAACTTGGCAGCTCTGCAGTTTCCTCCTGATCCTGCTCTTCTTTCTCCTCAAAGCAGAGAAACTGAGAGAAGTAAAGCAAATTCCATTGTTTCCTGAGATCCAGAAGTTAGCATTAATCACCCTGTGTAAAAGAAAAATCAATTTACCTGCAGTTCCTGACACACTCCGCTATCTCCAGTACCATTCTGCCCGGGGTTCACCACAAGCATGCTCTAAAGTCTCTTTGAAATGGGCATACTTTTCCAGAGGCAGGCCATGGACAGCAGGGGCTGGGCATTGCAGTTTGACACTAGCGAGCATGGAGGAAGATTGTCCTGGCAGCTTTTTAGGGCGGGGATTTGCCAGTAGGTCTCCTTACCCCCATTACTCCGTTTTCTACCCCAGGCGTACCTGAAAATGGACTAAATCCCAGTTTTCACAGAGCAGATGGACATTAGTATTGTAGAACCACCAGAAGTGGGTTTAGACAGTTAGTAAAGACTATTAATCAAAGAGAAATGGTACCAAAGAAGCTACTCATATTCAAGGTAGACAAGTCACAGGGGCCTGATAGTTTACATCTGAGGAACCTGAGCTAAGCTAATGAAAAATATGGAATGATATTGTTAAGCACTTGGAGAAAAAAGAGTTAAACAGAGGATAGATAAAAGAAATATAGTGGGGGTGGTTTATATGCATTTTCAAAAAACATTTGTTAAGGTACCAAATGTCTCATGTGGTGGAGTAGAGTGATGTTTGGCAGAAATGAACTCACCTCTCTGACATAATGGGAGCATAATTGCACATTCATGCTCCTGCATTTCATTTATCAACTGTTGCATTTTGAAGTGAAAAAGGGACAGATTTTTTTTCTTTCTTTCTATTGCTCCCCTGCCCAGATTATTGTTGTGGTCTTCTTCATCACCAGAATAAGATGGTTTATGTTGTTTTTCTGGGGTTTTAGCGGTATAGGGTTGGTGGAGGTATGCCAAGGAGACCAGTCATATCCTGCTGACAACCGGAGAAAGTGGGGCCCACCTGGGGTCCAGGCCAGGGTCACGGCATAGACTCCTGAGGTAAAAAAAATATTTTTTAAATGATTGATTTTAATGTGGTCCCCTGGGCAACTCTTATGATTCCGCAGGTCGGGGGGAACTGGCAACCTCAGGCAGAAATTCCAGCCTCTCCATCATAGCAAGGGCCCTTAGTGCATCCCTCATCATCCTAGTACATCCCTAGGAGTGTCAGCCTTGGGTCAGTAGTAGCATTCATGACTCTGAGGCAGAAGGTTGTGGGTTCGAGTCCCACTCCAGTGACTTGAGCACAAAAATCCAGGCTGACAACCTAATGCAGTATTGAGTGCTGCACTGTTGGAGGTGCCGTCTTTCGGATGACACCTTAAACCAAGGCCCCGTCTGCCGATGGTGGACGTAAAAGATCCCATGGCACTATTTTGAAGAAGAACACGGGAGTCTCCCCAGTGTCCTGGCCAATATTTATCCCTCAATCAACACCTAAAAAAGAGATGATCTGGTCATTATCACATTGCTGTTTGTGGGAGCTTGCTGTGCGCGAATTGGCTGCTGTGTTTCCTGCATTAAAACAGTGACTACACTTCAAAAAGTACTTTGTAGGTCGTAAAGCACTTTGGGACATCCTGAGGTTCTGAACGGCGCTATATAAATGCAAGTTCTTTCTTTCTCATGACGCAGGCAATCACCATTGCTGTGCAAAGTATGGAACCTTTCCCTGACCTCAGAAAGTGCCTGAAGAAGTTCCATTTCTCTTTTCATACTGATTTGTATTTGTCTCTTTCATCAGTGTTACCCATTTTATTTTCCTTGTTTGTGACAGTATATATGCCAAAGTGTTCAGATCATATGTTAAATTGCCCTTCTCTTTCAACCTGCTATTATTTCATAGCATGTTCTGGTTTATTATGCATTTCACTAGTTTTGGGGGTGGAGAGGAAACCAATTGGTGTGCTCACGCATGATGCCTGACGAGGATCCTCGCAGCTTCATTGACTGTATCCATGGAGAAATTTGTCTCTTGGACTGTTCCACCTTCTTGATGGGGGATCGGCAGAAAATAAAATAGCTATCTGCAAAAATAATGCATGGAAATTCAGTTTTTAAAATGTGCTATGTGGTGCTGTGACATTTCTTTTTACAGAAGAATACACTGTGGGAGGTGCATCCCAGCCAGGACGTACCTTCCAGCCACTGGCCCTGCCAAAGTTTGCAGGGTCAGAGGGAGGTCCCCCTAGGTCGCATGGCACTGGACAGTGCACCATGTGCGCATACTACAGTGTACTGAGCGGGACCAGGGATGGGGGGATGTCAGAGTTCTTGGAAAGGTTAAGCAAATGCCCCCTCGGCTCACTGTGTAAGGTGGCTACTTTCAACAGTTAAAAAAGTGGTGCCATCCTGAAGTCTTTGAGAGTCCAGGCTACACTCCTCGGCCTGGGCTGCTATTATATGGTGGCCTGGTACACCTGCTTCCAGTGGCACACTGGGAACTAAATTGTGCCAAATAATGCCAATGTTTTAGGCACTATGCAGCCACATAAGGATTACAAATGGGGTCCGAGATGGGCACGCACACGTCCGATGTGAAGTGCGCAAGATGTCATCCTTGTAAAGGGGTTTGTGCGCATCTAACGACCACCCGCAATATGTAGATCAGCGAGATGATGACACAAATCAGTGTGCAATGCTGATTTGATGCCAGCACTGCCATTTTTGAATTCCACACTCCAGCCAACGCCCTGCCTTAACCTTGCACAGCTGAACGCGACGTTAAACGGAATGAAGGACCCACCCAGCAGCACTATTTAAAGGGATCATGAACTATTTACAGGTTAGTTACTGGTTTATTTCTTCCGGTTGCTGGTGCAATTGTACGGGTTCTTTGGAGCTTTCCTATACTTGGCTAAAGTTTGAATACTCTACAGGGAGTGGTCTGGCTGGTGTTGAAGTACATTTTTGGTCATTTAAAATCTTGTGCTGAAACAAGTTGCTTCCAGATATGGGTAGCCTGGTAGGGCTTCCTCTGGAAATTGAACAGCACTGGGAGAATGAGGAGAGGCCACACAGAGCAGGACAATCTGCTAGAAGAGGGAGGAAAAGGACTCACAGCAGGAGGCCATATCTGCCGAGGGTCTTCAGGGAGCAATTCTCTTACCTGAACTTCAGTGAGGACCAGTGCATGAGACATCTTCGCTTCACAAAAGACTGAAATCTGTCAACTGCTGCATCTTCAAAGCAGGGCAAGGATAGCATTGCCTGTGGCTGCCAAGGTGACTGTGGTTCTTAACTTTTATGCGTTTGGCTCCTTTCAGGCTACTGCTGGAGATATAAGCAAAATCTCACAGTTTGCAGTGCACTACTGTATAAGGGAGGTCACTGAGGCTCGCAGAAAAACACTTTAATCTCATTCCTTCTTGCCAGAGACAAGCAGGTAGAGCGAGCACAAGTTTGCATAGATTGCAGGCTTCCCCATGGTGCAGGGTGCCATTGACTGCATGCACATTGCCTTGCGTGCACCTCATATGAACTCAGCCATTTTCATGAACCAAAAAGAATTCAATTTCCTCAATGTGCATCTGGTGTGTGACCACAGGCAGCACATCATGCAGGTGAATGCCCGTTATCCTGACAGCAGTCACGATTCCTTCATTCTGCAGCAGTCCTCTCTTCCACCTGTATTTTACCCACCAAGGCAAGTCAAAGGCTGGCTATTAGGTGACAAGGGTTATACCCTAATGACACGGTTCATGTCTCTGGTCAGGAACCCACGTACGTGTGCAAAGCATGCCTACAATGAGAACCATGCTGCCACAAGGAATATTATAGGACACACCATCAGCATCCTCAAGCAATGCTTCCGCTGGCTGAACCACTCTGGAGGAACCCTGCAGTACTCAGCTGAGTGAGTATCGAGATCTGTGGCAGTATGCTGCATGCTGCACAACCTGGCCATTATGAGGGAACAGCCCTTGCCACCACCTATCAGGCGAGAAGCTGAGGAGAAGGTGCATGAGGAAGAGAAGGAGGAGGAGGAAGTGGAGTAACAAGAAGAAGAAGCGAGGCTACAACGTAGACTGCCCTTTTCTGCCCGTGCTGTACGTGATCAGATTATACATGAGCGATACTGGTAACCTCAACCACACCTCCCCATTCACCAACAGTCCCACACTCCTTACCTTTCTTCTATCACTAACCATCACATCGTCCTCTTTCTGACAACGCAAAAATAAAAAGCACCATAAAATGCACATTCCAATCCAATTTTATAAATTCAATCATGACATAATGCATACAAAATTAAACTCATCACCCTTGTGCATTCCCTTAGTGCCTCTTCCATGTGCCTTTGACTATCCTAGAGATTTTACGAGGCGCTTCCCCAGTGGCTGCAGCATGGCTGGTGGAAGGCTGTTGACCTTCAATTGAGGAGACTGCAGATGGCCTTGGAGGATGCTGTCGAGCAGCTCGGGGCCTAGAGGGCCCGGCTTCAGACTGCACCATCACCATGAAGCAGTCTGGGCTGGCTGGCTGACAGGCAACTGCAAGGGCACTGGCGGAATGGCAGGAGTGGGAGCAGAAATGTTGTAAGAAAGTAAGAAGTGAGTGCTCCCACTATCTGCAGCTTGTGAGTCAGAAGAGATTGTGGGATGAGGGAGAAGTGGATAGATGTAAGGAAGAATAAGTATGCAGATAACCTCATCATTGATCCCTCCAGCACCGCCAATGGCTACGGTCTCAATGGTGCCCCTTCCCATGATGGCCAGCACCGTCTCCTTCATAAGGGTTAAAACAAGCAGACGTGCTTATCCTCCTCCAGTTCTTTGCTGCTGCCTTCTGTTATGCATCACCTTCTCCTGCACAAAAGAGGGTCAGTGAGTGTCCTGCAATATATTTGGGCGATGCAGCTGTCATGATTGAATAGCTGCCAATGCGTGTAAGCTGTGAGTTGTGGGTGAGCGGCTTGCAACAGTGCTCAGTCTGTGAGGGTGAGGTAAAGCATATGAATTGAAGGGTTGAATACTGATTGATAGAGATTGTTGGTAGGTGGGTGATGGGAGTGTAGTGAATTGAGCAGTGGATGAGGCTTGTAGTGCAGTTGGTAGGATATGCTATTTGAAGATTGAACTCACTCACCTTGACAACTCATGCCAGATTGTTAAACTTCTGGCATTAACATTCACCATTACTTCTTCCCACTGCCTCCTGAGCATATGTCTGGAAGGCCTCCTGCCCCCCTGTGGATACAGGATGTCTCTCCTTCTCGCCACGTCTTGCACCAAGGCCTCCAGTGCATTATCAGAAAACCTTGGTGCACACTCTCTTGCATATTCAGCTATTCTTTAATCCTTCACAGCACAGATTCACTTTTCAAAGGATTCGCGCCTCTTCTTGCAGCCACAATTCACCTCCCCTTTAAGAGGTGCAGGTTGCTTTTAAGTAGCGCTAGCCACTCGCGATATCAGGCCCCCTGCTTATGCGTGCAGCCAATGAGCAGCATGGGTAATGCTGGCTGCATGAAGCAATCATTTAAAACAGCAGGCAGCACAAATTTAATGTGCTGCCTACATCGCAATAAATGGTGCAGGTTAATCGTGTACCGTGATCCTCACGCCCGATTTCGGGGGTTGTCCAATTTAACCCCACTGTGTCTCTGTAAGACTGGGGATGCAGGAACACCTGGCGGTGGGAGTCCCCACCCTGAGTTTTGCCATGCCCTATGTTGCTGCCCTTGTAAGTGGTGAACGGAGCTCCATGCATTGTAAGGCCCAAAGAATTGCCAACATAAGGCCAGGGCCTGGTGTGACCTTGTACCAGCTTAATTTCTGACCTTTCTAATACACTTCTACTGGAGTTAAAGTGGGAGTGCATCAGAAAGGTGCAGATTTTCAGCCCCCTTGTGTCTATTGTTTACATTGCGACTGTTGAAACGGTGTTAATTTTCTCCTCCCTCACTGGTATAGTGTTTTTCCTTCTTCTGCATTGGTGGGACCGATTTTCCCAGCCCTCCTTTTCCCCTGGCACTGGATTTGAACAATACTGACTCTTTTCAGGCTGCAGCTGAATATAATATCCTCAGCCACTGACATCACCCTAGCACTGGAAACTGTAGCACAGCTGTATCCTTACAAAGTACTACAAAGTACTTACAGCACAGAAACAGGCAATTTGACCAACAGGTCCATGCTGGTGTTGATGTTCCATACGAAAAGAAAAAAGAAAGAAAGCGCATTTCACAACCTCAGGAGTTTAACGTGTTGTGACTGTTGTAATGTAGGAAACGCGGCAGCCAATTTGCACACAGCAAGCTTCCACAAACAGCAATATGATAATGCTCAGATAATCTGTCTTTTAGCGATGTTGATTGTGATGTGCCTCAATGAATCCGAGACTCAATGTTAACGGAACAAAGCAAGGCTTTTATTAACTCAGAAAGTAATACACATTGGAGAAGTGTCTCTCATCCAGAGCTCTGCTGTACTGTCTGTGAGACACGCTGGGGCTTGCTTAAGTAGGGGCCAGGTATGGGCGGAGCCCTACACGCAATACAATACAGGTAAGGAAATGAAACTGAAACTAAACTAAACACAGAGAATACAGTGCCTGATGAATGGCATATTTCATCACATTCACCCCTTCTACAAATTTAGTCTGTTCGGGGGTTTGATAGTCCTCTGTGACCGACGTAGCTGTTGTGGTGCCGCGGGTGTCGGCTGGGTGTCCCCGGTGGCCTCCTGGGTCTCTGCCGGGGGTGCCGCCAGGGTTGTTGAAGGGATAGTTGGTGGGGGCACCGTTGGGCGATGTTCTTCCGGGGGTGATGAAAGGATAGTGGGTGGGTAAGAATTGCTGTGATCGTTGTTGCTGTTGTTGTCGTGGTTGTTGTCGTTACCGGCTGGGGCGACGTCTTTTATGGACACGGTGTCCTCCCTTCCGTCGGCGTGCTGGACATACGCGTATTGGGGGTTGGCGTGGAGTAGGTGCACTGACTCCACGAGAGGGTCCGTCTTGTGGCCCCTCACATGCCTTCGTACAAATACCAGACCTGGGGTGGAGAGCCATGACGGCATGGATACGCCTGAGGTGGATTTCTGGGGAAAGACAAACATTCGTTCATGAGGCATGGCATTAGTGGCAGTACACAATAGCGACCGTATCGAATGGAGCACATCTGGGAGGACTTCCTGCCAGCGGGAGATAGGGAGGCCCTTGGTCCTTAGAGCTAGGGTGACTGCTTTCCATACTGTCCCGTTCTCTCGCTCCACCTGGCCGTTACCCTGGGGGTTGTAGCTGGTGGTACGGCTCATGGCGATCCCCCTGGACAGCATGTACTGGCGTAGCTCTTCACTCATGAAGGACGCCCCCCTGTCCGTATGGATGTAGCTCGGCATACCGAACAGGCAGAACAGGCTGTTCAGGCATTTAATGACCGTGGCGCTGGTCATGTCTGGGCAGGGGAAGGCGAATGGGAAACGGGAGTATTCGTCCACAATGTTCAGGAAGTAAACATTGCGGTCGACTGACGGGAGGGGGCCCTTGAAATCTAAGCTGAGCCGCTCAAAGGGCCGTGTAGCTTTGATTAAGTGGGCTCTATCTGGGCGGTAGAACCGAGGCTTGCACTCAACGCAAGTGCGGCAGCTCCTGGTCAGAGACCGAACTTCCTCAATCGAGTAGGGTAAGTTGCGGGACTTTATGAAGTGGAACAGCCGTGTGACCCCTGGGTGGCAGAGGTCGTTGTGGAGGGTCTGTAGCCGATCCCCGGTGGCGCTGGCACACATCCCTCGTGAGAGGGCGTCGGGGGATTCGTTAAGGGCCCCTGGCCGGTAAATGATGTCATACTCGAAGGTGGAGAGCTCGATCCGCCACCTAAGAATCTTATCATTTTTAATCTTCCCCCTCTGTTTATTATTGAACATAAACGCTACCGACCACTGGTCGGTAAGTAGGGTGAAGCGTTTGCCGGCTAGGTAGTGGCGCCAGTGGCGCACTGCCTCCACGATGGCTTGGGCCTCCTTTTCCATGGAGGAGTGTCTGATCTCGGGCCCTTGGAGGGTCCTCGAGAAGAAAGCTATGGGCCGCCCGCCTGGTTGAGGGTGGCCGCCAAGGCACTGGTTTAAGTGTATGGAATTCTTCCTGGACAATTCCGCAGCCATCACTGGCGCTACGGACGCTGAAAGTATGAAACTCGGAATCCTGCGGAATTGGGTAAGCCACCGGGTTTACCCCCTCATCCAAGACGCTGACACGTACCCGGCCGCCTGCGACATCCTAAAGGCGCATTACCAGCAGCCTACGAATGAGGTGTACGCTAGGCATCTGCTCGCTACTCGCACACAGCGACCTGGGGAATCGCTGGATGAGTTCCTAGTCACCCTGAAAACGCTTGGCAAAGACTGCAAGTGCCAAGATGTAAAAGCCGCAGTGTACACTGACGAGCTTGTTCGTGATGCCTTTATTGCAGGCCTCAGCTCCACTTACATCCGGCAGAGACTACGGAAAAAAACGGGATTGGACCTGAAACAGGCTGTGGACACAGCGCGATCCCTGGATGTGGCCCAGAGAAACTCGGACGCCTACTCTTCGGCCCGCGCCGCCCACGCCGCCACGTGTGCACCTAGGGCACCGCCATCTTGGAAGGCATCTTCCCCGCCCGGCAGCCCGACACCGTCGGGGCCCCGCTCTCCCCCCAGAAGCCCTACGACAGCCGCGACGCGTCGGGGCCCCAACTGCTACTTCTGCGGGCAGCCGAAGCACATCAGAAACCTGTGCCCGGCGAAAGGCACCACCTGCTTTAAGTGCGGTAAGAAGGGGCACTTCGGGAAGGTGTGCAGAGGGAACCCCGCTGGAAAACCCACCACCGCTGCGTGTGCGCCATGGGAGCGGCCATCTTGAACGCCATCTTGCCCGACCTCGTGGGGTCCGCCATCTTGTGAGCAGATAGCGTGGACGCCATCTTGTCTCGATCAGGGCCCTACAGTGGCATCGGTCACAGTGGACCAGACCAGACCGCACCCGCTATCCAAATCAATGGTGGACATCGAGGTAAACGGGTGCGGGGTTAAATGTTTAATTGACAGTGGAAGCACGGAGAGTTTTATCCACCCTGAACTAGCACAACAACTCTCTCTAACGGTGGTCCCTGCTCGGGGCACCATCTCTATGGCCGATAAAACCCAGACATCGACCATTATGGGTTACTGCGCGGTACAATTGTCCGTTAACGGAACTGTATACGATAATTTTAAATGACTAATCATGAAGAATCTATGTGCGAGCGTGATCTTGGGCCTGGATTTCCAGTGCCACCACCAAAGCATCACGCTCAATTACGGTGGGTCCCAGCCGCCCCTCACAGTGTGCGGTCTGGCTAACCTGAAGGTAAAGCCGCCTTCGCTATTCGCGAACCTGAATCCCAACTGCCGGCCAATAGCGACCAAAAGCAGGAGGTACAGCTGGGAGGACAGGCGGTTTATCGCGACCGAGGTAGACAGGCTCCTGAAGGAGCGCATTATCGAACGCAGCAACAGCCCGTGGCGCGCCCAAGTGGTGGTGGTGAGGGGTAGCGAGAAGAAGCGGATGGTGATAGATTATAGCCAGACGGTTAATCTATACACCCAGCTAGACGCCTACCCGCTACCCCGCATATCCGAGATGGTGAACCAAATCGCCCAATACCGGGTGTTCTCCACCATCGACCTCAAGTCAGCGTACCACCAGCTCCCTATCAGACCAGAGGACCGCCCATACACCGCCTTCGAGGCGAACGGACGCCTCTACCAAATCCTCAGAGTCCCCTTTGGGGTGACGAATGGGGTCTCGGTCTTCCAGAAAGTAATACACATTGGAGAAGTGTCTCTCATCCAGAGCTCTGCTGTACTGTCTGTGAGACACGCTGGGGCTTGCTTAAGTAGGGGCCAGGTATGGGCGGAGCCCTACACACAATACAATACAGGTAAGGAAATGAAACTGAAACTAAACTAAACACAGAGAATACAGTGCCTGATGAATGGCATATTTCATCACAGATTGAGGGTTAAATATTGGCCAAGACATTGGGGATAACTCAAAAGCAAAATACTACAGATGCTGGAAATCTGGAATAAAAACAGAAAATGCTGGATCACTCAGCTAGTCAGGCAGCATCTGCGGAGAGAGAAACAGAGTTAACGTTTCAGGTCGATGACCTCTCGTCAGAACTGGAAAAAGTTAGAGATATAACAGGTTTTAAGCTAGTGCAGGGGCAGGGAAAAGGGGAAGGGAGGAAAGAACAAAAGGGAAGGTCTGTGATAGAGTGGAAGGCAGGGGAGATTAAATGACAAAAGGTATGATTGTGCAAAGCAAAATGAGATGGTAATGGACAGGTAAAGAAACAAAAGATGAGTCTAGAAGAGGTGTAAATGGGAATGGCAGAACCATCAACTGCTGCCATCTGAAAAAATAAGGGCTGAGTTTATATACTGAAATTGTTGAACTCGATGTCGAGTCCTCTAGTTCTGGTCTCACCTGCAAATGGAAACTTTTTCTCTATGTTTACCTTAGCAAACCCTTTCAAATCTTGAAGACCTCTATCAGGTCACCCCTGTCTTCTCTTTTCTAGAGAAAAGAGTCCCAGCCTGTTCAATGTTTCCTGATTGTTATTGTTGAATCTGTGAATCTTTAGGTAGTGTGTCCTTCAAATAATCGACAGAGACTGCAGAGGAACAATCAACAGGTGTTTACTGGATGAGGGTTGCTCTAAAACTAAAAGTACAGATCCCTACTCAAGGTTATATACAGGTGTGGTCACTGCCGGTACTACAGTATACAGGAGCTGTAAAAAATAGTTCTCCCCTTAAAGGTACATACACTACAATTCCTCCCCTTTTAGATTAACAGTACCATAACATTCATTTAACAATTAACACTTTTAACATGCAACATTAACTGAAAATAGTCCATTTATAAATTCAGTCTTTGGGGCGGCTTCCTGATCCTTTCTGGATAGCACCTTTCCTGAGTGTCTTGCTCTTGGTGCGGAGGCGATTCTGGCCCCCTGTCGTCGGTTGCTTCATCAGCTTCCGATGCTACTGTTTCTGGGGTAGATGCTACCTGTATGTCGGGTTAATTACCAGGTACGCGAGACATGGGGTTGACTCGTTCCTGTGACGCTAGGATCTGGTCGACATGGCGTCTCACAATGTTCTCCCCCACATCCACTGTGTACATTAGTGGCCCCTGCCGTGTGCATATCGTTCCTGGTTGCCATTTCTCTGTTCGGTAGTCGCGGGCCAAGATTGGTTGCCCTACATTGAAGCTTCTTGTCGGCTTCTCATTGATGTGCTGGAATTGCTTATTCTCAACATTTCTTCGTACATTTGGTCTGAGCAAATCCAGACGAGATCTCAACTTTCGGTTAAAGAACATCATGGCTGGGGTCTGGTTGGTAACTGCATGTATCGCATTTCTGTAGGCTAACAGGAAATTGTCCACCTTATGCTGCAGTGGAATGTCGTCATCGCACATGGCCCTTACTGCCTTTTTAAAGGTTTGTACGAACCTCTCAGCCAATCCATTTGTGGCAGGATGATACGGGGCGGATGTGTAATGCCTTGCCCCATTCCTTTTCATAAATTTCTGAAACTCTTCGGACACAAACTGTGGTCCGTTATCAGAGCAAATCTGCTCTGGCAAGCCGTTCCTGGCAAATATGGTCCGTAGGACTGCAATCGTTTTCTCCGTGGTGGTGGAGGACATTTTGATCACCTCAGGCCATTTGAGTGTGCATCCACGGCTATTAAAAACATTGAGTCCATGAATGGGCCAGCAAAATCAATATGCACCCGTTGCCATGGAGAGGAGGGCCACTCCCATGGGTGTAGAGGGGCATGTGGTGGTGCATTTTGGACCTTCTGGCATCCTGAGCAGCTCTTTGTCAGGTCCTCGATTTGCTGATTGATCCCCGGCCACCACACATAAGCCCTAGCAAGGCTTTTCATTTTCACCCCTCCCAGATGGCCTTCGTGAAGCTCATTGAGCACTCTCTCCCTTAACTTGGGTGGAATTACCACTCGGGATCCACACATCAATGTCCCCTGGCATACTGACAGCTGTTCTCTTCTGGATGAGAATGCTGGCAACAGTGACTTGCCATGTGTTAGCCATCCCTTCACCGTCAAATCATATACCCGAGACAGTGTCGGGTCATTTCGGGTCTCCTTCTCTATATCCACGTTAGTTACTGGCAAGCATTCAATTATAGTCGAATAAAATATTTTGACAGTGTCCACTGCTGGTGCTTCCTCCACAGTAGGCAGTGGCAGGCGTGATAGCCCATCAGCATTTCCATGCTGTTTCGTGCCCTTATACTCTATTTCATATTGGTTCGCCCCTAGAAAAAGGGACCATCTTTGTAGCCGTTGCGCAGTCATCACCGGAATGCCCTTCTTTGGATTAAAGATGGAGACAAGTGGTTGGTGGTCGGTCAGCAAGGTGAACTTCTGCCCATGGAAATAGTGGTTGAACTTTTTCACACACTACACTAGGCTGAGGGCCTCCCTGTCAATCTGGGCGTAGTTACGCTCGGCTGAGGTTAGTGACCGAGACGCAAAGGCTACTGGCCTCTCCGAGCCGTCCGGGAATTTGTGCGACAGCACCGCTCCAATACCATAGGGTGATGCATCACACGCCAACCGAGTTGGTAGTGCTGGGTTGAAATGAGCCAACACCTCTTTTGATGTGATCAATTCTTTGCACTTCTGGAAAGCTCGCTTACATTCATCATTCCACTTCCATGGTACCCCCGTTTGCAGTAGGGTGTTCAGTGGGTGTAGTACTGTAGACAAATTCGGCAAGAACTTATGGTAGTAGTTCACCAGCCCGAGGAATGACCTCAGTTGTGATACATTTTCCGGTGCTGGAGCCTTGACTACTGCCTCAATCTTTTCAGGGGACTTATGTAACCCCTCTTCATCAATAACGTGGCCACAATACGAGATCTGCTTCTGGAAAAACTCGCATTTGTGACGATTAGCTCGGAGCCCATATTCCTTCAATCTAGTGAGCACCTGCTCCAGGTTGGCGAGGTGATCACTGTCATTTTCGCCCGTGACCAGGATGTCGTCCAAATAACACTGGGTCCCTGGAATCCCTTGCAGGACTTCATCCATTGCCCTTTGCCAAATAGCCGGAGCTGATGCTACCCCGAACACCAGCCGGTTTTATTGGTAAAGTCCTTTGTGAGTGTTGATCATGAGGTACTGTTTCGAAGCTTCTTCTACCTCCATTTGCAGGTACGCCTGGGCCAGATCATTCTTAGTGAAGCGTTTTCCTCCAGATAGCGAGGCGAAAATATCTTCAATCCGCAGAAGCGGATATTGTACCGTGAAGGACTGGGTTCACTGTCACCTTAAAGTCCCCACAGATGCGAACCTTCTTTGGTTCCCCAGGCGTATTACTCAACGACCTCTTCATTACAGGAACGATGGGTGTAGCCCACTCGCTCCAGTCCACTTTGGACAGTACTCCAGAACGTTCCAACCCTTCCAGCTCTGCTTCGACGGCTGGGCGGATCGCATAAGGCACCGGTCTGGCCTTAAAAAACTTTGGGCTTGCATTTTCCTCTATTTTGATCATCGCTGTTATGCCTTTTAGTGTTCCGAGTCCCTCCTGGAACACTTATTGTGCGTCAGTTAGCATTTTTGACAGTCGTCCAGGTGTGACATCATCATCCTTTTTGGCATCTACTGTCAGTGCTTGTATGGAATGCCAATCTAACTGTATCTTCCGGATCCATTCACGTCCTAGTACTGGTGGTCCTCTATCTGGCAATACATATAGGTCCATTTTTGGTGTTTCCTTGCCGTTGTATGTCACGTTCACCCTTATTTTTCCTTTGGGGTAGACTTTTTGCCCCGTGTACATCTTCAAGACAATCTCTGTATCTCTCAAGGGTATATGTGAGAATAGCCGCTTGTAGTCCCTTCGGTTTATGACTGTTAGGGCTGATCCTGTGTCCAATTCCATTTTCACTTGGACTCCGTCTATCTTGAGCGTGACCCAGATAGTTTGGTGATCCTCCATTTTGATTACATTATGTAGTTTCAGACAACCCAGCTCCTTGCTTCCGGAGTCTGTATCACTTTTCTGTTCGTCTGAACTACTCTCCGTCACCTTATGTACCTTTTTGTACTTCTCCTGTGGAGATTTCTTGCTGCTGGTTTTCTTTCCCGACCTGCAGACTCTTGCTATGTGTCCTACTTTTCCACACTGTCTGCACACTTGGTCCTTGAACCAGCAATCATTATGGTCGCGTGTTGTTCTGCCGCAACGATAACACTTCACTGCTCCATATGACATTTCATTTGTGCCATATTCTTGCGGTCTCCGTTGTATCTCTGCAGCGCCCCGTGCGGCTGCTTCATGTGATACTGCCATGCTGAAAGCCTTGTCCAGCGTAAGATCCTTTTCTGATAGAAGCCGTTTCTGGGTTCCTTCACTTTGAAGCCCACGCACAAACTTGTCCCTTAAAGTATCTGCTAGTCCCGTTCCAAACTGGCAGTGTTTCGATAGCTTGCGCAGTTCCGTTAAATACTCAGCATTACTTTCGTCTTTATGCTGGTTCCTTTTGTGAAACTTAAATCTTTCTGCTATCAGCAGTGGTTTAAGTGGTCCTGTAGGATTGCCACTATGCTTTCAAAATCCTTTTCCACTGGCTTTTCTGGGGTGACTAGGTTTTGCAGTAAGCTGTACATTTTTGCACCCATGGAATTCAACAATACCAGTGCTTTCCTGGCATCTGGCACTTCATTCGCTTTGCAGTACACCTCTATGCATTCTACATATGTCGCCCAATCTTCGACTTCATTGTCGAACGCTGTGACCCTGCCACTCTTCTGCATCCCTGGGTGTGGTTAGACTGGCTAAAAATGGCGTCTCCCGCGCTCTCCCTTCTTCTCCGCTGGCTCAAAATGGCGTCTCCCGCGCTCTCCCTTCTTCTCCGCTGGCTCAAAATGGCGTCTCCCGCACTTCCCTTTCTTCTCCGCTGCGGCCCAAATGGCGTCTCCCGTGCTTTCTTTTCTTCCCCCGCGGACGCTGCTCAGCCCTTGAAGACCGGCCGCGCTCTGCGCGTTTTCCTGCGCGCCTCTCTCGTTGACGCCGCTCGGTCATGAACCCCGGCTGCGCCCTGTGGACTTTACCCTCTCTCTCTTTTTTTTTTCCGTCGACGCCGCTCGGTCTTCAACCCCGGCGGCGCCCTGTGCGCTTTACCCTCTCTCGTTGACGCCGCTCGGTCTTCAACCCCAGCTGCGCCCTGTGCGCTTTACCCTCTCTCTTACCCCGTCGACGCTGCTCGGCCTTTTTCTGTGCCGTCGGTCGGCTCCAGCCGCCGCCGTCCAGGGAGGGTGTGCGCCATACCTGCTGCCAGCCCGCTGCGTTGGATCGTCGCGACTGGGGAACCAAGCCCAGCTCTCCACAGCCTCCTCTGCGATGCTCAAGTCCTCTCTGGATGGTCGACGCCCGCACTGGTGGAATCGGCCTTCTTCTGCAGAGTTGCAGGTAGGTTTGAATCGCCTCGTTGCCACTGTTAAATCCATGAATCTTTAGGTAGTGTGTCCTTCAAATAATCGACAGAGACTGCAGAGGAACAATCAACAGGTGTTTACTGGATGAGGGTTGCTCTAAAACTAAAAGTACAGATCCCTACTCAGGGTTATATACAGGTGTGGTCACTGCCGGTACTACAGTATACAGGAGCTGTAAAATGTAGTTCTCCCCTTAAAGGTACATACACTACAGTTATAACCTCTCAATTCTTGTATCAGTCTAGTAAACTTTTCTGCACCTTCTCCAGTGCCTCTATATCCTTTTTACAATATGGAGACCAGAAGTGTTCACAGTACTCCAAGTGTGATCTAACCGAGCTTCTATACTAGTTTGACATATTCGCTCAGCTTTTCAATTCTATCCCTCTAGAAATAAATCCTAGTGCTTTGTTTGTTTTTTTGTTATGGCCAACCTGCGTCGCTACTTTTACTGATATGTATCTCTGTACCTCCAGATCCCTTTGTTCCTCTATCCCATTTAGACACTTATTTTCCAAGGAGTATGTGGCCTCTATATTTTTTCTACCTGTCACAACATGTGGAGTCAGGGGACAAGTGGTAGAATGGATTGTAATCTAGCTACAAAACAGAAAACAGAGGGCTAGATTTTCAGTATAGACAGTTTTGGGGCGCTAACCTTAGCGCCCGCCCGAAGTTAGCGCCCGCCCCAAAGTAGCGCCCCGTTGCCGGAAATTCAGTGGCTTCGCCCTAAGAGGTTGGTGGAGCGCTAAAAGAGGCGTTCCACTACTATCTTTAGGCGCTAAGCCGGCGGTGCAGAGCACAACACCCGAGCTCGGGCGCAGCGCACGGCAGACACTCTGGTGCCAGTGAGCTCTTAAAGGGGAAGGGTGCATGTGTTTTTTTCAAAGGCAGAGTCTGGGGGGGGGGGGAAAGAACAAGACGAGGAGGAGGAGGAGGAGGAGGAGGAGGAGGAGGAGGAGGAGGAGGTGGAGGAAAATATGCCGTTCACAACAACACACTGGATCCTTCCACACAACACATGCAGACTGCCGTTTATAGTGCAGGAGGAGTGCCCTTTAATTTGCGCTCCCCAGGGTGTGTTGCGTTCCATTTTACAAACGCTCTGGACGCCAGCCGCACAATGGGGCGGTCCGACTGAAGTTTGGATTCGGGGCGGCCAAAGGGCGTTGCACGAGGATGTGACGTCATTTTCTGCGTGCGCATCCGGGCGGCGGCTAAACTTTGCGCCGGCGCTAACAGGCAACTTAATTTGGGGCGGGGCGCAAACTGCGCTGCGCCCGGGCGCTACATGCATAGCGCCCGAAAATCACTTCTCTTAAGGCGCTAACTGCTGGCGCAAGCAACTGAAAATCTAGCCCAGAGAGTGGAGGGTAAAGGTAGTTACTCGAATTGGCAAATGGTGGGAAGTGATGTTCCACAGGGATCGGTGCTGAGACCATGGTTGTTCACCATTTACATAAATGATTTGGACTCAGGAATCAGAAGAAAGAAAGAAAGTCTTGCATTTACATAGCGTCTTTCACGACCGCCGGACATCCAAAAGTGCTTTACAGCCAATGAAGTACTTTTTGAATTGTAGTCACTGTTGTAGTGTAGGAAACACGGCAGCCAATATGCGCACAGCAAGCTCCCACAAACAGCAATGTGATAATAACCACATAATCTGTTTTTGTTATGTTGATTGAAGGATAAATATTGGCCGGGACACTGGGGATAACTCCCCTGCTCTTCTTCGAAATAGTACCGTGGGGTCTTTTACGTCCACCTGAGAGAGCAGATGGGGCTTTGGTTTAACGCCTCATCCGAAAGACGACACCTCTGACAGCGCAGCACTCCCTCAGTACTGTACTGGAGTGTCAGTCTAGATTTTTGTGCTCAAGTCTCTGATTGGGACTTGAACCCACAACCTTCTGACTCAGAGGTGAGGGTGCTACCAACTGAGCCACAGCTGATACAATTACAAAATTTCAAAGTACAATTTCAAAATTTGCAGATGACACCAAATTGGGGGGTTGTAATTAATACAAAGGAGGACTGCAACAAAATACAGGGAAGAAATACTTGCATTTATATAGCGCCTTTCACAACCACCGGACATCCCAAAGCGCTTTACAGCCAATGAAGTACTTTTTGAAGTGTAGTCACTATTGTAATGTAGGAAACGTGGCAGCCAATTTGCGCACAGCAAGCTCCCACAAATAGCAATGTGATAATGAAAAGATAATCTGTTTTTGTTTTTATTGTTGAGGGATAAATATTAGAAGACATTAATAAACTTGCAGAATGGGCATGTAATTGGCAAATAAACATCAATATAGGTGTGAGGTAAATGCCCATTTTCAGTCATTTATAGAAACATAGAAACACAGAAGATAGGAGCAGGAGTAGGCCATTCGGCCCCTCGAGCCTGCTCCGCCATTCAATGAGATCATGGCTGATCATCCAAATTCAGTACCATGTCCCTGCCTTCTCTCCATATGCTGGTTCTCTGGGGGTTTCGCCTGTCTCTTACCAAAGTTACTGCAGGAGATCAGGAGAACCCTAGTGGAATTGCCAGGCAAATGTTTACATGGTATCAAATTTTTGATTTTTAATCATTTTTTTCTTCACTGAAAGAATTTTGAAGCTAGTTTTAAGTGTTGTGTTTTAAAACAAAGTGAATATGCACAGGTTTTTTTGAAAGAGCTGCAGGCTGCAGGCCTGGAAGATGTGTATTAAAGCCAACTTGTGGAATGTTGCAGCTCACAGTCTTTTTCAAATTGATACAATAAAGGCCGATTTTATGATCATAGACCCATTCAGTCAGGACTTCCCTTATTCATTCTGAGAATATCGGGGGATATTTTCTTTAAACCTGCAACTCAAGGGGCAGGATGGGTAGCTGGTTTTACTGACAGGCCTACTGTTGAATCACTGATTAGGGAAGAAGTCAGAGGGACAACCACCCAACTAGCTAGGTCTGGCAGGAAAGCCAGCCCATTGAGGGGAAACTTGCTTTTCTCAAGCCCAGAGTGAAACTCGGTCAGAATGCTGACCAGAAAGAAAAAAGGCAAGGTCAGATTGGAACATAGGAACAGGAGTAGGCCATTCAGTCCCTCAAGCTAAAGTGTTCTATATTTATTATTTTCTTGTTCTCGAGGAGGATTGTGTAGTTAGTCAAATCAAAGTGAGGTTTAAGTGTAAACGAGATGGTAGTGCCCCAAAAAAGGTGGGGAAAGACTTATAGCCTTGCTCCCGCCGTCGCCGTGGCCTACCGCTGGGGGTCAGGCAGTGGTCTCATTTAATATGCAAATCAGGGTCCTACGATGTACATAGGACCCCGATTGTCATTTTAGGACAGTTCTGGGTGGAGCATGCGGCATGCACGCTCTGCACAGTTGCAACCAGTTGTCCAGCAGAAGAGCTCAGCTGGAACAAGGCAGAACATGGGCTGCTGCAGCACCGGGTCCCTTTCCCTCTCACGAGTGGAATTTCCCCCCCTCCCCCCATCCCCCAGCCCCAGACCTACCTACCTTCTGGCCTGGAGGCTGGCTGGGTCACCCAATATTGCAGGGCACTCGTTTTCCTTCCCACAGTCTCAATAAGTCTTTCAGTCTGCCTTCACAAAGATCGCAGAAGCGCACATGAGGGCACTTGTGAATGACACAGGCCCTGAAATTTCTTCTGGTCTCCCATTGTAACGCTGATGGGAGATCAGGAGAACCTTTAAAAAAATAATGGAAACCCGGGTTTCATAAAATAAATACTGAAAATTAAACTGAATGCTGCCTTGTTGTACGTGCTTTGTTACATTCTCATTTATTTTTGCTAATTTGTACTTTTTTGCCATAATTGTACAATAAGCAGTGAGTTCTTATCACCATGGAGTATTGCTATAAGGCTAGTTGTCATAACGATTCCACTGAGACCAGAATCGTGAGTTTTTTTTTTCATGTATTCCCCAAAGATCCGTGAAAACAAAAAAAATTGCTGGCTGCAATGAAAAGAACCAGCAGATCAAATGATAGCTGCTGCTTCTCTACATTTCAATAAAGATTCATTTGAAAGTAATCTTTACTTAGTGTTTTGCTATGCTTTTGTATATAAAAAAGTTAAAACATTATTCCAGCATATTTAAATAAAAACTGCAAATGGTTGAAATCATGAAACAAAACGAGAAAATACGAGAAATATACAACAGGCTTATAAGCATCTTAAAGAGAAGACGGGTGTCTTTTATATTATATATTATAAATTTTTGTCTTAGATTAGATTATTGTTTTTAATTCCTTCTTACCATACACATGGGCAGGACTTTCATTGGGCCATGGAGGCGGGATTGGAGGCGTGTGGGGGGTTAAATCCCGAAATCAGGGGGCACGAACCCATCCCACCCCCAACCCGCCTCCATGCCAGTTTCAAAGGAGGCGGATACCCGACCCGCGCTGGGACCTGCCTCCCCGAGGCGGGAAGGGGATTAGTGCTAATTAACTGCCTGTTAACAGGCAGTTTTTAGCCTAATCCCGATTTTCATTCTTGAAGAGTGAGATTCCCGACGGCTCCAAACCACGGCAAGTTAGCGAGGCGGGCCGTCGGGCTGAAGGGCTTGGAGGGGTCGAGATGTCCGGTGTTCAGGTGAGTGATGGGTGCATGAGTGCAAAGGTAAGTGTATTTGGTGTGGTTAAAGTGTTTAAAGAAGTTTTACTTACCTTTACAGCCTTCCTTCCTTCAGGTCTCGGGAGTCCCTCATCTCATCGGCACAGAAAGCAGAATGGCCGCGATCTGTCAAAAATTGCAGCATTCAGCTTTCTGTTCCGGAGTGATCTCTAAATCATCCTGAGAGGAAGGGATTAACTTAGAGTACAGGTTGTCAGTGTTTGACAGCTTCAAACAGCTGTGAAACGCTGATATTTCATCTGTCTAAAGGTCTTGACAGATGAAATATCAATCTGTGACGTCACCTGTTGCCAGGTGGCCCTAATTGGCCTGCTGAGCCCGCTGGGCGGGCTCAACAAGGTCAATCAAGTCAAAATCGCGTGGGTTGGCTGCAACTCGATGGAGACGGGACTACAACCCCGAAGGTTGTAGGCCCGCCTCCTACCCGCCTCCTCAATGAAAATCCAGCCCATAGAGTATGAAGGTCATTTTGTACAAGCTCAGCAACCCTGAGATATGAAATTTTGAATATAGTTAATTGTAAACAAACTTGTATTAAATAAGTACAGTCGCTATTTCTTTCTAAAGACCATGGGCTAGATTATCCACCATTTTTCAACAGATCTGGGATGAGCCCTTGCTCGGAGACAAGCTCCGTGGTGCCCACATCTTTCTTCAGTTTCTCCCCTCATGACCTCTCTGTGCTCATCATGTCCATGAGACCCACTTCCTGCTCCCTCGACCCTATTCCCACTAAACTGCTGACCACCCAACTTCCTTTTCTTGCTCTCATGTTAGCTGATATAGTTAATGGTTCTCTCTCCTCACGTACTGTCCCCCTCTCCCTCAAATCTGCCGTCATCACCCCTCTCCACAAAAAACAACCCTTGACCCCTCCGTCCTTGCAAACTACCGCCCCATCTCCAACCTCCCTTTCCTCTCCAGTCATTGAACATGTTGTCGCCTCCCAAATCCGTGCCCATCTTTCCCGCAACTCCATGTTTGAATCCCTCCAATCAGGTTTCCGCTCCTGCCACAGTACCGAAACGGCTTTCATCAAAGTCACAAATGATATCCTTTGTGACTGTGACAAAGGTAAACTATTCCTCCTTGTCCTTCTCGACTTGTCTGCAGCCTTTGACACGGTTGACCACTGCATCCTCCTCCAACGCCTCTCGACTGTCGTCCAGCTGGGTGGGACTGCACTCGCCTGGTTTCATTCTTATCTATCTAATCGTAGCCAGAGAATCACCTGCAATGGCTTCTCTTCCCGCTCTCGCATCGTTACCTCTGGTGTACCCCAAGGATCTATCCTTGGCCCCCCCTCCTATTTCTCATCTACATGCTGCTCCTTGGCGACATCATCTGAAAACAGAGCGTCAGTTTCCACATGTACACTGACGACACGCAGCTCTACCTCACCATCACTTCTCTCGACCCCTCTACGGTCTCTAAATTGTCAGACTGCTTGTTCGACATCCAGTTCCGGATGTGCAGAAATTTTCTCCAATTAAATATTGTAAGACCGAAGTCATTGTTTTCAGTCCCCGCCACAAACTCCATTTCCTAGCCACTGACTCCATCTCTCTCCCTAACATTTGTCTGAGGCTGAACCACACTGTTCGCAACCTTGGTGTCATATTTGACCCTGAAATGAGCTTCTGACCACATATGTGCGGCATAACTAAGACCACCTATTTCCACCTCTGTAACATCACCCATCTCCGCCCTTGCCTCAGCTCATCCACTGCTGAAACCCTCATCCATGCCTTTGTTACCTCTAAACTTGACTATTCCAACGCACACCTGGCTGGCCTCCCACGTTCTACCCTACGTAAACTTGAGGTCATCCAAAACTCGGCTGCCCATGTCCTAACTCGCACCAAGCCCCATTCACCCATCACCCCTGTGCTCGCTGACCTACATTGGTTCCCGGTTAAGCAACGCCTTAATTTCAAAATTCTCATCCTTGTTTTCAAATCCCTCCATGGCCTTGCCCCTCCCTATCTCTGTAATCTCCTCCAGCCCCACAACCTGCCGAGATATCTGCGCTCTTCTAATTCTTGAGCATCCCTGATTATAATCGCTCAACCACTGGTGGCCATGCCTTCTGTTGCTTAGGCCCCAAGCTCTGGAATTCCCTCCCTAAACCTCTCTACCTCTCCTTCCTCCTTTAAGACGTTCCTTAAAATCTACCTCTTTGTCCAAGCTTTTGGTCACCTGCCCTAATATCTCCTCATGTGGCTCAGTGTCAAATCTTTTGTCTTATAATACTCCTGTGAAGCGCCTTGGGATGTTTTACTACATTAAAGGCGCTATATAAATACAGGTTGTTGTTGTTGCCCGCCTCCCCCGATTTCCTGATGGTCAAACCCGACAACCTAAAATGCACTTGCCTATATGACTAGTTCAAATAAATGTTGGGTGTAACGATGTGATCATCATGGCAGCACATGATTCACATTATGTTGGGGAGTGGGATTAATTGGATAGCTCTACCAAAGAGCCGGCAGAGGCATGATGGACCGAATGGCCTCCTTCTGTGCTGTATCATTCTATGATTCTATGATTATCAACAACAAGGAGGAAGGAGAGATACATGGAACCTGAAAATACAGTAATGTTGCAAATGTTGCAAAATTATACTTTAAAAAATTGGGATTCTGTGACAGAAAGTGATTCCGGATGGAAAACTAGGTGAATTTGACCAAAAAATATAAGTCTTCATCTGTGTTTTTTTTAACAAATCAAATACGTTACAAGACCTTATTCCAGATTCAACCACATTAAAGGTTTTGAAAGTGATGGAGACAGTTGCCAAAACATTTTTACCCTCATGCCAAAATGTTGCAAGTACCTTACATAGGATGAATGGTCGAGTAAATTTGGACTCTGGGATTGGATCTTTGGCTTTTAGTGGATCTGATTTTTGGATCCTCTGAATCAAATGTATGAACTTCAAGATAGTATTGGCTCTTCAGGGCATCATTGTGTGCTCAAAATGCAAGTTTAAATGGTAGAAGTTCTTACCGATAAAGGTGTTTTATAGGATTATAGTGCAGCTTCAGCTATGCTAAGAGGTATGGTTTGGAAAATTTGCTGTTTGAACCTGTAATCACACAGTCTTTAGAATAGGGGCAGGGGTGGTGGTGAGATGTGCTTTAATTATGATCCATTTCCCAGTTCTTATATCTCTGATCTGATAAACACTAAAATTCAACAATAGGTGGAAGAAAAGATTGGGACAAATGTTAATTCAGCAGAATGAAACTGAATTGCTCCAATTAGATTATGTCAGATTTAATCATCCATTTGGAACTCATCCCCAGGGTCACAACAGCAGCACCAATTTTAGCTTTAGCTACACTGTGTTCTGTGCCATTATACAGCAGAATGAAATCAGCTCCTGAATATTTGTGGAGAAGATAAAATACTCCCTCTGCCTGTCACACATCTGCAATCCAGATCTGAGTTTATCCATGTAACAATGAACAGGCAATGTATTTCTCAGTTGTTTATCACCATGGACTGATATAGTTGCAGTTTTCAGTCTTGTTTCTCTCAAATGGAGAAGGCAGTATTGGATTTGTTTCAAATTAGTTAAATAACTAATGATCATTAATTTTAAAATTGAAATGAGGACAGAACAGATAATAAAAACGTAAGAAACTGGTGGCTGGATTTTGCTTTGTGGCGGGCTGGAGGTGGGTCGAGGTTGGACTTCCAGCCGCTGCCTGAAAATCCTGTGACCCCAGCTGATCTTCCTGGGTTGCCTTAGTAAGTGTATTGGCTGGCTGCAGTGTTTCACAGATAGTCTGTTTAGATTCTGGCGGCCGCAGACCACCCTGGACTACGCATTGCCTTATCCCAGCATGTGAATGAGCCACATCTGGGGCTGTGGTGGCTAAATGGTGTTGGGTGTTTTAAGCTGCCTCGTTAAGGTGAGGAGCGGTAAGTAAAGAACATTGTGGGAGGAGAGGGAACGTGGGGGGACGATAAACAGTCAAAAGAGAAGCATCCAACCTAATTTAGCTATAGCCAAGCAATTTGTCCAACCTGAGAGTGGAGTTTGATTTTTGTGTGATAGGTTTTGAAGAAATTCTCACCTTTGTTGCTCTATTAAGGTCATTATAGAGCCAAATCCTGGAGTATTATTTCTTAACGCTTATCAGGGTGCAAGGGCTTAATGATACCATTGCCAGGAAATTCCTCGACCCTTCTGAGTCAGAAGTTTGTGTGCTCGAGTACTACTCCAGAGACTTGAGCGCATAATTTAGGCTGGCACTTCTGTACAGTACGGAGGGAGTGCTGCACTGTCGGAGGTGCCGTCTTTCGGATGAGATGTTAAACCGAGGCCTCGCCTGACCTCTCAGGTGGACATAAAAGGTCCCACGGCACTATTTAAAGAAGAGCAGGAGAGCCCTGACCAATATTTATCCCTGAACCAACACCTAAAAATCAGATGATTGCTGTTTGTGGGAGCTTGCTGCGCACAAATTTGCTGCTGTGTTTCCTACATTACAACAGTGACTGCACTTCAAAAGTACTTCATTGGCTGTAAAGTGCTTTGGGACATCCAGAGGTCTTGAAAGGCGCAATATGAATATTTAGGAACAGGATAAGTCCATTAGGTCAAGGAACTATGCAAAACTATAGATACTTTTTGTTGTATCAGACACTGAAAGTTATTTGTAGATTGAATTCTATCATTTATTCCATGTTTTAAAAAAATTAAATGGGTCAGAATAAAATCCAACTCTGATTGGAAAATAAAATAAATTTATTTTATGCGTAAAATGAAGGCTGTCAATGATGCAATGGTCCACCAACACAGAAGATCATATAATGGCAGGAGATGGCTCCCTGCTAGGTGATAGGAAAATAGATCATTAAAAAGTTATTAACTGTAGCAACTATACGTAGTTTTATGTGACTTGCAATATGCCACAGGGCACCTGACACGGCTTCCTGAGAAGTCAGATAGCAAGGCACACAGCTGTCACATAAATCCTGGCTTCCTGTCTTTCCCAGCTCCCTGTGAGCACCAGAGATTGTACTTCACCAAGCTTTATTTGCACAGGGAATCAGAATAACACTCAGATCACTTTGTCTGCGTTTACTAACTCCTTTACAGCTGTCCCCTTCATTTTCTGTGCCAGCAACATGACTGGTGACACTGGAGTAAAACAAAGCAGTCAGGGAGCATTCTCTTGCAGTTAGGGATGAGAGATTTTTACAACTCACAGAGGAGCCACGGCTGAAAGAGAAAAAAATTAAAATCAGCTTAGGTATGATTGCAATTACCCTGCTCATTTTTATGCAGAGGGATACATTTACCGTTGTATGACTGCATACGAGATCTTGAGATAATATGCATGAGTCAACAAGCCGTGCTGATCTATTTTACTGCTCAGTGAGGGTGCAGTAATATGTAATGTGCGATGTACACGAGGCATAAATGCAGCCATACACAAAATGAGAACCATGCACTTTGAAAAATACATTTAACCCATTATCAAACCACCTCCTTTTTGTGCCTTGTTAAAAAACAAAATCAAGCCATAATCTTTTTGTTAATTAGCAATCTCCAAACAACTGGTGTGTGAGTCTAGAGTCCAATCTCCTGTATGATACTTACTGCTCATTTTTGGGTGGTGTTGGCTATTTTCCATTTGTATTTTCCACTAAATTTTCCGACTGCCAGCAATTAATTATACCCAGATTAATCCTCAATTTCACATGCAAAAAGGCCATTACAGACTTAATTAAGCCTCCCAAACTAATTGACACTCCAATTGTGTATCTGATTATGGACCGTGATATTGATAGGGTTATGCTGGGTTATGCCAGGTGCTGCAGAGAGAAAAGGGGGACATTACGTTGGGTCTCTGCTCTCTTTATGTTGCTCTGGGATTTCCCCAAAAAGGAAGCCCTGGGCCTGTGCCTACATCTACAACAGGCGTAGGGCTATGGCAGCCACTGAAATGTCCTTTAGGGAAGGAAATCTGCCATCCTTACCTGGTCTGGCCTATCTGTGACTTCAGATCCACTGAGGTTGACTCTTAACTGCCCTTTGAAATGGCCAAGCAAGCCACTCACTTGTACCAAACCACTCACGAAAAGAAGGCCACCACATTCTCAAGGGCAATTAGGGATGGGCAATAAATGCCAGACTTGCCAGCAACGCCCACATCACATGAGCGGATAAATTAAAAAAAAAATGAAGTGGAAGAGGCATTTTATTTTCACTACCAAACTGAAGGGCACCCATTTTCAGAAGTGTCCAAAAAAGCTGGTGGTGTGCCTTACACTTGGTACTCCCTCAGAGCCCCCAAACAGCTGCCAGAAGGCTTTGAGTTTGATAGACAGTAATGCAGCAACAGGCTTTTGGGCCTGCAGCTACACCTGTGTTCCTGTCCCCTTTTCTCAATGCAAGGCCTATCTAAGGGATGGGCCTGTACTGTGAGTGTGACTGGCACATGCTCATGATCTCAGTCACTAAATTTGGATGCTCTGAGGCCTGGACTTGCATAGTACACTATGGGTGAGCTGTAGCTGTCCAGCACATTTCGAAAGGAAGGAGAGGAATATCAGGAATGTACTTACCTAATTTCCACCATATAAAAGGAGTGTAACAATGGGCCGGTCATACACATATATGGCCCAGATTTTGCGGTAAAGGTAATGGTGAGGATATCAGCGCTCACGGTTATTAAAGTGTAAATCGAACAGCAATTTCAGGCGACCGCACATGCGCAGTTAAATGCAGAGATCAGAAAGTTGCCCTGATCCTCCATAAGCTGCGTTATACTAGTATTTTGCCGATAGACTCAGCATTGAAACACGTGGAGAAGCGTGATGTTGCTGTACTTACCTGATATATACCCACTAAACTCACCAGAAAAAGTTAGGGCTTGTCCATTCCAGTGTAAGTAAATTTTTAACAGCATGATAAGTCTTAAATATTGCCAAACAACTTCTCTGGCCCTGAAAATTAACTTTTACAATGTGGAGTCTCATTCCTTCAGATTTTACTTATTGTTGGAGGTTTAAAAAAATTAAAAATATTAAATGAATTAAAAAAGAACTTTTTCTTTCCGTCTCTTTTATCTCTCTTTTAATCCCATCTTTCTTTCCCTCTCTTTATTTTGCTTTCTGTACCTGATTTAGAATTGAATTAAATCTTCTAACTTACAATCCCTGGTTCAGGCTGTGCGCCCCTCATTAACGATTCTTCAATCTGATTGGTTAAGGAGATACACAGTTGCTTGCCCCATTCACACAGGTCCCAGATTCCCTGTAGAGGGCGCTGCACCAAAATGGCTCACTCATCACAGCAAGTTCCAGTGCAAAACCCCACAGAAAGTCTGTGGGCAAGTGTAAGTATAATGAACGGCTGGCACCGTTCATTCACCACTGACCGCAAAATCCGGCCCATAATAGTCACTGTCACTTGATTGTGGAAATAACAAAAGACAGTTCCTCTCAATCTGTATCTGGTTGCTGCTGGAGAGCTTGGATTCAGAAGAAAGAGGGTGAAATACTACTTGCTTGACCCCCGAACAGATCTATACACTCCACAGTAACTATCTGTTGCTCTTAGAAGGTTTAGACTTAGCAGAAATGTTATTTTTTATTAGTTTTTTTATGGGATCATAGTGCCGCTGACAATGCCAGCATTTATTGCCCATCCCCAGTTGCCCTTGAAAAGGTGGTGGTGAGCCTCTTTCTTGAACCGCTGCAGTCTGTGTGGTGATGGTACTCCCACAGTGCTGTTAGGTAGGGAGTTCCAGGATTTTGACCCAGTGACAATGAAGGATTGGCGATATACTTCTAAGTCAGGACGGTGTGTGACTTGGAGGGGAACTTGGAGGTGGTGGTGTTCCCATATGCCTGCTGCCCTTGTCCTTCGAGGTGGAAGAGGTCGCGGGTTTGGGAGGTGCTGCCGAAGAAGCTTTGGCGAGTTGCTGCAGTGCATCTTGTAGATGGTACACACTGCAGCCACGGTACGCCGGTGGTGGAGGGAGTTAATATTTAAGGTGGTGGATGGGGTGCCAATCAAGCGGGCTGCTTTGTCCTGGATGGTGTCGAGCTTCTTGAGTGTTGTTGGAGCTGCATTCATCCAGGCAAGTGCAGAGTATTCCATCACACTCCTTACTTGTGCCTTGTAGATGATAGAAAAGCTTTGGGGAGTCAGGAGGTGAGACACTCGCAGCAGAATACCTAGCCTTTGACCTGCTCTTGTTGCCACAGTATTTATGTGGCTAGTCCAGTTAAGTTTCTGGTCAATGGTGACACCCAGGATGTTGATTGTGGGGGATTCGGTGATGGTAATGCCATTGAATGTCAAGGGGAGGTGGTTAGACTCTCACTTGTTGGAGATAGTCATTGCCTGGCACTTCTGTGGCGCGAATGTTACCTGCCACTTATCAGCCCAAACCTGGACGTCGTCCAGGTCTTGTTGCATGCAGGCATGGATTGCTTCATTATTGTCATTGGTCATGACTTGCAAAAGGTTTGAAAATCCAAGCCAGTTGTTTCTATAGCTTTGGGCTCACAGCCGTAATCAATTTATTCATGGCATGATCCCTTCAGATTTCAGTTGTCAGTCAATTCACCATTTGTAGAGCTGCACGGACAAAGGAAGTGCAATTGGGATCACAAAGGATATTGTTTATGTTTAACTTATCCATATTCATGTTTAACATAAACACTGCTACAGATATTAATGGAATACAAAACATGGTGACTGACATACAACTTTTGCCATTTCTCCTACTCCAAATAAAAAATGTTCGATTTTGTGAAGGTGCTTTTTCTCTCACTTAAGGAAGTGGCCCTAGAGATAGTAGATGCATTGCTGGTCATCTTCCAGAACTCGATAGACTCTGGAAAGGTACCCATGGATTGGAGGGTAGCTAATGTTACCCCACTATTCAAAAAAGGTGGTAGAGAAAAAGCGGGGAATTATAGACCGGTAAGCCTGACATCAGTAGTGGGGAAAATGCTAGAGTCTATTATAAAAGATGTAATAGCAGAGCACTTGGAAAGCAGTGACAGGATCGGACAAAGTCAACAGAGGAGAGATTGTGTCGATTGGGCTTATACTCACTGGAGTTTAGAAGATTGAGAGGGGATCTCATCGAAACTTATAAAATTCTGTCAGGTCTGGACAGACTAGATGCAGGAAGGATGTTTCTGATGGCCGGGGAGTCCAGAACCAGGGGTCATAGTCTAAGGATAAGGGGTAAGCCATTTAGGACTGAAATGAGGAGGAATTTCTTCACCCAGAGAGTGGTGAACCTGTGGAATTCTGTATCACAGAGGGCGGTGGAGGCCAGTTCATTAAATATATTCAAGAAAGAGTTGGATATATTTCTTGAGGCTAAAGGGATCAAGGGATATGGGGAGAAGGCAGGGACAGGGTACTGAATTTGGATGATCAGCCATGATCTCATTGAATGGCGGAGCAGGTTCGAAGGGCCGAATGGCCTACTCCTGCTCCTATCTTCTATGTTTCTATGTTTCTATGTAACAAGAATATTTTGTAACTTTTGTCACATTTTATGCCATCTGATGCTCTGAAAAATTTTTCCTTAAACCATTGTACTACATGTGGCTTGAAAGAATATTTACACACTTTCGCAGGACAAGTCTATGGTTAAAGCTGTTGACTGATTTCTGTCACAATCAATTTTAGACTGTATATTAATATTGAAGACAGAGAGCTGAACCAGATAGGCCAATTGCAATGGGGGTGGAAACACAGAGAGAGTGAGAGAGAGTTAGAAAGAGCATATGGGGGCTAAATTGGATTAGGCCCGAAAACAAGCGCAGGGATCATGATGCGCAGGGATCATGATGCGCAATCTGCCCGCGCCCATTGAAAGTAGTGCAGGCAGCACGCAAAATTCGTGTTGACTGCTTATTAGCATGATTGCAGCGCTGAGCCCAGCGTTAAACGCGCTGCTGGTTGGCTCAGCGCTCAACGAGGGACCAATATCGGGTGCAGTCTGCTGTCCAATTAAAGTTTGTCTGCAGAGTGAAAGGCTGTCTGCATCTCTTAAAGGGGAGGTGCTTTGTTGCAGAAGTACCTCATTGTCACTGTAGCTGCAGCAATGGCACAACAAGGGAGAGAAAGGGCATCTTGGTTCTCTGATGCAGCACAGGAGGCCTTGGGGTCCATAGAAGGAGACAGGTCCTCTATCTGCAGGGGGGCAAGAGGCCTTCGATACACACCATCAGAAGGCAATGGGAGGAGATTGCGCAAAGGTCTCACAGCAGTCCAGCAACCCCAAGCGGTCAAGGCAGCGGAACCATTGCTTGAACAGCCTGATGGTCTGCTCGATTAGGTTCCTCGTGGCAGCATGGCTGTCATTATATGATTGCTGGCCACGAGTGTTGGGGTTGTGGAGGGGAGTCATCAGCCAGGCATAGAGCGGATAGCTCTTGTCTCCAAGCAGCGACCCTTTGGGTTTACATAGGATTACATAGGATATACGGCACAGAAACAGGCCATTCAGCCCAACCAGTCTATGCCGGCGTTTATGCTCCACTCGAGCCTCCTCCTGTCTTTCCTCCTCTAAATCTATCAGCGTAACCCTCTATTCCCTTCTCCCTCCTGACGTGGTGGCTGGAAGATTGCTGGCACAACGGACTGGCACAGGATGAAGGCATCATGACAGCTGCCAGGATACCGGGCATTCACCATCATGATGTGCTGGACATAGTCGCACACCAACTGCACATTAAGAGAGTGGTTGTCTTTGCGGTTGCGTTTGCGGTACATCTCAGGATTGATATGCGGCGCCCGCAAAGCCACTTCTGTGCAGTCGATGGTGCCTGCACCATGGGAAAGGCCGGTATCCTGGCAAAGCCATGTTGTAGGAAAAATGATTCCTCGGAAACTAGACTTTGAGTAAGAGAGACAACTTTATTAAATGACAGAGCTCTGGGAGAAGCGTCTGCAACCATGTGGTCTGCGAGAGCACCTTCTCCCCGATTGTAGTACGTGCCGAGCTTATATACAATTCCAAGAAGTTGGTTTTAGATCATTTACATTCATCCAATCAATTCGTTTATTAGCGCATATCGTTATTTTCCTCCAGTCAGGAGTTTACACACTTGTGTTGCCAATTCTGCCTCTTCAGGTCTTCGTTCCGTCTTGTTCCCCGGCGGAATGTGATTAGTTCGATAATAGGATACAAGTGATTAGTTCGATGATAGGATACCAGTGAACCTTGTTAGTCCTCAGTGATCCAATTAGTCCCAGTCAGGACACGAGACGAACTTTGTTCCAGCCATGCGTAAGCGTGGCGTGTCTCACTGTGCAGTGATTCAATTAGTCCCAGTCAGCAAATTTGTTGTTTGTGTCTTTTCCAGCAAAATCTTGTCCAGCAATCTTGTCCAGCAAAATTTTATTCTAACAATCCCTCCTCTTGGTCCTGGAGTACGATTCATTTGCTCCCAGATGACCATCCTCGGTCCCCCTTTCGTCGGTGCTTACAGCCACTGGCTTATGTCCGGGGGTTCGGTTGTTCCTTTGACAGTGTCATATTGGTGTTCTTCGTCCCTTGGTAGCAGGTTGGTGTGTTCCTCCTCGATAGAGGCGATCGGCATCACGGTTTTCATAGCAGTTTGGCAACACAACTTTATAAGGCTCAGCGCACAACACATCAACATACAAATTACAACTATTATTATTATCCCTTGCATCATCCACGCTCCCCACCCGGTTTTCCCTAGCAACCAATCAAGCCACCCTGTGCTTGTGGGTTGATGGAGCTTCTTTATTTCTTCTTGGATATGATTTGCTAGGCTCATGATATTCTCGGAGCTATCTGGGACATATGTACAGCAGTCTGTCCCGATCAGGGCACAGGTGCCTCCTTGCGCCGCCAACAGATAATCTAGGGTTATCCTATTGTGTAAGGCGGTGGTCCGGATCGCCACCATTTCGGCACTCGTTTCTCTCAGGGACTCAGCCGTATCGTTGGCTATTTGTTCGAGCACTGCTGCCATGTTTATGGATTCCCTTGCTATTTTTCCTGTTCCGTACCAGGGGAATGCTATAGCCCAGAATCTTTCGGTTTCCGTAATAGCTCTCTTAACACGCTTGGCTGGTTGCCATAACGACTGGTACCCGTAGTGGTGGGTTAGGGAGGATAAATAATGGATGTATGGTACTACGTATCCTATATAGCATGACCCAGTCCAGGTTCGTGGAAGCCATGGATACGCCTTATATCCGCAAATGAAATAGGCATTATTATAGGCCTCAAATTTGTTCCAAAGTTGGTACATGATCCCAGGTATTCCCCTCCAGGGTAGATTGCTAGTCCGGTTTAGCACTTCGGATAAATTAAACGTTCCCACGTAGGGCCATTCTAGGGCACCTGGTGGTTTAGTACTGGTTTTGGTTAAAGTGTAATTATACTTGCACTTACTCCATCCAACCACTAACCCTGTCTCGTCATAGTTTACCAAGCAGACCTCCCCCTCTGCATTGTTTAGTTTTCCCCCTGTGCTGACTAATAGCTCTTCTGGATACCTTCGATTATCGTACTGGGGATGAAACCATCCTTTAAAGTTTGTGGGGTTATACCCTGCCTGTTTCCACTCATGTTCCAGCTGATCTGGATTCAAGCTATTTTGGGTTTGTATGGTATCCTCCTTATTCCAGGTAGTATTAGAGTATAATAACCACCCTACCATCTCCTCTACCTTAAAGGGGATAGGCCTTAATGGGATTCCTCCCCCCGTATGGCTGGGCACATGGGCGCACACCCAGCAGGAGCTTTGGCCTATTTTTTTCGCATAGACATATGACATATACAGAAAGGTATTTACATGCAATCCTCTCTCTTTACGTAAATGGGGTACCGCGCTTCCCGTGACAATATGAAATAACGCCATTACCCATAATACTCTAAACATGATTAATATATCACTACAGTCCAGTCTTTACAGGAATCTTATGACAAAGGGTATGCAGATCACCTGTAAAACAGATTCAGAAAGTAGCCAGTCAGTTGTCTTTATATACTTTCAATTGTGTCCAATGCTTCCATACTCCTTTACCCCTTATGTCTAGACAGGCACAGGTATCCCCACTGATTATGAATTCATATGGCCCACTCCATTTTGGGGCGAACACTGGTTTGCTGGGCAGAGTTTTCACCATGACTTTACTACCCGCTGAGGGAACATAAACCGTCATTGTGAGCTCTTGTGCCCGATCCTTGTCCTCCTGATTATCGCGGACATTCTTTCGCATCTCCTTTAATTGAGTGCTAAGTTCCAGAATGTATCGTTTTAGTCTATCTTTTAAAGGGCCTACATCGGCCCCACCTGTTATGATGCCTTCTGGCAATTGCATCGCCCTTCCTGTCATCAATTCATAAGGGGTCAAGCCTGTCGTTCGGTTTTCAGTGGCTCGCAGCTTCATTAGGATAATGGGCAATACTTCAGTTCAGGTTTTCCCCGATGTCTGCATTGCCTTTGCCAATGCATTTTTAAGGGTTCGGTTCATTCGTTCCACCATGCCCGAACTTTGAGGGTGGTATGGGATGTGGAATTTTTGTTTAATTCCCATTAATTGGCATACCGTTTTTATGACACTCCCGGTAAAGTGGGTACCTTGATCAGAGTCCATTTGAATTGGTATTCCCCACCTGGGGATTACTTCTTCAGCTAAGACTCTGGCAACCGTCAAAGCGGTGCAATTTCGCGTGGGGAAAGCCTCTACCCAGCGGGTGAATTGGTCTATGACCACGAGGCAGTATGTTTTGCCATGTGACGGTGGAAGGGGACCTGTGAAGTCTATTTGTATATGCTCCCAGGGCCCTCGTGGCCTTGGTTGATGTCCCATTTTGACCTTTATGGGTCGCCCGGGGTTATACTGTGCACAGTTGTGGGGCTCCCCAATTCCCAGTATTCCTTCTGCCTGGTTCTCCCCTGTGTCTCTAACAATGGTTACTGCTTTACTCGGAGGGAGGAGGACGGCCTCCCACTTGGCACGTCTCATGTTCGAGACGGATCTTAATTTCCCGGTATTCAGCATCTCTACCAGAGTGTGTTTAGTGTGCAATATAATGTTTCCTGTCATTACTATCAGCTCACTAACCTTTACTGCCCAAGCCGCACAATCCAATGCAGCTATGCACCGGGAGAGCCCTGTGACTACCGATCCCTCCGCTGTGGAATAGTAGGCGACGGGCCTTCTTTTATCCCCATGATCCTGTGTAACTACTGCTGTGTAAAACCCTTCTTCATTGTTGCAATGTATGTGGAAGTCCTTACTCATATCTGGCAGTCCTAGCCCTGGGGCTGATACTAGCTCAGACTTTAGTTGAGTATAAGCTTCCTCTTGTTCCGGTCCCCAATCTATCGGTTCCAACGCGGGTTTACCCCCTTTCACTAATCTTTGTATAGGTTCTGCTAATTTAGCGAACCCCGGGATAAAATTTCGACTGTAATTAAAGATCCCCAGTACCTTCCTGACTCCGCGTACTGTTACGGGTCTCGGCATGCCCTGGACAGCGTGTTTCCTGCCCTGTGGCATTTCTTTAAGTCCTTGGGAGATTAGATGTCCCAGGTATAGGACCTGAGTTTTTCCTATCTGTGCTTTTTTTTTAGGGCTTATCTTGAGGCCAGCCGTCTCTAGGGCCCTTAGTACTAAATATAGGGTTGCCAGATGGTCTGCCTTCATTTCCGAGGCTATTAGTATGTCGTCGACGTACTGCAAAATAGTGCTTCCTTTAGGTACTTCTATCTGTTTTGGGATATCACTCATGACGCGGTGAAAAATAGCTGGGCTATTATGGAATCCCTGTGGCAATCGGGTCCACGTATATTGTTTATCCCCTACTGTGAATGCAAATTTCTCTTGTGATTCCGGATCTAATGGGAGTGCCCAGAATCCGTTAGCTATGTCTAAAACGGTGAATATCTTCTGTTCAGGGGATAGCCCATTCAAAATTGTTGAGGGGCTGGCAACGATGGGGTGTAATTTAGGAGTGACCCTGTTGAGGGCCGTATAGTCTATAGTCAACCTATAGCTCCCATCAGGTTTCTCTACTGGCCATGTGGGGGAATTAGTAGTGCTCGTGGTTTCCCTCAGGATACCCCTTTCTACTAGCCCCTTCACTATGTCCACGACTGCCTTCCTGGCCTCCGCCTTTATTGGGTACTGGCGGTGGGATTTGTGTTCTGGTCCGGGAATCTTAATAGGGTCGATACTAGCTTTTCCTGTAGCTAACTTTGTTTCAGCCCATACCCCAATCACAGAATCACAAATGGCTCCGTATCCTCCCGTATCTTCGTGCCAGTCCCTGGTAGTTACGGTGGCCACCCCAAGGGTGCCAGTGTTATTTGCCAGTTGTCTAATCTTTTCCTTACGGCCATCCGCCTTTGGCCATGTTAACCTTCCTTTGCCACAATCAATTATTGCCTTGTACTCCCTCATTATATCATTACCTAATATTGTACCTTCATTATTTTTACACACATAGAATTTCATGGGGAGGTATATATTATCGATTTCCACCAGCTGTGTGGTGCTCAAGTGAGCTGGCACTTTAGTGCCATTGAGTCCTCACAGGAGTATTGACTTACTAGTCGTGGGGAGGGGGAGGTTAGTGACGGAAACTGATGCGCCTGTGTCCACCAGCATTTCACATTGTCGGCCCCCTACTAGTGCAGACACATAAATTCTCCCCTCCCTTTTACCTTTTATGGGGGCCACCGGACATCAACTACTACGCTTATATTCCTGCCTTCTTGGTTTTATCCTTTGTCTGTTTAGTCAACCAGCTTCTCTGGAGTTCTAAAGTCTGTGACACATCCCAACCGTCTTTCTGCATCTTCTTAATTAACGACTGTCGGTTTGTCATATAAGAATATGTGAGGGAGCCCGAAGGTCCCCTCTTAACTTCCTCACCTGACATCGCCGCTGCTTCACCGATCGTTCCTTCGTGTCTGGAGATCTGTTCCTTAGAGAGCCCCCCTATTCTTTCCTTCCGAGAATACCCGAGCTTCTTGTCGCACTCTATGCCAGTGTTCTCAGAGGTCCGGGTTTGTCTTTCTCTCAAAACTGCCCGGACGTGTAACGCTTGCTTGTTGGACGGGGTTTCTACCCCTCCCCGGTGTCTGTTTACCTGATCAGGGTCCTACAACACCGACACTAATAATCTCCTAGTTCACTTAGCAACATGATATAATGCAGAAAAATGTTAACCGTACTCGACTAGTATCACGACTTTAGAACACCTTGGAGCCTCAGCACCTACTTCATGGTTCTGGCCTTCGCGTGGGGCATTTGCCCTCTTAACAACCGGCCTGAGGCTAGGTGCCTGAGACAAGTGTCCTCCTGATCTGAGGTTTTTCTTAGTTACTTAGTTACTATTACACAAATACGAATACACACATACAAATCAAGTAGTGTCTCTTACCCATTCAGTCTGTGTCCCAGGTTCGTTTTGGTGCCGCTTCGCCGTTCAGTCGCCTTGTCGAGTGTCTCTGATTTATGGGCGGTCAAAAATCTGACTACTCACCCTGGTCACTGATTCGAACGACTGTTCAGCTCCGTGGCACCCTGCTCGCAGCGCAAATTTGTTGTAGGAAAAATGATTCCTCGGAAACTAGACTTTGAGTAAGAGAGACAACTTTATTAAATGACAGAGCTCTGGGAGAAGCGTCTGCAACCACGCGGTCTGCGAGAGCACCTTCTCCCCGATTGTAGTACGTGCCGAGCTTATATACAATTCCAAGAAGTTGGTTTTAGATCATTTACATTCATCCAATCAATTCGTTTATTAGCGCATATCGTTATTTTCCTCCAGTCAGGAGTTTACACACTTGTGTTGCCAATTCTGCCTCTTCAGGTCTTCGTTCCGTCTTGTTCCCCGGCGGAATGTGATTAGTTCGATAATAGGATACAAGTGATTAGTTCGATGATAGGATACCAGTGAACCTTGTTAGTCCTCAGTGATCCAATTAGTCCCAGTCAGGACACGAGACGAACTTTGTTCCAGCCATGCGTAAGCGTGGCATGTCTCACTGTGCAGTGATTCAATTAGTCCCAGTCAGCAAATTTGTTGTTTGTGTCTTTTCCAGCAAAATCTTGTCCAGCAATCATGTCCAGCAAAATTTTATTCTAACAGCCACATGTGCGCTCCTCCTGTTTGACAATGAAATCCCGGACGGTGAACTGGGAGATGTTAGCTATGTCGCCTGCTCCAGCCCGGAAGGATCCGGTGGTGAAAAAATTGAGGGCCACGGTGACCTTGAGGGCCACTGGCAGCGCCTTCGTTGTCCTGCTCTGAGGCTGTAGGTCTGGTTCCAAGAGGTGGCAGAGTTCTGTGACCACCTCCTTGGTGAAGTGTAGCCTCCAAATGCACTGCTCCTGTCTTAGGTGGGTAAGGTCTCCTGCTGAGAGCACTCCTCCCCCTCTTCCTCCTCCCTCTGGGCAGCTTGTCTTTGTTGCCTCTGCTCCATCTCCCTGTCGTGCTGCAGCGCGAGGGGGACTGCAAGTGGAGCCCCCATGACTGGGAGCAAGTGGTGTTCTCAGAGGCTTGCCTTTAAGAGCCAACACCTTCCCAACATCCAGCAGCACTCCCTGCACTCCCTGCACACTTCTCCAACTTTTTAAATGTCTTACACCAAGGCACTACTCAAATAAACTGTGCAGGAACCACTACAAAACCAAAAAACAACTTACCTGCAAGTTGGATGTATCTCTTTAAACAGCACTGGTGTGGGTCACTCATGCAGCTGAAGCACGTTTGGCTGTGCATGATCAGAAGAGGTCGTACAGCGGCAACATCCAAAATGGCAGGTCGTGCTTCGAATCAGCGTTACACGCTGTTTGACGTCGCGATCGGCCTCATTTGAATTCTTCCACTGCACACAGGCAATGGCCGCACTACCTACCTGGCCAAAATGTCGTCCGCCGCGGCCCGTGCCGGAATTGGGCGGAAGTGAGGTGGCCGCCAATTTTTTGCTGAAACCAGCCTGAACTGCCGGTGCTAAGCTAGGGAATTTCGCAGCATATATTCCTCTTCTGCCCCCTTCAAACCACCTGCCCCCCACCCCCCCCGACCACCCCCCGCCCGTTCCATCCTAACTAGGAATTGAATGAAAGCAAGAGATTCCTAGAGAATTTTCAAATCAGAAATATCAGAGTCATGACTTCATTTCCACAAATCACAGCCATCCATTTAAAAATCACCTGATTGCAACACATCTCCATAGTAACTGTGTCTGCCAGCCACTCAAATTGAACTACAAAAACAGTTTTAACAAAAGCAACTGCAATGTTGCACTTCCCAAGGATGTGAGGGCCTATTTGAATATCCACAGACTGAGGCCTCGACAAAAAAGGTACCATTCTATTACCCTACCAAAAATACATGCATGTTACTGAAATTCTCAGGACCCTCTCAGGAATTCTTTATTTTATTCCAAGCTTGCCTCTTCAGGAAGTTTGATAAGGACAGTAGATGACAAGGTAGCTGATGGGTGAAGGAGGATAAGGCATGGCTGATAATCCCCTTCCCCTTTCTACAGTTATACAGGGCCTTGGTGAGACCACACCTGGAGTACTGTGTGCAGTTTTGGTCTCCTTACCTAAGAAAGGATATACTTGCCACAGAGGGAGTGCAGCGAAGGTTCACCAGACTGATTTCTGGGATGGCAGGACTGTCGTATGAGGAGAGATTGGGTCGACTAGGCCTGTATTCACTAGAGTTTAGAAGAATGAGAGGGGATCTCATTGAAACGTATAAAATTCTGACAGGGCTAGTCAGACTAGATGCAGGGAGGATGTTTCCCCTGGCTGGGGGATCTAGAACGAGGGGTCACAGTCTCAGGATATGGGGTAGGACATTTAGGACTGAAATGAGGAGAACTTTCTTCACTCAGAGGGTGGTGAACCTGTGGAATTCTCTACCGCAGAAGGCTGTGGAGGCCAAGTCACTGAATATATTTAAGAAGGAGACAGATAGATTTCTAGACACAAAAGGCATCAAGGAGTATGGGGAGAGAGCGGGAATATGGTTCAGCCATGATCATATTGAATGGCGGAGCAGGCTCGAAGGGCCGAATGGCCTACTCCTGCTCCTATTTTTCTATGTTTCTATGTTTCTATAGGGAATGGACGAGTCCATCTCAAGCATGACTGGCATGATGTCGCAGGCCTTGGCTATGATGTGTTCGCCCATGGAAAAGGTGGCCACCTGCAGGAAGCATCAAATGTGGCAGTCAAACGAGTGCATGCTTGCTCTCACCAATGGCTTGCACACTCTGAATGCCACCTTAAATAGGATGGATGAAAACCTAGACTTGGTTGTTCATTGCCCCACTGATGTGCAGGAAAGTGCTCTCTAGCAGGTGGGCCATGAGAGTGAATGGTGAAAGGGATATAGAAGTGGGGACTCTGCTCAAAACACTTCCAATTCTCACCCGTTGCAACCACCCCCCCACACCGCCCTCAGTCATGCTGCCTCCTGTCCCTATGGCTGAGTCAGCCCCTGCACAGGTGGAGGTGGAGCAGTCTTTGGCGGGACCCTCATGGGCTCCAAAACCCAGAGGATGTCGGCCAAGGGCATCTGAGCAGTCAGCGCAGGGAAGTGAGCCTGCCTCTACCTCACAGAACTCACAGAAACCCCACAGTGCAGATAGAGGCCATTTCGGCCCATCGAGCCTGCACCGACACATATCCCACCCGATCCCCGTAACCCCTACACCAACACATATCCCACCCTATCCCCGTAACCCCACGTATTTAATCCCCCTAACACTAAGGGTCAATTTATCATAGCCAATCAACCTAACCTGCACATCTTTGGACTGTGGGAGGAAACCGGAGCACCCGGAGAAAACCCACGCAAACACGGGGAGAATGTGCAAACTCCACACAGACAGTCGCCCGAGGCCGGATTCGAACCCGGGTCCCTGGCGCTGTGAGACAACAGTGCTAACCACTATGCTACCTCTGCTGAATCCACAGGGGTTGCACATCATGGGAGTTATAGGAAAAGGAAGATGAATGATTATTAGTTGCACATGGGTGTTTTAGACATGTCACAATAATAAGTTACTGTAAGTTTTGCTGCACATATAAAATTATTTCTTTGCACCATTTTCCAGTCTTGCCCCTTTTTTGTCTGCAGCCTGCCAACTGGCCAAAGTGTCAGCTGTGGTTCAGTTGGTAGTGCTCTCACCTCTGAGTCATGAAGGTTGTGGGTTCAAGTCTCACTCCAGAGACTTGAGCATAAAAAATCTAGGCTGACACTCCAGTGCACTACTGAGAGAATACTGCACTGTCAGAGGTGTCGTCTTTCGGATGAGATGTTAAGCTGTGGCCCTGTCTGCTCTCTCAGGTGGACGTAAAAGAGCCCATGGCATTATTTCTAAGAAGATCAGGGTAGTTATCCCCAGTGTCCTGGCCAATATTTATCCCTCAATCAACACCACAAAAACAGATGATTTGGTTATTATCACATTCGCGAATTGGCTGCCGTATTTCCTACATTACAACAGTGACTACACTTCAAAAGTACGTCATTGGCTGTAAAGCACTTTGGGACGTCCTGCGGTTGTGAAAGGCAATATAAAAATGCAAGTCTTTCTTTTTTGCTTTTTTCTTAGTCCTGATGAATGGTAAGACAAGGCTTAAATCTGAGCAATGGGTGTCTGTGAAAGGGATGCTTTGTTGATTGCAGGACTGCTTTGTGCTTTGCGAGGGGAGCAGCAGAGAGTGGCACTACAGAGAGGGGAGCAGCAGAGGGGGGAGCAGCAGAGAGGGGAACAGCAGAGGGGGGAGCAGCAGAGAGGGGAGCTGCAGAGAGGGGAACAGCAGAGAGGGGAACAGCAGAGAGGGGAGCAGCAGAGAGGGGAACAGCAGAGAGGGGAGCAGCAGAGAGGGGAACAGCAGAGAGGGGAGCTGCAGAGAGGGGAGCAGCAGAGAGTGGTGCTACAGAGAGGGGAGCAGCAGAGGGGGGAGCAGCAGAGAGGGGAACAGCAGAGGGGGGAGCAGCAGAGAGGGGAACAGCAGAGAGGGGAGCAGCAGAGAGGGGAACAGCAGAGAGGGGAGCAGCAGAGAGGGGAACAGCAGAGAGGGGAGCTGCAGAGAGGGGAGCAGCAGAGAGTGGTGCTACAGAGAGGGGAGCAGCAGAGGGGGAGCAGCAGAGAGGGGAACAGCAGAGGGGGGAGCAGCAGAGAGGGGAGCTGCAGAGAGGGGAACAGTAGAGAGGGGAACAGCAGAGAGGGGAGCAGCAGAGGGGGGAGCAGCAGAGGGGGGAGCAGCAGAGGGGGGAGCAGCAGAGAGGGGAACAGCAGAGAGGGGAGCAGCAGAGAGGGGAGCAGCAGAGAGGGGAGCAGCAGAGGGGGGAGCAGCAGAGGGGAAGCAGCGGAGAGGGGAGCTGCGGAGAGGGGAGCAGCGGAGAGGGGAGCAGCAGAGAGGGGAGCTGCAGAGAGGGGAGCTGCAGAGAGGGGAACAGCAGAGAGGGGAGCTGCAGAGAGGGGAGCAGCAGAGAGGGGAGCTGCAGAGAGGGGAGCAGCAGAGAGGGGAGCTGCAGAGAGGGGAGCTGCAGAGAGGGGAGCAGCAGAGAGGGGAACAGCAGAGAGGGGAGCTGCAGAGAGGGGAGCAGCAGAGAGGGGAACAGCAGAGAGGGGAACAGCAGAGAGGGGAACAGCAGAGAGGGGAGCTGCAGAGAGGGGTGCAGCAGAGAGGGGAACAGCAGAGAGGGGAGCTGCAGAGAGGGGAGCAGCAGAAAGGGGAGCAGCAGAGAGGGGAGCAGCAGAGAGGGGAACAGTTGTAAGCGGTTTTTGATCCTAGCTCAATTGCTAGACGGACGGTTCGAATGGCCCCTGACTTATGAAAGTTCCATACCCGGGAATTATTTTTCAGAGTGTAAATGGAATAAGTCACGGACAGGAATGCTTCGGTGAAAAATCAAACTTATATTTATTTGATCTAACATACACTGGCTAAAACATGCACTACTAAACAAAATCACTGTCTCTGTGGAGAATAAAATCCAGGTTACAAACAACATATATACAACAGAAATAGACAGTTTCTTAGCAATAAAGGGAATTAGGGGTTACGGGGAGCGGGCAGGAAATTGGACATGAGTCTATGTTCGGAACGGTCATGGTCCTGTGGGTAACGGAGCAGGCCCAGGGGTCGTGTAGCCTGGTTCTGCTCCTACCTCTTGTGTTCTAATTATGTGTTAGATTTCAGGAGATGGTTCTATTCCTGTTCCTGGCTGGGGTGGAGATGACCTTTTACAGAAGGTAAGTACTGTAGAAAATATAGGGACAGTGATCTCCTGGACGAGTTTCGATCGCCTAGATAGGTCGGAGAGGAATTTCCCAGATTTTTTTCTCCCAAATTGGCCATTGGGTTTTTTATCTGGTTTTTCGCCTCTCCCAGGAGATCATATGGGTTCAGGAGGGATGTAGAGTGATAGTAGATTTGAGGTTAGGATCAGATCAGCCATGATCTTATTGAATGGTGGAGCAGGCTCGAGGGGCCGATTGGCCTACTCCTGCTCCTATTTCTTATGTTCTTAGTACACAACTGGGGACTATAACAAGCAGTAATTCCCTTGTTGCTATGGTGGACTCTAATTCCACCCCTACCAATGAATTACCCAGTCACATAAACCCCTTCGCCTGGCTGAACCAAACGAAGCTTCCACCCCAGAATAGCCCAAAAACGTCACTTCTGAGAAAAAACCTGAGCCCTTAGGTGGCTGACATTTGCAGCCTCCTAGAAGAAGACCTGTTGGACCTGGTGACCACGCATTACCTGTAGCTCTCAAAGTCACCACCACCCTCAACTTTTTTGTCTCTGGATCCTTCCAGGGCTCTGCCAGAGACATATCCAGGATCTCCCAGTCAGCGGCCCACAAATGCGTAAGACAGGTGATGGATGGCTTGTTTGCCAGGGCTGGCAATTATGTCAACTTCGCCTGCGATGACGCCAGTCAGAATGAGTGGGCGCTCGGCTTTAAGGCTCTGGCAGGCTTCCCACAGGTGCAGGACATCATCAACTGTACACACATGGATAACTCCCCTGCTCTTCTTAGAAATAATGCCATGGGATTTTTTACATCCACCTGAGAGAGCAGACAGGGCCTCAGCTTAACGTCTCATCCAAAAGACGGCATCTCCAACAGTGCAGTATTCTCTCGATACTGCACCAGAGTGTCAGCCTAGATTTATGTGCTCAAGTCTCTGGAGTGAGACTTGAACCTACAACCTTCATGGCTCAGATCACCCAGGAGTATTCGTAAACCGTCAGGACTTCCACTTCATCAATGTGTAGCTGGTGTAAAACCACAGAGATATTTCTGCAGGTATGCACAAGATTCCCGGGCAGCTGTCATGATGCTTTCGTCCTGCAGCAGTCCAAGCTCCCTGACGCCTTTGCACCTGGAAGCAGACTTAAGGGGAGGCTGTTAGGAGACAAGGGATACCCATTTCAAACTTGGCTGATGACACCTGTCAGAAACCCAACTGATGAATCCCAACAGCGTTACAATGAATGCCATATGACCACCAGATGTTTGATCAAACAAGCCATGTTCGATGCGCTTCAGGTGCCTAGACAGATCTGGAGGCGCCCTTCAGTACACACCAGCCAGGGTGTCCAGAATGGTTGTGGTGTGCTGCGCTCTGCACAACATTGTGCAGCAACGAGGTTTGGACCTTAGGAGGAACAAGGCGCAGAGCACAGAGCCTCCTCAGATGATTCAGAGGGGGAGGAAGAGGAAAAGGAAGATGAGGAGGAAGAAGTTGATGATGGCAATGCACCTCCAGTTGCTTACATTGCTGCCCGGGATGCCAGGGGTGCCCTTATTAATGCAAGCTTCAGTTAGCTTGCACCAGTGGACCCATGTCACAAGCACATGCAATGGCCACTCTTGCCACCACCCCCGCGATGCCACTAACACAAAGCAGTCCTGCAAATAACCAACCACCCTTGAACATCCCCCCATTGGTCTCTGCCAATTCATGTCTTCCCATTCATCATTAAACAAGTTAACAAGTGACTTGCTACCCAGCAACCAAGAATGGACAAGACGGGAAAGTGGTGCAAAATAATAATATTTTTGTGACCTAACTAAACATTAGAAACTTAACAACACAACACTTTATCATACACCTATGTGTATAGCTTTGTGCAACTATAATGCTTTACTCTTCCTTTTCCTATTACTCCTACATGGTGCAACCACTGTGGCTTGAGCAGAGGTAGAGGCAGACTGCTCAGATCCCTGCTTTGCTTGCTAAGATGCTCTTGGTCGACATTCTCTGGGTTTTGGAGCCCGATTCTGCCCCAGTACATGGGCAGAATCGGCCATCAGGCGATGAGGCAGTATGTGGGCTATTGACTGGGGGTGTGGGGCACAATGGGTGAGAAGTGAAAGCGCTTTGAGTGGAGTCCTCATTTCCATGTCCCCTTCCGCCATCATCGGTCTCATGGCCCAGCTACATTTAATTGTTGTAATGATATCAGCAAATAGAGATAGTATTTGCCTGTTCAATTATGATGCCTTAATTGCATGTATTGATTGCTTGTGCCTGACCAGCAGAGGGCATGTGACCGAGAGAAGCAAGGCAGTTAGTTTGGTTTCAGTTTCATTCTAGATGCATCACAAGCTGAATGCTGTATAAAGAGTTGAACAGACTGATACTGTTGAACAACCTGATCACACAGCTGAGAACCAATCATCTGAGGCAACAACTCAGATTCAAGGACAATCAATCAGAAAGTCCTCAAGACGCGTGAAGCCTCCTGAGAGACTCATTGAGCAAATTTAAGGACTATTGTTATAGAAGGAAGTAATGTTATCTTATTCTTTCTTCAAGTTCTAGTGTATTGACATATTTCATGTGAACACACCAAGCAAGGTTAAAAAACCTTGATCATGATAATGATAATGTAAGTTCATTAAGTGTTACAGTTAAAATGCAGATTAATACAAAGAAAACATGTTGTTAGTTAAAAGTAAAATACTTTTGTTTTAAGAAAAGGAGATGTAATGATATCAGCAAATAGAGATAGTATTTGCCTGTTCGATTATGATGCCTTAATTGCATGTATTGATTGCTTGTGCCTGACCAGCAGAGGGCATGTGACCGAGAGAAGCAAGGCAGTTAGTTTGGTTTCAGTTTCGTTCTAGATGCATCACAAGTTTGTTGTCTCCTGAATGCTGTATAAAGAGTTGAACAGACTGATACTGTTGAGCAACCTGATCACACAGCTGAGTACCAATCATCTGAGGCAACAACTCAGATTCAAGGACAATCAATACAATTGTTACCACTGTGGTGGTGAGCACTTTGGTGTAGATCAAGGTGGCATTGTAAAGCCAAGGCTAGGGTATCTGTCATCCTATTTAAGGTAGCAGACATGTTGACATCCAGAGTCTGTATGGCGTGGTCAAGGTCTGCATAGGCTCATTTGATTAGAATGTTTGATGATCCACGGCGCTTGCCACTCTCTCCATGGGAGAACATATCATCTCATTGGTCTTCGACATCAACGTACTCATGCTTGAGGCGGACTCCTCCATTCTTTCTGCAGTTAAGGTGAGTGCGCTTGGAAGGCCTGTCAGTGCATTGCACATTGTCTACTGCTGCTCAACAATTCTTCTTTTCATCGATGGCCCCCCAGGGTACAGAATCTGTGTCCAATTGAGCAGAACTTGGAGAGGGCTGCGCCCTTCGACGCAGATTCTCCACTGCTGTCCCTGCTACCACCATCGGCTCTTGCTCACCTGTATTTCCCTCTGGCTCCTCACAGCCCCCAGCAGCACCTCATGGGAGGCATCAGTGAACCAGGCCGCAACCTTTGAACGTCCTCTCTTCTTCTCAACTCCAACTCCTGCAAATTGCATTTTTGGATTGGCCCTTTAAATACTGGAGTTGAGATCATGTCATGCGGGTCCTCATCACGCTCGCTGTCGCGCATTGGATGCTAAATCCGGAAATAAAATTATATTGAGGTGGCTGAGTTAAAAAGCCACTGACAGATGCACTGAACATACTTCCCGGTTTCCCACCTGACATCAGGCCCCCAACTCCCAGCGTGGTTCCCCCTTAATATCAGGGCCATAGACTCAGTTCTCCTCCATGACAGGCCTCCCTAACACTATTCATATCATACAAGAGCTCAGCCTACTTGATGCAGATCCAGCCTCCCAATTGCATTATGGAAAGGACTCCTCATTTAAATAAATATGCAGGCTATAATAGCCCTGTGCACATCCTGTCTGCTGCAACCTGAATGGGTGGTGGAAGCAGATTCAATTGTAACTTTCAATAGGGAATTGTATATATTTTTGAAAAGGAAAAATTTGCAGGGCTATGGGGATAGTGCAGGGAGTGGGACTAATTGGATTGCTCTTTCAAAGAGCCGGCACAGGCACGATGGGCCGAATGGCCTCCCCATGTGCTGCATGATTCTATGATTCTACGATTATGGAGGGCTACGTGTATTAACATAAGAACATAAGAGTTAGGAGCAGGAGTAGGCCATACGGTCCTTCAAGTCTGCTTCGCCATTCAATAAGATCATGGCTGATCTTTGACCTCAATTCCACTTTCCAGCCCGATCCCCATATCCCTTGATTCCCTTAGAGTCCAAAAATGTATCTATCTATCTCAACCTTGAATATACTTAATGACTCAGCACCCACAGCCCTTTGGGGTAGAGAATTCCATAGATTCACAATGCTCTGAGTGAAGAAATTCCTCCTCATCTCCGTCTTAAATGATCGACCCCTTATCCTGAGACTATGCCCCCTAGTTCTAGACTCTCCAGCCAGGAGAAACAACCTCTCAGCATCTACCCTGTCAATACCCCTCAGAATCTTATATGTTTCTTATATGTATTAAGCGTGCAGTAGGCTTTAGGCCTTCATCCATGATGATACCGGAATTAAACATCTGACATACATTAGCACAATAAGTGACCGCCATCGCATTATTGGCCCCACTGTGTTGAAACCAAGAGTCATTGCATAGGTTCCTATGCTAAATAATTTTTTCCCAGTACCTTGGAATTGTGGATGTCTTTACCAACCTCAATCTTCCTCTTACAATTTTCCAGCTGTTTTAAACCCAAGTTTGGTGTCACATAAAGTATAAACCTGCATTTTTGCAGCACCTTTCATGACCTTCAGGACATCCCAAAACACTTCACAGCCAATTAAGTACTTTTGAAGTGTAGTCACTGTTGTAGTACAGGGAAACACAGCAGTCAATTTGCACACAGCTAGGTCCCACAAACATCAATCAGATAAATGACCAGATAATCTGTTTTAGTGATATTGGTTGAGGGATAAATGATGGCCAGGACACTAGAAAAATTATTCTGCTCTTCTTCAATTTTTTACATCCACATGAGGGAGCAGATAGGGCCCTGGTTTAATGTCTCAACCAAAAAGTGGCACTGCTAACATTGCAGCACTCCCTCAGTACTACGCTGAAGTGCCAGCCTAGGTTATGTGCTCAAGTCCCTGGAATGGGGCTTAGAATCCACAACCTTCTGACACAGAGACAAGAGTGCTACCAGTGAGCCAAGGCTAACAAACTTATTAATCATTAAATCCTGATTTACCTCATCTTTTTTCTCTTTTAACCTTGGTGTCATCCTCCTCTAACAAAAGCTGTTGGCTTCTCAATAAAAAGAATACCTAACCTGGGAATACTTAATGTTGACATTAGTTTCCCAAAAAGTGCTCCATTTCTGCATTTACATCTCTTACCTTGATAAGCACACACTTTACCTGTATATTTAAAAAAAACATTAAATTCACTGATTTAACAGGATCTGCTGGACCCACTCATTGACATATTTGACACTATGAAATTTTCTTTTGCACCCAAATAAATATGTGGCAGACAGATTTTCACTCAAAATACACTTTCCTGCCTGGTGCAAAATGTTTCGTAAAGTTTTTTCCAACACCTGAATGATAACTCCTTATTAGTGCACATAATTAATACCAATATAATTATTGTACCGTTCAACTGTATCTCTCCGAGAAAGCACAAGGTTGTTCTGGATGTGTAACAACTTGCAGGGGGTAAAAAATAATGTAAAGAGTTAAAGTATAAGTGTACATATGGACTGCAGCAGTTTTTGCCTTTTCTTTGCTTCCAACTGTTAGATGGTGTTATGTTCATTAATAACTAGACATTCTTATTATGAACACAGCTAGCTTCTAGCTAGTCATTTATTCAGTACACGTTCTCTAGGTACAGTATCTGTAGAGATGCAGCATGTGTGCTCCTGTGTGTAGGCTGCCATCTTGACTGTTGCCTTGTGGGTAGCCTAGTGCCTCATGGGTAATGTAGTCTTAATATATATACAGCTGGGTAGTGTAGTCTTATACATACAGCTTTACACAGCTCTACGGCTCCACCTAGTGTCCACTATAGAATGACATGTTATTGATCGTTACATCCCCCTTTCTTTGAGGTTTAACAAAATCAATATCAATCAACTTTCAAGAAAACAATAAAGATAATATCAGTAACACTTTTGTTAGTGCTCTATAAACATAAACATTTTCAAAACCGTCAACACATTTTCAAAGCTTTACATTGTACTCAAAGATTAAGTCTATCAGGCTTTTACTTCACGTGTGGATCTTCTCAACACGGGTAAGTCTGATGTGTCTTCATGAGATTGTTCTGGCGGTGAATGACAAGATGCAGTTGCGGCATTGTCATCAATCTGCTCTTGTATAGATCGAGGTCTCCTTGCGATCTTTGCTTGGAGAGGGTTTCAGTGTTTCCTTCACTCTTCATGCCATAACTCTCAATGTAGTCAATGCACTCTCGAAAAACTGCTGGCAGCTGGATCCCATCATACAGCATAGTCCTCTCAGCAGCCTCGGCTAATGGAACACCAAAGATTGGCCTGAGGGAAGAAGAAGTATCCACCGGAACTGCTTCCTGCTCTGGTGCAGGCTTCTTCTTTTTCTTTTTCTCTTTCCACTGCTTAACAACATCTGCTGCGGTTATATCTTTGGACTTTTTCTCCTTGTGTTTTTCCTCTTTGTGCTTTTCTTCCTTTGGCTTCTCTTTGACCTTAAAGTCTTTTTCTTTCTTCTTGGAGAAACTAGGCTTTTTGAAGACATGGATACCCTTTGGCCTTTTCATCCTTGATGGGCTCTCTGCTTCATCACCTGAGTCATCTGGTCTGCTTATGGCACAGTTTATACGGTAGACTCTCTTGACCAGTTCTAAGTCTTCACAAGCTTTGTCACCTAGTATCGAATCAAGTCTTTCAGCCACAACAGAAAACATGAGATGATGCACTTTGTCTTTGACTGTCACTTTAAGTCTGCATACACCTAAGCTATCTATTTTCTGTCCATTATAGCTCTTCAGTAGTACTGACTTTTTCTGTATTTTGGGCTTTTCTTTCATATTTTTTATGTCACTCATACTGATTAAGTTTGCTTTTGCCCCAGTGTCCAGTTTCAATGTAACTAATGCTCCATTTATCTGCAGTGGGATCATCCATTTGTCCACTTTTACTGCATTGACTTTATGTTCAGCATTGTCCATTTCTGAGGGCTGCACATTTTCTGTATCTTTTTTGATATTGTCACGACACCATTCCTACAAAAAATGTCTCACTTAAATCAGTGTTCTCAATCACATTAACTTGTTGCCCTTTCGTTGTTTTTACTTTTGAAAAGCATTGTTTGGCAAAGTGATTCTTTCCATGACACTTTGTGCACATTTTTCCAAACGCTGGGCATTGGCTTAACTAGGGTTGCAAAGGGGTGGAAAGTTTCCGGTAAATTTCCGGAAATTTTCCACGGGAAGTTTAGCTTGGGAATTTTGGGAATTTTGCCCAAAAATCACATGCTAGCATAATGTTGTTTTTTTTGTATTTCTTTCTTTTTTTTCCACAGGTCCTCTCTTAAAATTACTAACAGAGATGGAATCTTAATGATTAAGGAATTTCTTAATCAATATATGTTTATCTTCTTACTTGGCTTGTTTTAATAATTACAAGTTTTGTGTGTGACTGTGAACAAATGTGTCCTGATTGGTTGGATGAGTGGATGAGCGATTAGCTCCCTCTATTTGTAATATTTGCATATCGAATTGTGATTGGCCTGCAGGCATCTGTAAGACTGCTATAGTTTTTTTAAGATCCAGGTTAGGGGTCCTGAGGGAAGTCATTTTGTTTTCTGCTGATGTTGTGATGATGCAGTAAGTAAATCAGACTTTATACCAAATAAACCAGTTACTTGTTGAACTCTGTTGTCCTTCAATTTAAAATATACAAAATAATACACTATTGGTGATGTAGCGTCGTGTGTGTACAGGTCATGCTTCCATCACAAGGAGCATCAGCAAAAATGTACTCACCCTGTTGCAATCGTGCTGATCGACCGCAGTTCGACACAGAGATGAATGCCCTTTATTTCTCTGCATAGAACAATGCCACGTTTACCGTCGGTTTTGTGGAAGGATTTTACCCCAGGCATTAAAGATGGAAAGACTGTGTACATGTGCAAACACTGTAGAAAGCCATATGTAAAGAATGCCACAAAGATGCAGCAGCATTTATCCAAATGCAACAACTTCACTCAAAGCTCACAGCAGTCAGCCCAGAGTTCCTCTGCTTCCATTCAAGAAGATGATGGTTCTCATTCAGCATCAGGCTCCTTATCATCAGCAACTCCTGGCCCACTTGGAAGGTTCTTTGATACAATGGATAACCATAGCCAGAAGAATGCAGATGAGTGCCTTGCTCGAGCTGTATATGCAACAGGCTCACCCCTCATGCTCACAGCCAATGTGTACTGGAAGAGATTTTTCAATGTTATTCACCCTGCATACTGTCCTCCCACCAGACATGCTTTGTCTACTTATTTGCTGGAGGCTGAGTATAACAGAGTCCAAGGAAAGCTCAAAGAAACGATAGCGATGGCAGACTGTGTTGCAGTTATCTCAGATGGGTGGTCAAATGTACGAGGGGAGGGCATCATAAACTACATCGTCTCCACTCCTCTCCCAGTGTTCTTCAAGAGCACAGACACGAAGGACAACAGACACACAGGCACATACATTGCTGATGAGCTGAAAGCGGTCATCAACGATCTTGGATCACAAAAGGTCTTTGCAGTAGTTACTGACAATGCTGCGAATATGAAGGCTGCTTGGGCTCAAGTGGAGGAGGCCTACCCTCATATTACGTCTATTGGGTGCGCAGCTCATGGGCTTAACCTGCTCCTCAAGGACATCATGGGTTTGAGAACCATGGAAGCACTGTACAAGAGAGCCAAGCAAGTTGTTAAGTATGTCAGGGGAAAACAGGTAGTTGCAGCAACCTACAACTCCAAGCAAATGACAAAGAACAAGAACACCACACTGAAGCTGCCCAACAACACTAGATGGGGTGGTGTTGTCATAATGTACAACAGCCTTCTGGAGGGTAAGGAGTCGCTGCAAGAAATGGCAATATCCCAGTCTGGGGATATGGAAACCACCATCAAGAAAATACTGCTGGATGATGTGTTTTGGGAGAGAGTGGTTAGCAGCCTTAAACTACTCTCACCAGTAGCATCTGCAATTGCTCAGATTGAAGGAGATGACGCTGTCTTGTCAGATGTTCTCAGGCTTTTTACTGATTTAAAAGAACAAATCAGCATTGCCCTACCCACATCCCTGCTGCTCAAAGCAGAGGAGAAGGCAATTGTTCAATTCATACAGACGCGTCAAGAATTTTGTGTCAAGCCGATTCATGCTGCAGCATACATGCTGGACCCAAAGCATGTTGGGAGACCAATACTTTTTGGAGAACAGATCAACAGCGCTTACAGTGTGATTTCTACCCTCTCACACCTTCTCAATCTGGATGTGGGCAAAGTTCTGGGAAGTCTGGCAAAGTTCTCTACCAAGCAAGGTCTTTGGAATGGGGATGGGATATGGGAATCATGCAAGCATATCAGTGCACATACCTGGTGGAAGGGACTTTGTGCATCTGAGGCCCTGTCACCTATTGCATCGGTGATACTCCAAATCCCACCTTCATCAGCGGCCTCTGAACGAAACTGGTCACTTTTTGGGAATACACATACAAAGGTGCGCAACAGGCTGACTAACAAGAGAGTGGAGAAACTGGTGGCTATCCGGGCGAACCTACAACTTATTGAGCCAGATACAGAAGTGTCCACCACACAGCTAGACACTGACACAGAGGAGGAAATGGACACGTCAGAGCCAGAGTCAGAGAATCAGGAGGAGCAATGAGGAGTAGAAGACTCAGAAGACTCATGAGTAGAAGACTCAAAGGGACAAAATAAGGACAAATTACAGGCTAAATAAGCTGACGCTCTTTTTATTTTATTTTAGATGGGTCTTTTTTGTGGGGGTTCAATAAAGTTCAAAATTATAACCTAAATAAAGTTTTGAAAGCCTGTTTTTATTTGTATGGAACAGTATGTCTATTTTGACGACAAAGATAATATAAGGGTCAGAGACAAAAACCATCAGTGTGCAAAAAAACTCTAAATTCCCATAAATTCCCATAAATTCCCAAAATTCCCATAAATTCCCAAAAATTCCCATGAAAAGTTTCCTCCTTTAAAAATTCCCAGAATTTTGCAACCCTAGTCTTAACTGGTGTTTGTAACCACAGCGTTTACAATTAAAAATTTCATCCTCCGATTGCTTTTCATTTCTGTTCTGCCACGTTTCTTCCCCTTGTAGGACACAGTACCGACAGCAGCATTATCTCATTACAATCGCATCATTATTGATTTCACTGAAAGTCTTCACGTGCTTTCGAGCTAGCTCGCTGGCTTGGCATATTTTCACCGCATTTTCCAAATTTAGTTCGGTTTCTCTCAACAGACGTTCCCTGACTTTTTTTATCATGAATACTAAACACAATCTGGTCACGAATCATGGATGCTTTGAGCTCAGAGAAATTACATGTCTGTGCTTTCAGTTTCAGATCAGTTATAAAGCTATCAAAAGCCTCATTTTGTTGCTGTGTCCGAGAACGGAAGATGTATCTTTCATACGTCTCATTCTTTTTGGGAGAGCAATGTGCATCAAATTTTTTTAGCACATCTTCTAATTTTTCTCTGTTCTCCGCTGGATTAAATACAAATGTATTAAATACCTCTATCGCCTGTGGGCCTGCAACCGTAAGCAGCAATGCTATCTTCCTTGCATCTGGCTTCGTACCGAATCCGATGGCTGCAATGTAGAGTTCGAATTGCTGTTTAAAAGTCTGCCAATTGTAGTCGATTTTTTCTGTGAGATTCAAACGCTCTGGTGGCTTCAAATTCTCCATGTCGCTTTTCACAATTTTCAGCAGATCTTCACCATCCTGGTACCATGTTATGTTCATTAATAACTAGATATTCTTATTATGAACACAGCCAGCTTCTAGCTAGTCATTTATTCAGTACACGTTCTCTAGGTACAGTATCTGTAGAGATGCAGCATGTGTGCTCCTGTGTGTAGGCTGCCATCTTGACTGTTGCCTTGTGGGTAGCCTAGTGCCTCATGGGTAATGTAGTCTTAATATATATACAGCTGGGTAGTGTAGTCTTATACATACAGCTATATACAGCTCTATGGCTCCACCTAGTGTCCACTATAGAATGACATGTTATTGATCGTTACAGATGGATGTTAATGAATAGATTTAAGATGATACCTGTTGTTTCATTCACTCAAAAAGCCATCCTATTTTGTGGAGGTATCATTGATTATAATCAGAGTTCAATCAGATGACATTTACAGTAACTGCCAAAGATAAATTGTACCTGTGACATTTTCTTTGCAATCTGTCCACGTTGTCAGCATATCTATGGATGACAGCTCTTGAAATAGCCTATTTATGACCTGAAGGAAGATGGGGCTGTGGGATGTGGGAGGCTTAGTTACACACTGAACCTTGTGTAACAGTAGTTTAGGTGTACCAGAAAACCAGGCCAAGATAAACAATAACGTACCTCGGGGGAAAAATTGGGTTGATTTGTGTAAAGTCTGTGGGTTGTTTAGTTAATTAATACGCAGACTACCAGAGTAACTTAAAACAGGACTTTACTATTCGAAGGTCAGGGCGAATCTGCCCAATAAATCCTGACACAACACTTATATACTGGTGTGGTCACCGTCAGTATTACAGTATACAGAAGCCAAACAAAGTAGTGCCACACCTAAAATAGTTCTCTTAAAGGTGAACGGTTACATACAATAGTTCTCTTAAAGGTAGACGGGTACATACACTACAATCCTCCCTTTTTAGCTTACAACATACTTATTCCCCATTAAACATAATATATAATCAACTTCATGTAAAACAATTCACAGGTATAGTCTCTGCGGGAAACAGTTCACAGATTCAGTCTCTGCGGGAACAGTTCACAGATTCAGTCTCTGGTCTTGACTCGGTCCGAACAACATCTCTGTGGTGTAGCCGGTTCACATTTCTAGCGTGACTCATCCAATAGTCTTTCCCTTGGCTTAACAGCTTGAACTTCCATCCTGCTGAACCAGCAGTGCTGACTTTTACAAACAGCTGGACTGCCTTGGTAATTTTTCCTACTTTCCAACTGATTTGGCTCCCTTCGTAGGGCCCACGTGCATGATCTGATAGAAGTGATAATGATTTAGATGGTTATCGTCTTCTGCTTCGTCTTTTTCTTTTCTGCTTCTTGGAGACTCTCGGGGCTCCCTTATCCGCTGCCAGCTGTAACGCCACCATCTCCCTATGTTCCTTAGACTTTAAGTGCTTCATCCTGATTTCTGCACTTTGGGAGTTTTCATCACAAGCTGGGCAGACCAAGTCATCGTAATATTCCGTGTCACTCAGCAGGTCATGGTAATATTCGGTGTCATCCTGAGCTAGTCTAGCGAGAGGGCCTGCTACTTCTTCCTTACCCAACTGGACATTAGCCGACTGTTGTTCCCTCCCTAGACATCTTTCCTGAAGAGACTTCTTCATGCGTTCATATTCATCCCGCTCTTCCTGGGTTTCCTGCCAATCCTTCACTAATGACCTCCCTAGACATCTTTCCTGAAGAGACTTCTTCATGCGTTCATATTCATCCCGCTCTTCCTGGGTTTCCTGCCAATCCTTCACTAATGACCTCATTTGTGATTCCAATACTTCCCCTTCCATCGGGGATTGATTGATCGGGCTATTCAATCCTTCTACTGGAGCAGCTGTTTCAACATTCTGTAGTTCACATTGACGTGATTCAGCGTACTTTCGGCAGCCCCGTAAAATCTGTGTTGCAACCTCAACTATTCCCCAAACTTTTGAGAGCTCCGAACTCCTTCCCTTTGAAGATTGAAGCTCGTGTTCAAATGGTTCCCATTGCAGAGTCTTGTCTCTCAGCATATGAAGGAGTTGGCTGACTGTTAACTCTTCCACAGGGACCCTGTGGATCAGAGTCTTCTCCATTTCATCCACCTTTTCCTCCAATGCTTTCACCTTTTTTTCCTCTTGTACTTTGGCTTTAAGCGCTCGGAGAAGTTGCGCCTTGATGCTCTCTAGCTCATGTTCAGGGGCCATTCTTACAGTCTCTGTGTTTCTTACAGTTGCCTTTTCTTTCACTGAAAGAATTCCCAGTTGAATCTGTTCTTCAAGTTGTTGAACCTCGGTCATTGCCGCCTCATATTTGTCTTGGGTTTCCTTCAATATTTTTATGAGTTCTTGGACATCTTGACTTTCATGTTCTGCCATGTCTTTCACCTCTAATTTCTCATCTATGGATGGAACTTCTACCGATGAGTCTGTCTTGGCCTTGAGCTCATCAAGAATTTCCTGCAGCCTTTGGACTTCTTGCTCATGTTCAACCTTTAGTTGCTCATAAGCTTCCACTGAAACTAGCTTTTCGGAGGTTGCCGAGTTAACCCCCTCCAGGATTGTAGCCTGGGCCTGTTCATACTGTTCCTTCAACTTCTCAAACTCTGCTTGTAAGGAGTCATAGAGAAGAAGTGGAATAAAATCCTGGCTTCCTGAAGATTCCTCTTCATTTGCTTCTTTCTGCAAATATTCTAACTCCTGAACATCATAAGGGAGATGTGATCGGTGATTGGTCACGATGGCTCTATGGTCGCTCTCTGCTTGAGCTAGCTGCTTCTGTTGTCTTTACAGATTCTCCCATTCGGTGTCATAGAACTTTTTCATTGTTTTCATCTCTTGTACGAGATAGTAACTCAATTGTTCTAATTGTTGTCGTAATTTGAAATAAAGTTGAGTCCGAGCTCGGTGTTCTTCCGTCATGGATATGTCCTTAAACTGAACAGACTCAGAATTCTCTGTCAAACTATGTTGTCGTTGTTCGGTGGAGATCTGTTCTGAAACTTTGTTCTTCTCTGGAGCATAAGCCTTTCTGCATGCCTTCGTTTTTCCAACCTTAGTCGGCAAGTCCATTTTAGCCTTGTCTTTCACATTTGGGTTGGTCTTATCGTCATCCGATTCAGAATCTGAGCTGATTGTCTGCACCGAGTCCTCACTCGTTATGGCTTTTAGATAGTGCCATTCCATGTCTATTTTCTTGATCCACTCCCGTCCTAGAAGTGGTGGTCCTCCCTCAGGTAGTACGCATAAGTTCATTCTTGGGTGTTCTTTACCCCTATCTCTCACCTTGACTCTTATCTTCCCCATGGGGTATACTTTATGCCCCGTGTATGTCTGCAATACGAACTTGGTATCTCTTAAGGATATATGTGAGAATAGCCGGTGGTAATCCCTTCGATTTATGACTGATAGAGCTGATCCAGTGTCCAACTCCATTTTCACTTGGACTCCAGCTATTTTTAGCATGACCCAGATAGTTTGTAGGTCAGCTTCCTTACTCACATTGTGAATTCTCAGACTGCCAAGCTCCTGGCCGTTTGGGTCTGAGTCCGAATTCTGTTTGTCTGAACTCTTCTCAGCCACCTTGTGTACCTTGTTGTACTTTTCCTGTGATGGCTTCCTTTGGTTGTTGGTCTTCTTCCCTGACCGGCATACCTTAGCTATGTGACCCAGTTTGCCACATTTCCTACATTCCTGGTTCTTAAACCAGCATTGGTTCTGGTCGTGTGTTGTCTTCCCATAACGATAGCATTTTGTTGTACTCGAGGTAATTTGATCCACACTGAGTGCCGCTGCCTTTAGCTGCATTTCCGCAGTTCCCTTCGCTGCGGCTTCGTGTGATGCTGCAATAAGGACAGCCCTGTCAAGTGTAAGGTCGTTCTCTTCGAGTAGTCACTTTTGCGTTCCTTCCTTTGACAACCCGCACACGAACTTGTCTCGCAATGCCTCTGTCAGATTCCCTCCAAACTGGCAGTGTTTCGCTAGTCTACGCAGTTCGACCAAGTATTCTGCGTTGCTTTCGTCTTTCCTTTGCGTTCTCGCATAGAATTTGAATCGTTCCGCCAACATCAACGGTGTGGGGTTCAAGTGATCCTTCAGAACAGTCACAATATCATCGAAAGTCTGATCCGCCGGTTTAGCTGGTGCTAGTAGATGCTTCAAGAGCCCGTATGTCTTCGCGCCCATCGAGTTTAGCAAGGTTATAGCTTTGTCATCTTCTTCTATTTTATTGGCCTCACAATAGATCTCAATGTGTTCCACATACGTGGCCCAGTCTTCTACCTCGGAATTAAAATCGTTGATGTTACCACGCTTAGGCATCTTCCTCTCTTCCTGATAACAGCACGAATTATTTCTTTAAATTTTCTTTTATTTTTTTTTCCAAGATGGCGGTTCCCGCGAAAATGGCGGTTTCCCGCGCTTATCTTCTCTCCCCGCCCACTTCAATGGCGGTTTCCTGCTTCTGTCTTCTTCCCCGCCTAATGGCGGCTTCCCGCGTTTCTTCCCTAGCGGGAGGGGTACACTTTCCCCACGGGCGACGGCCGCTGGCTTTCAGGTTCACAGCCTACGCGTCGGCTTCAGTGCTTTCCCTTTTCTCGGCAGGGCAACCGGCGCTGGGTACACCCCGTTGACGGCGAACAGTTTCAGCCGCTGGGCTGGCTCTCGCTCAGTTCCCCTTGCTCGGGCTCTGTCTCTCTCCCGCTCGCTCGGCTCTACCGGCGCTGGGTACACCCCGTTGACGGAGAACAGTTTCAGCCGCTGGACTGGCTCTCGCTCAGTCTCCCTTGCTCGGGCTCGGTCTCTCTCCCGCTCGCTCGGCTCTACCGGCGCTGGGTACACCCCGTTGACGGAGAACAGTTTCAGCCGCTGGACTGGCTCTCGCTCAGTCTCCCTTGGTCGGCTCTGCCTCTCCCACTCGCTCGGCTCCCAATCGCGCCTCCCAGCCCTCTCGCAGTCCGGTGCTTCCCTCCCCGGCTGCGGCTGAGTTTATCTCTTCCCGTGCCTACGTTCCCGGTCGCAGCGCTTCGTGGCTTCGGTTGCTGCCCGGCCTTTTTCGCCGGTCGCGGTCTAGCTGTCTCACGACGCCGTTGCGTCCCCCAGCCTGTCTGTACCGCGGCTTCCTTGCTCCACGCTGCCCCAGTCTCAGCGCCTCTGGACCCGACTTCTGTCCGGCTCCTTTCCCCCTCGACCGTGGTCGAGTGCACCGCCCTTATCCTCCGGTTATTCTTTTTACTTTCCCTTACTCACAGTCACCGTGGCCGCCTTGCTTCTCGTGCTGATCGGCTCACTCCTCACCGTGGCAGAAGGGACAGTCAGTGCCCGTTGCTGATGGAAGTCTTTGTCTCTAAATTCTTCCTCCTTTCTAGTTCTGCAGCCTCGAGTTTTCTCCCAGCAGAACGACGAGGGCGGTTGCCTCTTCTCGACGCTCGTTAACTGCTTCAGAAGTATTGTTGCTGCAGGGTACGATCGGACTCGTCGCCACTGTAAAGTCTGTGGGTTGTTTAGTTAATTAATACACAGACTACCAGAGTAACTTAAAACAGGACTTTACTATTCGAAGGTCAGGGCGAATCTGCCCAATAAATCCTGACACAACACTTATATACTGGTGTGGTCACCGTCGGTATTACAGTATACAGAAGCCAAACAAAGTAGTGCCACACCTAAAATAGTTCTCTTAAAGGTGAACGGTTACATACAATAGTTCTCTTAAAGGTAGACGGGTACATACACTACAATTTGCACTTCTCATTAGCGTCCCGGGCGTGGCGCCGCTAGCACCTCCTGCAAAATTCAGTGGGAGGTTAGTGGCGGCAGTAGACGGTAGCGCCCCGTGGTCCTGCGCTGCCTGCGATTATGTTATCGCCATCCGCTTGCGCACCGGCTGCAAACTTCCCTTGCGCCCCCCTGACCTATCACTGGACGATATGTCTGACAGGGTCAGGGGGCGATTTGCAGCGGCGGCGGCACTAGTAAAAGGGGCAGGTGTCGGGCAGCCATTTTTTTTGGCCAACTGCTGGCACCTGCTCCCTTCCCCTTTTTTTCTTCGGGGTGCTGGCCGCGATCGCTCAGCCCGGCACTCCTCGAATGCTGGGCTGTTTTCATGGCACCCCGGTCCCCGGTGGCCTAGCAGGGTCCTGGTGTGCACAGTGCTAGGCCCCTCCCCTTTAATCAGGGGAGGAGGCCTGCAATGACGCGGCACTATGTGCCAACGCGTGTGCCACTGTTGCACGGAGCGCCGCGATCTTCCTGCTTGGGGCATAACGAATGAATTTCTGGCGGAGGGGCACTAACTTTTTCGGGGCGCCACCCACTTTTTCCCCCCTCATTTCTCATCAGGACTGGGAGGAAACAACCTTTTTCGATTGAACATTTGTGACTCATGAAAAAACTAGATTTCAGATGATTACTTGGAAAACAGGATTAACACGGGACTCAAGCAATACCTCATTCACTTATCACCTTAAAAGCTGCAGTATTGCATTTCTAGGAATCTACTTGTCAGTTTGACTAATATTTTTTAAAATTTGTTCATGGGATGTGGGGATCGCTGGCAAATCCAGCATTTATTGCCCATCCCTAGATGCTCTTGCAAAGGTGTTGGTGAGCCGCCTTCTTGAACCGCTGCAGTCCGTGTGGTGAAGGTACTCCCACAGTGCTGTTAGGGAGGGAGTTCCAGGATTTTGACCCAGCGACGAAGAAGGAACGGCGAAAAACTTCCAAGTCAGGATGGTGTGTGACTTGGTGGGGAACTTGGAGGTGGTGGTGTTCCCATGCGCCTGCTGCCCTTGTCCTTCTAGGTGGTAGAGGTCGCGGGTTTGGGAGGTGCTGCCGAAGAAGCCTTGGCGAGTTGCTGCAGTGCATCTTGTAAATGGTACACACTGCAGCCACGGTACGCCGGTGGTGGAGGGAGTGAATGTTTAAGGTGGTGAATGGGGTGCCAATCAAGTGGGCTGCTTTGTCCAGGATGGTGTCGAGCTTCTTGAGTGTTGTTAGAGCTGCACTCATCCAGGCAAGTGGAGAGTATTCCATTACACTCCTGACTTGTGCCTTGTGGATGGTGGAAAGGCTTTGGGGAGTCAGGAGGTGAGACACACGCTGCAGAATACCCAGCCTCTGACCTGCTCTTGTTGCCACAGTATCTATGTGGCTGGTCCAGTTAAGTTTCTGGTCAATGGTGACCCCCAGGATATTGATGGTGGGGGATTTGGCGATGGTAATGCTGTTGAATGTCAAGGGGCGGTGGTTAGACGCTTGCTTTTTGGAGATAGTCATTGCCTAGCACTTGTGTGGCGCGAATGTTACCTGCCACTTATCAGCAAAAGCCTGAATGTCGTCCAGGTCTTGCTGCATGCAGGCATGGACTGCTTCATTATCTGAGGAGTTACGAATGGCACTGAACACTGTGCAGTCATCAGCGAACATCCCCACTTCTGACCTTATGATGGAGGGAAGGTAATTGCTGAAGCAGCTGAAGATGGCTGGGCCTAGGACACTGCCCTGAGGAACTCCTGCAGCGATGTCCTGGGGCTGTGATGATTGACCTCCAACCACCACAACCATCTTGCTTTGTGTTTGGTATGACTCCAGCCAGTGGAGAGTTTTCCCCTCGATTCCCATTGACTTCAGTTTTACTTGGGCTCATTGATGCCACACTTGGTAAAATGCTGCCTTGATGTCAAGGGTAGTCACTCTCACCTCACCTCTGGAATTCAGCTCTTTTGTCCATGTTTGGACCAAGGCTGTAATGAGGTCAGGAGCCGAGTGGTCCTGGCGGATCCCAAACTGGGCATCAGTGAGCAGGATATTGGTGAGTAAGTGCTGCTTGATAGCACTGTTGACGACACCTTCCATCACTTTGCTGATGATTGCGAGTAGACCGATGGGGCGGTAATTGGCCGGATTGGATTTGTCTTGCTTTTTGTGGACAGGACATACCTGGGCAGTTTTCCACATTGTCGGATAGATGCCAGTGTTGTAGCTGTACTGGAAAAGCTTGACTAGAGGTGCGGGTAGTTCTGGAGCACAAGTCTTCAGCACGACAGCTGGATTGTGTTGTCGGGGCCCATGGACCTTTGCTGTATCCAGTGCCCTCAGCCGTTTCTTGATATCACGTGGAGTGAAACGAATTGTCTGAAGACTGTCTTCTGTGGTGGTGGGGACCTCAGCAAGAGGCCCATATGTTTCATCCACTTGGCACTTCTGGCTGAAGATGGTTGCAAACGCTTCAGCCTTGTCTTTTGCAACCACGTGCTGGGCTCCACCATCATTGAGGATGGGGATATTCATGGAGCCTCCTCCTCCCGTTAGTTGTTTAATTGTCCAACACCATTCATGTATAAACTACCCTGTTATCTCTGTGTGTTCTCAGCCTGTCTTTGAAGTAGTGCTCTCCGTAAGCAAATCACATCTGAAATAATGACATTTATATATATGCAAATCTGATAAAAGCAGATTGTAGGAGCCGTCTGTAATTGTCAATATTATCAGCAAATTACAAAAAAATTCTCCCAGCTTCCTCTCCCACAAAACACACTCTGAAAATCATATTTTTTCTTTATATTTTTGACTCTCTGCTCATTTTCTCTCTATATTATTTTGTTTCTCTTTTATAATTTTATATCTCCTGTTTTTCTGTCAGTATAAACTGACCATATCTATTTTTCTGCTAAATTCTAACACTAATTATTTATTTCTCTCTCTCTTTCTTTGCTATTTCTTCGTATGTCTTTTTTTACAGTTATACATTGTTTTCCATTATTGCCATGCCCTCTACAATTATTTTTTTCTGTTTTATTTTAATTACATAAGGTTGGCAGAAATAGTGCATCATGTAAATCTCTCAAATGGTCAAGTTCTTCTCAGACCTGCACAGATAGCCTGAATCTGATGATTCAAAGTTGTCTTTTGCACTAAAAAGTGAATTATTCAATAATTTGAATTAAGCAATATAAATAACACAGCAAAACAAAGCTAAAAACATTTCAATGATAGATGATTTGAATGAAGTGACATTGAATTCGGGCTGTAGTTTGCCAAAGAGAAAGCTAGAACAACAACTTGCATTTATATAACGCCTTTAACATAGTAAACTGTCCGAAGGCGTCACACATGAGCGTTATCAGACAAAATTTGCAATTTATGTAGCAGCCAGGAATATCAAGGTAAAGTGCAGTCATCTTCATTTCAGTGGTGGGCACTCCACCTATCCCAGCATATGCTGTGTATGCAAAATTATGGATGTTTCTTGATCAAGCCTAGTTTGACCTGATATGTAACTAGTCCAATTCCATTAGGACACTTTTTGGCTTTCCCAATCTTTTGCTTATAACAACATATTGTTGCATCCAGTAATTTGTGAAGAACTATTTTTGATGAAATCATTACTGGAATATTAAAGAAAGTCCGTATCATAATTAAAATCAGTAAAACTATTTTTTGACTCTTGAATGTCCAAGTCCAGAAATCCCATTCCTTCTTGAAGCATAATTCAGAGAGCAGGTGTAGATGCTGTTCTGGGCTGCATGCTGGCCCCACTGTTCCAACATCAAATGGTAATCAATCTTAGAGGGATTGATTTCTATTTGACTCTGGGGTCTACCGCCCTGGGAGCCAAGGAAGCAAAGGTATGTGAAGCACAAATCTTCAGCTAGACCAATCCATGGACTCCTCAGCACCTGCACGGAGTGGCATTCCTGTAGCGCTGCTACTGGTGTGGGCCCATTCCCGGTATGGTAATGAAATTGCCCCAGGATTTGGGGTGGAGTCCCAGCGGGGACAAAACAATGGGCGAAAGTTGTGCTCTGCCACACTTCTGGTGGTGCCATTCTGGTGGAATCAAAAGGAAATCAATCCCGGAGGATTCGCCTGCCAGTAGAAATTGTTTACGACTTTCACACCTCCCACGTTAGGTGTTAAAGTAGGGTTCGTAGACCTGAATCCACTTTAACAGAAACACACGCATACACTATCTCTCTCATGGAGATTAAATAAGAAACACAACTACACCTGTCCTGGAGTCTTAAAGTGCCCAGTTGGCCAAACCGATGATCACCCGAAGTCCGTTGAATTCTTTATACGTCTTCTCTTCTTCAGACCAGGACACTTTTGTCCTCGCCGACTGCAGTAAAAATCTTGTTCTTGTGTCAGTTGTTATACTTCTTTGTGTTACGATTCTTCATGTAGCGTTCATGTATATATCTCAATCTTTGGCTCATTCAAGCGTGGCTTGTCTCCTTGTTGTTCGTGATTGGTTCAAAGTTTAGTAGGGTTACTTCATCATGCATGTCACTTGTTGCCCATTAATGAGGGTCTTATCTCAAGACAGTGCTGGTCAGTTCCACTGGTTGCATAGCAACTCCAGACCTGTCCCTGGCCACAATGCTTCTTCAATCTCTGTGTAATGTCTGTTACAGTGCTCTTCCATACTCTCTGCCCTCAACTTGCATTCCAATGCAGTATAGCCATCATTAAAACATAGAAACATAGAAACATAGAAGATAGGAGCAGGAGTAGGCCATTCGGCCCCTTGAGCCTGCTCCACCATTTAATGCGATCATGGCTGATCATCCAAATTCAGTACCCTGTCCCTGCTTTCTCCCCATATCCCTTGATCCCGTTAGCCTTAAGAAATATATTCAACTCCTTCTTGAATATATTTAATGAACTGGCCTCTACTGCCTTCTGTGGTAGAGAATTCCACAGGTTCACCACTCTCTGGGTGAAGAAATTCCTTCTCATCTCTGTCCTAAATGGCTTAACCCTTATCCTTAGACTGTGACCCCTGGTTCTGGACTCCCCGACCATTGGGAACATCCTTCCTGCATCTAGTCTGTCCAGTCCTGTCAGAATTTTATAAGTTTCAATGAGATCTCCTCTCATTCTTCGAAACTCCAGTGAGTATAAGCCCAATCGACCCAATCTCTCCTCATACGTCATTCCTGCCATCCCAGGTATCAGCCTGGTGAATCTTCGCTGAACTCCCTCCATGGCAAGAACATCCTTCCTCAGATAAGGCGACAAAAACTGCACACAATACTCAAGATGTGTACAACTGCAGGAAGACACCCTTGTTCCTGTACTCAAACCCTCTCGTTACGAAGGCCAACATACCATTTGCCTTCTTAACCGCCTGCTGCACCTGCATGCTTACCTTCTCCTTTGCATTAAAGTTCTTCTTGTTGTCAGGGACATTTGAAATAGATTTCCCTTCACCACTGACGGAGAATCTTAGGAAAGTTTTCTTTCAGCCTGAGAAGCCTTAACTACTCACTCGAGGAGTGGGGTGCTGCTTTGATATTCCAGTGTAACGCTGAGTGGGTGCCCTGTTGTACCACTACATTGATATTGTATAAAGGTGCTTTTAGCAATGACAGCACACAGTCTAGAGTGGGGTTCAAACCCTACACCTTCTGAATCAGAGGCAGGAATGCTGCCACTAAGCCAAGGGATTGCTCCTATATCTTCATTAATGTTTCTAAATGTGAGCAGAAGTAACGACTTAGAAAAATAAGAAAGTATTAAGAAAATATCTTTGGTCTCCTTCACTTAAAGTGTTGCATGTGTTGCCCTGACAATATTACAATCTCCTTCTAGGGGATGTTATCAAATGTATTACTGATTCTTTTTTTCTGGAGACAAATGTAAACAAATAGGCCTAGAAATTCAGTTGTTAGCGCCAGCCGCTAGTGCCTTAGGAGGAGGAGAAGTGGGGCGCGAAGCGGATAGCGCCCGGGCGCGGCGCGATCTGCCCCCTCGCGAACTTCAGTCAAGATTTAGCGGCGGCGCAAAACCGCAGTGCCCGCTCAGCTGCACGCGCAGATCCTGACGTCATTTGATGGTGCAACGCCCTTGGTGCGCCCCGAACCGGAACTTCAGTGGCGCCCCCCTTCTGTGCGCCTGGCGCCCCCAGTGACTGGTTGAGTGGAACGGTTCTCAGTCGCTGTGGGGCGCGGGGGCGCTATTTAAAGGGGACTCTTCCTGCATTCTTTGTGGCAGCCATTTTGTTCCACTCCTTCTGTGTGAGAGAGAGAGATTTGGAGAGAGACAAAGGGAGAGAGCTTTCTGCTTTGACTCAACGCTCGCACAGGTACTTCTGGCTTCAGGCCAGAGCTGTGCACTTGGAATTAACTTTCAGTGCCATAGCCTTGAGTCGCCACATATAATGAGGGCTGCAATGGGTGGAAACGTTGGGTTTCTGCATTGCATTCAAGGGGCTCAGAGACGCAGAGAGAGAGTGCCAGTCATGGCCAGACGGAGAAGGGCCAACAGGCATCGGCACAGGAGGCCTTACCCACCCAGGGTCTACCGCCAGCAGTTCTCATATCTCAACATGTCTGAGGAGCAGTGTGTTCGGAGGCTGCGATTCAGAAGGGAGGTGGTCACTGAGATCTGCCACCTGCTTCAGACAGATCTGCAGCCACAGCTGAGGAGCAGGACGTCTCTGTCGGTGGCAGTGAAGGTGACAGTGGCTCTCAACTTCTATGCCACCGGCTCCTTCCAATCCGCTACTGGGGACATTGCCAATATCTCCCAGTTCGCGGTACATTGCTGCACCCACCATGTGACAAATGCCCTCTTCAGAAGGAGACGTCAGTACATCTCCTTCCCAATGACCCCGGACAATCAGCAAGAGCGTGCAATGGGATTTGCAAGAATAGAGGGGTTCCCCATGGTCCAGGGCGCCATTGACTGCATGCATGTGGCTTTGCGGGCACCTCTACAAAATGCCGAGGATTACTGCAACCGGAAGGGATACCATTCGCTCAACGTCCAGTTGGTGTGTGACCACAGGCAGCTCATACTAGCTGTCAATGCCTGCTTTCCAGGCAGCAGCCACGATGCCTTCATCCTGCGCCAGACTTCTGTGGCAGACATTTTCGAAGCCCCGGCTCACCCAGGAGGCTGGCTTGTCGGGGACAAGGGCTATCCTTTGTGCACCTGGCTGATGACCCGCTCCGTGCGCCCAGCACCCCTGCTGAAGAACGATACAATGACAGCCATCAAGCGACCAGGAACATAATTGAGCACACAATCAGCGTGCTCAAGCAATGGTTCCGCTGTCTGGACCATTCCGGGGGAGCTCTTCAGTACTCGCCTGAGCGAGTCTCCCATTTCGTTGTAGTGTGCTGCATGCTGCACAACCTGGCTATCCTCGGGACTCAGCCACTGCAAGCAGACATTGGAGGACCATCAGAGGAGGAGGAGGAAGAGGAGGAGCACCAAGACGGGAGGGAGGCACAAAGTGCAAGGGCCGTCCGTCGGCGGATTATTGCAAGTCGGTTCTAAGCCCCCTCTCAGGGAATGGCTTGTGACATTGAAAGAACATGAATGGAGCCGCTCCGCAAACCCTCAGCTGGTCAAGGCAACAAATAATTCAAAGTGCAAACATGGACAATCTGAATAAAGACAATTTTTTATTTTACAAACTCTGTGCCCTTCCCGCGTGACAAACAAATACAGAGAAACCCCCCAAAAAATAGTCAGACACATAACTGGCTCTCACAATCTGGAGAAAATGAAAAAAACAGTTAAACAAAAATAACCCTGATCCTCGGCCTTCATATAAAAAAAAAACACAACATTGTCGGCCTTCATATAAAAAACAAACACAACATTGTCGGCCTTCATATATAAAACAAACACAACATTGTCGGCCTTCATATATAAAACAAACACAACATTGTCGGCCTTCATATAAAAAACAAACACAACATTCTCGGCCTTCATATAAAAAAAAACATTTTGCTACACCTTCTACTTTTTCGCCTGCGAGGGTGATCCGCCTCGCTTGCGCGATTTGCCCCTTCCCACCCTGCAGCTCCTCCTCAATGGGACCCCAGTGGCTGCAGCAAGGCTGGGGGAAGGCTGCTGAGGGTCAGATGGTGAGTCGGCAGATGCCCTTGGGGGACGGCCTGGACCAGCTCTGGGCCTGGAGGGCCCGGCTGCTGACTGCTCCAACTCTGCTTGGGCGGCAGCAGTCTGTCCTACAGGTGGTGGCAGCTGCAGTGGAGGAGTGACAGCGTTGGCAGCAGGAATGCTGCCAAACTGACAGAGCACAGGCACTCCCTGGTCGGCCGATACACTGGCACTCGCACGGGCCAGCACTGAAGCATGCGCAGCAATCTGCTGAAGCACAGACTGCTGGGCTGCTACGGCGCAGCGAGGGCCCCAGTGATTCCTGGCCGATCCAGCGAGGGCAGCAGCAGTTAGTGCCCGTGTGGCCCTGATCTGTGTCTGCATCAGACCAGCCAGTGATTGCATGGCACGATTAAGTACTTGGCTGGAAGCCGCTTGTTCTGCCCCGAAGTCCTGCAGACTCCTGGCCTGTGCTGCCCCGAACTCCTGAACACTCCTTGCCAGTGACTCTATGGAGTCAGGCATCCTTGCCACTGCAGCCATGAGCTCAATGTGCCTGCGCTCAGCCTGGGCGCCCATTTCACCAAGGAGCTGCACCTCCTCTGCGCTCACCATAGCAGGACTGGAGGCCGCACTCACCCTCCGGGGAGAAGGCCGCCGAGCTTCCCCACCCCTCCCACGTTGCTGCAGCCCGCTGGGCCCCGGAGCTTCACTGTCATCAGACCCTTCCCCCCTGCTCCCCTCCAGGGAAGACGTGTCCCCATCATGGCCATGGGCTGCCTTGGCTGAGGGTGGCACTGATGGGCCGGCTTCCTCTTCCTCCTCCTCGAATTCCGAATCAGTCGCAGTGCCAGCTTGAGGGCCCGCCTCCTCACCTGGCGATTCATCATCTGAAAGCAGGGAGGCACAGGAGTTGCCTTAGAGTGAGGACAGGGCGGCAGCAAGGGAGGCATGAGTGCTGCAATGCACTGCATTGGTTCGAGAGTGGCAAAGGATGCTGGTGTGAGGCACAAGTGGAAAGAGAGAGGTCAAAAAGGTGATGACCTTACCATTGCTGTCCAGAACGGGGTCAGCATCTCCAGTGGCGATGGGGCCAATCAGCCAGCCTCCCATTATCCGCTCCACTCGCTGCTCCAGGTCGCTCAGGTCTTTAAGGTCAGGATGGCCTCCCCCAGTCCGTCGCTGCTGCCTCCGATTGTGGGCCAGCTTGCCCTGCAAGAGAAAGGACGGCCTCTGAGTACAGTGTCAAGCCCTGATCTTGCCTGCACTGTCTCCCATGGAGGAATAGCCCTGACAGTGTCAAGCCCTCATCTTGCCTGCACTGTCTCCCATGGTCGAATAGCCCTGACAGTGTGTAAAGTGGTGAATGTGCATGTGATTTTCATGAGAGTCCCATAGCTGTTGGATGAGGGTTGGGCATTGGGGCTTTCAGGACCCTTTGGCCGTAAAGTGAGGTGCCCATGCAGGGATGAAGAGGATACTGGAAAGGGTACTCACCCTGACAACCCGAGTGAGGTCGTTGAACTTTTTTCTGCACTGCATAGGTGTCCTGGGGACCAAACTGTTGGAGGTCACTCTGTTCGCCACCTCCCTCCAGGCTTTTCTGTACTCGCTGGGCAGCGGCCTCCTGCCACTGTCAGGGAAGAGGACAGGTTGCCTGCGCTCCACTGCGCCAACCAGAAGCTTCAGGGCACCCTCGCTGAAGCGCAGCGCTCGCTCCCTGGCCTTCTCCATAGTCGTGGGCGTAGCGTTCTTGAAGCAGCTCTGTTTAGACCTAGATTCAGGGCTGCAGTGTGCAGGGCGTGGGTGCAATCCAAGTCGACCCTCCCCCCTTTAAGAGCTGACCGGTGCCAGTGTGTCTGCCTTCAATCAATAACTCGCCACACCTGTGCTGCGCCCGCCCTCGGTGGTAGCGCCTCGGCTCGCCGGCTTAGCGCCTTATGATAGTCGTGCACCGCCTGCTTTAGCGCAGCAGCAACCTCTTGGGGCAATGCAACTCAATTTCGGCGAAGGTGGCGCTAAGTTGCGCCGGCCACTAAATTTAGCGAACGCCCGGCTGTAACGCCCCAAACGTGGCGATACTGAATTTCTAGGCCATAAAGTCAGAAGAGTAATAAGAGGCCATTTCCCCATCACAGTTCATTCCTCTGGTACATTTTATTTTGAATAACCTAATATTTCTGTCTTTATTGTCTTATTTGATAGATTATTCCAAACATTTGTCACTCTTTCAGTCAAGCAATTTTTCCTGGTATATGTTCTACATTTACTATTCACTATTTTCTATTTATGACCTTCAGTTCTACTTCCTTGGTGTACTTTACAGTAATATTGGAAAATCTTAACTATCATTTAATATTGTGGGTAATTCTTTCTTTCAGACTGCAAAATATAATCTTCTTTCCTTTTGTCCTTTGCACCTGGGATCTGTCTTGTTGCTCTTTTATGTATCCTTTCTAATGCAAATATATATTTTTGACAGCATAGTGACCAAGAGAGAAATCAGGCTGGGGAATTACTCAGAGCTGCTCCCACTTTATCAGAGTTTCATCACAGGGTTTCTGTTGCACCCCCGGCTACTGATCGCCCATCTCCGGCCACCGATCGCCCGAGGCCCGATTTTCAGTTACAATTCGCCAGCAGCTCTGTGCAGCTTGCCGGCTCCATATAAATGAGGCCTGAGGACCAATATCAGGGGTGCCCCGGGCCTCACCATTCAGGTGCAGGGATTGTACCCTGCACCCTCTGTGTGCCAAAAATGGGCGTGTCTGAATTTATAGGCTACTATATTCTTCCCATACCTGACTCTTGTATAGGATTCGCAGCATCTGGATTGCAAATCTGCCTTTCCTTACTCTGTAATAGCAATTGTGCTCATTAACATGCACCTTTGCCTCCCCATTGTTAGTTCAGGTATTTATCTGCTTCCTAACTGCAGATTGCAGGTGAAAATAGAACGACTGCTTTTCCTTTCTCATTGGTTAGGTCACTGTGTGGGAGGTATAGGCCCACAGACTGAGACAGCAAAATCATATGTAAACCAGCAAACGCTGTGACCTAAAATATATAGGCGAGTAGAAAAATGTATGATTGACAATGGGAAGAGGGTGGTCATAAAAGACATTATTTATGGACGGTCCCTTACTCTTTTCAGCCTTATCGATGTCCTTCACTATGGGCCTAGGTCTTTCACCTAGGTTTCTCAATTAACCACTGCTCCAAACCAGCTCCACAGACAATGCTGTCAGCATTAGCTGAAAGTCATAAACAAACAATATTGGCCCAGAACTTGGTGTCGGGGGCTTGCCGTGCGTGCAAGCCCCCGATCTGCACTCACCCTGCGTGTTGACATCTGAAGCCCGGGCCTGCTTGCATTTCCTGTCACAGGCCCGGTTCAGATGTCGGTGCGATGTGCTTACCTGATCCAGCGGCGTAGTTAGTGCGATGTGCCGGCTGGGATCAGGTGAGCACTGTACAACCAATCAGGGGAGGGGAAGGTTCATTCAATTCAATTCAATTCAAATCGCTTTATTGGCATGATGACAAGGTACATCTTATGTTGCCAAAGCATCGATAAACATTCATGGTTGTACACAAAAATACAGATCTATCCATACAGTGTATAAACAGATATATCCCTGAGTGTATAAATATACATTCATATAATTTGTATATACTCTTTTCTTATATTTAGTGGTTGTCCCTCTGTTTATGGCAAGCTGTAACATAGTGTGCCGCTAAGGTTACACAATTTCTCTCTTCCCCTAGTAGGTATGGGAGTTTTTGGTCGTCATTCAAATTTCTGAATTCCGGGCATATTTTTGTGAATTTTGGGTAGAAATTCTCCCTTATGCCCTGATATTTTCTACAAGCTGTGAGGAAGTGCATCTCTGCCTTTGAGTTTGAGAGTAAGAACTGTCAAACTCATGAAAACTACGGGGGCCCAAAACACTATTAAAACTTTAAATAAAAATTTAAAAAACATCCCAATCATTAAATTAAGTATAAATAAGTAAAAAATAATAATTTAAACAATAATTTTTTTTTTTGAAAAAAATAAATTTTTAATAGAAAGGGTCTAAAACTAAACTTACTTTATTGTAGATTCTTTAAAATAATAAACCTGTGGAAAAAAAAATTCTAAATTACACTAAAACACCACTTACCTGTAAAAATAAATACTTACGTGTGCTTTTTACAAGCGTAAAGACTGGAGGCCTTTAGACATGCGCAAATCCCCCAAAACAGAGGAAATCCAAGACGCACGCGCTGCCCCCTACAGCGCACGCGCTAGCCTCTTCACCTCTTGGGTTAGAGGAGAGGAAATGCCGGTTTTCAGCGCATGCGCTGTGCATGCTGAAAACCGGCATTTCCTCCGGCCAGATGCGTGAATACCCCTTCCGTACTCACGCGTTTGGGGAGGAATTACTGCCCCAATGATGTTGAATTTAGCGATTGGCTCTCCAGTAAATGTCTAGGCATTTTAAGGCACTTTTACATTTGGTCCTTCTTTAGTTTGTGATAGATGTTTGTGTGCTGTCATTGCTAAAAGCACCTTTATACAATATCAGTGTATTTGACAGAAGAAAATTGGGTTTTCATCTGTCACCTGAACTCCATAGTGCAAACAACCTTTCTTCTTCATCCAACGGCATTGTACGTCCACTGTGAGCATATGATTCTCCATCAGGTTAAGGTTTTAGTAATGCAAACACAGGGAGCTAATCCCATGCTTTTGCTCTCTGTTATGTGCTGGAATGGTGCGCAGCATCGAAGTAAATCAAAAAATTGAAGCTAGAAATAGCTGCTGCCTTGGGTTTAAAGGTTATTTAACCAAAGGAGTCCGAAGAAGAGGTCAAAAGGAATAAGGCTGCACTCAGGGAAATGGAGAAACAACTGGGGGTGAGTAAGCTAAAAGTAAAGGAATAAATTGAAGATTGTGACAAGGCAAAAGTTATATACAATGCCGATATTCACTAAGCCCCTGCTCCCCAGCCCAAATATAAAATCAGAAATGCATCACGGACATTGTTCTGCTGAAACTGGATGAAGCTATTTGAAATATAAAAACACCTTTTAATATTTGAAATGAATCCCAATAGTGATACTATTTTAGGACGAAGGTATTTATTCCTGTCACATATATTCTAAGATACATGAAGGGGTAGATTTGTGGTGAAGTGCGCAGAGAGAGAAAGTGCATTGCAGAATAGGGAGAGTAGCCCTTTCACCCATTTCCAACTGTGTTGTAATTCTGTGGTCTACTGCATTCTGTGTACTTGAATGCTTGAGCCCATTTTGTGTGTTAGCCTCATTTAGGCTCCAGAATTGCTGCAAAAATATTTAAATTACAACAGGGACTACAATTCAAAAGTACTATGGTGGTGAAGCACTTTGGGACATCCTGAGGTCATGAAAGGTGCTATATAAATGCAAGTTCTTTCTTTGTCATGACTTTTTAAAATGATCATCTAGAGCAATAATGCAGTATCTGTACTGGGTTTGCTCTTTTTTCCTTGGGTGGCTATTTGGAATGGAAGAAAAGAAAGCTTCGTGGGCTTCTAAAATGCAACAGGCACAGTGATGTAATAAAACTCACTACGCACTTGGTTCGAGTATAAAGCAAGGCTTTAATCAACTTGTTTCAAAACATGGAGGTCTAGTTATCTTTCACTAGTTCCTGTTTACAAAATGTCCTGGGAAAGCTGGGCCCACGCCCAAGTATTTATACTCCTTGGACGGCGCCACCAGCTGGCCATCCAGTGTTATTTCATGAGTCTTTCTTCATGGATCATAAGATTCATAACAGAGTGTTGTCTTTGTTTGTCAGTTTTCTTATACTTCCAACATGTTTATTCGTAGCTCCCACCATTCCCTCTTCCCCAGGATCTTCCAATGGAATCATGACTTTCTGTCGATTGAACTTCATTGACAGTCAGAAGGTCCTGATCACCGAGGCCAGAGACATAGCTAAAGACCTGGGACAGGAAATCCTGGTGATCCCGAGGCTGGACAGGGTCAGTATCAGGGTAATGTAGCGGGGCAAGAAAATTTGCCCTAATAACATTGATATAATTGCATGAATCTTCTAAATGGATTCAAAGGGCTTAAAAACGTTGGGCTAAAAATTTGGTTGCATAGTGCCTGTTGTTTGGGCACTATGGATGCCGAATTGGCTCGAAAAAGGCGTATGAGCAGCACACGCACACTTCTGGTATGGGCCACGCCAGACACCATTTTTTTGAGGGCGTTAGTGTCGGCACTGGGAGTGTGCGCTGTAAGTATGCAGAGTAGGCAGATTGTGACGTCAATCAGCTTGTAACGCTGATTTAACGCCAGCACTGCCATTTCTGACCTCAACGCTGAAGCTAACATCCTCTCTTAACCTCGCACAGCTGAACATGTGTTCAGCAGCAGGAAGGAACTCACACCAGCGCGATTGAAAGGGATCATCACCTGTTCACAGGTTAGTTGTTGATTGATTTCTACTAGCTGTTGCTGAGTTTGTAGAAGTGTTTGGTGCTTCCTATACTTCTTTAAAGTCACCTGAACTATACAAGGAGTAGTGTGGCATGTGCTCAAGGACTTGGTACTGACTTGCAAGAGGTCCGCCCAGACCACTTGCTCCCAGACATGGATGCAATAGTTCGTATCCCCCTTGGCCGCAGCATGACAGGGAGAGTGAGCAGAGGTGACACAGAGCAGGACAAGCTGCTAGAAAAGGCAGGAGGAGATGGGGAGAAGGGCGCTCAGCAGGAGGCCATATCCACTCAGGGTCGTCAGGGAGCAATTCTCCTACCTCAACCTCAGCGAGGAACAGTGCATCTCCGTTTTACTCAGGAGGTGTTCACTGAAGTCTGCCACATGCTGCAGGCAGACCTGAAGCATCAGTCCAGGATGAGGACAGCAATGCGAGAGGCTGTAGAAGTGACCGTGGCCTTGAACTTCTTTGTGTTGGGCTCCTTCCAGGCTGGAACAGGCGACGTCTGTAACATCTCCCAGTTCGCCATCCACTCCTATATAAGGGAGGTGAGTGAGGTTCAAGGAGAGTTGAACATATTTAGTTTTCTCTTGCCAGAGAGAAACAGGCGGAGCGAGCACACGGCTTTGCAAGGATAGATGGCTTCCCCATGATGCAGGGTGCCATTGACTGCTTGCGGGTGCTGCATCTCAATTCGGACATATACCGCAACCAAAAGGGATTCCACTCCCCAATGTCCAGCTGGTGTGCGACCATACTCAGCGCATCAGGCAAGTCAATGCTTGGTATCCTGGCAGCAGCCATGATGCTTCCATTCTGCGACAATCCGCTGTACCATCAGCATTTGAGTCACCACAACAAACCAGAGGGTGGCTTTCGGGCACAAGGGCTATCCACTGACCACCTGGCTCATTACTCCACTGCGGAACCTATGTACACGTGGGCAGCGTGCATATGATGAAAGCCATGCTGCCACATGGAATCTGATAGAGCAGACCATTGGCATCCTTTAACAATGCTTCAGCTGCCTGGACTGCTCTGGAGGAGCTCTGCAGAACTCACCAGAGCCCATCTCAAGATTCGTCGTGGTCTGCTGCATGCTCCACAATCTTGTCAACATGAGGGCACGGCCCTTGTCACCAGGCATACAGCGACCAGCTGAGGAAGAGGAGGAGGAGGAAGAGGAGGAGGAGGATGAGGATGAGGAGGAAGAGGAGGAAGCGGAAAGGAAGAAGGCAACCCAGACAGCCCCTTTCTGCCCAGGCTGTCCGTGATTGACTCATCTGACTATGCTACCACACCTTACCTTCCCTCTGTTCCTGACCTTCACAGCATCCTCTTGGCCACAATGCTACAATAAAAGCCATCACAAAACAAACATTCCAAACCAATTTTATGAATCAAACTATTACAATAGTTCATTCAAAAGTCAAGGATAAGGGAGAATGGGGCTGTGAGATGGAGGATTAGGTATGAGCATACTGTCATCATCAATGGTTTCAGCCCCGCCACTGGCCACAGCCTCAGTCATAGCCACTCCAATTATAGTGAGCACCCTCGATCGGGATCAGGATGTGGAGGCGAACCTATCCCCCTCCAGCTAGCTGTTGCTGCCTTTTTAAAAATTGTTCATGGGATGTGGGCATCGCTGGCAAGGCCAGCATTTTTTATTGCCCATCCCTAATTGCCCTTGAGAAAGTGGTGGTGAGCTGCTTCTTGAACCGCTGCAGTCTGTGTGGTGATGGTACTCCCACAGTGCTGTTAGGTAGGGAGTTCCAGGATTTTGACCCAGCGACAATGAAGGATCGGCAATACATTTCCAAGTCAGGATGGTGTGTGACTTGGTGGGGAACATGGAGGTGATGGTGTTCCCATGCACCTGCTGCCCTTGTCCTTCTAGGTGGTAGAGGTTGCGTGTTTGGGATGTGCTGTCGAAGAAGCCTTGGTGAGTTGCTGCAGTGCATCTTGTAGATGGTACACTCTGCAGCAACGGTATGCCAGTGGTGGAGGGAGTGAATGTTTAAGGTGGTGAATGTTTACGGGGTGCCAATCAAGCGAGCTGCTTTGTCCTGGATGGTGTCGAGCTTCTTGAGTGTTGTTGGAGCTGCACTCATCCAGGAAAGTGGAAAGTATTCCATCACACTCCTGACTTGTGCCTTGTAGATGGTGGAAAGGCTTTGGGGAGTCAGGAGATGGGTCAGTCGCTGTAGAATTCCCAGCCTCTTAACTGCTCTTGTAGCCACAGTATTTATGTAGTTGGTTCAGTTAAGTTTCTGGCCAATGGTGACCCTTAGGATGTTGATGGTGGGGGAATTCAGCGATGGTAATGCCGGTGAATGCCTACGATTGTGTGCCACCTTGGCCTGCAAGAGAGAGGGAAGTGTGACGGTGAGCATGGTTTAATGTGTTGGCTGATATGGCTGTCATGGTTGAATAGCTGGCAGTGTGGCAAGCTGTGAGATGTGGGTGTGAGGCTTGCAGCAGTGGTAAATGTATGAGGGTGAGATGGAGCATATGAATGTGAGATATGAATCGTATTTGATAGAAATTGTTGGTAGCTGAGTAATGGGGGTGTGGTGAATTGAGCAGTGTGAGGCTAGTGGTGCAGTTTGTGGGATATGGCATTTGAAGTTGAATTCACTGACCTTGACCACTTGTGAGAGGCCATTAAACTTCTTCCTGCACTGCATCCAAGTCTTCAAGGCTACACTGCTTGCATTGACAGCGACGGCTATCTGCTCCCATTTCCTTCTCAGTGTCTATCTGGAGGGCCTCCTGGCCCCCTGTGGACACAGGACATCTCTTCTCCTGTCCATCTCCTGCACCTGGACCTCAAGTGCTGCATCAGAAAATCTTGGCGCCCTCTATCTTCACCCTTCCTGTAGGACACACACTCCTCTACAACGACTTCCAGTGCCTGCTGCAGTCAGAATGCACCTCCCCTTTAAGAGCTGCAGGCTGGCTTTAAGAGCTGCAGGCTGGCTTTAAGAACTGCGGGCTAGTTTTAATTGGTGCTAGCCTCGCACGAACGTGGGCCCCTTGCTGAGCGTACAGCCACTTTGCAGTGCGGTTAGTGCTGGGATGCACGCCACTATCATTATAATTAGCAGGCAGCACAAAGTTTGTGTGCTGCCTACATTACTTTGAACAGGTGCGGGTTAGTCGCGCATCATGATCCCCGTGCCCATTTTCAGGGGCTATCCAATTTGTAGCCCATTAATTCCTCAGGAACGGATGCTACATACCCAAGGGTGCTAAGTTAGACTAGGAATGAAATCTATGCAATGGTGACAGTTGTCATGAGGGAGTCAATAAATACAGAGGAAGTCCTACAAAGACTTTGAATAAGTCATTGTGCTTTTCAAAAAAGGCAATAAAGCAAATGGGAGTGAGCATAGACCTACAGTGTCAAATGTGGCTCAGTTGGTAGCACACTCGCCTCTGAGTCAGAAGGTTGTGGGACTTGAGCACATAAAGCTAGGCTGACACTCCAGTACAGTGCTGAGAGAGCGCTGTACTGTTGGAGGTGCCGTTTTTCGGATGAGACATTAAACTGAGGCCCCGTCTGCTCTCTCAGGTGGATGTAAAAGATCCTATGGCACTATTTCGAAGAAAAGCAGGGGAGTTATCCTTGGTGTCCTGGCCCATTTTACACCTGTAAAAGTGCGTAACGATTTTGAATTTAGTACCCACTAAATAAATATATTAATACATGGATCCATTTCAAATCCCTATTATATATTTGTATTAATGTATGAAAGAATGTCCTTGTTCATCCTCCTCATTCAATATATTGATTGTTTGTATGTACTGAAAGGAACTGTCTCCCTTTCATTACCAGCAGCTATAATACAGTAGCAGGTGTCTGACTGGCTCTCTCCCTTTTTTGCTGTCACACTGTGCATTTCGAGTCAGGAGATTTTGCATGTCTGTCTCTTAGCTTAAATATTACAGCTTTCTGTTGAAAACCTGTGTTAGACCCTCTAAATTTAAAAAAAAATTCTTTCTAGAATTTTGCAAACTCACTGTGATATATATATTTTTCAAGCAGATATCGAGCCACTTGAAATGGGGTCGATTTTCGTGGAGCCGTCAGGCGGGGTTTCAGGCGTGTGGGGGGGGGGGAAATCCCGATTTTGGGGGTCCCGACACCATCCCGCCCAAAACCCCGCTCCACGCAACTTTCAGAGGCAGCGGGTACCCGCCCCGCACTGGGACCCGCCGACCCTAGGCGGGAAGGGATTAGTGCCAATTAACTGCCTGTTAACAGGTAGTTAACAGGCAGTTTTTAGCCTAATCCCTATTTTGAGGGGTTTCGTGTGGGTTTCCCGATGGCTGCAAACCACGGCAGGTTAGAGCAGGCGGGCCGTCGGGTTGAAGGAGTTGGAGGGGTCGCGATGTCGGCACTCAGGTGAGTGATGGGTGCATGAGTGCAAAGGTAAGTGTGTTGGTGTGTCTAAAGTGTGTAAAGAACTTTTACTTACCTGTACTTACCTTCACAGCCTTTCTTCCTGTAGCCGTCGGGAGTCCATCACTCAGTCGGTACTTAAAGCTGAACGGCTGCGATCTGTGAAAAGTGACAGCCTTCAGCTTTGAGTGCCGATGTGAGTTCTAACTGAGTCTGTGCAGAAGGACTCATGCCAGAACTCAGACTGTCAGTGTTTCACAGCTTCAAACAGCTGTGAAACACTGATATTTCATCTGTCAAGAACTCTTGACAGATGAAATTGCAGTCTGTGACGTCACCTGTTGCCGGGTAACCCTTAATTGGCCTGCTGAGCCCGCTGGGCGGGCTCAACAAGGTCAATCAAGGGAAAATCGCATGGATTGGCCGGACGTCGATGTAGGCGGGACTAAAACCCGAAAGTTGTAGTCCCGCCTTCTTCCCGACAGCTTCGGGAAAATCGACCTATCCAGTGAGTGGTTGAACCACATGGAACAGGAAGGTTCTGCGTTTCATCCCTGGTTTGTGCTGAGTTAGCTGATCTTAGCCAGCACTGCAGCTAAGGTCTTACAATTGGCCTCAATTCTCCTCTGGAGAGTGGGAGGAGACGGGGGGTGGTTGTTGCTCCTGATCTCTATCCAGTAACCTGGGTTGTAAGTGCTTGTATATGGTCATTTGGTGAGGGCAGCATTAGGCTCAGCTGTGAAGCTGCTTAGAGTTAAATAGTATGTTGATGTACTACTTAGGCTCACAGATGAAGAATGGTCAATTAGAAATGGTACTGGTAGGTGACTGGCACATGTAGAACTCCCTTCTAGCACGGAGTCAGTGCTCTCAATTTTCCTCTCCAGTGTAACTTGGGTGGTGCACTTTTTGGAAGCACCCAACTTGACTTCAGCTGAGCCTGGCAGTATTTTTGGCTTCAGCTCATTTAAATTGACTGGCCGGAATACTACCTGGGAATTGATGCTCGCATCAAAATGGTGTTCTTAATATTATTTTTGGCCCAGCTGGCTGCTGTCAGAAAAAGCAGCCCCAATTTTAACCTCGGGCGGGAGTGGGAGGAAGCACCCACGACAGTGGCACTTTAACTTCCGGGCCTCATTTCAATCTCGCCATGCTGACTCCTGCCTGAAGCTGACGGGGATGATGCAGAGGCCAGTGGACAGGAATGGGAGAGGGATTTCGGACGGCAGGAGGCTGTCCCCGGAGACCCAAGCTAACGGTCCCCGGCAGTCAGGTAAGTCGATCAGAGGGGAGTCTGAGAGGGTTTCGCAGTCGGGAAAGGCAAGGGAGGCCCAAAGTTTCCTTGTGGGGCCAGGAGGAGCACTACTGGCTACTCTGGTAACTCACCCAAGTAAGCATTACTCACACAAGTGGGCTAGAAATTCATTATAGCCCAGGAATGGGCGGTATCTTTCGAAAAGTTTGAGAATTAGCGCCAGGCCCTAATGCTTTTGACTGCACACAAAATTCATGCTCACTGCTCAAAGAAATGATTGAAGCGCTATATCAAGTCTTAAAGGCCTAGCTCAGTGGTGTTACACTTAAAGGGTGGACCAATATCGGGTGCAGTCTAATGGCACCTCATTATTGCCACAGTCTTTTCCCAGTACTTAAAGGGGAGGTTCATTGATACTGCAGCACCTCATTCTCAGCAATGCTGGCTGTGCAGCTGCCTCAGCAAGGAGAAGCACAACAAGGAGAAGGAGCCAGAGGACTGAAGCAGGTGTGCTCATGGCAGATCCACCTCAGTCGGGTGGTCAAGATGCTTTAATGTTTGATACAGAAATGTAATTTTATCCCCTTCACCCTACTGGCAATGACTGCTGATCAAATTTGGAACATTCTTGATCTGTATGGCTCAGATACTCACTGCTGAACTATTGGGGCAACCACTGTTTGGTTTTCACTTTCATAACATGGTGATTATTTACACCTATAGGCTCTAGTATACATTGTGTTGGTTGTATGGAGAGACCATTGATCAAAACTGAGCCTAAGATTACAATCTACAGTATCAAAAAGAGCAGATGCTTCTATTAGACAGTAGTTCTAGGGACCAATTTCCCTATCCCCCCAAGAGCCTTGGCACTAGTCAGTTGGGCTGCAAATGAAATACACTCTGACTGACATGACCTGAACCCACCTGGAATTCTGGGTTCCAGCCATTAATATAGGGCCGTACTCCTGCTGCCCCAGGCCCATCTATTCAGAGGGCCTTGTGCTGGAAACAGGGTTAGAAATCTAACTACTGGCTACAGAGGTTTCTGAGTCTGACTGCTGTCCAAAAATAGTAACCAGAAGGTATGTGGGTCCAAGGATGGTTTCTGGTACTTGTAAAGGAAAGGTATTTACCTTTCTCCTGGCTCTATCTTCTTGTTTTGAGGTTCGGTGCAAAGCCCACTTTTTCTACATGCCCCTCAATCTGGGCGTGTGCCTGGCATTGGAGCTGTTCACGCCCTCTCCTGCTGCATTTGTACTGTTGCGTTTTCTTGGACTGTACCCTTGATGGATCTGCAGGAAATCCATGGCCAACATAAAAGAGGTGGAAACCCAGCATAGCAGGTTTCATCCATTTTTCCTCTGCTTTTCGTCAGGGAACTGAGAATTCCCCAGCTGTGAATGAGAGGAAAATCGCCTGAAAAAGGCTACTTTGGAACTGCTTCAGGCCTACCCAATAAAAAAACAGCCAAAATTATGAAAGGACATGCTTGCAATTTTAAATTTAGACGTTAAACATACTGGGGTAGAACTTTGTCTTGGGGGGTAGGGCAGAACGAGTTGTATCACATTAGCTGCCTGTTATGCACACCATGCAATATTCAGTTCCATTGCAGTCAATGGAATTGAATATCAGGCGGGGCGTATAATGGGTGGCTGATGCGATATTGTTCATTTTGAACTACTCCCCAAGATGAGTTTCTACCCCATTGGCCCCGAAATGTTTTTATGGGGGTGCGGGGAGTGGGGTTCCCTGGTCTCCTGCCGTAACTCCAGGAAGAGATCAGAGGAACCCCTATGGAATTTCAGGGCCATTTTAAATAACTAATGACTCCCTCGTGGTTTTGCTCACAGAACGTAAGGCAAAGCGAATTTCATTAGTGCTGTTGTCGGAATAGATTTGGAGTTCTGTAGTTTCTGGAATTTAGGAAGCTCCATCTAGTGGTAGAAGTTTGAAGTTGCAGGTGTGAATGTAGCTTTATACGTATTATTAGGAAAAACCTAACCAGCAACCACCTAGAGGCATGACAGAATGGAGATGCCCAAATAAGGAGTCCGTGCCACACACAGGAAATTTTATGCATTATATAGCTGTGCTCTGTGTGCAAAATAGTACTTCCCTTTCGAATGTTATCCAAACAATGCAATGATGCTAATCAGTGTGCTATGCTTGGTGGAGTCTAGATGGAGATCAAAATGACAGTGTCATATGCATGCCATGACATTATGGGACCACCAACAAAAACAAATTATACTGATATATGCAGCCACAGAAATTAATAAGGATCTTCACAACTACAAGTGTAGGCAGCAAGATTAAAATTTCACAAACTCTTTCCAAATGCTGCCAACCACCCCTCTGGAAAATGTACTTTATGCAATACTGCTTGATCATGTTACCCTGCTGGCAGGACTGGGCTGCTTACAAGTCGCCAACTCCCAGTAAGAGAGTGGGTTGGGCTTCGGTGGTGCCATCCATTCCATCCATTCAGCTCTGGTGCATCGAAGATGGTGGAACAGGTTTAAAAAAATGAGCCTGGAAAGATCACCAATGTAGCAAATCAGCTGATGCAATCCTTGAGAAAAATTCTAGGCACACATGGACAGGAAAATCGGGAGAGGAGTATAACAGGCGGCCGATCCAATATTGCCCCGTCTATACTATCACCAAGAGATAAAATTACCCAGTTGAAAATTAGGGCTGTAAAATTCGGCATCTTAGCACTGGTTGATAAGGCCGGTTTCGGAGGAAAAATGGCGGCTGCCTTGCAACCGCTCACTTCCGGTGGGTCCCGCGGTGGCCACCATTTATGGCAGGTCGGCAGCGCAGCCACTGCTTGTGCTCGCTAGAGAAATGGTAATGAGGCAGATCATGACGCCAATGAGTGTGCAACACTGATTTGACGCATGATCTGCCATTTTCGACGTTGCCGCTCCATTCAACGCCCTCCTCAAATCACAAACAGCTGAACTTGCATTCACCAACAGGAAGGACCCCCCACCAGTGCTATTTAAAGGAATCAGCAACAACTTTCAGCTAACTTGCTTTTTGATTTCTACTGGCTTTGTGTAAGTGTGTGCAACTGTCTGGAGCTTACTACATTTATTTAAAGTTGGTGAGGTGACAGGGAGTATTGCTGCAAGTGGAGAACGCCTTGCTTCTGATTTCAAGGGTTCTGCTCACACCACTTGCTTCCAGTCACGGAGGCTCTACTTGCAGGCCCCTCACACCCGAGTATGATAGGGAGATGGAGCAGAGGCAGCAAAGAAGAGGACAAACTGCTCACATAGGCAGGAGGAGGAGGGGCAGGAGGGCTCTCAGCAGGAGGCCTTACCCACCTAGGGTCTTCAGGGAGCACTTCTACTACCTGCAGCTAAGCCAGGAGCAGTGCATTTGGAGGCTCCACTTCACCAAGGAGGCAGTCACAGAACTCTGCCACCTCTTGGAACCAGACCTACAGCCTCAGAGCAGGACAACGAAGGCGCTGCCAGTGGCCCTCAAGGTGACCGTGGCCCTGAATTTTTTCACCAGCAGATCTTTCAAGGCTGGAACAGGCGACATAGCAAACATCTCGCAGTTTGCCGTCCATCGCTGCATACGGGAGGTCACAGCGGCACTGTACTCTAGGATAAGGGACTTCATTGTCTGCTCTCTAAACAGAGAGAAGTAGGAGGAGCGTGCATATGGCTTTGCCAGGATATCTGGCTTCCCCACAGTGCAGGGCGCCAGCGACTGCACACACGTGGCTTTGCGGGCGCCGCATATTAATGCTGAGATGTGCCCTAACTGCAAAGGGTATTACTCACTTAATGTGCAGTTGGTGTGTGACCATGCCCAGCACAACATGATGGTATGCTGGCAGCAGTTATGATGCCTTCATCCTGTGCCAGTCCGCTGTGCCAGCAATCTTGTAGCCACCACTTCAAACCTGAGGGTGGCTGCTCGGTGACAAGGACTATCCGCTGATGAGTCCCTTCCACAACCCCACCACTAGTGGCCAGCAATCATATAATGAGAGCCATGCTGCCACGAGGAATGTCATCGAGCAGACCATCGGGGTGCTCAAGCAATGATTCCGCTGCCTTGACCGCTCGGGAGGAGCTCTCCAGTACTCGCCGGAGTGGGTGTCCCAATTCATGGTGGTCTGCTGCATCCTCCACAACTTGGCCATCGTCAGGGCGCAGCCCTTGCCACCACTGGTTCCGCGACCACCTCAGGAGGAGGAGGAGGAGGAAAAGGAGGAGGATGAGGAGGAGGAAGAGGAGGAGGGGGAGGAAGGGAGGAGGCAGCCTGCAAATCTCCGCTTCGGACAGGCTGTCATTGAACGCATCATCAGACTCCGGTTCCCCTGAATGAAACCCCAGATCCCCGTTGCTCAACACTTCCCCACCTTACCATCCCTCTGTCACAGTACATCGCAGCGTCCTCTTGGCCACAATGCTTAAATGAAAACCACCACAAAACAAACATTCCAAACCTAATTTATAAATGAATAATTCCAATATTTTATTACAAAGTCAATTAATCACCCTTGTACAGTCCCTTAGTGTCTGTCTTTCGTGTGCCTTTGCCTTTGCTGTAGACTGCACCACCTCGGCATGGGCAGCAGCAGTCTGGGCTGGCTGGCTGACAGGCAACTGTAATGGCATTGGTGGAGTGGCAGTGGTGGAAGTGTGAATGCTGTCATCCTGAGAGAGGACAACAGGTTCGAGCTTCACGGAGCCACTGCCACCACCCCCCCCCGGGGCGGAGCCTCACCATTCCTAGCCATCTGTTGGAGACAGATTGCTGGACTGCTGTGAGGCCCTGCAAGCCCCTTTCCGCACTCGTAAACCCAGCCACAATGGCAGATGTCTGAGCTTCCACTACAGCACTCAGACGTTGGGTTGCTTCCGCTTGTGCTGCAATGGAATATGGGTTCAAATCCCACCACGGCAGCTGGTGGAATTTAAATTCAATTCAATTTAATTCTGGAATTAAATGTTAGTCTTAGTAATGGCGACCATGATACCATTGTCGATTGTTGCAAAAACCCATCTGGTTCACTAATGTCCTTTAGGGAAGGAAGTCTGCCGTCCTTACCTGGTCTGGCCGACATGTGACTCCAGACCCACAGCAATGTGGTTGACTCTTAATGCCCTCTGAAATGGCCTAGCAAGCCACTCAGTTGTAAACAACCGCTACGAAAAACAATAAGAATAAAACCAGACGGACCACCCGGCATTGACCTCGGCACCGGAAACGACAACGACAACAGCAAACCCAGCCCTGTCAACCCTGCAAAGTCCTCCTTACCAACATCTGGGGGCTTGTGCCAAAATTGGGAGAGCTGTCCCACAGACTAGTCAAGCAACAGCCTGACATAGTCATAATTACCGAATCATACCTTACACCCAATGTCCCAGACACCACCATCACCATCCCTGGGTATGTCCTGTCCCACCGGCAGGACAGACCCACCAGAGGTGGTGGCACCGTGGTATACAGTCGGGAGGGAGTAGTCCTGGGAGTCCTCAACATTGACTCAGGACCCCATGAGGTCTCATGGCATCAAGTCAAACACGGGCAAGGAAACCTCCTGCTAATTACCACCTACCGCCCTCCCTCAGCTGATGAATCAGTGCTCCTTCATGTTGAACACCAATTGGAAGAAGCACTGAGAGTAGCAAGGGCACAAAATGTCCTCTGGGTGGGGGACTTCAATGTCCATCACCAAGAGTGGCTCGGTAGCACCACAACTGACCGAGCTGGCCGAGTCCTAAAGGACATAGCTGCCAGACTGGGTCTGCGACAGGTGGTGAGGGAACCAACAAGAGGGAAAAACCTACTTGATCTCGTCCTCACCAATCTACCTGTTGCAGATGCATCTGTCCATGACAGCATTGGTGGAAGTGACCACTGTTAGATCCGTGTATCTTGATGTTGTGTCCTTCAATAATTAGACAAGAGACTGCAGGGAACGATCAACAGGTGTTTACTGAATGAGGGTTACTCTAGAACTAATTGTACAGATCACTACTCAGGGTTTATATACAGGTGTGGTCACTGCCGGTACTACAGTATACAGGAGCTGTAAAAAGTAGTTCTCCCCTTAAAGGTACATACATTACAATTCCTCCCCTTTTAGATTAACAGTACCATAACACTCATTTAACAATTAAATATCAAACTAATTACAATTAACACTTTTAACATGCAACATTAACTGAAAATAGTCTATTTATAAATTCAGTCTTTGGGGAGGCTTCCTGATTCTTTCTGGATAACGCCTTTCCCGAGTGTCTCGCTCTTGGTGCGGAGGCGATTCTAACACCCTGTCGTCAGTTGATTCATCAGCTTCCAATGCTATTGTTTCTGAGGTAGATGCGACCTGTACGTCGGGTTCCTCACCAGGTACGTATGGCCGAGACATGGGGTTGACTCGTTCCTGTGACTCTAGGATCTGGTCAGCATGGCATCTCACAATGTTCTCCCCAACATCCACTGTGTACATTAGTGGCCCCTGCCGTGTGCATATCGTTCCTGGTTGCCATTTTTCTGTTCGGTAGTCGCGGGCCAAGACTGGTTGCCCTACATTGAAGCTCCTTGTCGGCTTCTCATTGATGTGCTGGAATTGCTTATTCTCAACATCTCTTCGTACATTTGGTCTGAGCAAATCCAGACGAGATCTCAACCTTCGGTTAAAGAACATCATGGCCGGGGCCTGGTTGGTGACTGCATGTGTCGCATTTCTGTAGGCTAACAGGAAATTGTCCACCTTATGCTGCAGTGGAATGTCGTCATCGCACATGGCCTTTACTGCTTTTTTAAAGGTTTGTACGAACCTCTCAGCCAATCCATTTGTGGCTGGATGATACGGGGCGGATGTGTAATGCCTCACCCCATTCCTTTTCATAAATCTTCGAAACGCTTCGGACACAAACTGTGGTCCGTTATCAGAGCAAATCTGCTCTGGCAAGCCGTTCCTGGCAAATATGGTCCGTAGGACTGCAATCGTTTTCTCCGTGGTGGTGGAGGACATTTTGATCACCTCAGGCCATTTCGAGTGCGCATCCATGGCTATTAAAAACATTGAGTCCATGAATGGACCAGCAAAATCGATATATCACCCGTTGCCATGGAGATGAGGGCCACTCCCATGGGTGTAGAGGGGCATGTGGTGGTGCATTTTGGACCTTCTGGCATCCTGAGCAGCTCTTTGTCAGGTCCTCGATTTGCTGATCGATCCCCGGCCACCACACATGAGCCCTAGCAAGGCTTTTCATTTTCACCCCTCCCAGATGACCTTCGTGAAGCTCATTGAGCACTCTCTCCCTTAACTTGGGTGGAATTACCACTCGGGATCCACACATCAAGGTCCCCTGGCATACTGACAGCTGTTCTCTTCTGGATGAGAATGCTGGCAACAGTGAGTCGCCATGTGTTGGCCCTCCCTTCACCGTCAAATCATATACCCGAGACAGTGTCGGGTCATTTCGGATCTCCTTCTCTATACCAGCGTTAGTTACTGGCAAGCATTCAATTATAGTCGAATGAAATATTTCGACAGGATCCACTGCTGGTGCTTCCTCCGCAGTAGGCAGTGGCAGGCGTGATAGCCCATCAGCGTTTCCATGCTGTTTCGTGCCCTTATACTCTATTTCATATTGGTTCGCCCCTAGAAAAAGGGACCATCTTTGTAGCCGTTGCGCAGTCATCACCGGAACGCCCTTCTTTGGATTAAAGATGGAGACAATTGGTTGGTGGTCAGTCAGCAAGGTGAACTTCTGCCCGTGCAGATAGTGATTGAACTTTTTCACTCCCACACTAGGCTGAGGGCCTCCCTGTCAATCTGGGCGTAGTTACGCTTGGCTGAGGTTAGTGACCGAGACGCAAAGGCTACTGGCCTCTCCGAGCCGTCTGGGAATTTGTGCGACAGCACCGCTCCAATGCCATAGGGTGATGCATCACATGCCAACCGAATTGGTAGTGCTGGGTTGAAATGAGCCAACACCTCTTTTGATGTGATCAATGCTTTGCTCTTCTGGAAAGCTCGTTTACATTCATCACTCCACTTCCATGGTACCCCCGTTTGCAGTAGGGTGTTCAGTGGGTGTAGTTAGACTGGCTTAAAATGGCGTCTCCCGCGCTTTCCTTTCTTCCCCGCTGCGGCTTAAAATGGCGTCTCCTGCCTTTCCTTTCTTCCCCGCTGACGCTGCTCGGCCCTTGAACACCGGCTGCGCTCTGCGCGTTTTCCTGCACGCCTCTCTCCCTCGTTGACACTGCTCGGCCCTTGAACATCAGCTGCGCTCTGCTCTCTCTCGCCTCTCTCCCCCGTTGGCGCCGCTCGGTCCTGAACACCGGCTGCGCCCTGTGCGCTCTACCCTCTCTCTCTCCCCCATCGACGCTGCTCGGCCTTTTTCTGTGCCATCGGTCGGCTCTAGCCGCCGCTGTCCGGGAAGGGTCTGCGCAGTACCTGTTGCCAGCCCGTTTCGCTGGACCACCGTGACTGGAAAGCCAAGCCTGGCTCTCGACAGCCTCCCCTGCGATGCTCAAATCTCCGCTGGATGACTGGGGGGTTTCCCGTGGTCGACGCCCGTGCTTCTGGACTCGGCCTTCTTCCACTGTTCTCCAGGAGCGAATCCCTGGGAGGTGATGCAGAGTTGCAGGTAGGTTTGAATCTGCTCGTCGCCAATGTTAGATCCATGTATCTTGATGTTGTGTCCTTCAATAATTAGACAAGAGACTGCAGGGAACAATCAACAGGTGTTTACTGAATGAGGGTTACTCTAGAACTAACTGTACAGATCACTACTCAGGGTTTATATACAGGTGTGGTCACTGCCGGTACTACAGTATACAGGAGCTGTAAAAAGTAGTTCTCCCCTTAAAGGTACATACATTACAACCACCGCACAGTCCTTGTGGAGACGAAGTCCCGTCTTCGTGTTGAGGATGTAGTGTAAGTGCCTTTAAGGGGAGAACTACTTTTTACAGCTCCTGTATACTGTAGTACCGGCAGTGACCACACCTGTATATAAACCCTGAGTAGGGATCTGTACTGTTTAGTTTTAGAGCAACCCTCATCCAGTAAACACCTGTTGATTGTTCCTCTGCAGTCTCTGTCGATTATTTGAAGGACACACTACCTAAAGATTCACGGATTCAACATTGGCGACGAGGTGATTCGAACCTACCTGCAACTCTGCAGAAGAAGGCCGATTCCATCAGTGCGGGTGTCGACCATCCTGAGAGGACTTGAGCAGGCAGTGGAGGCTGTGGAGAGCTGGGCTTGGTTCTCCAGCCGCGACGATCCAGCGCAGCGGGCTGGCAGCAGGTACGGCGCAGACCCTTCCTGGACAGCGGCGGCGGGAGCCGACCGACGGCACAGAAAAAGGCCGAGCAGCGTCGACGGGTAAGAGAGAGGGTAAAGCACACAAGGCGCAGCCAGGGTTGAAGACCGAGCGGCGTCAACGAGAGAGGGTGAAGCGCGCAGGGCGCAGCCGGGGTTGAAGACCGAGCGGCGTCAACGAGAGAAGCGCGCAGGAAAACGCGCAGAGCGTGGCTGGTGTTCAAGGGCTGAGCAGCGTCCACGGGGGAAGAAAAGAAAGTGCGGGAGACGCCATTTGGGCCGCAGCGGAGAAGAAAGGGAAGCGCGGGAGACGCCATTTTGAGCCAGCGGAGAAGAAGGGAGAGCGCAGGAGACGCCATTTTGAGCCAGCGGAGAAGAAGGGAGAGCATAGGAGACGCCATTTTTAGCCAGTCTAACCACACCCAGGGACGCAGAAGAGTGGCAGGGTCACAGCGTTCGACAATGAAGTCGAAGATTGGGCGACATATGTAGAACGCATAGAGGTGTACTGCAAAGCGAATGAAGTACTGCAAAACAGATCATATAACTAGGGCTGTAGAGAGGGCTTTAAACTAACTAGTGGGGGGGAGGTTCCTAGAGAGCAAATAATAAAAATGACAACAGAGAAGGTCATAGACTTAGGTAGCAGTGGGGAAATTGAAAACCAGAGCGTGTCAGGAAGGGGCAGAAGGTATGGAGTAAAAGGTAAAGTAATAAAAAGGGCAAAAGCAGGAACTAAGTGTCACAAAACATCTTTGAAAGTTCTCTATCTGAATGCACGTAGCATTCGTAACAAAATAGACGAGTTAATGGCACAAATAACTACATATGGGTATGATCTTGTGGCCATTACAGAAACATGGCTGCAGGGTGACAATGCCTGGGAATTAAACATACCAGGTTATTTAACGATCAGGAAGGACAGGCAGGAAGGAAGGGGAGGTGGGGTGGCTATGTTAATAAAGGAAGGAATCACTGTAATACAGAGAAATGATATTGGGTCAAAAGATCAGGATAATGAAACAGTTTGGGTGGAGGTAAGGAATAATAAGGGGAAAAAAACACTAGTGGGCGTAGTCTATAGGCCTCCGAACAGTGGCAACTCTGTTGGATGGAGTATCAATCAGGGAATAGTTGAGGCTTGTAATAAGGGAATATCTATAATTATGGGGGATTTTAACTATCATATTAATTGGACAAATCAAATTGGGCAGGGCTGCCTTGAGGATGAGTTCATTGAGTGTATTAGGGATGGGTTTCTTGAACAGTATGTAACTGAACTGACCAGGGGGCAAGCAACCTTAGATCTGGTCCTGTGTAATGAGACAGGATTAATTAAAAATGTCCCAGTAAAGGATCCCCTTGGAATGAGTGACCATAACATGGTTGAATTCCATATTCAATTAGACGGTGAGAAGGTTGGATCTCAAACAAGCATGCTAAGCTTGAATAAAGGAGACTATGAAGGTATGAGAGCGGAATTGAGTAGAGTGGATTGGGAAAATAGATTAAAGGGTAAGACGATACATGATCAGTGGTGTACATTTAAGGAGTTATTTTACAACTTCCAAAAAAAATATATTCCACTGAGAAGAAAAGGGTGTAAAAGAAAAGACAGCCATCCATGGCTAAGTAAAGAAATTAAGGATAGTATTCGACTAAAAACAAGGGCATATAAGGTAGCCAAATCTAGTGGGAGGATAGAGGATTGGGAAAACTTTAAAAGACAGCAAAAAATAACAAAAAGATTGATTAAGAAAAGGAAGATAGATTATGAAAGTAAATTAGCAAAAGATATAAAAACAGATAGTAAGAGTTTTTATAGTTATATAAAAAGAAAAAGGGTGGCTAAAGTAAATGTTGGTCCCTTAGAGGATGAGACCAGGAAATTAATGGTGGGAAATATGGAGATGGCAAAAACACTGAATGAATATTTTACATCAGTCTTTACAGTAGAAGACACTAAGAATATCCCAACACTGGACAAACAGGGGGCTAAAGGGGGAGGGAGCTAAACACGATCAAAATCACTAACGAAGTGGTACTCGGTAAAATAATGGGACTCAAGGCGGATAAATCACCTGCACCTGATGGCTTACATCCTAGGGTCTTGAGGGAAGTGCCGGTAGGGATTGTGGATGCATTGGTAATAATTTTCCAAAACTCCCTGGACTCGGCAATGGTCCCGGCAGACTGGAAAACTGCTAATGTAACACCCTTATTTAAAAAGGGCAGTAGACAGAAGGCTGGAAACTATAGACCGGTTAGCCTAACATCTGTGGTAGGTAAAATTTTGGAATCCATTATTAAGGAGACAGTAACAGGACATTTGGATAATCATAATTTAATAGGACAAAGTCAGCATGGTTTTATGAAGGGGAAGTCATATTTGACAAATTTGCTGGAGTTCTTTGAGGAAGTAACATATAGGGTGGATAAAGGGGAACCAGTGGACGTAGTGTATTTAGACTTCCAAAAGGCATTTGACAAGGTGCCACACAAAAAATTATTGCTTAAGATAAAAAATCACGGGATTGGGGGTAATATTCTGGCATGGATAGAGGATTGGCTATCTAACAGAAGGCAGAGAGTTGGGATAAATGGTTCAATCTCAGACTGGCAATCAGTAACTAGTGGTGTACCGCAGGGATCAGTGCTGGGTCCCCAACTCTTTAAAATCTATATTAACGATTTGGAGGAGGGGACCGAGTGTAACATATCAAAGTTTGCAGATGATACTAAGATGGGAGGGAAAGTAGTGAGTGAGGAGGACATAAAAAACCTGCAAGGGGACATAGACAGGCTAAGTAAATGGGCAGAGATTTGGCAGATGGAATACAATACTGGAAAGTGTGAGGTTATGCACTTTGGCAGGAAAAATCGTAGAGCAAGTTATTATCTTAATGGCAAGAAACTGGAAAGTACTGAAGTACAAAGGGATCTGGGGGTCCTGGTGCACGAAACTCAAAAGGTTAGTATGCAGGTGCAGCAAGTGATTAAGAAGGCCAATGGAATGTTGGCTTTCATTGCTAGGGGGATAGAATATAAAAATAGGGAGGTATTGCTTCAGTTGTACAAGGTATTGATGTGAGACCACACCTGGAATACTGCGTACAGTTTTGGTGTCCATACTTAAGAAAGGACATACTTGCTCTCGAGTCAGTACAAAGAAGGTTCACTCGGTTAATCCCGGGGATGAGGGGATGGACATATGAGGAGAGGTTGAGTAGATTGGGACTCTACTCATTGGAGTTCAGAAGAATGAGAGGCGATCTTATTGAAACATATAAGATTGTGAAGGGGTTGGATCGGGTGGATGCGGGGAGGATGTTCCCGATGATGGGTGAAACTAGAACTAGGGGGCATAGTCTTAGAATAAGGGGCTGCTCTTTCAAAACTGAGATGAGGAGGAACTACTTCACTCAGAGGGTGGTAGGTCCATGGAATATGCTGCCCCAAAAAGCTGTAGAAGCTACATCATTACATAAATTTAAAACAGAAATAGACAGTTTCCTAGAAGTAAAGGGAATTAAGGGTTACGGGGATCGGGCAGGAATTTGGACATGAGTCTAGGTTCGGATCGGTCATGGCCCTGTGGGTAGCGAGTGGGCCCAGGGGCCGTGTAGCCTGATCCTGCTCCTATTTCGTGTGTCTAATTCTGTTAGATTCAGGAGATGGTTCTGTGATAGTGGATTGGCGGTCAGGATCAGATCAGCCATGATCTTATTGAATGGCGGAGCAGGCTCGAGGTGCCGATTGGCCTACTCCTGCTCTTATTTCTTATGTTCTTATGTTCTTATGTTCTTAAGTGCCAGATGCCAGGAAAGCACTAGTATTGTTGAATTCCATGGGTGCAAAAACGTACGGCTTACTGCGAAACCTAGTCACCCCAGAGAAGCCAGTGGAAAAGGATTTTGAAAGCATAGTGGCAATCCTACAGGACCACTTAAACCCCACATCGCTGCTGATAGCAGAAAGATTTAAGTTTCACAAAAGGAACCAGCATAAAGGCAAAAGTAATGCTGAGTATTTAACGGAACTGCGCAAGCTATCGAAACACTGCCAGTTTGGAACGGGACTAGCAGATACTTTAAGGGACAAGTTTGTGTGTGGGCTTCAAAGTGAAGGAACCCAGAAACGGCTTCTATCAGAAAAGGACCTTACGCTGGACAAGGCTTTCAACATGGCAGTATCACACGAAGCAGCCGCACGGGGCGCTGCAGAGATACAACGGAGACCGCAAGAATATGGCACAAATGAAAAGTCATTTGGAGCAGTGAAGTGTTATCGCTGCGGCAGAACAACACACGACCATAAGGATTGTTGGTTCAAGGACCTAGTGTGCAGACAGTGTGGAAAAGTAGGACACATAATAAGAGTCTGCAGTTCGGGAATGAAAACGAGCAGCAAGAAACCTCCACAGGAGAAGTACAAAAAGGTACATAAGGTGACGGAGAGTAGTTCAGACGAACAGAAAAGTGATACAGACTCCGGAAGCAAGGAGCTGGGTTGACTGAAACTACATAATGTAATCAAAATGGAGGATCGCCAAACTATCTGGGTCACGCTCAAGATAGACGGAGTCCAAGTGAAAATGGAATTGGACACAGGATCAGCCCTAACAGTCATAAACCAAAGGGACTACAAGCGACTATTCTCACATATACCCTTCAGAGATACAGAGATTATCTTGAAGACGTACACGGGGCAAAAAGTCTACCCCAAAGGAAAAATAAGGGTGAACGTGATATACAACGGCAAGGAAACACCAAAAATGGACCTATATGTATTGCCAGATGGAGGACCACCACTACTAGGACGTGAATGGATCCGGAAGATAGTTAGATTGGCATGCCATACAAGCACTGACGGTAGATGCCAAAAAGGATGACGATGTCACACCTGGACGACTGTCAAAAATTCCAACTGACGCACAAGAAGTGTTCCAGGAGGGACTCGGAACACTAAAAGGCATAACAGCAACGATCAAAATAGAGGAAAATGCAAGCCCAAAGTTTTTTAAGGCCAGACCGGTGAAGCAGAGCTGGAAGGTTTGGAACGTTCTGGGGTACTGTCCAAAGTGGACTGGAGCGAGTGGGCTACATCCATCGTTCCTGTAATGAAGAGGTCGTTGAGTAATACGCCTGGGGAACCAAAGAAGATTCGCATCTGTGGGGACTTTAAGGTGACAGTGAACCCAATCCTTCACATGGTACAATATCAGCTTCCGAGGATTGAAGATATTTTCGCCTCGCTATCTGGAGGAAAACGCTTCACTAAGATTGATCTGGCCCAGGCGTACCTGCAAATGGAGGTAGAAGAAGCCTCGAAACAGTACCTCACTATCAACACTTACAAAGGTCTCTACCAATACAACCGGCTGGTGTTCGGGGTAGCATCAGCTCCGGCTATTTGGCAAAGGGCAATGGATCAAGTCCTGCAAGGGATTCCAGGGACCCAGTGTTATTTGGACGACATCCTGGTCACGGGCGATAATGACAGTGATCACCTCGCCAACCTGGAGCAGGTGCTCACTAGATTGAAGGAATATGGGCTCCGAGCTAATCGCCACAAATGCGAGTTTTTCCAGAAGCAGATCTCGTATTGTGGCCACGTTATTGATGAAGAGGGGTGACATAAGTCCCCTGAAAAGATTGAGGCAGTAGTCAAGGCTCCAGCACCAGAAAATGTGTCACAACTGAGGTCGTTCCTCGGGCTGGTGAACTACTACCATAAGTTCTTGCCGAATTTGTCTACGTTACTACACCCACTGAAAACCCTACTGCAAACGAGGGTACCTTGGAAGTGGAATGACGAATGTAAACGAGCTTTCCAGAAGTGCAAAGAATTGATCACATCAAAAGAGGTGTTGGCTCATTTCAACCCAGCACTACCAATTCGGTTGGTGTGTGATGCATCACCCTATGGTATTGGAGCGGTGCTGTCGCACAAATTCCCGGACGGCTTGGAGAGGCCAGTAGCCTTTGCGTCTCGGTCACTAACCTCAGCCGAGCGTAACTACACCCAGATTGACAGGGAGGCCCTCAGCCTAGTGTGGGGAGTGAAAAAGTTCAACCACTATTTGCACGGGCAGAAGTTCACCTTGCTGACTGACCACCAACCACTTGTATCCATCTTTAATCCAAAGAAGGGCGTTCCGGTGATAACTGCACAACGGCTACAAAGATGGTCCCTTTTTCTAGGGGCGAACCAATATGAAATAAAGTATAAGGGCATGAAACAGCATGGAAACACTGATGGGCTATCATGCCTGCCACTGCCTACTGCGGAGGAAGCACCAGCAGTGGACCCTGTCGAAATATTTTATTCGACTATAATTGAACGCTTGCCAGTAACTAACGCGGATATAGAGAAGGAGGCCTGAAATGACCCGACACTGTCTCGGGTATATGATTTGACGGTGAAGGGATGGCCAACGCATGGCGACTCACTGTTGCCAGCATTCTCATCCAGAAGAGAACAGCTGTCAGTATGCCAGAGGACCTTGATGTGTGGATCCCGAGTGGTAATTCCACCCAAGTTAAGGGAGAGAGTGCTCAATGAGCTTCACGAAGGCCATCTGGGAGGGGTGAAAATGAAAAGCCTTGCTAGGGCTTATGTGTGCTGGCCGGGGATCGATCAGCAAATTGAGGACCTGACAAAGAGCTGCTCAGGATGCCAGAAGGTCCAAAATGCACCACCACATGCCCCTCTACACCCATGGGAGTGGCCCTCCTCTCCATGGCAACGGGTGCATATTGATTTTGCTGGTCCATTCATGGACTCAATGTTCTTAATAGCCGTGGATGCGCACTCGAAATGGCCTGAGGTGATCAAAATGTCCTCCACCACCACGGAGAAAACGATTGCAGTCCTACGGACCATATTTGCCAGGAACGGCTTGCCAGAGCAGATTTGCTCTGATAACAGACCACAGTTTGTGTCCGAAGAGTTTTGGAAATTTATGAAAAGGAATGGGGTAAGGCATTACACATCCGCCCCGTATCATCCAGCCACAAATGGATTGGCTGAGAGGTTCGTACAAACCTTTAAAAAGGCCGTAAGCGATGACGACATTCCACTGCAGCATAAGGTGGACAATTTCCTGTTAGCCTACAGAAATGCGACACATGCAGTTACCAACCAGACCCCGGCCATGATGTTCTTTAACCGAAGGTTGAGATCTCGTCTGGATTTGCTCAGACCAAATGTACGAAGAAATGTTGAGAATAAGCAATTCCAGCACATCAATGAGAAGCCGACAAGGAGCTTCAATGTAGGGCAACCAATCTTGGCCCGCGACTACCGAACAGAGAAATGGCAACCAGGAACGATATGCACATGGCAGGGGCCACTAATGTACACAGTGAATGTTGTGGAGAACATTGTGAGACGCCATGTCGACCAGATCCTAGCGTCACAGGAACGAGTCAACCCCATGTCTCGCGTACCTGGTAATTAACCCGACACACAGGTAGCATCTACCCCAGAAACAGTAGTATCGGAAGCTGATGAACCAACCGACGACAGGGGGCCAGAATCGCCTCCACACCAAGAGCAAGACACTCAGGAAAGGCGCTATCCAGAAAGGATCAGGAAGCCGCCCCAAAGACTGAATTTATAAATGGACTATTTTCAGTTAATGTTGCATGTTAAAAGTGTTAATTGTTAAATGAATGTTATGGTACTGTTAATCTAAAAGGGGAGGAATTGTAGTGTATGTACCTTTAAGGGGAGAACTATTTTTTACAGCTCCTGTATACTGTAGTACCGGCAGTGACCACACCTGTATATAACCCTGAGTAGGGATCTGTACTTTTAGTTTTAGAGCAACCCTCATCCAGTAAACACCTGTTGATTGTTCCTCTGCAGTCTCTGTCGATTATTTGAAGGACACACTACCTAAAGATTCACGGATTCAACAGAGGATACCCTCCACCGTGTTGTGTGGCACTACCACTGTGCTAAATGGCACAGATTTAGAACAGATCTGGCAACTCAAAACTGGGCATCCATGAGGCGCTGTGGGCCATCAGCAGCAGCAGAATTGTATTCAACCACAATCTGTAACCTCATGGCCCGGCATATCCCTCACTCTACCATTACCATCAAGCCGGGAGATCAACCCTGGTTTAACGAAGAGTGCAGGAGAGCATACCAGGAACAGCACCAGGCATACCGAAAAATGAGGTTTCAACCTGGTGAGGCTACAACACAGGACTACTTGCATGCCAAACAATGGAAGCAACATGCGATAGACAGAGCTAAGCGATCTCACAACCATTGGATCAAATCAAAGCTCTGCAGTCCTGCCACATCCAGTCGTGAGTGGTGGTGGACAATTAAACAGTTAACAGGAGGAGAAGGCTCCAAAAATGTCCCCATCCTCAATGATGGTGGAGCCCAGCACGTGAGTGCAAAAGACAAGGCTGAAGCATTTGCAACTATCTTCAGCCAGACGTGCCGAGTGGATGATCCATCTCGGCCTCCTCCTGAGGTCCCCAGCATCACAGATGCCAGTCTTCAGCCCTTTCAATTCACTCTACGCGATGTCAAGAAATGGCTGAAGACACTGGATACAGCAAAGGCTATGGGCCCTGACAACATTCCGGCAATAGTACTGAAGACTTGTGCTCCAGAACTAGCTGCGCCCCTAGCCAAGCTGTTCCAGTACAGCTACAACACTGTCATCTACCCAGCAATGTGGAAAATTGCCCAAGTATGTCCTGTCTACAAAAAGCAGGACAAATCCAACCCGGCCAATTATCGTCCCATCAGTCTACTCTCAATCATCAGCAAAGTGATGGAAGGTGTCGTCGACAGTGCTATCAAGCGGCACTTACTCAGCAATAACCTGCTAACTGACGTCCAGTTTGGGTTCCGCCAGGTCCACTCAGCTCCTGACCTCATTACAGCCTTGGTCCAAACATGGACAAAAGAGCTGAACTCAAGAGGTGAGGTGAGAGTGACTGCCCTTGACATCAAGGCAGCATTTGATCGAGTGTGGCATCAAGGAGCCCTAGCAAAACTGAAGTCAGTGGGAATCAAGGGGAAAACTCTCCATTAGTTGGAATCATACCTAGCACAAAGGAAGTTGGCTGTGGTTGTTGGAGGTCATTCATCTCAATCACATGACATCACTGCAGGAGTTCCTCAGGGCAGTGTCCTAGGCCCAACCATCTTCAGCTGTTTCATCAATGACCTTCCCTCCATCATAAGGTCAGAAGTGGGGATGTTCGCTGATGATTGCACACTGTTCAGCACCATTCGAGACTCGTCAGATACTGACGCAGTCCGTGTCCATATGCAGCAAGACCTGGACAACATTCAAACTTGGGCTGACAAGTGGCAAGTAACATTCGCACCACACAAGTGCCAGGCAATGACCATCTCCAACAAGCGAGACTCTAACCATCTCCCCTTGACATTCAATGGCATTACCATCGCTGAATCCCCCACTATCAACATCCTGGGGGTTACCATTGATCAGAAACTGAACTGGACCAGCCATATAAATACTGTGGCTACAAGAGCAGGCCAGAGGCTGGGAATTCTGCGGCGAGTGTCTCACCTCCTGACTCCCCAAAGCCTTTCCACCATCTACAAGGCACAAGTCAGGAGTGTGACGGAATACTCTCCACTTGCCTGGATGAGTGTAGCTCCAACAACACTCAAGAAGCTCGACACCATTCAGGATAAAGCAGCCCGCTTGATTGGCACTCCATCCACTACCTTCAACATTCACTCCCTCCAGCACCGGCGCACTGTGGCTGCAGTGTGTACCATCTACAAGATGCACTGCAGCAACTCGCCAAAGCTCCTTCAACAGCACCTTCCAAACCCGCGAACTCTACCACTTAGAAGGACAAGGGCAGCAGACGCATGGGAACATCACCACCTACAAGTTCCCCTCCAAGCCACACACCATCCTGACTTGGACCTGTATCGCCGTTCCTTCACTGTCGCTGGGCCAAAATCCTGGAACTCCCTTCTTAACAGCACTGTGGGTGTACCTACACCATATGGACTGCAGCGGTTCAAGGCGGCGGCTCACCACCATCTTCTCAAGGGCAATTAGGGATGGGCACTAAATGCAGGCCTAGCCAGCGACGCCTACATCCCATCAATGAATTAAAAAAAAGCTGCGACATTACCCATCACACCCAGCGTCATGGTTGGCTCCACACGTGCTCTGATGGAGTTGCCCATCACTTCCATCCTGGAAATCATCGGCTCCAAGCTCCGCGCAAAGCCCCGTGCAATGTTGGAGCCAGACTCCTCCATGCTCCTTGACAGTGACAAGAGGTTCTCTGGCAGGCCTGCCATTGCACCAAGAATTTTTATGTGCGTGTACATCACCCTTCTTCTGAAGGCCGCCCCATCGAATTCCTCACCTGAATTCTCTGCAGCAGAACTCGTGGGTGACCTAGACCTCCGGGGAGCTGGCACCTGCACTACCCTTTCCCTCTGCCTTGGCTGCAGCCCACTCATGCCCGGTGTCTCACCACATGTAGATCCCGCCACTAACTGCCCTCTAAAATTCATGCAGTGTCATTTTCTGAGCTGGTGCCTGGGAGTGTCGGATCGAGTGACAGTGTATCTTCTTCTGTATCACTCTCCTCCTCTACTTCTTCCTGCACAGGCTGGGCTGGTTGGAGTTCTTGGGTATCTGAAAGGAGAAAGGCACAATGGTCGGGTTGTGGTGAGGGGAGGAGGAGACAGATGTGCATGCTTACAGCATCAGCAGTTTGTAAGTGAGAAGAGATTGTGGGATGAGGGGGAAGTGGGATGGGAGAAGAAGGATTAGGTATCAGCATACGGTTATCAGCAATACTTTCAGCCTTGCCGATTCTCACGGCCTCAGTGATGGCCACTCCAATTATATCTAGAACCATCTCCTCGAGCTGGGTCAGGTTCTGCAGCGATGCTTGCCCCCGCCTGTTTGCTCCTGCTGGCACCAGTTATGTGCCTCCTTGGCCTGCAAGAGAAAGGGAATCATGTCAGTGAATGTGGCCCAATGTGTTTGGGTTATGTGCCTGTCATAGTTGAATAGCTGTGAGATGTGGGTGTGAGGCTTGCAACAGTGGAAAGTGTGTGAGGGTGAGGTGAAGCTATAATTGTGAGGTATGAGTCATGATTGCTGGCAGGTGAGTGATGGGGCTGATACATTGAGCAGTGTGTGAGGCTAGTGGTGCAGTTGGTGGGATATGACATTTGAAGATGCAGTCACTGACTTTGACCACTTGTGTGTGGTCATTAAACTTCTTCCGGCACTGGTTCCAGGTCCTGGGGGAATGATTGCTGGCAATCTGCTCCCACTCCCTTCATACAGTGTGTCTGGAAGGCCTCCTGGACACCTATTGGTAGAGGACCTGTCTCCTCCTGTAGGCCCCCTGCACAAAGGCCTCTAGTGCTGCGCCCGAGAACCGAGGTGCCCTTTCTCTGTCTTGTTGCGGCTTTGCTAACTTCCTCTTTGCTTTGCTGCACTCAGAATGAGGTACTTCTTTCACAAAGCACCTCCCCTTTAAGAAGTGCAAATAGCCTTTCACTCTGCAGGCAACCGTTAAATACAGATCAGACTTCCCATGATATTGGGCTCCCTGCTGATCACTGAGCCAACCAGCAGTGCGTTCAATGCTGGGCTCGGCGCTTCAATCATGTTAATGAGCAGGCAGCATGAATTTCGCCTGTTTTCGGGCCTTATCAAATTTAGCCCCCAGCTTATTTAGAGGACAATATGGAGTGTTAGCTGTTGAATCTTTGAGTTATCAATAAATTATATTAAAAAGGATTATGTTGTGAAAATTTGCTGATAATACAAAGCTGGGTGGGAATGTAAGTTGTGAGGAGGATGCAAGAAGGTTTCAACAAAATATAGGGAACAGTAGCATAGTGGTAATGTCACTGGGCTAGTAATCCAGAGGCCTGGACTAATGATCCAGAGAAACACGAGTTCAAATCCCACCATGGCAGCTGGGGAATTTAAATTCAGTTATTAAATACATTTGGAATGAAACTATCGGATTGTTGTAAAAACCCATCAAATGCCCTTTAGGGAAGGAAATCTGGCATACGTGGTTGACTCTTAACTGCCCTAACAAGCTACTCAGTTGTAACAAACCGCTACGGAACACAATAAATAGAATGCACCTGGCACCGGCAATGGCACACCCACCCAGCCTGGTCGACCCTACAAAGCCCTCCTCACCAACATCTGGGGACTTGTGCCAAAATTGTGAGAGCTGTCCCACAGACTAGTCAAGCAACAACCTGACATAGACAGAATCATATCTTTCAGCCAATGTCCCAAACTCCTCCATCACCTGGGTATGTCCTGTCCCATCGGGGGTGGCGGTACAGTTGGGAAGGCATGGCCCTGGGAGTGCTCAACATTGATTCCAGACCCCATGAAGTCTCATGGCTTCAGGTGAAGCATGGGCAAGGAAACCTCCTGCTGATTACCTCCCTCAGCTGATGAATCAGTACTCCTCCATGTTGAACACCACTTGGATAAAGCACTGAGAGTAGCAAGGGCACAGAATATACACTGGGTGAGGGACTTCAATGTCCATCACCAAGAGTGGCTCGGTAGCACCACTACTGGCCGAGTCCTGAAGGACATAACTGCGAGTCTGGGCCTGTGACAGGTGGTGAGAGAACCAACACGAGGGAAAAATCTACTTGACCTCATCCTCACCAATCTACCTGTCGCAGATGCATCTGTCCATGACAGTGACCACCACACAACCATTGTGGAGACGACGTCCTGTCTTCACACTGAGGACACCCTCCATCATGTTGTGTGGCACTACCACTGTGCTAAATGAGATAGATTCAGATCAGATCTAGCAGCTCAAAACTGGGCATCCATGAGATGCTGTGGGCCATCAGCAGCAGCAGAATTGTATTCCACCACAATCTGTAGCCTCATGGCCCAGCATATCCCTCACTCTACCATTACCATCAAGCCAGGGGACCAACCCTGGTTCAATAAGGAGTGTAGAAGAACATGCCAGGAGCAGCACCAGGCGTGCCTAAAAATAAGGTGCCAACCTGGGGAAGCTGCAGACACAGGACTACATACATGCTAAAAAGCAGAAGCAGCATGCTGCAGACAGGGCTAAGTGATCCCACAATCAATGGATCAGATCAAAGTCCTGCCACATCCAGTCATGAATGGTGGAGGACCATTAAACAACCAACAGGAGGAGGAGGCTCCATGAATATCTCCATCCTCAATGATGGTGGAGCCCAGCACGTTAGTGCAAAAGACAAGGCTGAAGCGTTTGCAACCATCTTCAGCCAGAAGTGCCGAGTGGATGATTTATATCGGCCTCCTCCTGAGGTCCCCACCATCACAGAAGTCAGTCTTCAGCCAAGTTGATTCACTCCACATGATATCAAGAAACGGCTGAGCGCACTGGATACAGCAAAGGCCATGGGCCCTGACAACATCCCGGCTATTGTGCTGAAGACTTGTGCTCCAGAACTAGCCACGTCTCTAGCCAAGCTGTTCCAGTACAGCTACAACACTGGCATCTATCCGACAATGTGGAAAACTGCCCAGGTGTGTCCTGTCCACAAAAAGCAGGACAAATCCAACCCGACTAATTACCACCCCATTAGTCTACTCTCAATCATCAGCAAAGTGACGGAAGGCGTTATCGACAGTGCTATCAAGCGGCACCTGCTCACTGATGCCCAGTTTGGGTTCCGCCAAGACCACTCAGCTCCCGACCTCATTACAGCCTTGGTCCAAACATGGACAAAGGAGCTGAATTCCAGAGGTGAGGTGAGAGTGACTGCCCTTGACATCAAGGCAGCATTTGACCGAGTGTGGCATCAAGGAGCCCTAGCAAAACTGAAGTCAATGGGAATCGGGGGGAAAACGCTCCACTGGCTGGAGTCATACGTAGCACAAAGGAAGATGGTTGTGGTGGTTGAAGGTCAATCATCACAGCCCTAGGACATCGCTGCAGGAGTTCCTCGGGGCAGTGTCCTAGGCCCAACCATCTTCAGCTGCTTCATCAATGACCTTCCCTCTAAGATAAGGTCAGAAATGGGGATGTTCGCTGATGATTGCACAGGATTCAGTGGTGACCCCCAGGATGTTTATGGTGGGGGATTCGGCGATGGTAATGCCGTTGAATGTCAAGGGGTGGTGGTTAGACTCTTGCTTTTTGGAGATAGTCATTCCCTGGCAACTCCACAGATAATGAAGCAGTCCATGCCTGCATGCAACAAGACCTGGACGACGTTCAGGCTTGGGCCTGATAAGAGGCAGATAGCATTCGCGCCACAGAAGTGCCAGGCAATGACTATCTCCAACAAGCGAGAGTCTAACCACCGCCCCTTGACATTCAACAGCATTACCATCGCCGAATCCCCCACCATCAACATCCTGGGGGTCACCATTGACAAGAAACTTATCTGGACCAGCCACATAAATACTGTGGCAACAAGAGCAGGTCAGAGGCTGGGTAGTCTGTGGCGAGTGTCTCACCTCCTGACTCCCCAAAGTCTTTCCACCATCTATAAGGCACAAATAAGGAGTGTGATGGAATACTCTCCACTTGCCTGGATGAGTGCAGCTCCAACAACACTCAAGAAGCTCGACACCATCCAGGACAAAGCAGCCCGCTTGATTGGCACCCCATCCACCACCTTAAACATTCACCCCCTCCACCACTGGCATACCGTGGCTGCAATGTTTACCATCTACAAGATGCACTGCAGCAACTCGCCAAGGCTTCTTTGGGTAGCATCTCCCAAACCCGCGACCTCTTCCACCTAGAAGGACAAGGGCAGCAGGCACATGGGAACACCACCACCTCCAAGTTCCCCTCCAAGTCACACACCATCCTGACTTAGAAGTATATCGCCGATCCTTCATCATCGCTGGGTCAAAATCCTGGAACTCCCTACCTAACAGCACTGTGGGAGTACCATCACCCCACGGACTTCAGTGGTTCAAGAAGGCGGCTCACCACCACCTTCTCAAGGGCAATTAGAGATGGGCAATAAATGCTGGCATTGCCAGCGATGCCCACATCCCATAACAAATAAAATAAGAGACAGGCTAAGGGAGTGGGCAAGAATATGGCAAATGGAATATAATTTGGAGAAATGTGAAGCTATCCACTTTGGTAAGAAAAATAGAAAAGCAGAGTATTTTTTAAATGGTGAGAGATTGGGAAATGTTGGTGTTCAGAGGGACCTGGGTGTCCTTGTACAAGAATCACTGAAAGTTAACATGCAGGTACAGCAAACAATTAGGAAAGCAAATGGTATGTTGGCCTTTATTACAAGTGGATTTGAGTGTAAGATTAAAGACGTCTTACGACAATTTGCCCTGGTGAGACCACACCTGGAGTATTGTGTACAGTTTTGTTCTCCTTACCTAAGGAAGGATATACTTGCCCTAGAGGGAGTGCAACAAAGGTTCACCAGACTGATTCCTGCGATGGGGTGATTGTCCTATGAGGAGAGATTGAGTAGACTAGGCCTATATTCTCTAGAGTTTAGAAGAATGAGAGGTGATCTCATTCAAACATACAAAATTCTTACAGGACTTGACAGGATAGATGCACAGAGGATGTTTCCTCTGGCTGGGGAGTCTAGAACCAGGGGTCACAGTCTCAGAATAAGGGGTCAGCCATTTAGGACTGAGATGAGGAGAAATTTCTTCACTCAGAGGGTGGCGAATCTTTGGAATTTTCTACCCCAGAGGGCTGTAGAGGCTCAGTCGTTGAGTATATTAAAGACAGAGATCGATAGATTTTTGAAAATTAAGGGAATCAAGGGATATGGGGATCGTGGAGTTGAGATAGAAGATCATCCATGATCTTATTGAATGGCGGAGCAGGCTCGAAGGGCCATATGGCCTTCTCCTGCTCCTATTTCTTATGTTCTTATGTGAAGTGACTTCTGATACGCTTATCAATTACTCCATAAAAGGCGATGAATTAGGAAAGTAATGAAGAGGTTTTTATTAACTAAAGAACAGAGCATGCCTCTCGTGGCCAACTGGTTCCAAGAAGGAAGTGGGTTGCCGAAACACCCACCTTTATACCTGGTCATGTGGGCGGAGCCAGCTGAGGCATGCATTGGTACACAGCGCCAACCAGAGGTAACAATATGCAATAACGATAACAGTAGGATACAATAACAGTGGTTTACCACATTCAGCCCCTGTTTAAAATTTAGTCCGGCGGGGTGAAGTGTACTACAAGTTCGTGTAGGTAAGTCTATCAGGAGGCCTTGTATGACGTCCTGATCGTCGTGGCGGCGGCGGTGGTGCAGTATCCAACGTTGAATCTGGTGTCTGGGTGGTCAACGAAGGGTCCTGGGGCTCCGGCATGCCGTCTACAGGGGTTGGGTTGGGAGAAGTGGTGGGGGATAACGGTGGTAATTCAGGGGCACCCGAGGGTGCGAGGTCTCGTATGGAGACCGTGTCCTCCCGCCCGTCTGGGTACGCCACGTAGGCATACTGGGGGTTGGCGTGTAGGAGGTTCACCCTCTCGACCAGGGGGTCCGTTTTATGGGTCCTCACGTGCCTCCGCAGTAGGACGGGCCCAGGAGAAGTCAGCCATGTCGGTAGCGAGGTTCCCGATGTGGACTTCCTGGGGAAAACAAACATTTGCTCATGAGGGGTGGCATTAGTGGCAGTACAAAGCAGTGACCGGATGGAGTGGAGCGCCGCAGGGAGGACCTCCTGCCAGCGAGAGGTCGGAAGGCCCTTAGATTTTAAGGCTAAGAGGACGGCCTTCCAAACCGTCGCGTTCTCTCTTTCCACCTGGCCGTTCCCCCGGGGGTTGTAGCTGGTGGTCCTGCTCGTAGCAGTACCTCTCGCGAGCAGGTACTGACGAAGTTCGTCGCTCATGAAAGATGAGCCCCTGTCGCTATGTATATAGCTAGGGAACCCGAACAGGGCGAAGAGGTCATTCAGACATTTGATGACCGTGGTACTGGTCATGTCTGGGCAAGGGATGGCGAACGGGAAACGGGAGTACTCATCAATTATGTTGAGGAAGTACACGTTGCGGTCAGAGGAGGGGAGGGGCCCTTTAAAATCGCCGCTCAGGCGCTCGAAGGGGCGAGTGGCCTTGATCAGGCTTGCTCTGTCTGGCCTATAAAAATGCGGTTTGCACTCGGCACAGATTTGGCAGTTCCTGGTCATGGTCCTGACCTCCTCAATGGAGTAGGGCAGGTTACGGGATTTGATGAAATGGAAGAACCTGGTGACCCCCGGGTGGCAGAGGTCATTGTGGAGGGACTGCAGTCTATTAACCTGCGCGTTGGCGCATGTACCACGTGATAGTAGGCATCTGGGGGCTCATTGAGTTTCCCGGGCCGGTACAAGATATCGTAATTGTAGGTGGAGAGTTCAATTCTCCACCTCAAGATCTTGTCGTTCTTGATTTTGCCCCTCTGTTTATTATTGAACATAAAAGCAACTGAACACTGGTCAGTGAGAAGGGTAAACCGTTTTTCGGCCAGGTAATGCCTCCAGTGACGCACCGCTTCCACAATAGCCTGGGCCTCCTTTTCGACAGAGGAGTGTCGAATCTCGGGGCCCTGGAGGGTCCTTGAGAAAAAGGCCACGGGTCTCCCCGCCTGGTTAAGGGTCGCAGCTAGGGCGAAGTCGGATGCATCGCTCTCCACTTGGAAGGGGATGGACTCATCCACTGCGTGCATTGTGGCCTTCGCAATATCGCTCTTGATAAGAGTGAAGGCTGCACACGCCTCTGGTGTCAGGGGGAAGGAGGTGAATTTGATGAGGGGTCTGGCTTTGTCCACATAGTGGGGCACCCACTGAGCATAGTAAGAGAAAAACCCCAGGCATCTCTTCAGTTCTTTTTGGCAGTGGGGGAGGGGGAGCTCCATAAGGGGGCGCATTCTGTCGGGGTCGGGCCCGATGACTCCGTTCTCCACTACGCAGCCGAGAATGGCAAGGCGTTTGGTGCGAAACATACATTTCTCCTTATTGTATGTTAGGTTCAGCCGCTGGGCCGTACGGAGGAATTTTTCTAGATTAACGTCATGGTCCTGCTGGTCGTGGCCGCAGATGGTGACGTTATCCAGGTAGGGAAAGGTGGCCTGCAGCGCGTTCTGGTCAACCATCCGGTCCATCTCCCTTTGGAAGACCGAAACCCCGTTGGTGACGCCGAAGGGAACCCTAAGGAAGTGGTAGAGGCGGCTGTTCGCCTCGAAGGCAGTATATTGTCGGTCCTCATGGCGGATGGGGAGTTGGTGGTACGCTGACTTAAGGTCAATGGTGGAGAATACTCTGTATTGCGCAATCTGATTGACCATATCAGATATGCGAGGAAGGGGGTATGCGTCCAGCTGAGTGTACCGGTTTATGGTTTGGCTGTAGTCAATGACCAGGCGGCGTTTATTGGTGGTTTTAACGACTACAACCTGGGCTCGCCAGGGGCTGGTGCTCCCTTCGATAATGCCCTCCTTCAGGAGCCGCTCCACCTCAGAGCTAATAAAAGCTCTGTCCCCGGCGCTGTACCGCCTGCTCTTGGTAGCGATGGGTTTACAGTCGCGGGTGAGGTTAGCGAACAAGGGAGGGGGGGGACTTTGAGTGTGGAAAGGCTGCAAGTGGTGTGCGGCGGGCGATTTAAAAGGTGTTGGTTGCAGACTGTGAGTGGGGGGAGGGGTCCACCGTATGCTAATGTGACACTTTTAAGGTGGCACTGAAAATCCAACCCTAGCAGCACGGCAGCGCAAAGACGGGGCAGGACAAAAAGTTTAAAATTTTTATATTCTGTGCCCCTAACCGAAAGGGTCACCACACAGTAGCCGCCGACGTCCACTGAATGGGACTTAGACGCCATAGAAATCCGATGGCGCGTTGGCAGGACCGTGAGGGAGTGGCTACGTACCGTGTCGGGGTGAATAAAACTCTCTGTGCTCCCGCTGTCAAATAGGCAAGTGGTGGCGCGGCCGTTTACCGTGATGTCCATCATGGACCTGGACAGATGATGAGGCAGGGCTTGATCCAGCGTAACGGAGGCCAGTGTATGGCTTAGTGAGTCGATATGGTCGTCCGACGAGACGGTGGTCGAGTCCGGAGACAAAATGGCGGTTGAGTGCGGTGGACAAAATGGCGGCGGCCATGATTCAGGTCCCCACGCGGCCGGAGGTGCACAAAATGGTGGATAAGATGGCTGCCCCCACGGTTCGCACGCGGCGCTGCTGGCGTTCGCGGGTTTCCCCCTGCAGGCATTGGTGTAATGGTCTTTCTTCCCGCAGCCCGAGCAGGTAGCGGTCTTAGCCAGGCAGCGCGCTCTAGGGTGTTTTAACTGGCCACAGAAATAGCATTTTTGGGCCTGGTTACGGGGCATCGCTGCAGTTGGTACCGGGGGCGGCGGTCCCGGTTGATTTCGGGACATCGCTGCAGCAGTTGGTACCGGGGGCGGCGGTCCCATGTCCCAAGGTCGCGATGGCCATGGCGCAGCGCCGTTACGTGAGTATGCTTCGAGGTTTCGGTGGGCCGCATCTAACGAGAGCGCAAGGGCTACGGCCGTCTTCAGGTCGAGCTCCTTGCTTTCGAGCAGTCTCTGCCGGGAGTAGTCGGACTGGAGGCCCCTAACGAAGGCATCACAGGTAAGTCCCTCCGCGTGCCCCGCAGCCGTTACCTCCTTACAGTCGCAGTCCCTGCAGAGTGTCTGTAACGCCCGTAAAAATGCCTCTATCGATTCCCCCGGTTGCTGCCTGCGGGATCCCAAGAGGTGTTTGGCGTAAATCGTGTTCACTGGGCGCGTGTATTGCCCTTTTAGTAGTTCGAGGGCCGCCGTGTACGTAGTAGCATCCCGGATGAGTGTATATACTTGAGGGCTCACCTGGGCGGTCAAAACTTTTAGTTTGTTCTCCTCCGATGTCATGGCGGAGGCTTCTAGGAAGGATGCAAAGCAGCTCAGCCAGTGTTCGAAATTGGTCGATGAACCCGCTGCTTGAGGGTCGAGGTCCAGGCATGCTGGTCTGAGGGCTCGCAGCAACGCCTGCTGTTGTTGCTGTTCAGGTGTCGACATTTTACTTTTAGTTAATAAAATTGATACGCTTATCAATTACTCCATAAAAGGCGATGAATTAGGAAAGTAATGAAGAGGTTTTTATTAACTAAAGAACAGAGCATGCCTCTCGTGGCCAACTGGTTCCAAGAAGGAAGTGGGTTGCTGAAACACCCACCTTTATACCTGATCATGTGGGTGGAGCCAGCTGAGGCATGCATTGGTACACAGCGCCAACCAGAGGTAACAATATGCAATAACGATAACAGTAGGATACAATAACAGTGGTTTACCACAACTTCATTGAGAGTTCCAAACCAAAATACAAGCATATCCTTTAAATACTAGTGTAGGGGTCACAAAATCCCCTCAGCCCCCGAAGATCGGGAAATATTAATCCACATCGTGGACGAAGACTTGTGTGATTTAATTTGTCTCTGGGTTGGACAATGTTTTAAAACATACCCAGAACCGCAAAAGGCTGCGTTAAAAAGCTCGTAAGCTAGGCAGCACTTGGACACTGGAATCAAAGAACTTTGTGAAAATCGCACATTTTATTAAAAGATGTACTCTTGAGTTTTGGACTGTTTAAATTGTCCAGGGCATAAAAATGGCTGAACAGATCTCATGGAAACAGAATTTTAAAAGGCAGCAGAAAAGGACAGACAGGCTGTTAGCACCCTGTAGTAAGTTTGAATGGAGCCCGAGCTGTCACTCACCCTGTGGTATTGGGCGGGTCCGGTAACCTACAAGCTGCTTGTTTACACTGGGGAGTAGCCCGTTTGAATCAGCCAATCATCAGACAGCAAGCACAATGGGTTGTTTACACACATCCATTCACTGAAATTGACTCTACTACGTGATGTCTCCATGTATGAATGGAGGAAGTTAAAAGCCCTTCTCTTGTGTATTCGGACTTTTCGGCGCGAATATGCGCACGGACCTTTTCGGTGCGAAAACAGCAGGGACTCCCAGGGTATAAAGATTATGCCCAGGATGTCCTCTGCCCCTTTTTGTCTCTTTTACTCTTTGGACTGCAGGTGAACAAGGCTTCTGACCCACTAGCAAGACAATCTAGTGAGAAGTAAAGGGGTGGTAATTTAAGGGAAATGTTGCGAAGATTGTAAGATTAACATTGTAGCCATTTATCCCTTGTTTTTGCCGTCTGCCTTCCCCTGTTAAGCAATTTTACCGTGATTACTTTGATTGTGTGGTGTAGTTTCTTTAGTTTTAATAAAATTTGACTTTCTTGCATCCAGACCATTTGTCCGTTTTTAATATATCATTAATTATAAGTTCCTCCAGTCAGAACTGGAAAGAGGGGTTTAGTGATTCGAAACCGCTGATTGGAATTGGTCACAGTGCAGTGGCAAAGGCTGCCTGACCAGGTAAATTACCGTAAACCAGGTAAAGGATGCCCGCCTACAAATTGACGACCGCGGCAGGACTGGAGGCAGTTTTTGATATGAAAGGTGGTCTGGATCTGAAGAAAGCATCAGCTCTTGCTTTTCTTGCTTTCAGTCTGTGGGTAGCCCTGCAGAAGTTAGCGGCAGCGTGTAAGCTGACCTATTATAGTATGGGTGGCTGGGTTAAGAAGGGTGAGATGAGGGTGCTGGGGGAGGTTACAGAGGCCAAGAATTGGGAGTCAGAGTTTGAAAAATGCCAGGCGGAGGTAGAACGCCTCATAAGAGAGGTGAATGAGGCCAGAGATAGTGGGATGAGGGTGTGGGAAGAAAATGCACGCCTCACACTAGAGGTCACGAAATGCCAGGCAGAGATAGAGCACCTTGTGCAGGAAGTCACAGAGGCTAGGGTCAGTGAGATGAGGCTACAGGAGGAAAACGCACACCTCACCCAAGAAGCTAGTGAGGGCAAAGGCCACGCGAGGCACAAGATAGAGTTCCTAAAGTGCAAAATTACAGAAGCAAAGAGTAACGAGATGAGACTGCGGGAAGAGAATGCCCGCCTCACCTCAGAAGTAACAGAGCAGGAGGAAAAGGTTAGGGAGGTAAAGGCAGCTTATAAGCTGGCCTGTGACCAAAGGTTTAGTGGAGCAGATCATACCCCATGTAACAGAAAGAGAGTATGGGTATGGAGTTACTAAGGACTAAAGGGATGGTATGTCTCATAAGTCAGAAGCGAAGTCCGTCGGACAGTATCAGCAGCCCAAATCAAACCGCCCCACAGGCAGCACCCAGAACAGAGCTGGCTAGGGAATTAGAGATCCCAAGACCGCAGCCCACAGCTCCGAGTTTAGAGGAGCTCTGGCAGCAAGAAGGGGTGGACAATGGGGAGGTAGGAGAATGCCAGCAGGTCCCGCTAGGCAGGCAGGGACCAGGACCAGTGTACCCCCTCCGACAATGGAGGTATGGTCCGCCCGTGAACGATAATAACCCAGGGGCTGTTCAGCATACCTATCTGGTACCCTATGATACCCAACAGCTCAGAGGCCTGGTGAAACATATTCCCCTGCTCTCCGAAAAGGGAGACCCCTCAATGCACTTCCAAGAGATAGAACAGACAGCCTGTGTTAACGGCTGTGATGATGAAGAGAAAGCCAAAATGTTGCTTTTCTCTGTAGATAGTAAGCTCTATCAGACCCTTTCAGATGAGGCTAAGAGAGGGCAGAAGGGTTTTGAGGACCTAAAGGAGGAAATACTGGAAGCCATGGGTGCGAACGACGGCAGTCCGTTCGATCGCATAGGGAAAACACTGCAGAAGGAAGGGGAGACCCCACAGGCATTTGCAGACAGGCTGTGGCCAGTCTACAACAGCGCGTGTACAGGGGGACAAGATAGGGCACACCTGAACCAGCGGCAGCGGACCCAATGGCTTCGTTGCCTGGTGTCCAATTGCCTGCCCCAGATAAAAGCAAAGGCTGATACTTGGTTTGACCACCGAGACCCCCTAGCAACCGAAGAGACTGTAATCCGGCAGCTCACGGTAGCATATAGGAACGGTAGGAATAGTGGGACCCCCCAGCAAAAGGGTAAGGTCCACGAGGTTAAACCTGGGGCTCAATACAAGAAAGAGTGGCACCAGGAGGGGAGCCGTCCCTCCCAGAACAAGGTCACTTGTTACAGGTGCGGGGAGGATGGCCACTGGCGCAGGGATTGTGAAAAGCCTGGGAGAGACGATAAAGCCAGGACCCCCGCAGCCCCAACTCAGAAGGCAGAGACAGAAACTCCTCCCGATACAGTCGAGTCCATCATGGGGTCAATAAAATCTTTCCTCAGGGCCAATCAGGGAAAGGTAGCAGCCCCCTCGCCCACCTCTGCCTCCCCACAATGACTGGAGCCCGCGCAGCCTGTCCGTCTATGTAATCTCTGGTATGATGAATGGAAGAGACCGCTCGTACAGATGGAGGTAGAGAAGGTTACAGGGACTTATCTATTGGATACGGGGGCATCATGCACCGTGATCCATACGGATAATCCCACCACCTCACCTCTGTCTAATGGGATTCCATACATACTATCGGGATTCACCGGTCAGGAGCAGGCAGGGGTATACTCCAGACCCCTCTCAGTCCGTCTGGGCACGCTCCAAACTAAGTGGACGTGCATCCTGGCAAAGTGGAATAAGGAGGAAGGAAAGGGGATCCTAGGGGCCGACTTCATGGTGAGCCATGGGATCCTCGTGGATCGCCGCAATCATTGCCTTTGGGGGGCTAGCGCAGATAGGGAAGAAGGTGTAGTGGTCATCCCAGGCAAGGAGGGTAAGGGGACCTTGTGTACTGTGAAGCCCAAAGAAGGTTACGACCTCGGGCTCATGGTAAATGGTTTCCTGGAGGCACTGCAGGCAGTCGTGCAGGCAAACCTCACAGCGTTTGCCACCCATAAACACGACTGCGGGAGGATCACAGGGTTTGAGGTTAAAATAGACGGGGACCCCATGGCCCGACCACAGAAGCAGTACAATTTCCCCAAGGAGGCAGAACCCGACATGGAGGCAGCCATCACCTCCTTAGTTAAACAAGGAGTGTTGAGGCCCATAGCCACTCATGTTAATTCTCCACTTTGGCCGGTTAGGAAACCGGACAATTCATGGAGAGCCATGGTGGACTATCGGGTGCTTAACAGCAATATCCCCGTGTGTGCCCCCACAGTAGAAGCAGTGGCTAATCTTATTAGCAGTATTCCACCATCCGCAAACACATTCTGTCACGGGGCCGTGCATTCACAGGGCCGTTTTGCTAGGGTTTTCGGTAGTGGACCCAAGTGCAGGAAACCTATCCAAGGACTCGAGGCCGGGTAGAACTCGAAAGATGCTTAACTTGATACTCGAAAACACAGAGACATGGTAACACTCGAGAGATGGTTCCTTGAGACTCGAGAACACAGAGACATGGTAACACTCGAGAGATGGTTCCTTGAGACTCGAGAACACAGAGACATGGTAACACTCGAGAGATGGTTCCTTGAGACTCAAGAACATAGAGACAGGGTAACACTCGAAAGGAGATTCAGTAGAGACTCGAAACCACAGAGAGACTCAAGAGAGCTGCTACATGCAGACAGGCGAACCCAGGACTGAGCAAAGAGGACAGGAAACAGGAAGCTTAAATACAGGCCAGAGTGGTCACGTGACATAATTAATCAAATGAGACAGGAGACAAATACATTAACAAGACACAGGTGAGGCCAGAGGCATAGAGGCCAAGACAAGGACAAAAACGGACTTGGCCTGGAGGGTGTTGCACGGAGCTGTCCCGTGCAATATATTGTTAAGTAGGTTCACGGACTCCCAGACCGCCTGTTTGTTCTGCGGTCTGGAGGAGTCCGTTTTTCACGTATATGTTGAATGTGAGAGGTTGCAGCCCCTCTTCCATTATTTGAAGGGGCTGCTCCTCGATTTTTGGTTGCACTTCAGTCCCACGCTCTTGATCTACGGTCACCCGGTGCGGAGGGGAGTGGGCAGGTTGGAGGACCTCCTCGTGGGTCTGCTCCTGGGCCTGGCTAAAAAAGCCATCAATTGGTCCAGGCAGCGGGCGGTCGAGGGGGTCGTCCAGCCAGATTGCCTCCCTCTCTTCCGCGGCCATGTTCGCGCCTGGGTGGCCCTGGAGATGGAGCACACGGTGTCCGCCGGCGCGCTCGAACACTTCCGTGACCGGTGGGCGCCGCGGGGACTGGAGTGCATAATTGGATTGGACAACCAAATTTTAATTTGATTTGCTAAGGATTATTTAAAGTTTTAGAGGTTTATTTACAGTTTATTTGGTTAATTTACTTGGTCCATTAAAAGAGGGACAAAAATGAACAACTTTATTAACTAGCCTGATTACTCTGATGAGATCAATTACTCGAGAAACAGGTGAGGAGAGGGGCCCAAAAGGCACGGCAGCAGCGCACCGAGGCCTCAAAAACCGCCCTCAGGCGGCGAGCAGAGGGCGGTGCCGCTGAAGCCGTTACACATTCACGGTGCTGGACATTTCAAATGGGTTCTGGTCCATCCCTTTAAAACAGGAGGACCAATATAAGTTTGCTTCACCTTTAAGGGACAGCAGTATACCTGGAACTGTCTGCCACAGGGTTTCCACAACAGCCCCAGCATCTTCCACCAATGCATGAAGGATAGTTTAAAAGAGTTCAGTCAGCCCACTCAGTTACTGCAGTATGTGTATGACCTGCTCTTATTTACCAACTCGGTCGGGGAGCATGGCCCACTACTGGCTGAGCTGCTGGAGCTGCTGCAGAGAAGGGTTTAAAGTCAACCCCAAGAAGGCGCAGATTGGTCAGCAAGAAGTTAAATTCCTGGGTCTGACTGTCCGCACAGGAGAGAGGGCCATAGATAAGGCAAGGAGGGAAGCGGTCCAGGAGTTACCGATTCCCAATTCAGTAAGAGGGGTGAGGTCGTTCCTGGGATTGACGGGGTACTGCAGGGATTTTATAGAGGACTATGCAGCCACAGCGGCCCCTCTGCTCCGTCTCCTACACAAGGGAGTGGAGTGGTCCTGGGATGAGGGATGCCAGGCGGCATTTGTTAAGTTAAAGGGAGACCTGCAGACCGCACCAGCTCTAGGAGCGATAGATGGGAAAAGGGAGTTTTTTCTGGAGGTAGCAGCCAGTGGGGATAGCCTGAGTGCTGTGCTGCTCCAAGAGTGGCACGGTAGGCTGAGACCCGTGGTCTATTCCTCCAGAATACTCACCGATGTAGAGAGGAGCTACTCAATATGTGAAAGGCACCTTTTAGCCACATATTGGGCTGTGAAGAAATCCCGGATCTTCGCAGGCACCTCTCCCATCACCCTCCTCACACACCACACACCCACTCAGATGTTTTTGGATGGGAGGATTAAAGATGGGACAGTCAGCAGCATCCGCATTGCGCGCTGGACCTTTCTCCTCTCACAGATGGATCTGAAGGTAAAGGGCCTTTGCGAGCCAAAGCTTGCGGCCAATATGGTATACCCTGGAACAGCCCATCGATGTTCCATAGATGGGGTATGGGAAGTGAACATAGGTTTACGGGCCGGGATACATCCCATCGGCCGCGAGATCTATGTAGATGGTTCCAGCATGGTATCCGCTAGGGTACGACTCACGGGTTGCGGGATCTTTGACCCAACGGCAGACATTGCCTTGGCAATCAAGCTCCCTAACACCATGAGTGCCCAGCAGGCTGAACTGTCCGTGGTGATGTATATGGTTACACACCCCGACATCTTCCCTACCCCATATATGATTTGCTCTGACAGTATGTTCACTTGCAACTCGTATACGGAGTACCTGGCCATCTGATCCTGTCGTGGGTATACCTCCGCCGACGGGAAGCCCTTGACAGTAAAGCCCCTGCTGGAGAAAATCCTGGCAGCTGTGGGGGAGGAAGGTGCAGTTTTCATCCATAAGGTGAAAGCCCATTCTTCCACAGAACCCTGCAGCCAGGGCAACCAGCAAGCCGATATGCTGGCCAAGGAGGGTGCACGTGCAGGCACTTTCTGGGACCCATATGAGTCCGGGCCAGTGGCAGCGATTACAGGCAGGGATGGGACACAGCGAAAATCAGGAATAGTGTTGGCCCTGGACCTTAAAATGGTCCAGGCACAGGACCCCGTCCTAAAGGCAATAATTAGCGCAGTGATGGAGGGCAAAAAGATAGAGGGCCCCTACAGCACAGCCCCTCTCACCGTAAAGGAGGGCATGCTGTTCAAAGCAGAACAGTGGGTAGTACCCCAGCAACACCGGAGGGAGTTCCTTCAGCTGGCGCATGAGGGGCCGGAAGCGGGACACCCCGGGCCTGAGACCACCTGGCAACGGGTGGAACAGGCGGGATGGTGGCCAAGACTCTGGGATGATGTCCGCGAGTTCTGCGCTAGCTGTCTTGTGTGTGCAGCAAATAATCCCGATCCCCACAAAAGGAAGGTGCCCATGGGACACATTAGGAGGGTGGAGGGACCATGGCAGTCGATACAGATCGACTATATAGGGCCCTTGCCCACCACCCAGGGAGGCTACAAATACTGCCTCATCCTGGTGGATGTGTTTTCCAAGTGGGTGGAAGCCTTCCCCTGCAGGACGGCCACAGCAATGGGGACTGCAAAGATCTTGGTGAAGGAGGTGTTCTCGCGGTAGGGACTGCCCCAGTTCGTGGAGTCCGACCAGGGAAGCCACTTCACTCGCCAAGTCACGCAGAACACCCTCATGCTGCTCGGTATCAAAGGGAAGTGGCACGTAGCTTACAACCCGCGGTCCTCAGGGATTGTGGAGCGTATGAACCGTACCCTTAAAGAAAGATTGAGGAAAGAGGCCGTGGGATCGCCCCAAAAATGGACAGAGACCCTACCTCTGATCCTCATGGGGATCCGGGCCAGCCAGTCCAAGAGTACAGGGCATTCACCACATGAGCTCATGACCGGCAGAGTTATGAGGACCCCCACTCATGTCCTTGCCCCAGTCCTCACTGAAGGACAACTGCAGGAAATAAACTGGGATAAATTCGCCCGAACCCTCCTAGAACACCTCAAATGAATTTATGGGCAGGCTGCAGACAGCATGGGGAAGCAGCATCGGAATAACCAGCTGCTGCTCGAGCCTAGCAAGAGCCACCAGTGGGAGATAGGAGACCTAGTGATGGTAAGAAACTATGCCCGGGTGGGAAGTTTAGAGCCACTCTACATGGGACCCTATAGTATAGTTGATAGGGCCAGCCCCATGGTCTATGCAGTAAAACTACCCCGGTGCACAAAGTGGTTCCACGCCAACCAATGTAAATTGTATAAATCTGACCATACAAGTTCAAGTTCACAGGCTGTAAAGACAGGCGCTGTGGCTTGTTTCAAGGGAAAAGTTGTCTGGCCCACCAATTGGGACACTTCACCACCCCAGTGGGACCTAAGTTTTGGCCAAAGTTTATATTTGAACCAGTTATTTAGTTCAGAAACAGAAACCGCAGCCTGAGAGTAGAAATCTGCAGGCTGCTGCGAGTTCATTCACACAAAATCGCTTGGGGGGCTCCAGGGAGGAGCCGCCCTGTGAAGAGACTGCCCGCGCATGCGTAGTCGCTGGTCTGGAGACAGGAATTCCCCAGTCTTTTGAACGGCCTGTTCGTGCAGGCGCAGTTCCCCAGCCCGTGACCACAGCGGCTCCTCTTCAGTTTCCCTGCGCAGGCGCAGTCGCGCGCCTGAGGGGAGAGGTTTCCCAACACTGGGTTCGCACAGGCGCAGTTCCCCAGCCCGTGATCACAGCGGCTCCTCTTCAGTTTTCCCGCGCAGGCGCAGTCGCCTGTTTGAATACAGAGGTTTCACAGCCTCTGCCGTGGGACTCCGGGGAGGAGGTTCGCGCAGGCGCAGTCGCCTGTTTAAAGGGACAAGCTTCCCAGCCCGCTTCTAGAGTGATTCCCCCTATGGTGTGGGACTCTGGGGAGGAAGGGATAGCAATTCCTCTTGCAGGGGACATATGGAAGGAGCTGGTACCAGGTTTTGGACCTGGAGAGGAAGATTTTCAGCCACCAGCAGCGGGTGGTGAGGGGACACCTGCCCCCAGTACAGGAGTGGGTAGGGAAAAAGAGACAAGCCTGGATTACTGGCAGGCTGCCAGGTATATTAAACAGTGTGGTCTGTTGGCATCAGGGAGAGAAGGTTCCCAGCCAGCTAGGGCTGTGACCCAGGCTCAGGGTCCGTCAGCCAAAGTTTCCCCCACAGAGACGCCCCTCAGAAGGTCTCAGCGGGTCCACAAGCCCAAGATAAGATGGTTACCAGAGTACCCGCCACAAAGAGCAATCTCCTGAGCCTGGGAGGAAACAGATCACAGAGGTCCCCAACTAGCAGCCATAAGCTGCCAGGGACCGGAAACAGGAGGCAGTCCAGCTTCGCTGCAGGCAGCAGTAATCTGCGTCAGTGACACCAGAGATTAGCCTGGCCGTCCGGAGACGGGCGACATTTGTATTATAGCTTTGTGTTAAGTTACCAATGTTTATAGCTTGCTTTTAAGGTGTTTAAATTTTAAGTTTAGAATGTAACTAGTAGTTTTGAGTTTAAGTTTAAAGTTTAAGTTTATAAGTGTGCCAAATGCTTGTATTTTGGTCTGAGGTCGAGGGACCCGACCATGTCTCCACCTAAGGCAGCAGGTCAGGGAGAGACCTGGCTGCATGTCCTTTTAAGTTCTTTTGCAGGAGAGTGGACAAAGGAGCAGCCCTGTTCGCCCAGCCTGAGCTGGGCATCGAATGACGATATGGTTATACAGAATGTTGGGGATCACCTTGCCACTGGACAAATCCAGGAGGAGACCCCGCAGTGACCTTCGGGAGAAACCGGACAGGGTCCAGAGGAACCTGCCTACTCATCCTACGCGGAAGAGATGGCCCCAGCTGGGTACCAGCACTATCCTGACCGAATTTCACTTGCGGGAGACCTTGCTATTGAGGAGTCATGGTGGGGAAGCGTGGGCGCCTTGTCAGATCGGGATGCGTTCCCCGGGAGTGGGTGGTGATGGCCAGGGAAAGATTGTAAAGGGGAGGGGGAGACCCATGAGTCGCGTGGGTGCGTTCGGGGAAGGGAGGAACTCACCCGGGGCCCACGGGCAAAGTTGGAGTGTAAGTGTGGCGGGGAAGGATGAGTGGGTGGCCGGATCTGGGATCCAAGTTTGAGTGTGGAGCCAGTGAGAGCCGTCACATAGGCACCCATCATTTTCTGCAGCCAGTCGAGGGAAGACGGGAGGGGGAGGGACTGGGAGTCACGATCCCATACTCTCCGGTCTCGGTCTGTGAAACATGAGGGGTACCCCGCCTCCACAAAGGGACAAGGGAACAGCTCGGGGCTGGTGGATCAGACTGTTCTGTAAAATCCATTCTGTATGTTTTAAAAGTTTAAGACCATTAAAGGGGTGGGGGGGGGTGGGTGGAAGGAACATTTACTGCCCAGATGGGAGGAGC